>NC_141873.1:38198255-38823255 GCF_056163025.1 Triticum urartu | reverse complement strand
TGTTAAATTGAAGCTATTTCCTTTTTCGCTTAGAGATCGTGCTAAAGCTTGGTTTTCGTCTTTGCCTAAAAATAGTATTGATTCATGGAACAAGTGCAAAGATGCTTTTATCTCTAAGTATTTTCCTCCCGCTAAGATCATCTCTCTTAGAAACGACATTATGAATTTTAAGAAACTTGATCATGAACATGTTGCACAAGCTTGGGAGAGAAATTAATGATACGTAATTGCCCTACTCATGGTTTGAATTTGTGGATGATTATACAAATTTTTTTATGCCGGATTGAATTTTGCTTCTAGAAATCTTTTAGATTCGGCCACGGGAGGCACTTTTATGGAAATCACTTTAGGAGAAGCTACTAAACTCCTAGATAATATTATGGTTAATTATTCTCAATGGCATACTGAAAGATCTACTAAAAAGGTGCATGCGATAGAAGAAATTAATGTTTTGAGTGGAAAGATGGATGAACTTATGAAATTATTTGCTAATAAGAGTGTTTCTTCTGATCCTAATGATGTGCCCTTGTCTATTTTGATTGAGAATAATAATGAATCTATGGATGTGAATTTTGTTGGTAGGAACAATTTTGGTAACAACGCGTATAGAGGAAATTTCAATCCTAGGCCTTATCCTAGTAATCCCTCTAATAATTATGGTAATTCCTACAACAATTCTTATGGAAATTATAATAATATGCCCTCTGATTTTGAATCTAATATTAAAGAATTTATTTCTTCACAAAAGAATTTTAATGCTATGATTGAAGAAAAAATGCTTAAGATTGATGATTTGGCTAGGAACGTTGATAGAATTGCTCTTGATGTTGATTCTTTGAAACTTAGATCTATTCCACCTAAGCATGATATCAATGAGTCTCTCAAAGCTATGAGAATTACCATTGACGAGTGCAAAGAAAGAACCGCTAGGATGCATGCTAAGAAAGATGCGTTTATAAAAGCGTGTTCTTCTAGTTCCTATGAAAATAATGATGAAGATCTAAAAGTTATTGATGTGTCCCCTATTAAATATTTGTTTTGCAATATGAATCTTGATAATGATGGGACTGAATATGATCCACCTTTACCTAGAAGGCGTTCTAAGAATTCGGAATTTGTTGATCTTGATGCTAAATTTGATAAAAGTGGGATTGAAGAAATTAAAACCCTAGATGTTGCTAAACCCACTATTATGGATTTCAAGGAATTTAATGATGAAAATTGCTCTTTAATTGATTGTATTTCCTTGTTGCAATCCGTGCTAAAATCTCCTCACGCTTATAGTCAAAATAAAGCGTTTACTAAACATATCGTTGATGCCTTGATGCAATCTTATGAAGAAAAACTTGAATTGGAAGTTTCTATCCCTAGAAAACTTTATGATGGGTGGGAACCTACTATTAAAATTAAAATTAAAAATTATGAGTTTTATGCTTTGTGTGATTTGGGTGCTAGTGTCTCTACTATTCCCAAAACTTTGTGTGATTTGCTAGATTTCTGTGATTTTGATGATTGCTCTCTAAACTTGCATCTTGCGGATTCCACAATTAAGAAATCTATGGGAAGAATTAATGATGTTCTTATTGTTGCCAATAGAAATTATGTGCCCATATATTTTATCGTTCTTGATACAGATTGCAATCATTCTTGCCCTATTATTCTCGGTAGACCTTTCCTTAGAACGGTTGGTGCAATTATTGATATGAAGGAAGGGAATATTAGATTTCAATTTCCATTAAAAAAGGGCATGGAACACTTCCCTAGAAAGAAAATAAAATCACCTTATGAATCTATCATGAGAGCCACTTATGGATTGCCTACCAAAGATGGCAATACCTAGATCTATTCTTGCTTGTTATGCCTAGCTAGCGGCGTTAAACGATAGCGCTTGTTGGGAGGCAACCCAATTTTATTTTTATTCCTTGCTTTTTGGTCCTGTTTAGTAATAAATAAATTATTTAGCCTCTGTTTTGGTTGTGTTTTTTTGTGTTTAATTAGTGTTTGTGCCAAGTAGAACCGTTGGGAAGACTTGGGGAAAGTCTTGTTGAACTTGCTGTAAAAAACAGAAACTTTAGCGCTCACGAGAACTGCTGTCATTTTTATTTGAAGAGTGCTATTTAGTTAATTATTTTTGCAGATTATTAATAGATAAATTCCTCACGTCCATCAATTTATTTTAGAATTTTTGGGGTTCCAGATCTTGCGCTAGCTTTGGATTACTACAGACTGTTCTGTTTTTGACAGAGTCTGTTTTTCGTGTGTTGTTTGCTTATTTTGATGAATCTATGGCTAGTAAAATAATTTATAATCCATAGAGAAGTTGGAATAAAGTAGGTATAACACCCATATAAATAAAGAATGAGTTCATTACAGTACCTTGAAGTGGTCTTTTGTTTTCTTTCGCTAACGGAGCTCACGAGTTTTCTACTTTAAGTTTTGTGTTGTGAAGTTTTCAAGTTTTTGGTAAAGATTTGATGGATTATGGAACAAGGAGTGGAAATAGCCTAAGCTTGGGGATGCCCATGGCACCCCCAAGATAATCTAAGGACACCTAAAAGCCAAAGCTTGGGGATGCCCCGGAAGGCATCCCCTCTTTTTGGTCTACTTCTATCGGTAACTTTACTTGGAGCTATATTTTTATTCACCACATGATATGTGTTTTGCTTGGAGCGTCTTTTATGATTTGAGTCTTTGCTTATTAGTTTACCACAATCATCCTTTCTGTACACACCTTTTGAGAGAGCCATACATAATTTGGAATTTGATAGAATACTCTATGTGCTTCACTTATATCTTTTGAGTTATATAATTTTGCTCTAGTGCTTCACTTATATCTTTTGAGTTATATAATTTTGCTCTAGTGCTTCACTTATATCTTTTAGAGCACGGTGGTGGATTTGTTTTATAGAAACTATTGATCTCTCATGCTTCACTTAGATTATTTTGAGAGTCTTAATAGCATGGTAATTTGCTTAATAATAATATGCTTGGTATTCAAGATTTGTAAAACTTTCTTTTGAGTGCATTGAATACTAAGAAAAAATTGATGCTTGATAATTGTTTTGAGATATGAAGATGGTGATATTAGAGTCATGCTAGTCGAGTAGTTGTGAATTTGAGAAATGCTTGTGTTAAAGTTTGTGATTCCCGTAGCATGCACTTATGGTGAACCATTATGTGATGAAGTCAGAGCATGATTTATTTTTTGATTGTCTTCCTTATGAGTGGCGGTCGGGGACAAGCGATGGTCTTTTCCTACCAATCTATCCCCCTAGGAGCATGCACGTAATACTTTGCTTTGATAACTTCTAGATTTTTGCAATAAGTATATGAGTTCTTTATGACTAATGTTGAGTCCATGGATTATACGCACTCTCACCCTTCCACCTTTGCTAGCCTCTCTAATACCGCGCACTTTTTGCCGGTATCATACACCCACCAAATACCTTCCTCAAAACAGCCACCATACCTACCTATCATGGCATTTCCATAGCCATTCCGAGATATATTGCCATGCAACTTTCCACCATTCCGTTCATTATGACACGCTCCATCATTGTCATATTGCTAGCATGATCATGAAGTTGACATCGTATTTGTGGCAAAGCCACCATTCATAATTCTTTCTTACATGTCACTCTTGATTCATTGCATATCCCGGTACACCGCCGGAGGCATTCATATAGAGTCATATTGTGTTCTAAGTATCGAGTTGTAATTGTTGAGTTGTAAGAAAAGTAAAAGTGTGATGATCATCATTTTTAGAGCATTGTCCCAAGTGAGGAAAGGATGATGGAGACTATGATTCCCCCACAAGTCGGGATGAGACTCCGGACGAAAAAAAGAGGCCATAAAAAAAGAGAAGGCCCAAACAAAAAAAGAGAGAAATAGAGAGAAGGGACAATGTTACTATCCTTTTACCACACTTGTGCTTCAAAGTAGCACCATGATCTTCATGATAGAGAATCTCTCATTATGTAACTTTCATATACTAGTGGGAGTTTTTCATTATAAAACTTGTCTTGTATATTCCAATGATGGGCTTCCTCAAAATGCCCTAGGTCTTCATGAGCAAGCGAGTTTGATGCACACCCACTTAGTTTTCTTTGAGCTTTCATACACTTATAGCTCTAGTGCATCCGTTGCATGGCAATCACTACTCACTCACATTGATATCTATTGATGGGCATCTCCATAGCCCGTTGATACGCCTAGTTGATGTGAGACTATCTTCTCCCTTTTTTGTCTTCTCCACAACCACCATTCTATTCCACATATAGTGCTATATCCATGGCTCATGCTCATGTATTGCGTGAAGATCGAAAAAGTTTTGAAAATGTCAAAAGTATGAAACAATTGCTTGGCTTGTCATCGGGGTTGTGCATGATTTAAATACTTTGTGCGGTGAAGATAGAGCATAGCTAGACTATATGATTTTGTAGGGATAGCTTTCTTTGGCCATGTTATTTTGAGAAGACATAATTGATTTGTTAGTATGCTTGAAGTATTAATATTTTTATGTCAACATGAACTTTTGTCTTGAATCTTTTGAATCTGAATATTCATACCACAATTAAGAAGATTTACATTGAAATTATGCCAAGTAGCACTCCGCATCAAAAATTTTGTTTTTTATCATTTACCTACTCGAGGACGAGCAGGAATTAAGCTTGGGGAAGCTTGATACGTCTCCAACGTATCTATAATTTTTGATTGCTCCATGCTATATTATCTACTGTTTTGGACATTATTGGGCTTTATTATCCACTTTTATATTATTTTTGGGACTAACCTATTAACCGGAGGCCCAGCCCAGAATTGATGTTTTTGCCTGTTTTAGGGTTTCGAAGAAAAGGAATATCAGACGGAGTCCAAACGGAATGAAACCTTCGGAAACATGATTTTCTCATCAGATAAGATCCAGGAGACTTGGACCCTCCGTCAAGAAAGCCACAAGGCGGTCACGAGGGTGGAGGGCGCGCCCCCTGCCTCGTGGGCCCCTCGAAGCTCCACTGATGTACTTCTTCCTCCTATATATATCCATGTACCCCCAAACGATCAGAGACGGAGCCAAAAACCTAATTCCACTGCCGCAACTTTCTGTATCCACGAGATCCCATCTTGGGGCCTGTTCCGGAGTTCCGCCGGAGGGGGCATCGATCACGGAGGGCTTCTACATCATCATCCAAGCCCCTCCGATGAAGTGTGAGTAGTTTACTTTAGACCTACGGGTCCATAGCTAGTAGTTAGATGGCTTCTTCTCTCTTTTTGGATCTCAATACAATGTTCTCCCCCTCTCTCGTGGAGATCTATTCGATGTAATCTTCTTTTTACGGTGTGTTTGTTGAGACCGATGAATTGTGGGTTTATGATCCAGTCTATCTATGAATAATATTTGAATCTTCTCTGAATTCTTTTATGTATGATTGGTTATCTTTGCAAGTCTCTTTGAATTATCAGTTTGGTTTAGCCTACTAGATTGGTTTTTCTTGCCAAGGGAGAAGTGCTTAGCTTTGGGTTCAATCTTGCGGTGTCCTTTCCCAGTGACAGAAGGGGCAGCAAGGCACGTATTGTATTGTTGCCATCGAGGATAACAAGATGGGGTTTTTATCATATTGCATGAAATTATCCCTCTATATCATGTCATCTTGCTTAAGGCGTTACTCTATTTTTAACTTAATACTCTAGATGCATGCTGGATAGCGGTCGATGAGTGGAGTAATAGTAGTAGATGCAGAATCATTTCGGTCTACTTGTCTCGGACGTGATGCCTATATACATGATCATACCTAGATATTCTCATAACTATGCTCAATTCTGCCAATTGCTCAACAGTAATTTGTTCACCCACCATAGAATACTTATGCTCTTGAGAGAAGCCACTAGTGAAACCTATGGCCCCCGGGTCTCTTTCTCATCATATCAGTCTCCATCACTTTATTATGGCTTTACTTTTACTTTGCATCTCTATACCAAAAATACCAAAAATATTATTTATCATCTCTATCAGATCTCACTTTCGTAAGTGACCGTGAAGGGATTGACAACCCCTAAGCGCGTTTGTTGCGTTGAGCTATTGTTTTTGTGTAGGTGCGAGGGACTCGAGCGTAGCCTCCTACTGGATTGATACCTTGGTTCTCAAAAACCAAGGGAAATACTTACGCTACTTTGCTGCATCATCCCTTCCTCTTGAGGGAAATCCAACGCAGTGCTCAAGAGGTAGCATAGACATGGATCGAGATAGCATTGATATGGTCATCAGGTGAAGGTCAGACTTTGGAGACACAAATGACCCATTAGGAACAACTTGTAGAATAAGTCTTACAATTTCCTCATGGAAGAATGGCTAACCTTGCTAAAAAAGCAACTATAACAATAGGCCCTCCTGCCAGGTGTGCTAGGCATGACATCACCTTACCGGGTCATATGAGGACCAATGATATAACTCCCGAAAATTCGTTCCAACCATCATAACTGACCTAGATTCAGATCTGATTGGTGTCAGGATACCTCAGACTTAGGATGTCTTAGAAGAAAAAGGTGCAATACAAATTTGACGAGATGTCATTGTAAGACTCTCGGGAAATGAACTATGGAAGTGAGTCTCGAAACAAGAGTTCCTCATTAAACCAAGGAGAGGATGAGGAGGTGACTGATGAACTCAGCGACAATTCATCAAGATTTCCAAAAAGATCAAATGGTATAATGATGTATGCTCAAGGAACACATACACAATTTAACAATGATAGAAAGGTGCACCCTGAAATCTAGATTGGGTAGCACGGTCAATGTTTGAATGATGATTCAATAAGAAATAAACTTAGAATGAAACTATCGACCAATAATTTGCAAGCACTAGGGTTGCTAGAAGTTTTGACTTCACACATCATAGTTAAATGGCTGGTATCCCGGTTAGAATCAACACGGGACCAAGATATGAACGGAGATGGCTAGAAATATTACTATATCAAGAATTATTAAGAGGTGGTGAAATTCTCACGACATTCTTGATATAAAAGATGGTAATACTCCAAGGCAAGGAAGAACAAATGCTGGATAGCAAGGATCTCAAGGTACAACACAAAACATGAACAAGTTTGGTTTGGAGGGAATGCAAGAATGTTGTCGATGTTAAGACCAATCATCGATGTGAAATGATGGTATTTCCCATCATGAATTTGATTCAAACTTGGAAGAAGGAATATCATTGTTGATGATGAACACGACACATTTGTCGAGAGATTTCTTGCAGATGTAATCGATCGGCGATGACATCAAGTCAAATGAATGATGAAGCGAAAAGTTATTGGAACCATGGGTACGGCACAAACTCGAAATCAAGCTTGCTGTTCAAGGCGAAACGATATGACGAGGCAGATCATTATAAGCTTAGTTCATCGTCGAAAATTTGCTCTAAGAAGAAGGGCCATGTAGCATAGTTAAAATTTTGCACGATAATGATATAGCCAAACAGGCGAGGAATGACGTGATCAGGTACAATCTCGTACGTAAAGAAGATTACTAAGAGTTGTTGAACCGTATTGCAGGCTTGGTTCGGTTATCAGTGTCTTTGAGTGTTTAATAACTCAGAGCCTGTGAAAAATTGGAATCGGTGAGAATGTAGTACTTGATGAAGAACTCATAAGAAGTTATGCAATTCCATGATAATCTCGAGATACCAGGGGGTAATAATCGATGACAAATCAAAGTAGAGGTTGGACTAGGGTATTGTTCTGCAGGAGACAAGTGCTTAAACTTGTCCGGGAAATGGGATCAAGGAAGAATAATATGGTCGGAACCATAGCTGCAGGGGATCCAATTTAAGGACACCGAAAGAATTACCCATATGATTAACTATTTTGCAAGAAGCTCCCATGATAAGTTCCACATCGGGTCCATGGGCATGAACACAAGTTCAAGGCCGACTCCCACTTCTTCAATGTATAACCTTCCATTCACCTCTCGCCTTTCGAAAATCTCTTTAGTTGTTGAAAGTTTTACCTGGTGCAATACCAGATAAGTATGACCCATGAAATCTTTCGGGTTCACATAGATTAAGGAAGGCATAGGTTCAACCCCTCGGGGCATCATAGAAACATATACCACAAACCTCAGGAGTAAATAATACAAGCTCAGGAGCAGAGCATGGTTGACAAAAGCAGGGGATACAATTTACCAAAGGTATTATGTATCCGAAGAAAAGCTTACAATGTTTAATGAATATGCAGGACGGTGTCGAACAAAATCCAACAAAGGATCTGGTGGTCCTCAAGGGATCTGATGTGAGCATCGGTACTCAACCAGAGGAAGAAGAAATGCAAGGAGATCAGTTTATAGAAACAACTGACTAACTCAAAGTTCAAATGCAAAGGAATTATCAATTCCAAGACAAGGGATCAGAAGCAATGCTCTGATTAGGGATGGATAAGTTGAATAGACTTAGGGGCACAATCGATGGCAAAATTTGATTGGTCGAGATCCAGCTCATGTTTAAAATGACGTCTAAGTCGGAAGGATAAATTCCAGGGAACAACTGATGATTGTGTGCACTTGCACACATGTTGAATCAAAAGGATCATAATGACAATCACAAAGGTTTTAAAAGTAAATTTCTAGACCAATGGAATTAACCGGAATGCAAGTATGCAAGAATTCCAAGAATAACAAGCTGTTGAGGATTTCCGAAAGATCAAATAGTATTTCGAAGTCTTTTGCGGAACACAAGAACAACTGGGAGTGAGTGGATACTCGATAATTCCAAGGAATTATCCATAGGGGAATTTCTGCGGCAGGGAACTACCAGACAGTGGTACAAGGGATTCTTAAACGTCGGAGACCAATTCGATGCATCTTGTAACAACAAGAGAATCTCAGAGTAATTGTATGAACAACAAGTGTATGTCATTATCCATATGGATATATCAGTAGTAGGGAATTGAAAAGGCAGAGGTCACAAGGGTCTCGGGAATGATCGAAAAGTATCTTCAAAATCTTCTGGTGCAGTGGGCGATCATCTGTGATAAGGGGCTCTCCAGGAGAAGTAGTTACGAGAACCTAGAGTTAGATTTAGTAAAATCATTTAACTCGAATAGAAGAGAGTTCAGAGTCCCAGAGTAAGGATCGAGGAGTAAAAGATCCTAATACCACCCAAATGGTGACGTGGGCCCGTAAGCCACACAACCATGTTAGTAAAAGTTTTGTAATGACTAGACTCAACTTCGGCCAAGGAGTGTGGAAGGGGGATTCCTACAGGCAGTCGGCTCTGATACCAACTTGTGACGCCCAGATTCAATCATACACTAATCATACACGCAAACATGTGCAATCAAGATCAGGGACTCACGGGAAGATATCACAACACAACTCTACAAATAAAATAAGCCATACAAGCATCATATTACAAGCCAGGGGCCTCGAGGGCTCGAATACAAGAGCTCAATTAGAGATGAGTCAGCGAAAGCAACAATATCTGAGTACAGACATAAGTTAAAGAAGTTTGCCTTAAGAAGGCTAGCACAAACTGGGATACAGATCGAAAGAGGCGCAGGCCTCCTGCCTGGGATCCTCCTAAACTACTCCTGGTCGTCGCCAGCGGGCTGCACATAATAGTAGGCACCTCCAGTGTAGTAGTAGTCGTCATCGACAGTGGCGTCTGGCTCCTGGACTCCAACGTCTGGTCACAGCAATCAGGTATAGGAAAGGGGAAAAAGGGGGAGCAAAGCAACCGTGAGTACTCATCCAAAGTACTCGCAAGAAAGGAGATACACTACATATGTATGCATTGGTATCAAATGGAAAACGGGGGTATCATATGTGGATTGAACTGCAGAATGCCGGAATAAGAGGGGGATATCTAGTTCTTTCGAAGACTACGCTTCTGGTATCCTCCATCTTGCAGCAGAAGGAGAGAGTAGATGGTAAGTTCACCAAGTAACATCGCATAGCATAATCCTAACCGATGATCCTCCCCTCGTCGCCCTATGAGAGAGCGATCACCAGTTGTATCTGGCACTTGGAAGGGTGTATTTTATTAAGTATCCGGTTCTAGTTGTCATAAGGTCAAGGTACAACTCCAAGTCGTCCTATTACCGAAGATCACGGCTATTCGAATAGATTAACTTCCTTGCAGGGGTGCGCCACATTTCCCAACACGCTCGATCCCCTTTGTCCAGACACACTTTTCTGGGTCATGCCCGGCCTCGGAAGATCAACACGTTGCAGCCCTACCTAGGCACAACAGAGAGGCCAGCATGCCGGTCTAAATCCTATGGCGCAGGGGTCTGGGCCCATCACCCATTGCACACCTGCATGTTGCGTACGCGGCCGGTGAGGAGACCTAGCAACCTCCATTACAAAGGAAGTTGTGTTACGCGGTCCAACCCGGCGCGCGTCGCTCAGTCGCTGACGTCACGAAGGCTTCGGCTGATACCACGACGTCGAGTGCCCATAACTGCTCCCGCATAGTTGGTTAGTGTGTATAGGCCATTAGCCAGAGTCAGATCAAATACCAAGATCTTGTTAAGCGTGTTATCTTGAAGTAACTTCGAACGCCGACCAGGGCCAGGCCCACCTCTCTCCTAGGTGGTCTCAACCTGCCCTGTCGCTCCGCCTCAAAGTAATAGTCTGGGGCCGTCGGGAACTTAGGCCCACCACTACCTGGATGGAGCCACCTGCCCCTTTAGCCCCCACATCAGAATCACTTGCGGGTACTCAACGAGCCGACCCGACTTTAGTCACAACATGTAAAGTATGAAGTATAGTATATACCCGTGATCAACACCCGACGTGATCACGGACTGATAGTATAGCATGGCAGACAGACAAGAATGTAGGGCCACTGATTATAAACTAGCATCCTATACTAAGCATTTAGGATTGCAGGTAAGGTATCAACAAACTGTAGCAACAATGACAAGCTATGCATCAGAATAGGATTAATGGAAAGTAGTAACATGCTACACTACTCTAATGCAAGAAGTATAGAGAAGAGTAGGCAATATCTGGTGATCAAGGGGGGGGGGGCTTGCCTGGTTGCTCTGGCAAGACAGAGGGGTTGTCAACACCGTAGACGAATTGGGGGTCGCCGGCAGTCTCAGGGTCTACCGGAAAGAAGTAACGGAGGGGGGAACACAATAAATAACAGAGCAATCAAAGCATCACAAAGCATAACATGGCAATATGATGGGTCGGGTGTGACCTAACGTAGTAGTACGTGCTACTGGCGAAGGGGGGGGGGAACATCCGGGAAAGTATTCCCGATGTTTGATGTGAAGGAAATATGCCCTAGAGGCAATAATAAAGTTATTATTTATTTCCTTCTATCATGATAAATGTTTATTATTCATGCTAGAATTGTATTAACCGGAAACATAATACATGTGTGAATACATAGACAAACAGTATGTCACTAGTATGCCTCTACTTGACTAGCTCGTTAATCAGAGATGGTTAAGTTTCCTAACCATAGAAAAAGAGTTGTCATTTGATTAATGAGATCACATCATTAGGAGAATGATGTGATTGACTTGACCCATTCCGTTAGCTTAGCACACGATCGTTTAGTATGTTGCTATTGCTTTCTTCATGACTTATACATGTTCCTATGACTATGAGATTATGCAACTCCCATTTACCGGAGGAACACTTTGTGTGCTACCAAACGTCACAACGTAACTGGGTGATTATAAAGGTGCTCTACAGGTGTCTCCGAAGGTACTTGTTGGGTTGGCATATTTCGAGATTAGGATTTGTCACTCCGATTGTCGAAGAGGTATCTCTGGGCCCTCTCGGTAATGCACATCACTTAAGCCTTGCTCGTTAATACTTGACTAGCTCGTTAATCAGAGATGGTTAAGTTTCCTAACCATAGAAAAAGAGTTGTCATTTGATTAATGAGATCACATCATTAGGAGAATGATGTGATTGACTTGACCCATTCCGTTAGCTTAGCACACGATCGTTTAGTATGTTGCTATTGCTTTCTTCATGACTTATACATGTTCCTATGACTATGAGATTATGCAACTCCCGTTTACCGGAGGAACACTTTGTGTGCTACCAAACGTCACAACGTAACTAGGTGATTATAAAGGTGCTCTACAGGTGTCTCCGAAGGTACTTGTTGGGTTGGCATATTTCGAGATTAGGATTTGTCACTCCGATTGTCGAAGAGGTATCTCTGGGCCCTCTCGGTAATGCACATCACTTAAGCCTTGCAAGAATTGCAACTAATGAGTTAGTTGCAGGATGATGTATTACAGAACGAGTAAAGAGACTTGCCGGTAACGAGATTGAAACTAGGTATTCAGATACCGATGATCGAATCTCGGGAAAGTAACATACCGATGACAATGGGAACAACGTATATTGTTATGCGGTCTGACCGATAAAGATCTTCATAGAATATGTGGGAACCAATACGAGCATCCAGGTTCCGCTATTGGTTATTGACCGGAGACGTGTCTCGGTCATGTTTACATAGTTCTTGAACCCGTAGTCCGCACGCTTAACGTTTCGATGATAGTTATATTATGAGTTTATATGTTTTGATGTACCAAAGGTTGTTCGGAGTCCCGTATGTGATCACAGACATGCCCAGGAGTCTCTAAATGTTCGAGACATGAAGATTGATATATTGGAAGCCTATGTTTGGATATCGGAAGTGTTCCGGGTGAAATCGGGATTTTACCAGAGTACCGGGAGGTTACCGGAACCTCCCCGGGAGGTTAATGGGCCTTAGTGGGCCTTTACGGAGAGGAGGAGAGGCGGCCAGGGCTGGGCCGCGCGCCCCCCTCTTCCTTCCTCTCTACCTCCTCTTTCCACCTCCCAAGTCGTAATCCAACTAGGAAAGGGGGGGAGTCCTACTCCCGGTGGGAGTAGGACTCCTCCTGGTGCGCCCTCTCTCCTGGCCGGCCGCACCCCCCTTGCTCCTTTATATACAGGGTAGGGGGCACCCTAGAGACACAACAATTGATCGTTTGATCTTTTAGCCATGTGCGGTGCCCCCTCCACCATAATCCACCTCGATAATACTATAGCGGTGTTTAGGCGAAGCCCTGCGTCGGTAGAACATCATCATCATTACCACGTCGTCATGCTGACGAAACTCTCCCTCAATACTTGGTTGGATCGGAGTTCGAGGGACGTCATCGGGCTGAACGTGTGCTGAACTCGGAGGTGCCGTACGTTCGGTACTTGATTGGTTGGATCGTGAAGACGTACGACTACATCAACCGCGTTGTGCTAACTCTTCCGCTTTCGGTCTACGAGGGTATGTGGACAACACTCTCCCATCTCGTTGCTATGCATCACCATGATCTTGCGTGTGCGTAGGAATTTTTCTGAAATTACTACGTTCCCCAAAGTGGTATCAGAGCCAGGTTTTATGCGTAGATGTCATATGCACGATTAGAACACAAGTGAGTTGTGGGCGATATAAGTCATACTGCTTACCAACATGTCATACTTTGGTTCGACGGTATTGTTGAATGAAGCGGCCTGGACCGACATTATGCGTACGCTTACGCGAGACTGGTTCTACCGACGTGCTTTGCACACAGGTGGCTGGCGGGTGTCAATTTCTCCAACTTTAGTTGAACCGAGTGTGGCTACACCCGGTCCTTGCGAAGGTTAAAATAGCACCAACTTGACAAACTATCATTGTGGTTTTGATGCGTAGGTAAGAACGATTCTTGCTAAGCCCGTAGCAGCCACGTAAAATTTGCAACAACAAAGTAGAGGACGTCTAACTTGTTTTTGCAGGGAATGTTGTGATGTGATATGGTCAAGACATGATGCTAAAATTTTATTGTATGAGATGATCATGTTTTGTAACCAAGTTATCGGCAACTGGCAGGAGCCATATGGTCGTTGGTTTATTGTATGCAATGCAATCGCCTTGTAATGCTTTACTTTATTACTAAGCGGTAGCGATAGTCGTAGAAGCATAAGATTGGCGAGACGACAACGATGCTACGATGGAGATCAAGGTGTAGAGACGGTGACGATGTTGATCATGATGGTGCTTCGGAGATGGAGATCACAAGCACAAGATGATGATGGCCATATCATATCACTTATATTGATTGCATGCGATGTTTATCTTTTATGCATCTTATCTTGCTTTGATTGACGGTAGCATTATAAGATGATCCCTCACTAAATTATCAAAGTATAAAGTGTTCTCCCTGAGTATGCACCGTTGCGAAAGTTCTTCGTGCTGAGACACCACGTGATGATCGGGTGTGATAGGCTCTACGTTCAAATACAACGGGTGCAAAACAGTTGCACACGCGGAATACTCAGGTTAAACTTGATGAGCCTAGCATATAACAGGCATGGCCTCGGAACACGGAGACCGAAAGGTCGAGCGTGAATCATATAGTAGATATGATCAACATAGTGATGTTCATCGTTGAAACTACTCCATCTCACGTGATGATCGGACATGGTTTAGTTGATATGGATCACGTGATCACTTAGAGGATTAGAGGGATGTCTATCTAAGTGGGAGTTCTTAAGTAATATGATTAATTGAACTTAAATTTATCACAAACTTAGTACCTGATAGTATCTTGCTTGTCTATGTTGATTGTAGATAGATGGCCCGTGCTGTTGTTCCATTGAATTTTAATGTGTTCCTTGAGAAAGCAAAGTTGAAAGATGATGGTAGCAATTACACGGACTGGGTCCGTAACTTGAGGATTATCCTCATTGCTGCATAGAAATGTTACGTCCTGGAAGCACCGCTAGGTGTACCACCTGCGCCAGCAACTGCAGACATTGTGAATGCCTAGCGGTCACGTGTTGATGACTACTCGATAGTTCAGTGTGCCATGCTTTACGGCTTAGAACCGGGACTTCAACGACGTTTTGAACGTCATGGAGCATATGAGATGTTCCAGGAGTTGAAGTTAATATTTCAAAAGAATGCCCGGATTGAGAGATATGAAGTCTCCAATAAGTTCTACAGCTGCAAGATGGAGGAGAATAGTTCTGTCAGTGAGCATATGCTCAAGATGTCTGGGTACTGTAATCACTTGATTCAACTGGGAGTTAATCTTCCGAATGATAGCATCATTGACAGAATTCTCCAATCACTGCCACCAAGCTACAAGAGCTTCGTGATGAACTATAATATGCAAGGGATGGATAAGACAATTCCCGAGCTCTTCGCAATGGTAAAAGCAGCGGAGGTAGAAATCAAGAAGGAGCATCAAGTGTTGATGGTCAATAAGACCACCAATTTCAAGAAAAAGGGCAAAGGGAAGAAGAAGGGGAACTTCAAATGAATAGCAAGCAAGTTGCTGCTCAGGAAAAGAAACCCAAGTCTGGACCTAAGCCTGAGACTAAGTGCTTCTACTGCAAGCAGACTGGTCACTGGAAGCGGAACCGCCCCAAGTATTTAGCGGATAAGAAGGATGGCAAGGTGAACAAAGGTATATGTGATATACATGTTATTGATGCGTACCTTACTAATGCTCGTAGTAGCACCTGGGTATTTGATACTGGTTCTGTTGCTAATATTTGCAACTCAAAACAGGGGCTACGGATTAAGCAAAGATTGGCTAAGGACGAGGTGACGATGCGCGTGGGAAATGGTTCCAAAGTCGATATGATCGTGGTCGGCACGCTACCTCTACATCTACCTTCGGGATTAGTATTAGACCTAAATAATTGTTATTTGGTGCCAGCGTTGAGCATGAACATTATATCTGGATCTTGTTTGATGCGAGACGGTTATTCATTTAAATCAGAGAATAATGGTTGTTCTATTTATATGAGTAATATCTTTTATGGTCATGCACCCTTGAAGAGTGGTCTATTTTTGTTGAATCTCGATAGTAGTGATACACATATTCATAATATTGAAGCCAAAAGATGCAGAGTTGATAATGATAGTGCAACTTATTTGTGGCACTGCCGTTTAGGTCATATCAGTGTAAAATGCATGAAGAAACTCCATTCTGATGGACTGTTGGAACCAGTTGATTATGAATCACTTGGTACTTGCGAACCGTGCCTCATGGGCAAGATGACTAAAACGTCGTTCTTCGGTACTATGGAGAGAGCAAGAGATTTGTTGGAGATCATACACACAGATGTATGTGGTCCGATGAATGTTGAGGCTCGTGGCGGACATCGTTATTTTCTCACCTTCACAGATGATTTAAGCAGATATGGGTATATCTACTTAATGAAACATAAGTCTGAAACGTTTGAAAAGTTCAAAGAATTTCAGAGTGAAGTTGAAAATCATCGTAACAAGAAAATAAAGTTCCTACGATCTGATCGTGGAGGAGAATATTTGAGTTATGAGTTTGGTCTTCATTTGAAACAATGCGGAATAGTTTCGCAACTCACGCCGCCCGGAACACCACAGCGTAATGGTGTGTCTGAACGTCGTAATTGTACTTTACTAGATATGGTGCGATCTATGATGTCTCTTACTGATTTACCGCTATCGTTTTGGGGTTATGCTTTAGAGACGGCCGCATTCACGTTAAATAGGGCACCATCGAAATCCGTTGAGACGACGCCTTATGAACTGTGGTTTGGTAAGAAACCAAAGTTGTCGTTTCTGAAAGTTTGGGGCTGCGATGCTTATGTGAAAAAGCTTCAACCTGATAAGCTCGAACCCAAATCGGCGAAATGTGTCTTCATAGGATACCCAAAGGAGACTGTTGGGTACACCTTCTATCACAGATCCAAAGGCAAGACTTTTGTTGCTAAATTCAGAGTTTTTTTAGAGAAGGAGTTTCTCTGGAAAGAAGTGAGTGGGAGGAAAGTAGAACTTGATGAGGTAACTGTACCTGCTCCCTTATTGGAAAGTAGTTCATCACAGAAACTGGTTTCTGCGACACCTACACCAATTAGTGAGGAAGTTAATGATGATGATCATGAAACTTTAGATCAAGTTGTTACTGAACCTCATAGGTCAACCAGAGTAAGATCCTCACCAGAGTGGTACGGTAATCCTGTTCTGGAAGTTATGTTACTAGACCATGACGAACCTACGAACTATGAAGAAGCGATGGTGAGCCCAGATTCCGCAAAATGGCTTGAGGCCATGAAATCTGAGATGGGATCCATGTATGAGAACAAAGTATGGACTTTGGTTGACTTGCCCGGTGATCGGCAAGCAATAGAGAATAAATGGATCTTCAAGAAGAAGACTGACGCTGACGGTAATGTTACTGTCTATAAAGCTCGACTTGTTGCAAAAGGTTTTCGACAAGTTCAAGGGATTGACTATGATGAGACCTTCTCACCCATAGCGATGCTTAAGTCTGTCGGAATCATGTTAGCAATTGCCGCATTTTATGATTATGAAATTTGGCAAATGGATGTCAAAACTACATTCCTGAATGGATTTCTGGAAGAAGAGTTGTATATGATGCAACCGGAAGGTTTTGTTGATCCAAAGGGAGCTAACAAAGTGTGCAAGCTCCAGCGATCCATTTATGGACTGGTGCAAGCCTCTCGGAGTTGGAATAAACGCTTTGATAGTGTGATCAAAGCATTTGGTTTTGTACAGACTTTTGGAGAAGCCTGTATTTACAAGAAAGTGAGTGGGAGCTCTGTGGCATTTCTAATATTATATGTGGATGACATATTGTTGATTGGAAATGATATAGAATTTCTGGATAGCATAAAGGGATACTTGAATAAGAGTTTTTCAATGAAAGGCCTCGGTGAAGCTGCTTATATATTGGGCATCAAGATCTATAGAGATAGATCAAAACGCTTAATTGGACTTTCACAAAGCACATACCTTGACAAATTTTTGAAGAAGTTCAAAATGGATCAAGCAAAGAAAGGGTTCTTGCCTGTGTTACAAGGTGTAAAGTTGAGTAAGACTCAATGCCCGACCAATGCAGAAGATAGAGAGAAAATGAAAGATGTTCCCTATGCTTCAGCCAAAGGCTCTATCATGTATGCAATGCTATTTACCAGACCTGATGTGTGCCTTGCTATAAGTCTAGCAGCGAGGTACCAAAGTAATCCAAGAGTGGATCACTGGACACCGGTCAAGAACATCCTGAAATACCTGAAAAGGACTAAGGATATGTTTCTCGTTTATGGAGGTGACAAAGAGCTCATCGTAAATGGTTACGTTGATGCAAGCTTTGACACTGATCCGGACGATTCTAAATCACAAACCGGATACGTGTTTACATTGAACGGTGGAGTTGTCAGTTGGTGCAGTTCTAAACAAAGCGTCATGGCGGGATCTATGTGTGAAGCGGAGTACATAGCTGCTTCGGAAGCAGCAAATTAAGGAGTCTGGATGAAGGAGTTCATATCCGATCTAGGTGTCATACCTAGTGCATCGGGTCCAATGGAAATCTTTTGTGACAATACTGGTGCAATTGCCTTGGTGAAGGAATCCAGATTTCACAAGAGAACCAAGCACATCAAGAGACGCTTCAATTCCATCCGGGATTTAGTCCAGGTGGGAGACATAGAAATTTGCAAGATACATACGGATCTGAATGTTGTAGACCCTTTGACTAAGCCTCTTCCACGAGCAAAACATGATCAGCACTAAGGCTCCATGGGTGTTAGAATCATTACTGTGTAATCTAGATTATTGACTCTAGTGCAAGTGGGAGACTGAAGGAAATATGCCCTAGAGGCAATAATAAAGTTATTATTTATTTCCTTATATCATGATAAATATTTATTATTCATGCTAGAATTGTATTAACCGGAAACATAATACATGTGTGAATACATAGACAAACAGTATGTCACTAGTATGCCTCTACTTGACTAGCTCGTTAATCAGAGATGGTTAAGTTTCCTAACCATAGACAAAGAGTTGTCATTTGATTAATGAGATCACATCATTAGGAGAATGATGTGATTGACTTGACCCATTCTGCTAGCTTAGCACACGATCGTTTAGTATGTTGCTATTGCTTTCTTCATGACTTATACATGTTCCTATGACTATGACATTATGCTACTTCCGTTTACCGGAGGAACACTTTGTGTGCTACCAAACGTCACAACGTAACTGGGTGATTATAAAGGTGCTCTACAGGTGTCTCCGAAGGTACTTGTTGGGTTGGCATATTTCGAGATTAGGATTTGTCACTCCGATTGTCGGAGAGGTATCTCTGGGCCCTCTCGGTAATGCACATCAGTTAAGCCTTGTAAGCATTGCAACTAATGAGTTAGTTGCGGGATGATGTATTACGGAACGAGTAAAGAGACTTGCCAGTAACGAGATTGAAACTAGGTATTCAGATACCGACGATCGAATCTCGGGCAAGTAACATACTGATGACAAAGGGAACAACGTATGTTGTTATGCAGTCTGACCGATAAAGATCTTCGTAGAATATGTGGGAACCAATATGAGCATCCAGGTTCCGCTATTGGTTATTGACCGGAGATGTGTCTCGGTCATGTCTACATAGTTCTCGAACCCGTAGGGTCCGCACGCTTAACGTTTCGATGACAGTTATATTATGAGATTATATGTTTTGATGTACCAAAGGTTGTTTGGAGTCTCGGATGTGATCACGGACATGACGAGGAGTCTCGAAATGGTCGAGAGATGAAGATTGATATATTGGAAGCCTATGTTTGGATATCGGAAGTGTTCCTGGTGAAATCGGGATTTTACCGGAGTACCGGGAGGTTACCGGAACCCCCCCGGGAGGTTAATGGGCCTTAGTGGGCCTTTACAAAGAAGAGGAGAGGTGGCCAGGGCTGGGCCGCGCGCCCCTGCCCCCTAGTCCGAGTAGGACAAGGAGAGGGGGCGGCGCCCCCCCCTTCCTTCCTCTCTCCCTCCTCTTTCCCCCTCCCAAGTCCTAATCCAACTAGGAAAGGGGGGAGTCCTACTCCCGGTGGGAGTAGGACTCCTCCTGGCGCGCCCTCTCTCCTGGTCGGCTGCACCCCCCTTGCTCCTTTATATACAGGGGCAGGGGGGCACCCTAGAGACACAACAATTGATCGTTTGATATTTTAGCCTTGTGCGGTGCCCCCCTCCACCATAATCCACCTCGATAATACTGTAGCGGTGCTTAGGCGAAGCCCTGCGTTGGTGGAACATCATCAACCACGCCGTCGTGTTGATGAAACTCTCCCTGAACACTCGGCTGGATCGGAGTTCGAGGGACATCATCGGGCTGAACGTGGGTTGAACTCGGAGGTGCCGTTCGTTCGGTACTTGATCGGTCGGATCGTGAAGACGTACGACTACATCAACCGCTTTGTGCTAACGCTTCCGGTTTCGATCTACGAGTGTACGTGGACAACACTCTCCCCTCTCGTTGCAATGCATCACCATGATCTTGCGTGTGCGTAGGATTTTTTTTGAAATGACTACGTTCCCCAACATGATGTTTTCGGACAGACGAACTAGAGGGGGATTGTTGCACGTTCGCTATGCTAGGGATGTGTGATGGAAGAACGGGCTGCTTATCCGGATTCGTCTCGTCGTTATGAGCAACTCTCATGTACAAAGTTTTTCCAACCGAGCTACGGTTTATTTTATATTAATTTTAAAAAAATTAAATTAATTTTAGCATTTATTTAATTAATTTAATTCAACGTTATCCAGAACAGTGCTTGCTGACATCATCATGATGTCAGCTGACATCATCATGATGTCAGCATGACGTCAGCAGTTGACTGGGTCAAACTAACGTGTGGGTCCCACATGTCATAGACTAAAGACTAATTATTTGATAACATTTAATTAGCAGGTTTAATTAGTTAACTAAACAGTGTTAATTAAGTTAAGTAATTAATTTATTATTATTTAATTAATTAATTCTTATTATTATTATTATTGTTTATTAATAACTTTTTTTAAACGTTCTGTGGGCGGGGCCCTTTGTCATAGGCCCCTGGGGGGCCTTAACGGGCGTGATTAGCGGGCGCTAATGCCCAGTCCAAAAGGGGCGTGCGGGGCGGGCGAACCCGGCCGGTGGCTGCGGTTACGGTGACGCGATACGAGCGCGGAGGCCGTCGGGGCGTAGGCGAGTGGCAGAGGAAGGCAACAGGTGTGGCGGCGCGGTAGCAGCGACGGAGCCGGAGCGTGTGGCAACGGGTGGCGCAGCGGATACAGCAGTGAGGCGCGGTAGCAGCAGCGCGCATCAGGGGCCGCAGGGGCATCGAGCGACGGCGAGCACGCCGGGGAGCTACCGGCGACGAGGGCGCACGGCCACGCGCGAGCGGGCCAGGTGGGGAGGTGCCGGGCGAAGCGGGAGGCGGCGGGCGCGCACAGCGGGGCGGTGGGCGAGCGAGGTTGCGAAGCCGCGGGCGTGGCCGGCAACAGCGTAGGCGGACGACGGTAGCCGCAGATGCCGTAGCAGTAGCAGGCACAATGCGGGCGGCACGAGCGGCCAGAGGCGGAGGGCGCGTTGGCCAGGCGAAGCTGCGGTAGAAGGACGATGGGCGCGGTGACCTCTGGGGGAAAGAGGAGGGGAGGACGGGGCTCACCGAGCCCTGTAGTTGAGCAAAGCGGGCTCGAGGAGGAGTCTGGGAGGTTCGGTGAGGCGGCACCGGCGACGGAGAGGATGGCGGCGATCCGTGACGGGGTAGGTGCGCCGTGCGTTGACGGCGTGCGACGAGGAGGGGGAGGAGGATGAGCGGCGGAGTCGGAGAGACGGCGCCGACGTCGGCGGGTAGCAGGGCGGCTCCGGCGGGGGGTTCCGAGCGGCGACGTAGCTACGGGGGCGACGACGTCGTTCGGCGGCGCCGAGCGGCCTCCTCCTCCCGATCCAATCGGGAGAGAGGGGAGAAGATATTTCGGGGGCTGGGGGAAGTGGCGGTGTGTCGGTGAGTGGGGGAGTGGGGAAAGGATAAGGGTGAGGGGTGGGCCGCAGCTGGGCCGGCCTGTGGCCTACTGGGTCGAAGCCCGGGGGGTGGGGGTCTTCGTCTCTTTTTTATGTTTATTTTCTCTTTTCTTTTACTTATTCTTTTATGTTCTATTTTAGTTTACACATTATTTGTAGTTTATTAAAATATGACATTAGCTCCTAAAACAATGTTTCAACATAACCCACTGACATAAAAGTTTTACCCTGAAATAAAAATGGTCTAGTATTTTTCAAAGTTTAATAGACATTTATTTAATTGCTTTAACTACTGTTTTAATCATTTTGGAACACTTAAATCTTTTATAAAAACTTGGTTTCTTCACCAACAAAACTTATGATTTATTTGCCACAGTTTATACATTTTAGTTTGACATTTGAAAAGTTTTATTTTGACCTTATTTTAAGTTTTGAATTTGAACTGTTTTCAAATCAACGAGAGTTTAACAACAGTAAACATGGTGACGTGGCATCATTATTGGGAGATTACTGTAGCTTAACTACCGGGGCGTTACAGTCATTGAGTAGGAGGGAGAGGAAACGAACCTCCACGAAGCCTCCGAGGAGGAAAACGGCACCTGCCTGTGTCACCGACGCTGTGGCCGGAGAACCAGCCAAGGATTTCTCCCGGTACAGTTCCGCAGCTCCAGGCAACCCCACCAACTACAGATTCGGCGCCCAGAGGCCGCCGGCAACCAAATCCGGCGAGGAGGAGCGCTCTGAGGGGAAGTGGAAGCCGCCTTCAGATCCAGACGCGAACAGGGGGGCTGCGCCCCCGCTGCGACTGGCGCCAGCGCCCGCCGTCACTCGCCGCCCTCGCGACCAAGGAGACAGGGGACAACACCCGCGACGCCGCTTGCCGCAGAAACAGCGCCGCTGCACCACCTGAGGCCGCTGCCTCGGCGCCCTAAGCCCTCCGCGAGGAATGAAGCAGCTAGATCTTCGCCGCCGCCGTCCTGGGCGACCACGCGGGCTTCGTCGGAGGCCTCCTCGGGCGGCGGCGAGGGGGCCGGGAGGAGGGGGGAAAGGGGGGCCAGCGGCTAGGGTTTTCGTCGCCACCCGAGTCGCCCCGAGCGGAGCGATGCGGGGGCCTACAATGCTTCTCAATCTATCGAGTAAATAGCACTGGCGGTCTAAGAACTTGCACTACGGGTGCACTTTAGTCACACAACTTGCAAACTGGAAAAACCCGTCACAGAACTTGCATTGCGGGTGCAATCAAGTCACACACGGCAGCTGAACCGCGCCGACGCCCGGTTTTCTCAGTACTTTTGCAGAAAAGTCCTTCTCGATATTGTTTGAGGGCCGTATTGCAATCTCGGTAGATTTATAACCGAAACGAACCCTAGTTCCCAAATCGAAACCAAATCCCTAGCTCTCGTCTCTCCTCTCACACCTACGGCGGCGGCAGATGGGCGGTGGCGGCGGTGACGGCAGCGAGAGCTCGAGCGGTGGCGGCTTTCCTGGCTGGAGTTGTTCCTCCTCCCTCGCCGAAAGTAGCCTGGTGCCGCCATCATCGTGGCAGACAGTATGGCAGGCGGCAGCAAGGAGAGCGTGGCACTGGCCAGCCGCGCCGTCGCCGGCGTCGGCGATGGCAGGTCTCCGGCGCCCGCTGTGGCATGGCCTCGCATCCGGGACTCACGTATGTTTCCTCAAGAGGTGTGGCAGCGGGGCGAGACGGAGTTGCGGCCGGGTTTTCATTGCTCGCACTGCTGGCATGGCGGCGCTCGAGTGAGATTTCTATGGTTATGTCCTGTACGCCACCATCATTGGATAGCCGCGGAGCGTGGTGACGCCGTAGGCACTAGCGGAGGCGATGGAGTCTCACTGTGTTGTCCGACGGACGACAACCAAGGTGGAGGTCACTTTCCCACCATTCCATTTTTTTCGTTTGCTTCGAGTCGACGGATGATTGCACTCGTGTGGTGCATGCGTCATTGTTGTGGCAGCATGATTTGTTTTCAGCGCTGGTCAAGCTTCTCGCGTGGCAAGCCGGGGAAGCTCAAGTACAAGACGTTGCTGAGTTTGGAGGGGCTGCCGGAGGAGGCTTGGGATCCACACACCGTCAATCTGGTGCTTGCCGGTGTCGACGGCGAGCTCATTGACATGCTCCCGGCCACCGACAAGTGGGTGTTGCCGATCACCGCATGGCTGCGCAACCCTTCTGGTGGTGCCAAAGGTGCTCACCGTGGCTGTTCCTGCACCTCCTACGGGGCCATGGAAGCCAGACTCCGACGACGAGAACGCACATTCACCGCCGGCTCCAAATTCTCCCACAGAGCGTGCAACCGTAGATTTTCCAGTGATTATGCATGTCAAAGAGGTCGTCGATCGTGGCCCATTGCTAACTGAAGGCTTGGCTGTAGAACTTCTCCCTGATGAAGATGAAGACCTTACCCGGAAGCATACTTTCACCACCTGGCGCGACAAGATAGATGGCACTGGCCCTGGACAATATGGCACAACTTAAGTGATGATCAGTAGAGTTTGGTGTTTTCATTTGAATTTGTCGGTCAGTAATGTTGAATGTGAACTTCTGAATTCTCTGACACATCTGATTTTTCTTGGTCCTCTGAACCAGGTGCATCTGCTTGTTGCTCTACAGTAGCTGCATTGTATGAACTACCTGCCACTGTCTCTGATTTCATCTTCCTAATCTTCTCTGTGCTAAAAGGGCTCATTATAACTGTAGGTAGTGCAGGGGAACCTTTAATTGCAATGTCATCTTCCTCCTCTTGATTCTGTTCTCTGGTATGTTTAACAAACAGAACCAGTACCTTGGAGTAAATAGATGCTCTGGCCATCTTGAAACAGCCATTTTCTAAGTCAATTTCCCACCACATCTGCAAGAGTTTTACCAGGTGGGCACCATAGCATAATTTTCTCCTCATCGGGATAATTAAGTTGTGCTAGCATATAGCAGATCACATCAGTACATAGTGTATTCCTATCCAGGTTGTCAAACCATGTTATCTTCTCATCCAAATATGTCAGATTCACTCCTTTTCCCGCAAAAAACCCACCATGATGCACCTCCACACTGAATTTCACCGAATCATATCCTACATTTGCAAAGTGGACTCATTGTGAGTGGAGGCAATATGAACTAACCCTAGGATGCAGCCCAACATACAAAAAGAGGTACCAACCATGTAAAGTACCTAGTACTGCACATCTCAGACCTAAAACTAATTAGATGCACCACCAGTATTTCATGTATTGCATGAAGGAGAAAACCCTAACTAAAATTGGGGGATGGGATAGGGGGAGGGGGAAACTCACCGTAAGTCGGACCCCCATGCCATTCAGTTCGAAGAACCGACAACTACACCGTCGGATGGAACACCATTTGGACCGGCACCCTGGCCGCCGACGAGCTCCATGACGGCGCAGTGCCGCCTGTCTCCTCTACCATCGGCAATGAACAGAGGCAGCAAGAGAAAACAGAGGAGTGTTTCAATGCGGCATTGCTTGAGACTTCAGGGGGTTATCTGCAAAAAAAGTGGCCGTCACATGCGACGCGCGTGACCTGAAATCAGAGAAAACCGGGCGTCGGCACGGTTCAGCTTGCGTGTGTGACTTGATTCCACCCGCAATGCAAGTTCTGTGACAGGTTTTTCCAGTTTGCAAGTTGTGTGACTAAAGTGCACCCGCAGTGCAAGTTCTTAGACCGCCAGTGCTATTTACTCCAATCTATCTATCTATCTATCTATACCTATACTGATTACAGATTCCTCAGAAATTCCCACATTAATTAGAAATTACCGGCCGTTAATCTGGTGGAACCGAGTTATAACGGTGCGGATCGAATCATTTATTCCTTGCAATCTAAGAAAAAATCAACTTGACGCAGCTGTAAAAAATCAATCTAGGGTACCTGTAATGTAAAGAAAACCAATCAATCATACTTCTCCTACACGATCAATCCTTCCCCAAAGAATCCTCACGTAAAATAATCCTTGGGCAATATTTTTCTCCCTGTGGCTCCTCATACTATGAAAATTGTTGCGGATGAACATGAAACTCGATTTGATATCTAGAGGAGGTAGAGAAGGACAGCAGCATGAAGATCCTGACAAGGACCATGGCGTTGCGAAGGCAAGAAGCGGCTGTTGGCTGGCTGCTCCTGGCATGGCTGAACTCCTCGAGTGATAGATCGTATAACAGTGCATGCGTTCCTGGTTGTCCTCGCTTGAGGAGGGTCAACGGGGAATATCTGGTGCAAAGGATATCATAGGAAGGCGAGATTGCAGAGAGGATTGAGTAAAAGATGACGTTCGTGTTGCTCTTGGTCCTCGCTGCAGGATGGTAGGAGGATGCACAAAGGAGGTCGGGGAGGATGGAGGGAGGAAAAAATTGCCTTAGACATATGCTACTGCAGGTCTGTGGTAAGGGAAATTGATTAGTTGGGAAATTGATTAAGCTGATGGTGATTATCCTAATGGTGCTCTTCACAATCAATGGAGTCTGGACAATTTTCAGTTCATACCGGAGTTCAAGATCAATACGGATGTCTACGTGTCTTCTTAGAAAAAACAGGTAGCAGCAACTTCACGGAGAGCAGGGTCTGTAACGAGGTCAGACATGCCCTTGATCCTGCACCGCTAAACCTATTTAGGCTGTCTTGACTCCCGAGATGCTCACAGGTAAAGTAATTGATTTTATCAACCAGGTTTGATCTACACAACACTGGCAGCGTCAGCGGCACGAAGAAACTCATCTATTACTCCCTCCGGTCCTTTTTACTCTGCATATTAGAATTATCTGAAGTCAAACTTCACAAAGTTTGACCGTATTTATATGAAAAAATTATAACATCTGCCATGCTAAAGTTATATAATATGAAACTTTAAGTCATGACACATCTAGTGGTATTAATTTCAGATTGTGAATGTTGGCACTTTTTTCTAAAAAGTTGGTCAAACTTTACGAGGCTTGACTTCAGTCAAATCTTATATGCGAACTAAAAAGTACCAGAGGGAGTATGTGTACTTACGTACGATCCTAGCGTATCTACCTGGAATCGATCAACCTCTTCGTAGAAGTCAGCTTTTTTTTCTCTGTATAACTCCCATCCGGATCCTCACTAGTAGAAAACAGGGCTATGGTCCAGGCCGGCTCAGCCCATTAGTCCCGGTTCAGTGTAGAACCGGGACTAATGTGGGCATTGGTCCCGGTTCGTGAGCCCAGGGGGCCGGCCGTACCACGTGGGCCATTGGTCCCGGTTCGTCTGGACCTTTTGGTCCCGGTTGGTGGGACGAACCGGGACCAATGGGCCTCGCTCCTGGCCCACCACCATTGGTCCCGGTTGGTGGCCTGAACCGGGACCAAAGGCTCCCCTTTAGTCCCGGTTCTTGCCACAAACCGGGACCAATGAGGTGCCTATATATACCCTCACCCGCGAGCAGAGCATTCCAGTGCTCTGTTTTTCTCTGGCCGGCGAGGGGAGGGGTTTGTGGTGCTCTAGCTCACCTCCTATGCACATGAGGTGTTCGATGGAATGCCCGAGCCACACTACTTAAACTTTCTCCTCTCGAAGCTCGACCTCCAAGCTCCATTTTCCTCGAGATTTATCTAGATTTAGCGGTCCGTCACGCCCCGTCCCCGTCTTCACCGCCGTCGATCACCCGCGCTGATCTCATCACCGACACCACCGTGGTGAGCCTCTTGTTCTTATCTTCTTTCTGAAAGGAAAAATATTCTTACTTGTCCGTTTAGATAGATACTTGTATCATTTTCTTACATTTATTATTGCATCTTATATAGTGCGATGGTCTTGGTATCCGCCCACGTCGGCCCTCGTCCTGTCTATGATTCGGATTTGGTATGTATATTATCTTCATAACTATTGGTTCATTTATTGTTTATGAAAATTATGCCGACCAACGTGACATAGATTTTATTTATCTAGGATGTATGTGAATCGGAAATGCCAACCGACCCTATTGTCGAGAGGTTAAATTTAGTTGAAGAAGAAAACAATTTGTTGAAGGAAAAAATAAAAAAAATTGAGGAGGAGAAGATGATATTGGAGTTGCATGTTGCGGATGTCGTCGATGATCACAAGATCAAGATGGATGCAATGCGCTTGAAGATTAGAAAGATTAGAAAATATGCCATTCATACCGAGGCTTGGTATCATTATGCCGTTGGATCAATTGTTACCTTGGTTGCGATCATGATCGCATTTGTTTTCGCATTGAAATGTTTTACATAGTTTTAATTAATTAGATGCTCTGGAGAGCTATATGTTGTTAGATGAGAACTATGTATGCACTTTGGTTTTAATGTGATGATGAACTTCTATTAATTTGGATACTTAATTATATATAATGCACGCAGATGAACCGGCAATGGATGTACGGTGACAGACACACCCGCGAGTACATTAAGGGCGTGCATGAGTTTCTCGATGCGGCTGAGGCAAACAAGCAGAATGGTTTTATGTGTTGTGCATGCACTGAATGTGGGAATACGAGGTCTTACTCTAACCGAAAAATCCTTCACTCCCACCTGCTTTACAAGGGTTTCATGCCACACTATAATGTTTGGACGAGGCACGGAGAAATAGGGGTTATGACGGAAGACGGCGAAGAAGAAGAGTACGATGACAACTATGTGCCCCCTGAATACGGTGATGCTGCAACGGGGGGAGCTGGTGAAGATCAAGAGGAACCAGACGATGTGCCCAATGATGCTGCCACGGGTGAAGCTGCTGAAGATAAAGAGGAACCAGACGATGTGCCCGATGATGATGATCTCCGCCGGGTCATTGTCGATGCAAGGACGCAATGCATTAGTCAAAAGGAGAAGCTGAAGTTCGATCGCATGTTAGAGGATCACAAAAAAGGGTTATACCCCAATTGCGAAGATGGCAACACAAAGCTCGGTACCGTACTGGAATTGCTGCAGTGGAAGGCAGAGAATGCTGTGGCTGACAAAGGATTTCAGAAGCTACTGAAAATATTGAAGAAGAAGCTTCCAAACGATAATGAATTGCCCGACAGTACATACGCAGCAAAGAAGGTCGTATGCCCTCTAGGATTGGAGGTGGAGAAGATACATGCATGCCCTAATGACTGCATCCTCTACCGCGGTGCCTACAAGGATCTGAACGAATGCCCGGTATGCGGTGCGTTGCGGTATAAGATCAGACGAGATGACCCTGGTGATGTTGACGGCGAGCCCCTCAGGAAGAGGGTTCCTGCGAAGGTGATGTGGTATGCTCCTATAATACCACGGTTGAAACGTCTGTTCAGAAACGAAGAGCATGCCAAGTTGATGCGATGGCACAGTGAGAACCGAAAGAAAGATGGGAAGTTGAGAGCACCCGCTGACGGGTCGCAGTGGAGAAAAATCGAGAGAAATTACTGGGATGAGTTTGCAAAGGACCCAAGGAATGTATGGTTTGCTTTAAGCGCGGATGGCATTAATCCTTTCGGGGAGCAGAGCAGCAATCACAGCACCTGGCCCGTGACTCTATGTATGTATAACCTTCCTCCTTGGATGTGCATGAAGCGGAAGTTCATTATGATGCCAGTTCTCATCCAAGGCCCTAAGCAACCCGGCAACGAAATTGATGTGTACCTAAGGCCATTAGTTGAAGAACTTTTACAGCTGTGGAATGCAAACGGTGTACGTACGTGGGATGAGCACAGACAGGAGGAATTTAACCTTAAGGCGTTGCTGTTCGTGACCATCAACGATTGGCCCGCTCTCAGTAACCTTTCAGGACAGACAAACAAAGGATACCACGCATGCACGCACTGTTTAGATGACACTGAAAGTATATACCTGGACAAATGCAGGAAAAATGTGTACCTGGGCCATCGTCGTTTTCTTCCGACCAACCATCAATGTCGAAAGAAAGGCAAGCATTTCAAAGGCGAGGCAGATCACCGGAAGAAGCCCGCCATGCGCACCGGTGATCACGTGCTTGCTATGGTGATTTACACTACGTAATCTTTGGAAAGGGTCCCGGTGGACTAGCTGTTCCGAATGACGCTGAGGGACACGCACCCATGTGGAAGAAGAAATCTATATTTTGGGACCTACCCTACTGGAAAGACCTAGAGGTCCGCTCCTCAATTGACGTGATGCACGTGATGAAGAACCTTTGCGTGAACCTGCTAGGCTTCTTGGGCGTGTATGGGAAGACAAAAGATACACCTGAGGCACGAGAGGACCTGCAATGTTTGCACGAAAGAGACGGCATGCCTCCGAAGCAGTATAAAGGTCCTGCCAGCTACGCTCTTACGAAAGAAGAGAAAGAAATCTTCTTTGAATGCCTGCTCAGTATGAAGGTCACGACTGGCTTCTCGTCGAATATAAAGGGAATAATAAATATGCCAGAGAAAAAGTTTCAGAACCTAAAGTCTCATGACTGCCACGTGATTATGACGCAACTGCTTCCGGTTGCATTGAGGGGGCTTCTACCGGAAAACGTCTGATTAGCCATTGTGAAGCTATGTGCATTCCTCAATGCAATCTCTCAGAAGGTGATCGATCCAGAAATCGTACCAAGGCTAAGGAGTGATGTGGCGCAATGTCTTGTCAGTTTCGAGCTGGTGTTCCCACCATCCTTCTTCAATATCATGACGCACGTCCTAGTTCATCTAGTCGACGAGATTGTCATCCTAGGGCCCGTATTTCTACACAATATGTTCCCCTTTGAGAGGTTCATGGGAGTCCTAAAGAAATATGTCCGTAACCGCGCTAGGCCAGAAGGAAGCATCTCCATGGGCCATCAAACAGAGGATGTTATCGGGTTTTGTGTTGACTTCATTCCTGGCCTTAACAAGATAGGTCTCCCTAAATCGCGGTATGAGGGGACACTGACTGGAAAAGGCACTCTTGGAAGAGACTCAATAATATGTAGGGACGGATATTCTTGGTCTCAAGCAGACTACACAGTTCTACAGAACACTACCTTGGTGACCCCGTATGTCGATGAACACAAGAACAGTCTGCGCTCCAAACACCCGGAGCATTGCGACGACTGGATTACATGTGAACACATCACGACTTTCAGCAGTTGGTTGGAAACACGTCTCAGAGGTGACAACACTGTTTGTGATGAGTTGTACTTGTTGTCCAGGGGACCATCTTTGACTGTATTGACTTACAAAGGATACGAGATAAATGGGAATACATTTTACACGATCGCCCAAGATCAAAAGAGCACCAACCAAAACAGCGGTGTCCGCTTTGATGCAGCAACCGAGAGCGGAAAGGACACATATTATGGTTACATAGTGGACATATGGGAACTTGACTACGGACCTGATTTTAAGGTCCCTTTGTTTAAGTGCAAATGGGTCAATCTGTTAGGCGGCGGGGTACAGGTAGACCCACAGTACGGAATGACAACAGTGGATCTGAAAAATCTTGGGTACACTGACGAACCGTTCGTCCTAGCCAATGATGTGGCACAGGTTATCTATGTGAAGGACATGTCTACCAAACCGATAAAAAGAAAAGATAAGGAAGCGAATACATCATACGATGAGCCAAAGCGCCACATAGTTCTTTCAGGAAAAAGGGACATCCTGGGAGTGGACGGCAAGACAGACATGTCTGAAGATTATGAAAAGTTTCATGAAATTCCTTTCTTCAATGTCAAGGCTGACCCAAGCATCCTGATAAATAATGAAGATTATCCATGGTTACGGCGCAATAAGCAAATGACACAAGCAAAGAAAAAGTGAAGACTTTCTCCCGCAATAAGCAAATGCTATGTGGGTGAAATTATGATACCATCCCAACTTTCAACTTTTTCAGAGTTCATTTGAAATGCTTTCATGTCTTATGGTTCGAAACTTTGATACTTCGAAAGTGATTGTCCATTTTGTACACGAAGTGCATCAAGTTTTTGTCGTAACCCTCTCTACTTTTTGGAACATGCTATGTGGGTGAAATGATGATACCATGCCAACTTTCAACCTTTTCAGAGTTCATTTTGAAATGCTTTCCAATTTCAGAGTCATTTAGCTCAAAGAATGAATTAATAGCAAACAGAATGAACTACAAAACTTTTATGAAAATAAAAACAATCAATTAAAATATTATGTTATGATCAACTAAAATAAAACTATAATATTCTTCAATAGCAAAAAGAATATAATTTGTGTGACCTAAAATCAATAGTAAAGTTATTCTAATTTTAAATAGAAATAAACTAGTGATTCACAAACTAGTGATTCATAAAACTAATGACACTAACAGAAAGTTTATAATTTTTGTGACCTAAAAGCAAAAAGAAATCACTAAAAAACTGTAAGTATTTAGTTTTAAGTAGAAATAAAAAATAAATAGAAAAAAATTCTAATTTTATAGTAAAGTTATTCATAAACTAGTGATTCACACAAATTTTTAAAAATTCAAATTTAAACTATTTAAAATTTAAAACTAATGGCACTAACAGAAAATTATAATTTTTGTGAACTAAAAGCAAAAAGAAATCACTAAAAAACTGTAAGTAATTAGTTTTAAGTAGAAATAAAAAAATAAAAAACCAAAAAAATATAGAAATAAAAAATAAAAAACCAAAAAAAAATGCCACCTACTGGGCCTCCACGGCCTGAATACGACTAGAAACCCTACATGGGCCAGGATTCAGGCCCGCAGAAGGCCCAATAGGCCCACAGGCAAAGCAGTGTCAAATTAGGCCCATAGGCCTGCTATTCAGAGGAGTTCGGGAGGGAAGAGGCAGCAGACCTTATAAACCAGTGCCGGCCGCTCTCAACTAGCGATGTGGGACTAAACTTATGGGCGCGGGCAGCACAAGGGCATTGGTCCCGGTTGGTGGCTCCAACCGGGACTAAAGGGGGCATTGGTCCCGGTTCGTGGCACCAACCGGGACCAATGCCACCCTTTAGTCCCGGTTGGTGCCACCAACCGGGACCAAAGGCCGCCGCTTCCCGCCCTTTGGGCTGCCGAAAATTGGCCTTTGGTCCCGGTTGGTGGCACCAACCGGGACTAAAGGGTGGCATTGGTCCCGGTTGGTGCCACGAACCGGGACCAATGCCCTTGCTATATAACCAGGACTTGTGAAAATTTCACATCTCCCTCGCCTCCCGTCGCCAGTTGCCCCCGCCGCCAGGCTGCCCAAATCGCTCGCGCGCTCCTCGTCGCCGTCGTCGCCGCTCGCGCGCTCCTCGTCGCCGTCGCCGCCGCCGGCCGCCGCCATCCTCGCGCCCGAGCCCACGCCGGCCGCCGCCCCGTGCCCCTGCCCCGTCCCCGAGCACGCACGGCCGCGCCCCTGCGCCCCGGCCCGCCCCCACCATTGTCGTCGTCGCCGGCGCCCGCCCCCACTGCCGCCCCTGCCTCGACGCCGCCCCTCCTCCCCGTTCGGTCCGGCTCCGGCGACCCCCTTTCCTCCCTGTCCCCTCGATCCTTTTCATATAATTTTTTTTCATATGCATATGTTGATTATATGGATGGATATGGATGATGTATATGTTCATTATATGGATGGATGGATGATGTATGCTTTTTTTCATATAATTTTTTTAGGCAGATTTTTAGAATTTTTTGTGTATGTATGTTATGTTTATATGTATGTATGTATGTTCATATGTATGTATGTTTATGTTCAGATTTTTAGAAAATGTATGTATGTATATTTATATGTATGTATGTTCAGATTTTTAGAAAATGTATGTATGTATGTTCATATGAAAGAAAAATGTATGTATGTATGTTCATATGAAAGAAAAATGTATGTTAATATATATGATGATATGTTCAAATGTTTGTATATTCATATGAACAATGAATTAGGCAAAACCTTTACTTTTTTCTAAAATTTATATTTGATCATTATTTAAAAAAAACAAGCAATACTACTTCATGTATTTTTAAGAAAGGAAGAAGAAGAAAAAGAATGAGAGGAAAAAGGAAATAAGAAGAGGAAGAAAGGAGAAGAAGAGGGGAGAGGAAGACGAGGAGAAATAAATAAGAAGAAGAAAAAAGAAGAAAAAGATGAGGAGAGGAAGAAAGGAATAGAGGAGAAGAAGAGAAAATAGAATACTTTCTATTTTCTCTTCTTCTCCACTATTCCTTTCTTCTTCTCCTCTTTTTTTTTCTTCTTTTTTTTCTTCGACACGTGGGGGGGGGGGTCGAGAACGTCGGACATTCATGAGAGAGGCGAGGAAGAAGGGGAAGAAGAGGGAGAAGAAGAGGAGAGGAAGAAGAGGAAGTCTTCTCCTCTATTCTTTCTTCTCTTCTTTTTTCTTCTTCTTCTTCCTCTTTATTTTATCGGGAACGAGGGTCGTCGTGAGGTCGAGGAGCGGTAGAGGAGAAACCCTAAATAGAAAGTATCGTCGGTGTGAGATACATGTACCGTCGGTGTCGGACACTACACCCACATCCCACAAGTGGCGCGGGCTTCGACGCCCACGTCACTTGTGGGACGTGGATGTAGTGTCCGACACCGAAGGCCACATGTATCTCACACCCACGAAACTTGCTAGCTATTTAGGGTTTCCTCTACCGAAAAGAAGAGGAGAAATAAATAAGAAGAAGAAAAAAGAAGAAAAAGAAGAGGAGAAGAAGAAAGGAATAGTGGAGAAGAAGAGAAAATAGAATATATTCTATTTTCTCTTTTCTCCACTATTCCTTTCTTCTTCTCCTCTTTTTTTTCTTCTTTTCTTCTTCTTCTTCTTCTTCTTCTTATTAGCCGGAAGTAGAGAGAGGTTTCCTAGTGTCAAAGTATTGAAGAAATCCATGCCTTCATCATTAGCCAGAAGTAACCAGGGCATGTTGGTACGAAGTTCTGCAAAGTTATTATGGAATGGAGTCCCGGATAGAATAATCCGCTTTTTGGTACGAATTCAGCAAAGGCCTTCCAAATAGCGATATTCGGAAGGCTCTTGCTGAACTTTGTACCAAAAAGCGAATTATCCTATCTGGGACTCCGTTCCAGAACAACTTTGAAGAGCTTCGTACCATCATGCACATGTTACTTTCGCCTAATGATGAAGACATGGTTTTGTTGAATCCTTTGACACTAGGCAACCTCCCGACCCCTCGGCGATCCTCTCGAACATGAGAGGAAGAAGAGGGTCATCTAGGGGTCGAGGGTTCCAGGGTCGTCGAGGGTTCGAGGGGTCGAGGATCGCCGAGGGGTCGAGAGAGGTTTCCTAGTGTCAAAGTATTGAAGAAATCCATGCCTTCATCATTAGCCGGAAGTAACCAGGGCATGTTGGTACGAAGTTCTGCAAAGTTGTTTTGGAATGGAGTCCCGGATAGAACAATCCGCCTTTTGGTACCAATTCAGCAAAGGCCTTCCAAATAGCGATATTAGCAAGGCTCTTGCTGAACTTTGTACCAAAAGGCGGATTATCCTATCTGGGAGTCCGTTCCAGAACAACTTTGAAGAGCTTCGTACCATCATGCACATGTTACTTTCGCCTAATGATGAAGACATGGTTTTGTTGAATCCTGAGACACTACGCAACCTCCCGACCCCTCGGCGATCCTATCGAACATGAGAGGAAGAAGAGGATAAAAAAAGAAGAGGAAGAAGAAAAAAAGAGGAGAAGAAAGAATAGAGGAGATCTTCTCCTCTATTCTTTCTTCTCCTCTTATTTTTCTTCTTCTTCCTCTTTTTTTTATCGGGAACGAGGGTCGTCGAGGGACATAGATGTAGTGTCGTCGTTGTCGATATATACCCCCTCCCGATAGCTTACTATGATTAGGTAGCTAGCTAGTTCTACGTTTGGCACTAATATATCCATCTATCATGTTTGAATAATAATTGCCATGTTGTAAATATTTGTAGAAACTATGGACACCGCCCTAGACGAAGCAACAAAAGAAGCGTTGTTGAGGGACATAATCGCAGAAGGAAGTGATGCCATCTCATTGTTTCTCAACGAAACCGATGGTCTGGAAGGACAGGGTGAACAAGCTGGCTACGGTGACCTAATGCCGGTGCAAGAAGAAGAACATGAGGACGGCTCCGGTGACCCAATGCCGGTGCAAGAAGGAGACCGTGATGACGGCTCCGGTGACCGAACCGAGTCCGGCCAGGTATATATATTAGTTAAGCCTATGCTGACTAGCTGATTGATGCATTCATTGTTTTGGTATGTACATATATTAATTAAGTCTTTGTTCTTTTTTCTAGCCCTCCGAATCGAGCACAACTTCGGTAAAGAGACGAGGCCCGAAGAAAAAGTTGAGCTCGGATGAAAAGTTTGAGATCATAGCAATCGCGCCCGACGGCCAACCTATTGAACCCCTCCGGACAAAGAGCGCATTTGTTGCTCAGTGCGGGGTTCTGGTTAGGGACAAGATCCCGATAAGCATCCAGCAATGGTTTAAGCCAGCTACAGAAGACCCTGAGGTGTCTTATGTCAATGATATGCAGAAAAATGATCTTTGGACTGAGCTGAAGTCAAATTTCACCCTACCGCCTGAGGATAATCCAGAGAACCCAGTTAAAGAGAAATTAATCAAGTCTTTTGCTCTGAAGAGGATGGCAGAACTATTCAGGAGGTGGAAGAAAGAGCTGAATAAGTTTGTCGAAAAAAATGAGACACCAGAATTCAAGGGCAGATATGAGAAGATCAGAGATCACTGGCCCGCATTTGTGGCCCACAAGACATCAGAAAAGAGTAAGAAGATGTCGGCGACAAACAAGCAAAATGCTGCGAAGAAGAAGCTTCACCATCGCACGGGGTCAGGTGGCTACCTCGTAGCCCGGCCTAAGTGGTCCAAGAGTGAGAATGATCTGGTTCATAAAGGGATCGAACCAGAGACAAATAACTGGCCAGACCGTTGCCAGACTTGGTTCTTCGGGGCTGGCGGAACCCTGGACCCTGAAACAGGGAAGTGCATTTGGACGAACGATCAAATGGACATACCAGTCAGTAAGCTTAAGCAGTATATCGAAGCAGCGCAGGAAGGGACGTTCTTTCCAGACCGAGAGAACGACGAGCTCACAATGGCCCTCGGGAATCCTGAGCACCCTGGATGGACACGAGGCACGCCAGGCTCCGTTCCGTGGAAGGTTGGGTTTCCGGACGCAGGCGGTTACAAATCCCATGAGAGGAGGAAAAAAGTGCAGCAGACCCAAATGCAGGCGCTGCAAGCAAGGGTGGACGCGATAGAGGAACGAGAAGCAAATCGCAGCAAACGTACTGCCGAAGCCTCCCCCGAAGCTACCCCGCCATCTCAGCGCAGAAGCAGCGTGGCTTCCACCGAGCTGCTTCAGCTAGAGCATGCCTTGACGGCTCCTACCAGCTATCCCGTGGATGCTATCACGGAGTCTCAAAATTGCCACCTTATGACGCAATGGATGAATTTGAAGGTCAAGGCGGCTGTTGGCTCTGTTTATCCTACTGAACCCGGCGCAACTTTTCACTGCCGGCCGATTCCAGAAGGATATGCTAGGGTGATGGTGGATGAGATAACGGAGGGATTTGAGGACCTCCAGCTTGACCACCCTACCGGTGAAGGGGAGACTCGGCTGGGGTCTGCTCTGAAGACTCCATGCCTATGGCGGAAGGACCTCATCAACCTTCCGAACTGGACGCCACCGCCTCCTCCTCCTCCTCCGGCGAGTCAGGGCACTCCGCCTCCACCGCCTCCTCCTCCTCCGGCGAGTGACGATCAGGGCCCTCGGCCGGCTCCTTCTCCGGCACGCGGCGGCACTCCGCCTCCTTCTCCGCCTGCGCCGACGCGTCCGAGCAGCCCGCCTCCTCCTTCTCCGCCTCGTCAGCAAGGGCGGAAGAGACCTGCCGCCGCTCCAGCTGCTCCGGCGCGTCGTAGTCCTTCTCCTCCGCCGCTTAAGCAAGTAAAGAAGACAACCGCTACGTCTGCTCGGTCGGCGTCTAGCAGTACAACCAGAGGCGGGAGGACATACAGATTCGGTCCTTCTCTGAAGACTCCAGAGAAGTTACCATACGAGAGGACCCAGGAGAACACCGAGATCGCGCGAGAAGAAGTGAAGAAATTCTTTGAAGGGGTGAAAGCAAAGAAACATCCACCTCCGGAGGAGAAGGTAGATCGGGTGAAAGTGAAGCGCACTCTGGCTGCCCTGACAAAACCACCGAAGTCTGATTCGCCGAAAGGAAACTATGACCGCATTATTGGAAAGGAATTTGCCGAAGCGGAGCGGTCGGGAAGTACTGTCAGTGATCAAAGGCTGAAACAACGACGAGCTGGGAAACAAATTGCCCAGCTCGGCGAACAAGCGAAGCAATCGTGCCCCCCGCTCAAGGTGCCTAGCCACAACGTCGATAATGATCCGAGGATGGTGCCCGGTTATAGCAATCCTGCAGATTACCTGCCCGACGAAGTACATTATGACCCCATGGACGTGCAGATACAAAGATACGAGTACGGGAAGCCTCTCGTAAAAGATGAAAGATCTCTATCAACGATGATGCGAAGATTGCATGATTGGTACTTGAAAATCTGCAGAGACTCTGGGGGGAGGAGTACTTTGTATGCGAGAGTTAAACCGGAGCATGACCTCGTTGGAATTGATCTGTTGCCTGTTCCATTTGAGGAGTTCTATCAGTTCTTCAATCAATTGGCCCTCGATAAAGCAACTGTCACCTGCTACTGTCTGTAAGTAGTACTACTTCTGTCATTAAGTTTCTCTATATAGCTTAGCTCTTTCATTGCATGTATTTATAATCATCCTCACTATATTATGCAGATTGAAGATCATCGAATTGAAGAAAAGACAAGTCGGTGATATTGGGTTCATTAACACAAATCTCATAGATGCAACTCAGGTTAAATTTCATGCCGCAGAAACCGAGGCCAGCATGCTAGAATCGTTGATAATAAATCAAAACAAAGATATAATACTCTTTCCTTACAACTTCAAGTGAGTGTTACTGTCTTGTGCGTATTCGGTTTCCCTTATATATTAGTCAAGGTTATAGTAATGTAATTGATGAGTTATGCATGCGTGTGCAGTTTCCACTATATTCTCCTACATATTAAGCTTGAGCAGGGACTAGTAACCGTCTTAGACTCAAGACGAAAAGATCCCAAGGACTATGCAGACATGACTCAAATACTCGAGAAGTAAGTTAAATCGATCATTATCCACCATATCAGCAACTTTGTTCATTTCCTGATATATCAAGTAATTGTTTTCTTTGTCCGGCAGGGTTTGGAGAAAATTCACCAGAAAAGCTCCGGGACTGCCGAAGGAGCTGCAATTTAGACACCCGAAAGTAAGTACTAGCTATAGTAGCATTTTAAGCGCATCTACTAGTCATTCAAGCGCTAGTTTCATCAATACCATTTGGCATTCTTGCTTATCAGTTTGATTAACCTCTATTTCTTGTAAAGTGGTTGTGGCAGCAACAAGGGAATGATTTCTGTGGTTACTATGTTTGCGAGTCCATCCGCCACACGACCTGTGAGCGGGGCTACACTGACGAACAATATGAAGTACGTAAATAACAACATTCACAATTTTATTTTATTACCATCATTTGTGTTGAGTTTTATTCATTCATATATATATGTATTGACCCCCTTCTTTAAATTAGATGTTTCGGAAGCGGGATGAACTCCTAGCACCAGCTCGCATGCGAGGAATTCAAGAGGAATTGGCGGCATTCTTTCTTGACCACGTGATCCCTGAAGACGGAGAATTCTATGTTAACCCTGAGTCCGTATGATTATATTTGTAAGAGATATTTACTGTATATATGTAGCCGGTAGTGTCAGATAGATATACGAGAACTTGTTGTTCGACCAATCTCTCGGAGAAGGAGAGGTGGTCGATATCACTTCTCTCTATATATATGCATATATGTTCATGACGATCTTCTGTTTCCTTCGTTTGCTTACTAGCTAGCTAGCGTGTCTAGTCCTCTCTATATACGTATGTATAGTACGTAGCGTCGACCAAGCACAGACATAACAGAGGACACTTCTCTCTATTAATTATAACTAGCTAACACAATATATGAAACACCTAAATTAACCCCCTAAAACCCCCAACCCCCCCCCCCCTTTCAAAAAAAAACAAAAACCCCAGCCACAGAAGTGCTGACGCGTGGATGCCTATTGGTCCCGGTTGGTGCCACCAACCGGGACCAAAGGCCCTCCACGTGGGCAGTGCGCAGAGCCCAGTCAGGAGACCCTTTGGTCCCGGTTGGTGCCACCAACCGGGACCAAAGGGTCTCCTGACTGGGCTCTGCGCACTGCCCACGTGGAGGGCCTTTAGTCCCGGTTCTGGATTGAACCGGGACTAAAGGGTGGAGGTATTAGTACCGACACTTTAGTCCCGGTTCCTGAACCGGGACTAAAGGCCCTTACGAACCGGGACTATAGGCCCTTTTTCTACCAGTGGCCTCTATCTCTTTACTACGGCTGGTAGCTAACTCCTGAGGGATTCTGACATGGCATCACCGCACATATACCTGTTGATCAGTGGTGCTAGCGGTGCTTCAGCGTAGAAGGCAACATCTGATGGCCCTGAAACTAGCTATGAGCTGGTTGGTGTTACGGCGCAGGTGTAGGCGGGATGGTGAGATGCTTCAACGTGCTTTTTCTGCTTTATTTTTTCATGGCCGAGTAGGAAGTAGTACAGACTGTTATTAATTAGGAGAGGAGACCCAGCGTATTAGCATAGCGGGATTCAGATTTCAGAATACACTAGCGTCTTCCTTAAGGAGCTCAGGAAGAGTAACCAAAGTACTCAGCTTTGAGTTGCGGCTTCAAGTTGCTTCGTTCGAGACATTGGAGGTTTGTTTAATTATTTTGTAGTTAACTGTACATAATTTTCCATGCATGGACTGACGTACATGAAAAGAAATTGTGAGCTTCAGAAACTCTATTGATTATTACACTTATTGTATGAGGAATGATGTATGTTGCTCTGCGTATATGATGACCTGCAGTCAGTATGTGCTAGCGTACTGCAAGATGCATAGTTAAACTTTGAAAGGACTGCATGAGCTTGGTTCCATCAGTTCCTCATCCTGACCCTTCCGTGTTACCTAGGTTGCTCTCCCTTCAATAACAAAACAGATGCAAAGCACGCAGGCGAGCACACATGGCCGCCAGAGACAAGCCTTACTTTTTGGAGTCCTGCTGCTAGGGGTGATGTCCTATATATTGCTGGAGAAAGAATAGTAGCAACAACATCCTTTTGTCCAGAGATAATCTCATATGCGTGGTTCATAGTCAAGAAAGGTACTCGCTGCATTTTATTACATCTACAGTTTTATCTTTGTAGCTGTTTATAGATGAAACTCATTATGTATTACATGTATGACTCAGTTCTATGTATTTTACACATAGTGTCTTGGACTGCTATTTCTTACACTATGGTAACATTGTCTGTCAGATCTTTCTCTTAGTTAGCTTCTTTCCAAGATAATTGTGTGGTTGATCCCAAGCTTCAAATAGGCAAAAATTTCGAAAAACAAATCAAATCCCTCTAAAATTTCAGTAAATCTTGATTTGTTTCCCACATGTAAACGCCCATTATGTATATGTGTAGGATCAAAAATATATTTTCTTAGTCTTTTAGTGTAGCATACAAAATAAATCCTAATAATCATTAATTAGAGGGTACATATCTCAATGTATAGTTTTGATGGAACTTAAAATACACTTTTTCCGTATTTTTTAGCCGAGCTGAAAGGAGCCATTCAGGGTTTCTGCCCAATATCATCATATATTAATGTGATTGAGCAGTAGACAGTGGAGTTGGCAAGCAAACAAAGTTTTCAACCACATTATTAGTAAAAGGAGAAAGATAGTATTTTGTGATGAAAATACATTTAAGCGTTTTATGGCAACCCATGTTACCAAATAAATTAGGGCCAGAGGAGATCCAAATCGCACATATACAGATGTAAGAGTTGATGAATATCATACTATTGTTGAAGCACGTGTGCGATTTCATGTTTTAACTTAAATACATTACGTCAAGCGTGTATTACTTGGAGTATAAAGATATCTTTCAACATGCATGCACCGAACGCTTGAGCTAGACATTGCCGTCGTTGATCCATGGAGGCTAGGCAGTAGCACCATCAACTTAACAATAACCTAAAATTAGCTCCGTGAGCAATAGATATTTAATCTGTAGTCTCGATACAAACACATCAAGGAATGTACTACCATCCATTGATGCATGGAGATCCGTTTACAATGGCAACATTGAAACCAACAATTTGTATCCATAGATTGATCTATAATTTCCTTTTTGTATTGAGGGTTGATATATAATTTCACTTTTTTCTGTCAGTGCTTGCGGCAAAATTGAAGTTTTTTATGTGTCGACTTCACATGCATTGTGTTTTGCTGCAGCACATGCATGGCAAGGACACATGGCTCATTGATGCTTAGGGGTCAAATTAGTATGTATTGATATCATCCTCATATATATTTCTACAAGTAGTTGATACAAGCCTCAAATCGACCAAATTAGTATGTAGTGATATCATCCTCATATTTTGTCTACAAGTAGTTGATACAAGCCTCAAATCACTAATTCCCAATAAATCTTCTCTCCTTCCAGTCCCTATAATTAGTTGCTTCAAATATCTATAGTATGTAATGACTTTGACACTGAAAAAACATAAACACGGCAAAAATAAATTATAATTATTTTGTTGAGCACATATCGAATATACAAAGAAGCAACATTATTGAAAACAAAAGAAAAAAAATGCCAAAGAGTTAGAAGAAATTATTTGAATCATATTCTGTCATTTAGAATTGAATTAATAAAAAAAATGAAAAAATGGAGACACCCGACATGTGCTTCAGTTTGACTTGGATGGATGGGTGTTTCACTTTTTTCCTTTCATGAAAGATATAATTATGCCAAAATAAATGCATAAAACTTATTGACTAGCCCGTGCATTCGCACGGGTTGACGACTAGTTCCTAGTTAGTGCTTATACTCCATTTCCTACTGTTTTACAACTTGGCGCACAACCAGACACGATCCATTTTTTCAATTTTTTCTCCCTTGTTTGTACCGTGCGTCAATTGTATGTAGCGTTTGCCAGGTTTTCACGAGATGCCGGCCGATTCCAATTTGGAAGCTTCAAGATGCTTCTAGTCTGGGTTTTCTGTTTCTTTTCTTCTTCTTTTTCCCTTTTTTCCCTATGCTTTTCTTTGTTACAATTACTTTTGTCAGCATATTTAAAATCTATGGTATTTTTTCAAATTCCTACTCCCTTCGTACCGGTGCATTAGGCACATTACGAAAATCAAATAATTCCAAAACGCTTAGGCGCGGCACATTAACTTTTATCTTGTTTCTCGTTTTTTGACATGCATATAGGAATCAACCTATAAGAGATGTGTGACATGTATGCTTTCAATGACTTGAAACTACCTAGCATGGCAGGCAGTGGTCAGTTCATTACATTCAATGGTATTAATTAGCAAATAAACATTATGTTCTTCCGTTTTCACGCCTGTCTTGGTCAAGGTGCACTACCTAAGATGACTAATGCACCGGCACGGAGGGATTACTATTTTTTTTTCAAATTCATGAATATTTGTCAAATATGTATCCATTCAGCGAACACATGTCACTCGTTCGTCCTGTTAAAATCTTGTGTGTCACTGAATATGTAGCAATGAGAAAGAAAAATGATGGTAAAAGCATTAAATATAATTTTATAGTTGTCCCAACCATGTAATTTAGTGCCATATCTATTGTTCGTTTACTTAATATCGGTGTCACATTGCTCGAGCTATACATTTGGCAAAAGAAGTAACTAAGGACCACCATATACGCGTGAATTTTACAAAAAAAATGAACATTGCGAACAAAGAAATTGATGAAAGTTGGTCAACATTATAAAAAATAAATTTAAGCGGTATCATATATGTAATTTGGCTCCTAATCATTTTCATGTAAAACTCTACAAATATACATCCACACTGAACGAATCTCGATAAAAATTACATCCAAACACCATAGTCTTTTTTCTCAAGACTTAAGTCGCAGAACTCAAGTTTGTAAATAGACCAAAAATTGTTATTGAACATGTTGCTGTTGATTAATTTGAATCCTAGAACTAAATGGCTATTTTGTTTTATTAAAGCTCAGAGTTAATTCGATCCTTCGTACAACACAATACAACCATATCGTTCTTTATATTTTCCCTTGTTGCGTCCCATCACATACAATTAATGATGAATGTCTTACAGTGTGAAAAAATTCTGGGGATGTTGATCTGAGATAAATGTTCTTAGAAACCACACCATCCACGATTGGTAACTTATATATCACCAAGGATTTACTCCCTCCATCTCATAATGTAACACATTTTTTTGACACTAGTGTAGTGTCATAAAACGTCCTACATTAGGGGACGGAGGGTGAGCCATCGAACACCGTTCTCTTATATACCACTTATCGGCCCAAAAAATTATAGAAACTCAGTTGACCACCAATCCATTCTGTTCGGTGTATATTCTAGAGACACTGAGGTAAATTCTCTTTCTCTCATACACCTGTTGTGAGAAGAAAATATAAAGAGAAGTGTACTTGTGATTGGAGACATCGGGAAGAAGACACTTAGTCCAACAGGGTACTTCAGAGTACCATGATTGAGACTAGCCATCTTCAGATGCAAATCGTCGATGCAGTGGCAACGGATGATCCCTTGTGCCCCTTCACATCTCCCTAATCATCCTCCCCATTGTTTTCCATGCCAAACCTGTCGATCATCACCACTATGGAAAAGAATGTGATGCCCAACACCGTGTGCTAGGTTGCACGCCCCATCGCGGTGGTACCAATGTCCCAGCTCGTCACTCTTTGCCTTGTCCGACAGTTGGGTATCCTCGGACCCAAGGATCAACTCACCATGAAGGCAGTAGAGTCTATGGTGTCTAGTATGTATATGGAGTCACAAATGGACGAGTTTCCCCATAAGTTTGAACCCCAACATTTTCTCAAAAACTTAGATGCTCAGTTATGAAAACAAGTCCAAGGTTTGAAATGGTTTCGCCAGTCTGATTATTCTTGGGGCATAAGTAAAAATATCTATAGATGACTCTTCTTGATTAAGCTTTAGTATCAAGCTTTTGAGCAAGGATATTAGCACCTAGAAGAAAACACTAAAGGCAGACGTGTATCATTTTGACAGTGTCGGTGGCCTTCCTCCATTATTAACCTTTATCCCATGTGTGACGCCAACCTTCATCGCTCAGAGCCTTTGAGGGCAACAAGCTCCTGTCATACTTCGTTCTTGCGCAAGCATGGTCTTCACTTGCATGCCTACTCACGTCAAAACAATGCAAGACGCAAAGCTGTTGGGCTGAAAGAAAGTGTTTGTGACAATACATTATGACTACCATTTGGTGGTGCTTCGCAGTACCCGTTCTTGAGCTACGGGTAAAAAACCTAGGTCCGACACAAGCAATGGTAGTGTTTTTTCATCTGTATTTTGTTTAACGCATTGCTCGGATTTTCCTAGATATAATCTTAAGGGTAAAACAGAGGATATGATCATCGGTGCTTTTATTTGGTGACGATGGCGATTGAGTGTCGTTTCCATACTATTGGCATTGATGTCGGAGAACCTGACGCGTTGTGTATGTGATGTAAAGAGATGATCGGTGTGGATGGTCATTGTTTTGGAAAATGCTTACAAACAGTCGGATGATTTTCAGGCGTCGTCATTGCCACATCGTCACGGCCGTCGAAGAATGGCGTCGCAACACTGTCGTGATCACGAAGAATGCCATCTCAAAACCATTGAAGTAGTCGGGCCTCCATAGCAGCATCGCCGAGGTCGTCGAAGCACGACATCGCAACATCGCCACGATTGTCTGAAGCACGATCCCGCAACATGTCCTTGACCTTCAGAGCATGACGTCGTAGCATTCATCAGTCGTCGAAGCACACCACGGGTATTCGAAGCATGTCACCGTGCCGTCGTCGCGGCTGCCACAACACGCATCATAGCATCGCCGCGGCCATCGAAGCATGTCGTCACTGCATCGCCACGATCGTCGAAGCACACCACGGGTATTCAAAGCATGTCACCATGGGGTCGTTGCGACCGTCACAACACGCATTGTACCATCACCACGGCCATCGAAGCATGGCATCACTGCATCGCCACAATCGTCGAAGCACACCATGGGCGTTTCAAAGCATGTCGTCGTGCCATTGTCGCGGTCGTTGTAACATGCCTCGTAGCATCACCGCAGTAGTCAAAGCATGTCATCACTGCATCGCCATGGTCGTTGAAGCACACCACGCGCATTTCAAAGCATGTCGTCGTGCCATCGTCGCGGTCGTCGTAACATGCCTCGTAGCATCACCGCAGTCGTCAAAGCATGTCACTGTTGAATCATCAAAGCAGCCAGGATACTGTTGCGGTGGTGGCATGAGGCTGGTCCGACGTTGCTGCAACGCCACGGGCGAGTCGTAAACCAATGCGGCGACGGCGGGGCTCAACTGCGTGATGGATGCTGTGATGGTGGCTTTGGCAGTGATGGCGATGTTTGAGATGACGACACCATGTTGTGAGCTAGTGCTGCAACGACGGCTCGGGCTGCTCCGACGATGCTGTGACGGAGCCGCCGTGTTGCGAACTAGTGCTGGGACGGCGACTCAACAAACAGCACGGCGGCTCAGGATACTCCGGTGATGTTGCGACCAGACGTCGTGCTACGAGCGGTGCCGCGATGATCGATGATGTGCTGTGACAGCGCCGCCGTGCTTCAAGCCGATGCTACGAGCCTGCGACAACCGGCAGCGTGTTGTGAGGCAGTGGTACGACGGTGCCGCCGTGCTGCAAGGCCGATGCTGCAAACCAGGCGGCGACACTCCGGGGAGGCTCCGACAAAGCTTCGATCTGGTGCCGCTGGGATGTTGTAGTGTTGTTTGTTGCACAAGTAGAGAAAGATGACGACTGAGTCATGGGCTCGTGGATGTGGGAGCTTGAACGGATGGCTGAGATGGCGTGCATGCAACGGCTGACTAGGCGGATGTTGTTCCGCTGCATGGCATCCGGATGGCGCCTAGAGGCCGCCCATTGTTTTAGTTGATATATCATTGTTCTGATTGCTTCAGAGATTTTTCTGTTCATTTTTTTCCTGCATCTAAGCATAGCTTTGGTTTTGCATAACTTTGCTATTTTTCTGCATGATTCTTTTTATATGCATTGGTGTTGGATGTGTGCTTCCTAGTCGATCAAAGGTCCTCTGCATGCTTATTGTGTTTGTATCCACTTGATTTTGCATTTTGAGTCAATAAAACCTCCCCTTCATCGAAAAAATGATTTAAGTACCACGCCATTTAAATCGTTTTTTGACAATGTAGTTTGTCGGTGTTCTGCTTGTTTGAGTTGTAACTGATGAATTGTACTGACCAAACTCTATTATTGGTTTCTGTTAATAGAAATAGGTGGACACACAATACTATTTTATCTGAAAAGATAAAAGAAATATATATGCTAGAATAAAGAAGAGTCAAACCATGGCCTCTCATAGTTTGATTCATAGGATTCTTCAGACATTTTGGAGGACATGAACTAATTATGAACTTCTAGGTGAGTTGTTTAGCTTATAGCATTGAGTCTCATATGAATTTTCATTAAAAAAATCTTCTACTCTATATTCGTAAGAGATATTTCAAGGACTTAAACCTATTTGAAATAATTACTTTTCACTGGATTAAACCAAACAAAACTTCCGCACACGATACATCATGTGGGATACCAGTGTTGCATGACACTACAATTCTACGCTTTTTAAATTCGGTGAATTAAGGAGGTGCTAAACTAACAAGATCACTGATTTTGTACCACCAATGTTTTATAGTGCATCCTCTTAAGAAAAAAAAGGATGAGTCCACAAGCCAAGCAGGTAAATGAACAATTTTTTGGCCCATCACTTAATCTGCCTGTGCTACACGTGCGATAGCTGTTTCCCTCCTTTATGCCATTTCATCCATTTATCCATCCATTTCCGAGTAATAAATATATCATGAAATTAATAGGAGATAAATGTTGTGAACAACCACTCTACACGGCCAACAATATATATGGCACTACTGGTTGAATACGTCGCAGTCACCAAGGCTAAATACCCCTGATGCACACGCCGTTAGCAAAAATCAAAAGAAGAAATGGTCAAATGTTTTTAGCATGAGGATAGGAGACGTTAGGAAGAGATAACTTAGCATTAACAGAACATTATGCTTAGTCTGCAACGAAGATGGGTGCTGAACCGTATGATGGTCTGATTTAACAACCTCAGAAGAACCAAGAAAACGGGGTCTAGTAGCAACTCAGGAGCTATCCATGTCTTCGACTTTTGGGGATTGCTTTGCGTCTACGTGTCTACGTCCTGTATTGCGATTTTTATAAGGAAAAATTTGCACATGCTGAAATGTAAGGAAAGAAAGCAATATTTTCCTTTATAGAGGTGGTTTGCTGTTCACATTTCTTGCCATAGCTCCCAAGTCCACTCACACTACTGCTCAACTACTAGTAGTCATCGACTTCCTCGGTTCCTCCTTTCCATTCTAGTATTGCACTAATCTATCCCCTAATCAGTAGCACTGCACGACTATTCTCCCTCCGCTTGCTACTCGTGTGATAGACTGATGGCGGCGGCGACAGCTTGGATGAAGGTGTTCGTAACGGTGCCAGTGAGTGCCCTTCCTGCACACTTCCCCGCTCCCCTCCCGATGCAAGATTATTCTGGAGTTCACAGGATTTGTCCGTGTCCAGAGTCCGGGCTCTCGTTGTTTCATTTGTACCCGTGCCTCCTGCCCAGGTGCAGCTCGCGGGGTGCTGTGAAGTAGTTTGAGTATCTCTTACATGCTAACTCAGTTTTGGAAATCATTTCCTTGCTAATGCAGACCGGGTGTTGTTTGACTTTACTTTTGCTTCCGTTTTTATTTCCCTTTGTACTTGTCCTGAAATTTATAATGTTTTCTAGGTGAAGATTATGGAGTTTGCCAACGTTTTCTTGAATGCAACTCTACAAGACATTAAGAAGTTCGGAAAGTAGTGGCTACTCTCGGGTGTACTACACCCGAGTTAGCAAAATATTAAAAAAATGTGATCAAACATTGCCCAAAAAATCTGAAATTTTGGGACATGAAACATTATCAGATGTGTGAGGTTCTTGCAAAATTTCACCTAAAAATAACATCTGAGGAGCTCTCACCAAAAATAACAAAATTACTGCTCAAACAGTGCACAAAACTTTCAGCAACGATTTTTTTTTTGTGAGAGCTCCTTGGATGTTATTTTTCGATGAAACTTGGCAAGAACCTCAAACATATGATAAAGTTTGACGTAGCAAAATTTCAGATTTTTTTGGATTTTGTTTGATGAACTTTTTTCAACTTTTTTGCTAACTTGGGTGTAGTACACCCGAGAGTAGAAAATCCAGTCTCAAGAAGTTCGCTTGAGGGCTGCATGGTGGCTAGGTGGTAAATAAGGACGTATAGGTGGGGGTCTGCCTGGAATGTTTTATTCAACACTAGCGGACTTATAAAAAGCCTCACCTGATATGGTGTGCATATCAACACTGCTTATTAGCGATAGGCTGTGGCAGCTATCACTATTGGTTTTCATCAAACCTGCCAGCCGTGGGGTGTCAGTTGTAAGTGGTTCTTTTGTACTGCATAAAATTCTTTCACGACGAGGTACGTACGTGAGTACATCTTGCCTCGGTGAGGTAGGCGTGTTGACGATCTAGTGTACGTATGTCCCTCATGCTTGAGAGTCATCGAGGTTCATCACCTTCCTCCAATACTCTGGTTGCTAGATAGAAGATTGCAAGAATAGAAGAGTGCAAGAAGAATCCAAGAAGAAAGAAAATGTACAGTATGTGAGAATCGGAGGCCTCAGGATGGGAATCAATGCTGGGCATCATGTAAGATCCAACACTTCATGCTGGGATGCGTCAGTGCCACAACATGTCGCCTCTGACTACCACGTGGGCACGATGTCTGCTGTGACGCGCTCTGACCAAGTGGACATACAAAAGGCAATATCGCCATATGCCGCTCCTTCCACGTCCAGCTCACACCTTTAGGGATCTCAAATGATAAGTCCCACACACCAGATTCGTGGCATTCTGACCCTAACATTTTTATGGCTATTCCAGTTACTCAAGGATGGCAATTTCCAGTGACACACGACAAGTTTTTGTCAAAATAAAACTTAAGAACGAAAGTTGCCATGCTTGTCAACTAAAGTTTCTATCCTCATGTTACTAAACTTGCCGTTGAAAATGTTCGAAGTTGTCATGTGCTTATTAAAGTCCTTAGGAATATCTGTTGAGCCCCTCGCTCCATGAAACTTAGGAAGATGACGGATGTGTTGGACAATTGTCAATGAAGCCACTTATGGTAGGTGAGATAGCAGAAGAGGAAAGCGGGGACGCGGATGCCATATGACACCGTTGTGCCAGAGGCAGTGCCAACAACAAAAACGTAGGTTCAAGTGCACTAACCTCTCTGAAATGTCCCATTTTTTTTGCACAAATATGAATAAAACTAAGCTTTGAATATACAAGATATGGGGTCAGTTAACGCCACAGCTTACACATAGAATCGCCCCTGCGTTGTGCTATTTCCGTGGGGCGGGGATGCATGGTTCCTGGTGAGGAGTTTGTCATGGTTCCCGCATGTGAGTATTGTACTTCATGTTATAATGTGTTGCGGGAATGTAAGATAAACAAATGTGAGCTTATTCGATTGACATTCTATGAATGCTCATAGCTTCGAAGTGATCTTCTTCCCAGAAGCCAAACTCCCAAATATTTCACCACTCTGTTTCTGCTTACTTTGACTCTGGAGCGCACAAATTGAATGTGTTCTCATTAAGATATTGCCATACTAAACTTTACATAGGCTGCACCGATCACTTCTAAGTGACAACATTCACCCCGAAAACTATCACCTTCATATATGAAGATAAATGTGAAATTTCAAATGGTTTTGTGAGTCTAGTTAGGTGGGCAGGGTGCATATATACAAGAACTGCAGATGCGGCTTCTAGGTCTAGCTTTACAGTAACGCTTTTGAGGAAGAAACTTAGCACCCGAGGAGAAATCACTGTACCAAATTTACTTGGGTATTTCTTTGTTTTATTCAGGATGGTAAACCTTTCGTAGAATTAAAAATTATGTTTTGGGCCTTAGTGATGAGAAATATTCAACCTTTGATCCACTCGGTCGTTGTGGAAGCTCGGCAAGGCGACAAGGTGAATGTGTGTGTTCATGGTGATGAGGATACTAGACTTTGTCACTCATGAGCTTCGGCCTGGCTGTGGGTCAATCTGATTAAGCCCACTCACAACTTAGAAGGGCTCACTATCTCTAATCTAGATCTGAGTATTTTACAACTCCACTATGTGTTCTTGAATGTCATGGCAATTTGGTCTGTCATATCAACATATTTAGAAAACTCACATGAAATTTATGTCAAATAGATGCGCACAACCACCGCACCTTCCACAGCTAACATTTTTTATATCACTCTGATGCAGTGTGCCTCTCTCCATGGTTCACCAGTCAATTTAGCACTTTCCTCTGCATTACCGGTTGCAGGTAGAAACAATGCAAGAAAATTCCAATTCATACACACGATTGGCCTGTCGTCAAATGTGTTTTCTTCACCATTGAGACCCATCGAAATTCATCACTTAATTTGATACGGTGACTGACAACAATGTGTTACGAGAAGAAAGTAAAATGAAAAAGGAGGTGAGAACGGGAGACATCATGAAGCGAAGGGAATTAAGGGTCAGTAGCTAGTCAAGAGATAGTAATACATGTGGAGATGCTTCGCTCGCCACACCACCATGCCACCATGGACAACCATGTGGTCACGAGGTTTGCGATGACGCGCTCTCACAAGCTTTTTGTCGTAATGGTTGTCATGTCTTTATCTAATTCCTCTTTCTGGAGGAAGGTCGTGGTGAAGCCTGCAACACGTTGCTAGGGGCATTGACGGAAGTAGTCTTATCCGATGCCATGGAAGTGACTGATGCTCTGCATGCACCAGAGGCGGGACTGGGGGAATGGTGGCACCTCACCTTCAATTGCAGGAGGAAGCGTATGACGCCAGTGTTACATTAGCAATCTTTGACATCTAGAACTGCGGCCACCTCCATTTCGACTTTTGTTGAGAACAGACCTGCCAAGTAACTTAGACTGTACTCAAGTAATTATTCCTTTCAGACTGGGCGCACACTGCATTGTAGAGCTTAACCTCAAAAACGAAACCATGTTTGGTCTTAAGGTCAGCTTTCTTCGTCTCCGTACTCTCCTTATCTTCAAATTCGAGCTTCTCCAAGACATACGATCTTGCATAGCAGGGGATGCACTATCTGAATTGTAAAAAAATAAAGACTAAACATGAAAGTAAAAAAACACAAGTCATGCTTAATTATGAAAAAGATACCTGCTGTCGTTACATATCGTAAACACTTCGAAGTTCTCCTTCAGCGTGAGGGTGAAGCACCTATCGTTATCCATGTGAGGCCTGTCGCACATACCACCGTCATCGGTGCAGTAATCGCACTCGGGGATCCGATCATCGTCAGTCATTTCCTGTGTTCATAATTCAATAATTACCAATCGACGGAAAATAGCAGTAACTCAACACAGAACACTATTCAGCACGGGTTGACTTTCGGTCTGTCGAGTCTTAAAGTCTCATCTCTCATGGTGTATATGGTGGCACTCCCTCTCTGATATTGCGACAATTGGTGATGGTCGCTTCCCCCCTCTCTCGTTCATTACAAAGGTATATCATGAGAAGAAGAGGACAACGACCCCCACGACAACAATCGGGGTCATTCCTTCAAGAACAGACAGAAAGTCAGAAAGTCACACAAGGAGCCCCAACAGACTCAAAATCAACCCTAAGCATCTGTGAATTAACATTACATATGTCGAGTAATGACATAAAAAATGGACTATGTTTTGCCAGAATGTCGTTTAATTCTGGTTCCGGTAAATCACGGGCACTTGATATGTCCTACATTCTAGCACATGTCATGTCAAAATTCACGAATTTTTTTGGCATGACCTTTGCTAAGAAAAGGACATATCGAGCGCCTGAAATTTGCCGGAACGGAAATGAATCAAGATTCTGTCAAAACATAGGCCACTCGGATCGGTTTCGCTGCGAAGATACAAAGTGGCCACTTGCTTTGACATCACACACCTGATACAAATGATATGATGATACAAAGTGGCCATCGAGAGCAGTATAAGATCTTCCAAACGATTCTGAAAATTGTCACTATCCATACAGATAGTGTGGGGTGGGATGCTCATTAGATGGATGCCGAGGATGCGGGTGTCGTCGAGCGGCACGTCAGTGATCTTCCCTGCACACAAAAAAATAACTATGTGACCTATGCTTGATAAGCTATCCAAATCTCCAAATGGCTAGTTAATAGCAACCTATGAGAATATTCAAATTTGATTCCTAATAAAATTTCTACTGTCTACAATTTGATTCCTACTGTCTACTTGTTGAACCATAGAAAAATGCCCTAATTGTTTTACCTACTGTCTATTATATATAGTTGAAAATGATTGCTGCTAGTATATAAATTATTTTTACCTAATTTATTCTATATATATATATATATATTTCACAATATAACTTCGAGTTCGATTGCTGAAATATATTTGAAAATATACCATGATCCTCACATACACTTGCTGCAAATTCTGAATAGCTCGTTAAGATTAACAAGTACAGGACATTTATTAACATTTGACTAAAAAAATTGACAGCAAGTTAACTGAATTTTTTGACATTGTCTTAACTGTTTCGACAGACTCTTAAGTGATTTTTTTTTACATTTGGCTTACCTGGATTTTTTTGACATTATCTTAACTGAATTTTATATAGTTTCAGTTACAATCCTCTATTAAGAATTAAAGCTTACAGTTATGTTTGGTTAATTAAAATTGATTCCCCAATTTTGGATGAAACCTAATTTTCAAATTAGGATTGATTTTGCTCAAATTCTGGATCTTTCAATAACGACCCTAGCAAAATCTGGTAGCACGCAGGCAAAAATGAAGAGAACGGACCCTAAGCAAACTTAAGGAGAGGGGAGGAGATTCAAGGGGGTGGTGTAGGCATGGTCACCTTGGGCGTCGGCGGAGGCGTGGAGGAGGAGGAGGAGGTCGGAGCGGCCGAGGCACGGCCGAGGCGTGGAGGAGGTCAGCGTAGAGTGTGGGCGCCGCGTCGACGTCGGGACTCGGGCGACGACGACGCAGGGGCGTCGGGGCTTGGGCGACGGCGGCAATGCAGCGACAGCGGCGACGACGCGAGGAGGACGGTCATGACGGTGAGAGAGAGAGAGAGAGAATGGGGTGGAGGGAGGATAAGTTCACGTTAGCAGCAGTGCGGGGCAAGGGCCCACACTACTGCTAAGTGCAGTAGCTATAGCACGGGCATTATGAACTACGCCGCTGCTAAGTGGGGTCCACCTGATAGCTCCGTTTGACCATAGTACCAGCGAGGCGTATGGACCACTCGCTGTTGCTAACAGTTTAGTTGTAGCACAGGCTTTGTACCAGGCACTGCTACTATGGCTTGACTCGGGGGGTACCGTGGGGCCCCTTTAGCAGCAGTGCGTTGTGCACCCGCCTGTGCTACTATTAAACTATACCAGTAGTGTGTGATTCTAGTCCGCGCTACTACTATTTACTAATAGTGGTTGATAATTACCCTGCGCTGTTGTTATTAGTCTACCTATAGGGGTTTCCCAGTAATGATATCTTTTTTTACAAAGTTTCATACACATATGTTTGTAATGTTGCACGGTTTCTGGGACAAAGGACAAGAAAGCTAATGATCTAATATACCACTATATCATGGGCTAGATTTAACTAGTACTCCTTAGCAATCGGGGTACCAGAGAACGCTGAGTCGATGCTGAGTACCAGAGAACCATAGAACTTCTCGTAGAAGATGAAGCTGTTTTTTTTAGAATAAGAAGATGAAGCTGGTTGAGGTGTCTCACTGAGCTTTGTAAGTTTGAGAGATCCCTTAGGCACAATAGGACTCATAAATGAGTTAGGGAAAACCCCAAGCTCAAATAGTTTGCATATGTAGATTAGGTGTTGTTTGGCTTTCATTTCCTTCCCCTTTTATGTCCCTTTTACTTATTCTGAAATTTGCAATGTTCTCTAGATGAAAACTATGAAGGTTCCTTCAGTATAACCATGCAAGACATTAATGAGAATCGCATGAGTGCTGCACGGTGGCTAGGTGGTGGATATGGACGTGCAAGTGGGGTCCAAAATGTTTTCTTCAACACTAGCGGACAAATAAAAGGCCAGACGTCTGAGACGTTGCACATATGACACACTGCCGGTGATGCCTCACTTGAGACATACCACTGGTGGTTTTCATCAACCTGCGAGTGGTTCAGTGTCAGTTATAAGCCATTCTGAAGTAGTGTGCCCAGGCACCAAAAAAAATTCTCGATGTGATATGTCTTGCATCCATGACCATGAGTGTCATCAAGGTTTATCATCCCCCTCTAATAATCTGGTCATGAGCAAAAAGAGTTTGAGAACAAAGAAAATGTACAGGAGGTGGGAATGAGAGACCTCGTAAAGGGGATCAACACTGGGCAGCATGTCAACACAGCTGAAATTTCATCCAGGGATGCTTGAGTGCCACAGCCTGCCGCATCTGACCATCACATATCATTGAGGTCCGCGGCGATGCGCTCTCACTAACCGGCCGTGCCCATGCTCCTGCCGACATGGTGTACGGTGATTCGGCGGCGCGGTGCCACGGGATCCCGACGATGGATGTGGCGGCGCCGACAGCGGCAGCGCGGCTTTCCCGCGGCGGAGGCGCCCCTGTGGCGGCAGCCGGAGTCTCGGATCTCACCGGGCCCATATGGACTTTGGCGGGCCGACGAATCTAGTACATGGTGGCAGGTTGGCGTGGTGGGCCTGAAAAAGCCGTCTGCTTTGGCACCATGGTGGTGCCGCGGCCAGTTAGGCGCTGTATCCTTGTGGTCCAGTCCCCGACAGAGAAGGCGGTGATCCATGCACAAGAAGCTGGATGGAGTTCTTGGAACAGATCTGGGTGAAAACCTACTCTCGGCTAGATGCCAAGGTTGGCGATGGCGGCGCTCTGCGGTGTTGTTCCCTTGTTGAAGGCATCGTCGTGGAGAAATTCTAGACCACTATTTGCTACCTCTAGGGGAAACCCTAGATCGGAAGACGGCGGCGCTCTCATGTCGTTTACCCCTTGGGCTCGAGGGACCAGTGGACGACATCTTTGGTGGAGTCGTGCTTCCTCCTACACATTGATGGCAATGGATCTCGACGGCGTGGCGCTCTGGAGATTCGGTGTCCGATGTGCGGCAATGGACTCGCGCAGGAAGATGACGCTGTCTGTCGCCGTGGTGGCGTCGATGGCAGAGAGGCCTGGCACGGTCGATGCGTCAGTTTCTGCCCTGAAGATGGATCAATGGGAGACAGTGGTGACGGGCCTTGCATTGTGTGCATGTGGTGCCTACTGTGAAGTGCCGGGGCATCCGGCTTTAGATGTTAGGCTTTGGTGCGATGTCTCTTTGGTATTAGGCTCGGACATTTGGTACCCCTTCATCAAAGGGATAGGATCATAGGAGTAGCAATAGGTGTTGCCAAGATGATGGCTTCAGACATACTGATGTATTACTTTATAAGGTCTTTGTGAGTAATTAATAAAATGGATGCATGCATCGCCCAGATGCAGAGGCCAGGGTACATTCTCCTTTTCAAATAAAAAATGCTCCTGCCAACACCATCGCATGGTCACCTCTTCCTCGTCGTCCGCACCGCGCCCAGACAAGCCGGCGGTGAGACATTCTCCATTCCTTTTTGGCACTGCTGCCTTCTGTGCTCTGATCCTGTCTGGCATCGAGACTTCAAGCTTTTGTTTGATGAAATGGTTGTAAGCCGCAGCATGTTAATCTTTTTCTGAAGCTAAAACGCCCTTCGGCTCTTTATTCATTAGGCGCTAGCATGTCTGATTGCAAACAATCAGTCCGCCACCTAGGGATTGTATCATACAAATGCATAAACACAGAAAGTTTTAAAGAGTGCCTAGCTAGACGGTGTGCCGCCACATTAGTCCGACGACACGCAAACCGTAGCCTAAATCCCTGAAACGAAGTAGACATCTCCTTCATCTCCGTAATCAGATGAAAACACGTCGATCTCTGAGGTACATCCCAGAGCCGCTGGATCTCCTGACAATCCGTCTCCAACACAACTTGCTGAAGCTGAAAGTGCTAATGGCACTTATGCTATGTTTTGGTGTGATGACAACGTGGTTAGTTGAACTAATATCGCTTGCTAAAGTTTATCTCAGATTATTGGTTCTAAGTGCCCGCGATGGAGATGTGCGACCCCCCCATTTCAAAAAGGACAAAGGCGTGGTCTTTCGACGCTTCGAAGGTTTACTTTTGGTTTGCTTCGAGTCGTAGGAAAGACCGCACTATTAAGAGGGGTTTGTGTGGATAAGTGTCGTGTGGGAATGCCTTTGCCGAGCCTTACTCTCTTACCCTTCCCACTCCGACCACCTAAAAAGAACCTAGTGTGTGCGTTGTGGTACTCAGAAAGTTGCAACGGAAAGTTACTGGGTACCCCATGCGCTGCGTAACTCTCTGGGTACCCCGTGCGCATGGGGTCCTATGTAAACTCTCTGAGTACCCCGTGCGCACGGGGTCTTTTGACCCCCGTGCGCACGGGGTGGTGTGTTTGTCTCTGAGTACCCCGTGCGCAGGGGGCTGACTTAGCCCGTGCGCACGGGGTCCAACGGGCAGAAATCCCCACCAGCCCATGAACACTATTTAAAGGCCCTTCTTCCACCTCCAACCTCTAACCCTAATGTCTTGTTGAGCTCCACCATTGCCACACCCCATTTTGCTCAATACTCTCAATCCCTCCACCCAAACTTGTTGAAACTTTGGGGATTGGGAGAGCAAGACCCGATCTACAACTTGACCAAACCAAATCACGTTCCCCGCAACTTTTCTTCCCCATTGACTTGTTACTCTTGGAGCTTGGGCTCCTAGGCGGTTAGAGGTTCCTCCGGAAGCTTCCTTGCTTGTGGTGTGCTCCGGAGAAGTTTGTAAAGGTGTGGTGGTCGCCTTCAAGACCAACCCCGAGTGTTTCGAGGCTCATCCGTTGGGGGTGACTCGAAGGAGAATACGGAGCCTTTGGTGGCGTTCCGCAAGCTTTGACTCCAGCACCGCTCCAAACGGAGATTAGCTCTTCCCAAAGGAAGAGTGAACTTCGGGTTAAAATCCGTGTCCTCGTCTCACTTGTGGTTAATCCTTTCCCGCACCTTTATTTGTTGTTGTATGCTTGTTGGCTTGCTAAGTAGTTTGTTGCCTAACATATCTATCTTGGAGCTTGCTTGTAATATAGGTTGCATTCACCTAGTTGCATATCTAGTGAACTCTTTTATCCGCTAAGCCTTAAAAGCTACAAGAAAGATTAAAATTTGTAGTCTCCTATTCACCCCCCCCCTCTAGTCGACCGTATCGATCCTTTCAATTGGTATCAGAGCCTCGTGCTCTAATATAAGGTTTTACAACCTTAGAGGATATGGTCGATCTAGGGAATGAGGGAGGTGGCCTACCCGTTGCGGGGGATGGTTAAAACCAACCCCCCGCCGCGACCGAGACACTTGGTGCTCCTGTCGTTGCTCCCGCCACTCCTACGAACCCGAATGTCCCCTTGACCACGGCCGATCTTCTTTCAATGTTTACGGACCTCAAAGTCTCTATGTTGAAAGAGGTTCGGGCCTCGGTCAAGGAGGAAATTGATGCTCGCTTAAAGCCGTCAACATCGGCATCAAACTCATTTAATCCAAATGAGGTTCATGATGCGGATGACTCGAGGGAACCTCTTGCTTCTCCGGCTCGTACTCAAGTTCCCCAGTACAATGCCATGGAACACTTTTACTCTCCTCAACCCTTGCAACATCCCCGCATTAATCCTGTTGGGCCTCCGCCCCCTTTGAAAGCTAATGCATTTGCTAAGTGGAAGCTAGATATGGAGTCTCACATGCGCAGTGCTTCAACTCAATTGTGGTGGATTGTGGTCAATGGATTCAACCCCAAGGACCCAATGAATCTCACTCCAAGGGAAGCGGTTGACGATCAACTCAATGCTACCGCGCACAACATGCTTCGCAACGCTGTGACTGAAGACTATAGTGATTCCATTGCTCTTCTCAAAACCGCAAAGGAAATTTGGGATTGCCTTGAGGAGCCTCTTGAAGGAGATGAAGCAATTCGAAGATCTCGGTTGGTCTTGCTCAAACAAGAAGTCAATCTCTTTGTGAGGAATGAGGGTGAGTCCGCAGAAGAGGTTTACCGAAGGTTGAAGTCCCTTGTGCTCAACTTGAGAACCTTTGGGTGCACTTGGGAAAATGATGATTTCATCAAGGACAAGTTCATAGATGCTATGGTTCTCACGGAACATACCATGGTCATGATGGTTCATCAACGTCCGGACTATCACAAGTTGACTTCGGCTCAAGTTGTTTCCACCTTCTCTACCCATGTTCTTTTGGAAACCAAGTCCAAGAAAACATTTGCAATAGCTCAAGCAACCAAGAACTCCAATCTTGCCTTGAAGGCCAAGAAAGTGATGAGCCAATCCTCAAGGGAGGAAGAAGTGAGTGAAGAGATATGTGAGGAGGATAATGATACCTCGTGCCCAGCAAATGATTTTGCAGAAGACTTGGCTCTCTTAGTCAAGAATTACTCTGGGACCATGGCAAACAAAGGAAGAAATCTTCAAGGAAGATCGTTTGGACGAAGGAAATGCTATAATTGTGATAGCCCAAGACACTTTGTTCACGATTGTCCATACGAGAGACGTGAAGACAAGTCCGAGAAGCTTGTGCTTAAGAAGAAGAAGTTCACCAAGTTTGCAAAGAGGAAGGATGACAAGGCTCTTGTTCATGAAGAATACATGTGTGGAGATGAAGATGACGGTGATGATGATCAAGTGGGCACGGCCGCCTTTGCCATGCATGCCACTACCTCCTCCTCCACCACCATCCTCTTCGACTCTCCAAACGAGGACAAGCCATTCACTCATCGGTGCCTCATGGCTAAAGAGGTAAAAACAAAGTCCAAACCCAAGAAACCCGACACCTACACTCCCAATATCTCATGTGAGATAGTGGAGGATGAGTGTGAGGAGGGTGTGGATAATGATGAGGAATCCTTAATGGCTTTCATGAAAACTCTTCATGGTGAACCTCGTGCTCATTTTGGCGATCTCCTTAAGTCACTTGCCGAACGCGATGACTTTATGGAGAATGTTGAGAACCTCCTTATAGAGGAAAAAGAGAGATTTGATCTCCTCGAGCACGAACTTAGTGAAGAGAGTGTCATGAGAGCATCACTTGAGGAAGCCTTATCTTCTCATCAAATTAGCTTTGTTAAAACCAATGATGCTTTGCAACTTGCTCTTGAGAATAAAGATGCTCTTAAAGTTAGAGTTGAAAAGCTTCTAGTTGACCATACAAGACTTGTTGAGGAGCATGAGTTCCTTGTGATTAGTTCCAAGGTTGTCAAAGGTGACCTCATTGCCCTCACCGAGTCTTATGCTCAACTAAAAGATACAACCATTAAGGCTCTCACTTCTGTACCTCATATAGATTTAAATGATGATGCTTGTACGGCTAACTTTGCTCATGATTGCACCTCCCTTCAAGAGGAAAATAAGAAGTTGAAAGCTCAAATTGAGAAAGGGCTTGTATCATGCATCCAAGGGGAGAAAAACCTAAACGATCTCTTGAGCAACCAAAAGGAGTGTGTTGCCAAGGAGGGAGTTGGGTTTAATCCCGCATCTAAGAGTGGTAACAAAAATAAGAAGAAGAGCAACAAGAAGATCGGTCCGACTCCTTCCCCTCCCCAAAAGGTAGTGTTTGTGAAAGAAGGGCACAAGGAGAAGGAGAAGGAAATGAAGGGTGTTGGGAATGGAAAGGTAATTAGGGACAAGGCCATTCCCAAGAATTTTGCCGGCAAGAACAATCCATCATATGTTCTCATGAGAGGAGATGATGGCTATACCTTTGCAAAATTTGTTGGAACTAACTATGATGATTATGCTTGGACTATTTGGGTTCCCAAGACCCTCGTTGCTAACTCACTAGGACCCATTGCAAAATGGGTACCTATAACCAAAGCTTGATTATTGTAGGACTATGTCTCCGGTGGAACTCAATGGGTGATCGACAGTGGATGCACCAATCATATGACCGGAGAAAGGGAGATGCTTGTGGAGTTCGTTGATTCACTCAAGGCCTCTTCGAACATCTCCTTCGGTGACAATAGCAAGGGCAAGGTATTGGGTTTGGGCAAGGTGGTAATCTCTAATGATTCATCTCTTTCAAATGTCATGCTTGTCCAATCCCTTCACTACAACTTACTTTCTACTATTCAATTGGCTCGTGCCGGTTATGATTCACATTTTGGTGAATTCCATGTGACCGTCTTTAAGAGAAGCAATCTCAAAGTGGTCTTCGTTGGGCATGTTGAAGACAACCTTTACGTGGTTGATTTCTCGAAAGAGAAAACTCATCTTGCAACATGCCTAATGGCCTAGGCCGACGTGGGGTGGCTATGGCACCGTAGGCTAGCCCACGTGGGCATGAGAAATTTGCAAGCTCTCTTAAAGGGGGAGCACATTCTTGGACTAACAAATGTGTCTTTTGCCAAAGATTGTCCTTGTAGTGCTTGCATTGCCGGAAAGCTTCCTGAAAAAGCTCATAAAGTAAAGACTATCATCACCACCTTGAGGCCCCTCGAGCTCATCCATTTGGATCTATTTGGGCCTCCAACATATGATAGTTTGGGAGGAAGGAGATATTGTCTTGTCATTGTTGATGACTTCACAACATATTCTTGGGTGTTCTTTCTCAAGACTAAAGAGGAAACTCAAGAAACCTTCATCAACTTTGCCAAAGAAGCTCAACGTCAACATAACTGTGAGATCATGGCAATCTGAAGTGACAATGGCACCGAGTTCAAAAACTATACAATGGATGAATTCTTGAGTGAAGAGGGGATAAAGCACCAATATGCTGCACCATATACTCCCCAACAAAATGGTGTTGCAGAGAGGAAGAATCGGACTCTTATTGAGATGGCGAGGACCATGCTTGATGAGTACAAATCACCATACAAGCTTTGGGCAGAAGCCATCAACACCGCGTGCCATGCTTCAAACCGGCTTTATCTTCGCAAGCTCAAGAACAAGACCCCTTATGAGCTCCTAATCGGGAGAAAGCCCAACGTCAAATACTTTCGGGTATTCGGTTGTAAGTGTTTCATTTTAAACAAAAAATCCCGGTTAGCTAAATTTGAGTCTAGAACTTATGAGGGCATATTTATTGGATATGCATCAAACTCTCATGCTTACCGAGTTCTCAATAAATCCACCAGATGCATTGAGGAAACGGTAAATGTGGAGTTTGATGAAGATAACGGCTCCCGTATGGAGGAAATCGTTCCTAGTGTTGTAGGTGATGAGGCTCCTTCACAAGCTATAAGGACAATGGGTATAAGCCACATTCTTCCACAAGAAACACCCCATGTCCAAGTAGAAGAAGAAGGAGTAAGAGCCCCTCTTGAGGATTTTCCACAAGGGATGTCATCACCGACACCACTTGTACAAGATGCTTCGGGAAATAATGAACCTATCCAAGAACAAGATCAAGACCCTCATATTCCTGAGCAAGATCAAGAGCAAACTCTTCCGTATAATGAATATTCAATCGTTGAGGCTCAAGATCAAGCTCAAAGTCATGATCAAGATCAAGATCAACCCCAACCACAAGTGTCTTCATCGTCATCACTTCCTACTGAGCAAGAACCTATGGTTGCAAAGAGAAGAGTGTCTCCAAGGCTAGAGCAATCTCAAGGGCAAGCTTCTTCATCAAGTCCAAAACCCAGTGAAGAAGAGCTTGACCGCAAAGAGCAAAAAGTGGCCGCCAAGCTGAAACATCTTCAACACCTCACCGAGAACATCTACGGTAGCATCAAAAAGGGGGTAACTACTCGTAGACGTTTGGCAAACTTTTTTGAACATCACTCGTTTGTCTCTTGTGTTGAACCCCTTAAGGTGGAAGATGCACTTGACGATCCGGATTGGATAGATGCCATGTATGAAGAACTCAACAACTTCACATGCAACAAAGTGTGGACCCTTGTAGAAAGACCCAAGGAATTTCATAATGTCATTGGAACAAAGTGGATTTTCAAGAACAAACAAGATGAATATGGACAAGTAATAAGGAACAAGGCAAGGTTAGTGGCACAAGGTTTCACCCAAGTTGAAGGTTTAGACTTTGGTGAAACTTTTGCCCCCGTTGCCCGTCTCGAATCCATTCGCATCTTGCTTGCTTATGCCTCTCATCATGATTTCAAATTATATCAAATGGATGTTAAGAGCGCATTTCTTAATGGTCCTCTTAAGGAGTTGGTGTATGTCAAGCAACCTCCCAGTTTTGAAGACCCCGATCATCCCTCTCACGTTTATGAACTCCATAAGGCACTCTATGGACTCAAACAAGCACCTCGTGCTTGGTATGATCACCTTACGGCGTTCCTAAGCGAGAAGGGGTTCCAGATTGGGGTAATAGATTCCACTCTCTTTATGAAGAGGGTAAAAGGAGAGTTGTTTGTCTGCCAAATATATGTTGATGATATTATCTTTGGGTCAACTAACCATGCTATTAACGTTGAGTTTGAGAATCTTATGACTAAGGAATTTGCGATGAGCATGATGGGAGAGTTGAAGTTCTTTCTCGGTTTTCAAGTGAAGCAATTGAGAGGCGGAACCTTCATCAATCAATCTCGTTATATCCAAGACATGCTCAAGAGATTCAAAATGCAAGATGTCAAGCCAATGAAGACACCCATGGCCACAAATGGTCAACTTCATATTGATCCAAATGGTAAAGAAGTGGATCAAAAGGTATATCACTCTATGATCGGTTCCTTGCTTTACCTTTGTGCATCTAGGCCAGATATTATGTTGAGTGTGTGTATGTGTGCAAGATTTCAATCCGCTCCTAAGGAGAGCCACTATTCGGCGGTGAAAAGGATCCTTCGATATTTGGTTCATACCCCAAACTTGGGCCTTTGGTATCCCAAGGGATCATCATTTGAGTTAATGGGTTACTCGGATTCGGATTGGGCCGGAGACAAGGTTGATCGCAAGTCCACATCCGGTTCATGTCAATTCCTAGGGAGATCGTTGGTAAGTTGGTCTTCAAAGAAGAAAAATTGTACATCTCTCTCCATAGCTGAAGCCGAGTATATTGCTGCCGGAAGTTGTTGTGCCCAATTATTATGGATGAGGCAAACTTTGATGGATTACAGTGTCAAATGTGACAAAGTGCCTCTTTGGTGTGACAATGAAAGTGCCATCAAGATCGCCGAGAATCCGGTTCAACATAGCAAGACCAATCATATTGAGATTCGTCATCATTTCATTACAGATCATGTGGCCAAGGGAAACATTGAGTTACTCCATGTCAACACCGAGAATCAACTAGCAGACATCTTCACCAAGCCCCTTGATGAAGCAAGATTCCGCGAGTTAAGGCATGAGCTAAATATCGTGGATATTAGTAACTTCGGATGAAACTCTTGCTCACACACACATACTCATGTACTATCTTGCTTAGATGTAGGCACATGTCTAGGGGGAGCTAGCTCAACTCATGAGCTATCTTATCCTAGAAGTGCATAAAACAAACACAATCTTTCACATAAGCCACTTTAGGTGGTACTTGTGCTTCAAAGATGAGTATTGGTCTTGGGCCCAAGGTTCATATCTTCGCGGTGCCATACCAAGTAAACTCAAACATGGTGGCCTCGGCCACCGCCGTCGCTTGAGGGTTGTGTCCGTGTTTGTTTCGCTTGTGTGGTGTGTTGTTTCTTTTCTTGTTTTTTGGTTGGTTATCCTCGCTTCTCTTTTGGTACAAGTGCTCCACATATATCCTTTCCATAGTAATAGGACTTTCCTCGTGGCGTATTCAGAAATGTAGACCGAGTGCTTTGTGAAGTAGGGGTAAGAGTATTCACTCAACCCTGTATTTAAAAATCCACTCATGTCAAAGTTCCCGAATACCCCGTGCGCACGGGCCTGTACCGTGCACACGGGGCCCCCCGTGCCCACGGGCTCTGTACCGTGCGCACGGGGCTCACTTAGCCCGTGCGCACGGGGTCTGCGGTTTCTGGTCCTAAGGAGGTGGGGCGTGGGGGGGGGGGGCTCGGGTTCTTTTCCACCCATTCGCCCCCTCCACTCCCCAGGAAGCCTCCAGCGCCGCCGCCGTCGCCTCCTCTCGCCGGAGCTCCTCCGGGCTTCTTCGGGGTTCCTCCTCCGTGGATCTGCATCCAGATGGGGTCCTCCTCTGGTTGGTCTTGTCCCCTTGATCTATCTCCTTGAGTTCCTGTCTATTGTTCTAGCTTTAGGGTTTCTTTGCTCCCTAGATTCGTTTGGCCTCAACTAGCTTGTAGATAAAAGTCTAGTGCTTAGATCCTTTGGTCCCTCTGCTACACCCACTCCCGGAGTTCATTCTGGTAGTGGCTGTCGCTGGGAGACCCCCGTGTCCACGGGGTGTTTGACCCCCGTGCGCACGGGGCCCCGTGCCCACGGTCCTGTACCGTGCGCACAGGCCCCCGTGCCAACGGGGTCTAAACCCCCATGCACACGGACTATCCAGGAACTTTTGCCTAGATTTTTGTCTATCTTCTTGCCATTCATCTTGCACTTGTACTCATTTTGTGTCTCGTGCTTTGTGTTGTTGGGTGTTTGCATGTGTTTCAGAATCCGCTGACAAGAGGTCTGAGCTTCGTCGCAAGCGTGCAAAAGGAGGATCAAAGGACTTCACCATTGCTCGTCGTCAGCCGTCTGAAGGCATGGGTCAGGGGTCTGGGTCAGGTCAGGACCGTGCTCACCGTGCAGCCTCAAAGAGGCCTGTTGTTGAGGCTTCCGATGATTCTGAGGAAGAATATGACTCACAAGATGATGAGATAGAAGAAGAAGATGATCGTGGTGAGGAAGATGAAGAAGAGGAAGGGGAGCCTAGTCCGGAGCAAGCCATTCCGGGCAGGCGTGACCTCCGGAATATGCCTCTTGTCAAGTGGACCAAGCCAGAGATCTGGGCTGAGAGACAGAGCCATCCGTATGTTAAGGCCATGAGTATGGGAGTGGATCCTCGTTTCAAGAATGGGTTTCAGCAAAGGATCTATCATGAGCTTCTTATGACCAAGTCAAAGGAGTTTGCTCCTCACAAGCAAGTCAACACTGAGAGTTTGCGTGACAATGATCATCTGTATCCCGGTGTGTACTCTGCTCTTGGACGACTGGGTCTGATTCTGTTTGTCACCTTCAACCACCCCTACAATGAAGATCTAGTGATTCAGTTCTTTGCCACTCTGTACTTCTCCAATGATTCTGCTCGCACCCTCACATGGATGTCCGGAACGCATCAGTCCTCAGCTCCTATGGCAAAGTTCTCCGAGATCATTCCCTACCCGTTCATGGATGAAGAGACTATTTCTGATGAGTTTGGCATTGTTCGGGAAAGTGGGGAGCGCACTAAGGATGAGATTGTCTTTGCTTACAAACAAGAGAAGTCATTTGTCACTGGGTCAATCAAAGACCTCTTGCCCCTCTATGACACCATGCTCCATATCCTGCGGTATACCCTCACTCCAAAGGCCGGGGATTCCCATAACATTCGGAGCTCCATGCTAGATGTCTTTGTGTATCTTCATCAGAAGAAGAAAGTGGATGTTCTGGATTTCATGTACTACGAGCTGCGTCAGTGTGTACAAGAGAACAAGTCTTTGATATATGCTCCATTCATATAGGCGTTGATTGAGACCGTCTGTCCAGCAAAGGACATTGCCAGCTTCAAGACTACTGTTCCCAAGCGCAACTCCAACTGGACCCCAGCTGCTCCTGCTCCCTATGTGCCCATCAAGAAGGGGCGCAACCCTAGGCCTGAGGATTGTGCTACTTATACTCCAGGCATCTCCTCTACTACACGGATCCCTCGTGGTAAGGCCAAGTTTGTTGGCTCTGAGGCCATCTTTGCCAAGGGAGAGAAGAAGTCGATGTTCAAGACCTTGAGCAACATGTTCAAGATGTGTCAGTCAATTCGGCGTCGTCAGATCAAGGAAATCAATAAGGAGAAGCTTGTTCGGAGTGAGCAGAAGGCAGCAAGGGCTGCTACTGGTGAGGAGGTCGGTCCAGGTTCAGAGGACGTCGACAGTGAGGCCACTGCTCGGTCTTTCCCAATGGCCGTGTGGCATTTTGATGATGATGATGATGATGCCTCGAGTGCTCCTCCTGTTGTCTAGTGGGCCTCGTGTCGCCATTTGTCTCCCTTTTGTTGTCTTGATGACAAAGGGGGAGAAGTGGTGTGTGTGTGTGTTTGTGTGTTCGTGGGTGTGTGCGGTGTTTGTGTGTTCGTGGGTGTGTTGAGATCTCAAGCCTCGTGTTTCTCGCTGTTGGTTGGTTTTAGTTGGCTTGAGATACTCTTATTTACCTTCCGTCTGCGTGGTTGTGTGTCTCTAGCTTTATTAGTGAACCTTGCCATTATCTTCTTATGCTTATTGGGTCTCACAATATTTGCTCACCACACTGTGTCATGATATCTAGGCACCGTTATAGGTTTATTTTGATGAATCTCATGACTTAACAATAATGATCTTGGTCGAACCTCCTATGGGTGTACTAGATGCATTCTGGTTTTCGGGCACACATATAGGGGGAGCTATCATGATCATTATTTATTCCATGGCTTTCTATCTGTTTATCCTCTTTGCCATGCTCTAACCACGTTGTCATCAATGCACCAAAAAGGGGGAGATTGAAAGTGCTAATGGCACTTATGCTATGTTTTGGTGTGATGACAATGTGGTTAGTTGAACTAATATCGGTTGCTAAAGTTTATCTCAGGTTATTGGTTCTTGGTTCTAAGTGCCCGCGATGGAGATGTGCGACCCCCCCCCCCCCATTTCAAAAAGGACAAAGGCATGGTCTTTCGTCGCTTCGAAGGTTTAGTTTTGGTTTGCTTCGAGTCGTAGGAAAGACCGCACTATTAAGAGGGGTTTGTGTGGATAAATGTCGTGTGGGAATGCCTTTGCCGAGCCTTACTCTCTTACCCTTCCCACTCCGACCACCTAAAAAGAACCTAGTGTGTGTGCTGTGGTACTCAGAAAGTTGCAACAGAAAGTTACTGGGTACCCCATGCGCACGGGGTCTTTTGACCCCCGTGCGCACGGGGTACTGCGTAACTCTCTGGGTACCCCGTGCGCATGGGGGTCACTTTTGACCCCCGTGCGCACGGGGTCCTATGTAAACTCTCTGAGTACCCCGTGCGCACGGGGTCTTTTGACCCCCGTGCGCACGGGGTGGTGTGTTTGTCTCTGAGTACCCCGTGCGCACGGGGCTGACTTAGCCCGTGCACACGGGGTCCAACGGGCAGAAATCCCCACCAGCCCATGAACACTATTTAAAGGCCCTTCTTCCACCTCCAACCTCTAACCCTAATGTCTTGTTGAGCTCCACCATTGCTACACCCCATTTTTCTCAATACTCTCAATCCCTCCACCCAAACTTGTTGAAACTTTGGGGATCGGGAGAGCAAGACCCGATCTACAACTTGACCAAACTAAATCGTGTTCCCCGCAACTTTTCTTCCCCATTGACTTGTTACTCTTGGAGCTTGGGCTCCTAGGCGGTTAGAGTTTCCTCCGGAAGCTTCCTTGATTGTGGTGTGCTCCGGAGAAGTTTGTAAAGGTGTGGTGGTCGCCCTTCAAGACCAACCCCGAGTGTTTTGAGGCTCATCCGTTGGGGGTGACTCGAAGGAGAATACGGTGAGCCTTTGGTGGCGTTCCGCAAGCTTTGGCTCCGGCACCGTCCAAACGAAGATTATCTCTTCCCCAAGGAAAAGTGAACTTCAGGTTAAAATCCGCGCCCTCGTCTCACTTGTGGTTAATCCTTTCCCGCACCTTTCTTTGTTGTTGTATGCTTGTTGGCTTGCTAAGTAGTTTGTTGCCTAACATATCTATCTTGGAGCTTGCTTGTCATATAGGTTGCATTCACCTAGTTTCATATCTAGTGAACTCTTTTATCCGCTAAGCCTTAAAATCTACAAGAAAGATTAAAATTTGTAGTCTTCTATTCACCCCCCCCCTCTAGTCGACCGTATCGATCCTTTTAGAAGCCCATCTCCTGCGCCATTAGAATCACGTCTCTGCATGCAAGTAGCTCAATGGAAAAAGGGTCTGTTACCCCATCGTACCTTGAGCCTCCAGCTCTAACGAGAGCTCCCTGATGATCTCGAGCATTGAAGCCCGCTCCTCCATATATAAGACCCATATCCGTAGCTCCATTAGTGTTGATCTTTATCCATCCCTCCTCAGGTGGCAACCACCTCAGGGGGACTATAGCTTGGGTCTTCCCCCTCTCCGGGATCTCAAGTGCCCGGACAATCTCCTCGATAATCACCATGGATTTCACCGGCCGATACACCATCTCACCATGAGTGTAGTTGTTCCTGGCATGCCAAACAGCCCACATCACAGTAATCATAATAGCTGCCACCTCCTTTTTGTACAATCATTGATCTAAAAGATCTCGAGACCATGACAATGGATGTAACCGTGGTATGTCAATACCAAAGAAACGTTCTGCTTCTTCCCAAAAACGCCTTGCATGGTCACATTCCATCAACGAGTGAAATAACGTTTCATTATCATGACCGCACATCGGGCAATTCGGTAGCTGCTTAATATGCCTCCCACTACACCACAACACTACATTCCCGACAGCCAGGTTGGTCGGAAATACAGCTTCCACCAACAAACAGTCGGTCGGGAAAAACTATTGCCGACCGATCACGTCTGTTGGGGAAAGTCCAGATGGGAAACCCATTTCCCGACCGACATATCTTTCCCGACCGATTGCGTGACGGCTAAGGGGTATTTTTCCCGACCAACAGTTTGTTGGGCCTGCCATGGGCCTTTCCCGACCAACAGTCTGTTGGGGCATTCATGAGCCTTTCCCGACCAACATTTTGTTGGGCTTGGTGTTAGCCTTTCCCGACCGACTGTTAGACGGGGTTTGTTTTGCCGACCAACAATCAGACAATGTTTACTTTTGACAACCAACAGTTGATCAACATTTTGCTTAGCAAACCACAACTGTAGTTAACCTGTGGTACAAATTGTTGCGTACATATAGTTCACGTGTTCTAAAGCATAATCACCAAGACAACATTCATCGGGTGCACCAAACATTTTTTATTCCATTAACTAATTGTCACATACATACACTTCAGTCTGTTCGCACAGGACACCATACACCAGATTTACAGAAGCAAAAAGATGAAAGTAGTATGAGACATCAGTTGTACAAAATGAAAAGTAGAACATCCAGTTGATGCGGATCACTGGCTTCATGGTTCATTGTGATTCCAATCCTTATGTTTGCGCCCTACAGAATTTAAATAAGTCTCAATTATTAGAATGTTCAATTAATTTAAGAAATTGAATGCTGGCAGAATTCACATGTGCACTGTGCACACACAACAGCACAAAATGAGGAATATTCATGCCTAATGTATAAAAGTAGCATTTCAGGACATCAAGACCGGCAATTAACTTCCAGCAGTAGCCATGGATGTGGCATAGAAGCCCTTCGCCCACTTTTTGTCTATCCATTCGAAAGGAAATGCATCACTTACTTTTTACGATTGCTGGGCATATAGTGTACCTGGGACATACTTAAGTTACTGTACATAGGTACCATTACCCCATATTCCAACACTTGTTCCAAAAAAACATACAACTAAACACTACAAAAAAACATACTTAAGTTACTGTGACTCTTTCAGTAGATGTACAGATTTCTAGTAGTTCATAGTTGATTTAGCTTTGACTTTAATATACCATGATAATTGAAATTGATAGTGGATTTAACTGTGACTATTTCCATGATAATTGAAATTGATAGTGCAGACTTTTAGTACAGATTTCTAGTAGTTCATAGTGGATCTAGTTCATAGTGAAACAGAATGCTATCTTCCTGATGACAGCAATAGATACATTGGGGATACTACAGTTTGTAAAACCATGGTATGTACTTGGACAAACACCTCAAAATATTTTCAAAAGTACAGCTTTTTTCTAGAGAAGACCACTAGTTTTCTTTCTTACTTTTCTCTGGGATGGAAAAGATTGTAGTGCGCCTGACTATTATATTCAGAAATGCATCAAAGAAAACATATGTACTTCAGTGCCACAAATTAGATTAAATTATACCTCGCAAAAATAGATTAAATTAATCCATTAGTTTCAGAGAAGCATATGTACTGTACATACAAATCTTCATAGGTACAAGTGCCAGAACCTAAACCATCAGGTTACGCATAAGAGAAATAAAGATTATAAATACTAGGTTAGCCTAGAAACAAGATTCAGAAATAGCAACTTTAAAAGCAACTAGCAGTGTATTATGCTCTGTTCTGTACTATGGATGTGCCCTGATGCTGATAAATGTGTGTGTGTACCGAGTGAGACTTGTAGTTACAAAAGGTTATTAACTATGGAATTAGCCAAAAATAAGACAATGAGTATTCTCTATTCAGCAAAACTGAAGGACCAGATTCCCAGATTGAAGGACCAGATACATGAACAAACAGTACAACAGGAGGTTATTCATGAACAAACTGAAGGACTAGATTCATGAACAAACAGTACTAGAGGAGGTTATTTAAGACAAACTGAGACTATGTATTGTACATTATCTAATACAAACTTTAGATGAAGAGAAGTGGCAGTGAGCTAGGCAAACATGATAATAAGAGAAGATGAACCAGCCCTGGTTTGTAGCTCAAAAAAATACTTAGCTCATTTCGGTCCCTGGTTCGTAGCTCAAAAAATGAATACTAGCTCAGTATTCAGAAACCGAGAAGATTTCTCCTATACAATACACAAATAAATACTAGCTCAAAAATAGTGATTGGAAAAATACCTTGGCGGTGGGACGAGGAAGATGCCCCTGGTTTGTAGGTTTTCATCTAGCAAAGTGACCATGAGTCAGTATCACACATCAAACAATTCGAGATAAGTGGACAAAACACACATTATTGGTGATTACCTTGCTAGATGGTCATGCAATGGCCCTGTGTCAGCATCAGCGATAGATTGTAAGCCTTCATATTCATAAGGCACCATAGTATCCCTTCTGATCACAACATTGACAAGAACCTCATAAGTCGCTGGTCCAAGGGGCTCTTCGCCCACAATAGTGTCTGGATCAACTGGAGATAATTGTTGCCTTAGCATCAGGAGTTTCAGGACCAGTCCATGCATATAGAAGCACATCCATACCAATCGGAATCAATGATTATTTTAGAAACTTGAAAAAATAGAATTTAAACATATAGGTAAGGATGAGAAGATTACAAGGCTTTCATCTTCATGGGCTGATGAACTTCTTGGAGGGGGCTTTGCAACAACTCTTCTATGAACAAAGGGCTCTTCATCGTCGTCTTCTTCACCATCATTATGTTCCTCAGCTTCAACTCTTGAGTTCTAGCAGACAACAATATGGAAATAGAATTATTGCATGCAAGATGGATTATTGATACACAATGAAAAGATGTGGAAATAGTTCATTACTTGTCGAGAATTGGAACCGTGCTGCGATCTAGGAGTTTCTAGATTATGCCTCCTTCTGAAGCTAGGTGTTTCACTTTTTTCCTTTCATGAAAGATATAATTATGCCAAAATAAATGCATAAAACTTATTGACTAGCCCGTGCATTCGCACGGGTTGACGACTAGTTCCTAGTTAGTGCTTATACTCCATTTCCTACTGTTTTACAACTTGGCGCACAACCAGACACGATCCATTTTTTCAATTTTTTCTCCCTTGTTTGTACCGTGCGTCAATTGTATGTAGCGTTTGCCAGGTTTTCACGAGATGCCGGCCGATTCCAATTTGGAAGCTTCAAGATGCTTCTAGTCTGGGTTTTCTGTTTCTTTTCTTCTTCTTTTTCCCTTTTTTCCCTATGCTTTTCTTTGTTACAATTACTTTTGTCAGCATATTTAAAATCTATGGTATTTTTTCAAATTCCTACTCCCTTCGTACCGGTGCATTAGGCACATTACGAAAATCAAATAATTCCAAAACGCTTAGGCGCGGCACATTAACTTTTATCTTGTTTCTCGTTTTTTGACATGCATATAGGAATCAACCTATAAGAGATGTGTGACATGTATGCTTTCAATGACTTGAAACTACCTAGCATGGCAGGCAGTGGTCAGTTCATTACATTCAATGGTATTAATTAGCAAATAAACATTATGTTCTTCCGTTTTCACGCCTGTCTTGGTCAAGGTGCACTACCTAAGATGACTAATGCACCGGCACGGAGGGATTACTATTTTTTTTTCAAATTCATGAATATTTGTCAAATATGTATCCATTCAGCGAACACATGTCACTCGTTCGTCCTGTTAAAATCTTGTGTGTCACTGAATATGTAGCAATGAGAAAGAAAAATGATGGTAAAAGCATTAAATATAATTTTATAGTTGTCCCAACCATGTAATTTAGTGCCATATCTATTGTTCGTTTACTTAATATCGGTGTCACATTGCTCGAGCTATACATTTGGCAAAAGAAGTAACTAAGGACCACCATATACGCGTGAATTTTACAAAAAAAATGAACATTGCGAACAAAGAAATTGATGAAAGTTGGTCAACATTATAAAAAATAAATTTAAGCGGTATCATATATGTAATTTGGCTCCTAATCATTTTCATGTAAAACTCTACAAATATACATCCACACTGAACGAATCTCGATAAAAATTACATCCAAACACCATAGTCTTTTTTCTCAAGACTTAAGTCGCAGAACTCAAGTTTGTAAATAGACCAAAAATTGTTATTGAACATGTTGCTGTTGATTAATTTGAATCCTAGAACTAAATGGCTATTTTGTTTTATTAAAGCTCAGAGTTAATTCGATCCTTCGTACAACACAATACAACCATATCGTTCTTTATATTTTCCCTTGTTGCGTCCCATCACATACAATTAATGATGAATGTCTTACAGTGTGAAAAAATTCTGGGGATGTTGATCTGAGATAAATGTTCTTAGAAACCACACCATCCACGATTGGTAACTTATATATCACCAAGGATTTACTCCCTCCATCTCATAATGTAACACATTTTTTTGACACTAGTGTAGTGTCATAAAACGTCCTACATTAGGGGACGGAGGGTGAGCCATCGAACACCGTTCTCTTATATACCACTTATCGGCCCAAAAAATTATAGAAACTCAGTTGACCACCAATCCATTCTGTTCGGTGTATATTCTAGAGACACTGAGGTAAATTCTCTTTCTCTCATACACCTGTTGTGAGAAGAAAATATAAAGAGAAGTGTACTTGTGATTGGAGACATCGGGAAGAAGACACTTAGTCCAACAGGGTACTTCAGAGTACCATGATTGAGACTAGCCATCTTCAGATGCAAATCGTCGATGCAGTGGCAACGGATGATCCCTTGTGCCCCTTCACATCTCCCTAATCATCCTCCCCATTGTTTTCCATGCCAAACCTGTCGATCATCACCACTATGGAAAAGAATGTGATGCCCAACACCGTGTGCTAGGTTGCACGCCCCATCGCGGTGGTACCAATGTCCCAGCTCGTCACTCTTTGCCTTGTCCGACAGTTGGGTATCCTCGGACCCAAGGATCAACTCACCATGAAGGCAGTAGAGTCTATGGTGTCTAGTATGTATATGGAGTCACAAATGGACGAGTTTCCCCATAAGTTTGAACCCCAACATTTTCTCAAAAACTTAGATGCTCAGTTATGAAAACAAGTCCAAGGTTTGAAATGGTTTCGCCAGTCTGATTATTCTTGGGGCATAAGTAAAAATATCTATAGATGACTCTTCTTGATTAAGCTTTAGTATCAAGCTTTTGAGCAAGGATATTAGCACCTAGAAGAAAACACTAAAGGCAGACGTGTATCATTTTGACAGTGTCGGTGGCCTTCCTCCATTATTAACCTTTATCCCATGTGTGACGCCAACCTTCATCGCTCAGAGCCTTTGAGGGCAACAAGCTCCTGTCATACTTCGTTCTTGCGCAAGCATGGTCTTCACTTGCATGCCTACTCACGTCAAAACAATGCAAGACGCAAAGCTGTTGGGCTGAAAGAAAGTGTTTGTGACAATACATTATGACTACCATTTGGTGGTGCTTCGCAGTACCCGTTCTTGAGCTACGGGTAAAAAACCTAGGTCCGACACAAGCAATGGTAGTGTTTTTTCATCTGTATTTTGTTTAACGCATTGCTCGGATTTTCCTAGATATAATCTTAAGGGTAAAACAGAGGATATGATCATCGGTGCTTTTATTTGGTGACGATGGCGATTGAGTGTCGTTTCCATACTATTGGCATTGATGTCGGAGAACCTGACGCGTTGTGTATGTGATGTAAAGAGATGATCGGTGTGGATGGTCATTGTTTTGGAAAATGCTTACAAACAGTCGGATGATTTTCAGGCGTCGTCATTGCCACATCGTCACGGCCGTCGAAGAATGGCGTCGCAACACTGTCGTGATCACGAAGAATGCCATCTCAAAACCATTGAAGTAGTCGGGCCTCCATAGCAGCATCGCCGAGGTCGTCGAAGCACGACATCGCAACATCGCCACGATTGTCTGAAGCACGATCCCGCAACATGTCCTTGACCTTCAGAGCATGACGTCGTAGCATTCATCAGTCGTCGAAGCACACCACGGGTATTCGAAGCATGTCACCGTGCCGTCGTCGCGGCTGCCACAACACGCATCATAGCATCGCCGCGGCCATCGAAGCATGTCGTCACTGCATCGCCACGATCGTCGAAGCACACCACGGGTATTCAAAGCATGTCACCATGGGGTCGTTGCGACCGTCACAACACGCATTGTACCATCACCACGGCCATCGAAGCATGGCATCACTGCATCGCCACAATCGTCGAAGCACACCATGGGCGTTTCAAAGCATGTCGTCGTGCCATTGTCGCGGTCGTTGTAACATGCCTCGTAGCATCACCGCAGTAGTCAAAGCATGTCATCACTGCATCGCCATGGTCGTTGAAGCACACCACGCGCATTTCAAAGCATGTCGTCGTGCCATCGTCGCGGTCGTCGTAACATGCCTCGTAGCATCACCGCAGTCGTCAAAGCATGTCACTGTTGAATCATCAAAGCAGCCAGGATACTGTTGCGGTGGTGGCATGAGGCTGGTCCGACGTTGCTGCAACGCCACGGGCGAGTCGTAAACCAATGCGGCGACGGCGGGGCTCAACTGCGTGATGGATGCTGTGATGGTGGCTTTGGCAGTGATGGCGATGTTTGAGATGACGACACCATGTTGTGAGCTAGTGCTGCAACGACGGCTCGGGCTGCTCCGACGATGCTGTGACGGAGCCGCCGTGTTGCGAACTAGTGCTGGGACGGCGACTCAACAAACAGCACGGCGGCTCAGGATACTCCGGTGATGTTGCGACCAGACGTCGTGCTACGAGCGGTGCCGCGATGATCGATGATGTGCTGTGACAGCGCCGCCGTGCTTCAAGCCGATGCTACGAGCCTGCGACAACCGGCAGCGTGTTGTGAGGCAGTGGTACGACGGTGCCGCCGTGCTGCAAGGCCGATGCTGCAAACCAGGCGGCGACACTCCGGGGAGGCTCCGACAAAGCTTCGATCTGGTGCCGCTGGGATGTTGTAGTGTTGTTTGTTGCACAAGTAGAGAAAGATGACGACTGAGTCATGGGCTCGTGGATGTGGGAGCTTGAACGGATGGCTGAGATGGCGTGCATGCAACGGCTGACTAGGCGGATGTTGTTCCGCTGCATGGCATCCGGATGGCGCCTAGAGGCCGCCCATTGTTTTAGTTGATATATCATTGTTCTGATTGCTTCAGAGATTTTTCTGTTCATTTTTTTCCTGCATCTAAGCATAGCTTTGGTTTTGCATAACTTTGCTATTTTTCTGCATGATTCTTTTTATATGCATTGGTGTTGGATGTGTGCTTCCTAGTCGATCAAAGGTCCTCTGCATGCTTATTGTGTTTGTATCCACTTGATTTTGCATTTTGAGTCAATAAAACCTCCCCTTCATCGAAAAAATGATTTAAGTACCACGCCATTTAAATCGTTTTTTGACAATGTAGTTTGTCGGTGTTCTGCTTGTTTGAGTTGTAACTGATGAATTGTACTGACCAAACTCTATTATTGGTTTCTGTTAATAGAAATAGGTGGACACACAATACTATTTTATCTGAAAAGATAAAAGAAATATATATGCTAGAATAAAGAAGAGTCAAACCATGGCCTCTCATAGTTTGATTCATAGGATTCTTCAGACATTTTGGAGGACATGAACTAATTATGAACTTCTAGGTGAGTTGTTTAGCTTATAGCATTGAGTCTCATATGAATTTTCATTAAAAAAATCTTCTACTCTATATTCGTAAGAGATATTTCAAGGACTTAAACCTATTTGAAATAATTACTTTTCACTGGATTAAACCAAACAAAACTTCCGCACACGATACATCATGTGGGATACCAGTGTTGCATGACACTACAATTCTACGCTTTTTAAATTCGGTGAATTAAGGAGGTGCTAAACTAACAAGATCACTGATTTTGTACCACCAATGTTTTATAGTGCATCCTCTTAAGAAAAAAAAGGATGAGTCCACAAGCCAAGCAGGTAAATGAACAATTTTTTGGCCCATCACTTAATCTGCCTGTGCTACACGTGCGATAGCTGTTTCCCTCCTTTATGCCATTTCATCCATTTATCCATCCATTTCCGAGTAATAAATATATCATGAAATTAATAGGAGATAAATGTTGTGAACAACCACTCTACACGGCCAACAATATATATGGCACTACTGGTTGAATACGTCGCAGTCACCAAGGCTAAATACCCCTGATGCACACGCCGTTAGCAAAAATCAAAAGAAGAAATGGTCAAATGTTTTTAGCATGAGGATAGGAGACGTTAGGAAGAGATAACTTAGCATTAACAGAACATTATGCTTAGTCTGCAACGAAGATGGGTGCTGAACCGTATGATGGTCTGATTTAACAACCTCAGAAGAACCAAGAAAACGGGGTCTAGTAGCAACTCAGGAGCTATCCATGTCTTCGACTTTTGGGGATTGCTTTGCGTCTACGTGTCTACGTCCTGTATTGCGATTTTTATAAGGAAAAATTTGCACATGCTGAAATGTAAGGAAAGAAAGCAATATTTTCCTTTATAGAGGTGGTTTGCTGTTCACATTTCTTGCCATAGCTCCCAAGTCCACTCACACTACTGCTCAACTACTAGTAGTCATCGACTTCCTCGGTTCCTCCTTTCCATTCTAGTATTGCACTAATCTATCCCCTAATCAGTAGCACTGCACGACTATTCTCCCTCCGCTTGCTACTCGTGTGATAGACTGATGGCGGCGGCGACAGCTTGGATGAAGGTGTTCGTAACGGTGCCAGTGAGTGCCCTTCCTGCACACTTCCCCGCTCCCCTCCCGATGCAAGATTATTCTGGAGTTCACAGGATTTGTCCGTGTCCAGAGTCCGGGCTCTCGTTGTTTCATTTGTACCCGTGCCTCCTGCCCAGGTGCAGCTCGCGGGGTGCTGTGAAGTAGTTTGAGTATCTCTTACATGCTAACTCAGTTTTGGAAATCATTTCCTTGCTAATGCAGACCGGGTGTTGTTTGACTTTACTTTTGCTTCCGTTTTTATTTCCCTTTGTACTTGTCCTGAAATTTATAATGTTTTCTAGGTGAAGATTATGGAGTTTGCCAACGTTTTCTTGAATGCAACTCTACAAGACATTAAGAAGTTCGGAAAGTAGTGGCTACTCTCGGGTGTACTACACCCGAGTTAGCAAAATATTAAAAAAATGTGATCAAACATTGCCCAAAAAATCTGAAATTTTGGGACATGAAACATTATCAGATGTGTGAGGTTCTTGCAAAATTTCACCTAAAAATAACATCTGAGGAGCTCTCACCAAAAATAACAAAATTACTGCTCAAACAGTGCACAAAACTTTCAGCAACGATTTTTTTTTTTGTGAGAGCTCCTTGGATGTTATTTTTCGATGAAACTTGGCAAGAACCTCAAACATATGATAAAGTTTGACGTAGCAAAATTTCAGATTTTTTTGGATTTTGTTTGATGAACTTTTTTCAACTTTTTTGCTAACTTGGGTGTAGTACACCCGAGAGTAGAAAATCCAGTCTCAAGAAGTTCGCTTGAGGGCTGCATGGTGGCTAGGTGGTAAATAAGGACGTATAGGTGGGGGTCTGCCTGGAATGTTTTATTCAACACTAGCGGACTTATAAAAAGCCTCACCTGATATGGTGTGCATATCAACACTGCTTATTAGCGATAGGCTGTGGCAGCTATCACTATTGGTTTTCATCAAACCTGCCAGCCGTGGGGTGTCAGTTGTAAGTGGTTCTTTTGTACTGCATAAAATTCTTTCACGACGAGGTACGTACGTGAGTACATCTTGCCTCGGTGAGGTAGGCGTGTTGACGATCTAGTGTACGTATGTCCCTCATGCTTGAGAGTCATCGAGGTTCATCACCTTCCTCCAATACTCTGGTTGCTAGATAGAAGATTGCAAGAATAGAAGAGTGCAAGAAGAATCCAAGAAGAAAGAAAATGTACAGTATGTGAGAATCGGAGGCCTCAGGATGGGAATCAATGCTGGGCATCATGTAAGATCCAACACTTCATGCTGGGATGCGTCAGTGCCACAACATGTCGCCTCTGACTACCACGTGGGCACGATGTCTGCTGTGACGCGCTCTGACCAAGTGGACATACAAAAGGCAATATCGCCATATGCCGCTCCTTCCACGTCCAGCTCACACCTTTAGGGATCTCAAATGATAAGTCCCACACACCAGATTCGTGGCATTCTGACCCTAACATTTTTATGGCTATTCCAGTTACTCAAGGATGGCAATTTCCAGTGACACACGACAAGTTTTTGTCAAAATAAAACTTAAGAACGAAAGTTGCCATGCTTGTCAACTAAAGTTTCTATCCTCATGTTACTAAACTTGCCGTTGAAAATGTTCGAAGTTGTCATGTGCTTATTAAAGTCCTTAGGAATATCTGTTGAGCCCCTCGCTCCATGAAACTTAGGAAGATGACGGATGTGTTGGACAATTGTCAATGAAGCCACTTATGGTAGGTGAGATAGCAGAAGAGGAAAGCGGGGACGCGGATGCCATATGACACCGTTGTGCCAGAGGCAGTGCCAACAACAAAAACGTAGGTTCAAGTGCACTAACCTCTCTGAAATGTCCCATTTTTTTTGCACAAATATGAATAAAACTAAGCTTTGAATATACAAGATATGGGGTCAGTTAACGCCACAGCTTACACATAGAATCGCCCCTGCGTTGTGCTATTTCCGTGGGGCGGGGATGCATGGTTCCTGGTGAGGAGTTTGTCATGGTTCCCGCATGTGAGTATTGTACTTCATGTTATAATGTGTTGCGGGAATGTAAGATAAACAAATGTGAGCTTATTCGATTGACATTCTATGAATGCTCATAGCTTCGAAGTGATCTTCTTCCCAGAAGCCAAACTCCCAAATATTTCACCACTCTGTTTCTGCTTACTTTGACTCTGGAGCGCACAAATTGAATGTGTTCTCATTAAGATATTGCCATACTAAACTTTACATAGGCTGCACCGATCACTTCTAAGTGACAACATTCACCCCGAAAACTATCACCTTCATATATGAAGATAAATGTGAAATTTCAAATGGTTTTGTGAGTCTAGTTAGGTGGGCAGGGTGCATATATACAAGAACTGCAGATGCGGCTTCTAGGTCTAGCTTTACAGTAACGCTTTTGAGGAAGAAACTTAGCACCCGAGGAGAAATCACTGTACCAAATTTACTTGGGTATTTCTTTGTTTTATTCAGGATGGTAAACCTTTCGTAGAATTAAAAATTATGTTTTGGGCCTTAGTGATGAGAAATATTCAACCTTTGATCCACTCGGTCGTTGTGGAAGCTCGGCAAGGCGACAAGGTGAATGTGTGTGTTCATGGTGATGAGGATACTAGACTTTGTCACTCATGAGCTTCGGCCTGGCTGTGGGTCAATCTGATTAAGCCCACTCACAACTTAGAAGGGCTCACTATCTCTAATCTAGATCTGAGTATTTTACAACTCCACTATGTGTTCTTGAATGTCATGGCAATTTGGTCTGTCATATCAACATATTTAGAAAACTCACATGAAATTTATGTCAAATAGATGCGCACAACCACCGCACCTTCCACAGCTAACATTTTTTATATCACTCTGATGCAGTGTGCCTCTCTCCATGGTTCACCAGTCAATTTAGCACTTTCCTCTGCATTACCGGTTGCAGGTAGAAACAATGCAAGAAAATTCCAATTCATACACACGATTGGCCTGTCGTCAAATGTGTTTTCTTCACCATTGAGACCCATCGAAATTCATCACTTAATTTGATACGGTGACTGACAACAATGTGTTACGAGAAGAAAGTAAAATGAAAAAGGAGGTGAGAACGGGAGACATCATGAAGCGAAGGGAATTAAGGGTCGGTAGCTAGTCAAGAGATAGTAATACATGTGGAGATGCTTCGCTCGCCACACCACCATGCCACCATGGACAACCATGTGGTCACGAGGTTTGCGATGACGCGCTCTCACAAGCTTTTTGTCGTAATGGTTGTCATGTCTTTATCTAATTCCTCTTTCTGGAGGAAGGTCGTGGTGAAGCCTGCAACACGTTGCTAGGGGCATTGACGGAAGTAGTCTTATCCGATGCCATGGAAGTGACTGATGCTCTGCATGCACCAGAGGCGGGACTGGGGGAATGGTGGCACCTCACCTTCAATTGCAGGAGGAAGCGTATGACGCCAGTGTTACATTAGCAATCTTTGACATCTAGAACTGCGGCCACCTCCATTTCGACTTTTGTTGAGAACAGACCTGCCAAGTAACTTAGACTGTACTCAAGTAATTATTCCTTTCAGACTGGGCGCACACTGCATTGTAGAGCTTAACCTCAAAAACGAAACCATGTTTGGTCTTAAGGTCAGCTTTCTTCGTCTCCGTACTCTCCTTATCTTCAAATTCGAGCTTCTCCAAGACATACGATCTTGCATAGCAGGGGATGCACTATCTGAATTGTAAAAAAATAAAGACTAAACATGAAAGTAAAAAAACACAAGTCATGCTTAATTATGAAAAAGATACCTGCTGTCGTTACATATCGTAAACACTTCGAAGTTCTCCTTCAGCGTGAGGGTGAAGCACCTATCGTTATCCATGTGAGGCCTGTCGCACATACCACCGTCATCGGTGCAGTAATCGCACTCGGGGATCCGATCATCGTCAGTCATTTCCTGTGTTCATAATTCAATAATTACCAATCGACGGAAAATAGCAGTAACTCAACACAGAACACTATTCAGCACGGGTTGACTTTCGGTCTGTCGAGTCTTAAAGTCTCATCTCTCATGGTGTATATGGTGGCACTCCCTCTCTGATATTGCGACAATTGGTGATGGTCGCTTCCCCCCTCTCTCGTTCATTACAAAGGTATATCATGAGAAGAAGAGGACAACGACCCCCACGACAACAATCGGGGTCATTCCTTCAAGAACAGACAGAAAGTCAGAAAGTCACACAAGGAGCCCCAACAGACTCAAAATCAACCCTAAGCATCTGTGAATTAACATTACATATGTCGAGTAATGACATAAAAAATGGACTATGTTTTGCCAGAATGTCGTTTAATTCTGGTTCCGGTAAATCACGGGCACTTGATATGTCCTACATTCTAGCACATGTCATGTCAAAATTCACGAATTTTTTTGGCATGACCTTTGCTAAGAAAAGGACATATCGAGCGCCTGAAATTTGCCGGAACGGAAATGAATCAAGATTCTGTCAAAACATAGGCCACTCGGATCGGTTTCGCTGCGAAGATACAAAGTGGCCACTTGCTTTGACATCACACACCTGATACAAATGATATGATGATACAAAGTGGCCATCGAGAGCAGTATAAGATCTTCCAAACGATTCTGAAAATTGTCACTATCCATACAGATAGTGTGGGGTGGGATGCTCATTAGATGGATGCCGAGGATGCGGGTGTCGTCGAGCGGCACGTCAGTGATCTTCCCTGCACACAAAAAAATAACTATGTGACCTATGCTTGATAAGCTATCCAAATCTCCAAATGGCTAGTTAATAGCAACCTATGAGAATATTCAAATTTGATTCCTAATAAAATTTCTACTGTCTACAATTTGATTCCTACTGTCTACTTGTTGAACCATAGAAAAATGCCCTAATTGTTTTACCTACTGTCTATTATATATAGTTGAAAATGATTGCTGCTAGTATATAAATTATTTTTACCTAATTTATTCTATATATATATATATATTTCACAATATAACTTCGAGTTCGATTGCTGAAATATATTTGAAAATATACCATGATCCTCACATACACTTGCTGCAAATTCTGAATAGCTCGTTAAGATTAACAAGTACAGGACATTTATTAACATTTGACTAAAAAAATTGACAGCAAGTTAACTGAATTTTTTGACATTGTCTTAACTGTTTCGACAGACTCTTAAGTGATTTTTTTTTACATTTGGCTTACCTGGATTTTTTTGACATTATCTTAACTGAATTTTATATAGTTTCAGTTACAATCCTCTATTAAGAATTAAAGCTTACAGTTATGTTTGGTTAATTAAAATTGATTCCCCAATTTTGGATGAAACCTAATTTTCAAATTAGGATTGATTTTGCTCAAATTCTGGATCTTTCAATAACGACCCTAGCAAAATCTGGTAGCACGCAGGCAAAAATGAAGAGAACGGACCCTAAGCAAACTTAAGGAGAGGGGAGGAGATTCAAGGGGGTGGTGTAGGCATGGTCACCTTGGGCGTCGGCGGAGGCGTGGAGGAGGAGGAGGAGGTCGGAGCGGCCGAGGCACGGCCGAGGCGTGGAGGAGGTCAGCGTAGAGTGTGGGCGCCGCGTCGACGTCGGGACTCGGGCGACGACGACGCAGGGGCGTCGGGGCTTGGGCGACGGCGGCAATGCAGCGACAGCGGCGACGACGCGAGGAGGACGGTCATGACGGTGAGAGAGAGAGAGAGAGAATGGGGTGGAGGGAGGATAAGTTCACGTTAGCAGCAGTGCGGGGCAAGGGCCCACACTACTGCTAAGTGCAGTAGCTATAGCACGGGCATTATGAACTACGCCGCTGCTAAGTGGGGTCCACCTGATAGCTCCGTTTGACCATAGTACCAGCGAGGCGTATGGACCACTCGCTGTTGCTAACAGTTTAGTTGTAGCACAGGCTTTGTACCAGGCACTGCTACTATGGCTTGACTCGGGGGGTACCGTGGGGCCCCTTTAGCAGCAGTGCGTTGTGCACCCGCCTGTGCTACTATTAAACTATACCAGTAGTGTGTGATTCTAGTCCGCGCTACTACTATTTACTAATAGTGGTTGATAATTACCCTGCGCTGTTGTTATTAGTCTACCTATAGGGGTTTCCCAGTAATGATATCTTTTTTTACAAAGTTTCATACACATATGTTTGTAATGTTGCACGGTTTCTGGGACAAAGGACAAGAAAGCTAATGATCTAATATACCACTATATCATGGGCTAGATTTAACTAGTACTCCTTAGCAATCGGGGTACCAGAGAACGCTGAGTCGATGCTGAGTACCAGAGAACCATAGAACTTCTCGTAGAAGATGAAGCTGTTTTTTTTAGAATAAGAAGATGAAGCTGGTTGAGGTGTCTCACTGAGCTTTGTAAGTTTGAGAGATCCCTTAGGCACAATAGGACTCATAAATGAGTTAGGGAAAACCCCAAGCTCAAATAGTTTGCATATGTAGATTAGGTGTTGTTTGGCTTTCATTTCCTTCCCCTTTTATGTCCCTTTTACTTATTCTGAAATTTGCAATGTTCTCTAGATGAAAACTATGAAGGTTCCTTCAGTATAACCATGCAAGACATTAATGAGAATCGCATGAGTGCTGCACGGTGGCTAGGTGGTGGATATGGACGTGCAAGTGGGGTCCAAAATGTTTTCTTCAACACTAGCGGACAAATAAAAGGCCAGACGTCTGAGACGTTGCACATATGACACACTGCCGGTGATGCCTCACTTGAGACATACCACTGGTGGTTTTCATCAACCTGCGAGTGGTTCAGTGTCAGTTATAAGCCATTCTGAAGTAGTGTGCCCAGGCACCAAAAAAAATTCTCGATGTGATATGTCTTGCATCCATGACCATGAGTGTCATCAAGGTTTATCATCCCCCTCTAATAATCTGGTCATGAGCAAAAAGAGTTTGAGAACAAAGAAAATGTACAGGAGGTGGGAATGAGAGACCTCGTAAAGGGGATCAACACTGGGCAGCATGTCAACACAGCTGAAATTTCATCCAGGGATGCTTGAGTGCCACAGCCTGCCGCATCTGACCATCACATATCATTGAGGTCCGCGGCGATGCGCTCTCACTAACCGGCCGTGCCCATGCTCCTGCCGACATGGTGTACGGTGATTCGGCGGCGCGGTGCCACGGGATCCCGACGATGGATGTGGCGGCGCCGACAGCGGCAGCGCGGCTTTCCCGCGGCGGAGGCGCCCCTGTGGCGGCAGCCGGAGTCTCGGATCTCACCGGGCCCATATGGACTTTGGCGGGCCGACGAATCTAGTACATGGTGGCAGGTTGGCGTGGTGGGCCTGAAAAAGCCGTCTGCTTTGGCACCATGGTGGTGCCGCGGCCAGTTAGGCGCTGTATCCTTGTGGTCCAGTCCCCGACAGAGAAGGCGGTGATCCATGCACAAGAAGCTGGATGGAGTTCTTGGAACAGATCTGGGTGAAAACCTACTCTCGGCTAGATGCCAAGGTTGGCGATGGCGGCGCTCTGCGGTGTTGTTCCCTTGTTGAAGGCATCGTCGTGGAGAAATTCTAGACCACTATTTGCTACCTCTAGGGGAAACCCTAGATCGGAAGACGGCGGCGCTCTCATGTCGTTTACCCCTTGGGCTCGAGGGACCAGTGGACGACATCTTTGGTGGAGTCGTGCTTCCTCCTACACATTGATGGCAATGGATCTCGACGGCGTGGCGCTCTGGAGATTCGGTGTCCGATGTGCGGCAATGGACTCGCGCAGGAAGATGACGCTGTCTGTCGCCGTGGTGGCGTCGATGGCAGAGAGGCCTGGCACGGTCGATGCGTCAGTTTCTGCCCTGAAGATGGATCAATGGGAGACAGTGGTGACGGGCCTTGCATTGTGTGCATGTGGTGCCTACTGTGAAGTGCCGGGGCATCCGGCTTTAGATGTTAGGCTTTGGTGCGATGTCTCTTTGGTATTAGGCTCGGACATTTGGTACCCCTTCATCAAAGGGATAGGATCATAGGAGTAGCAATAGGTGTTGCCAAGATGATGGCTTCAGACATACTGATGTATTACTTTATAAGGTCTTTGTGAGTAATTAATAAAATGGATGCATGCATCGCCCAGATGCAGAGGCCAGGGTACATTCTCCTTTTCAAATAAAAAATGCTCCTGCCAACACCATCGCATGGTCACCTCTTCCTCGTCGTCCGCACCGCGCCCAGACAAGCCGGCGGTGAGACATTCTCCATTCCTTTTTGGCACTGCTGCCTTCTGTGCTCTGATCCTGTCTGGCATCGAGACTTCAAGCTTTTGTTTGATGAAATGGTTGTAAGCCGCAGCATGTTAATCTTTTTCTGAAGCTAAAACGCCCTTCGGCTCTTTATTCATTAGGCGCTAGCATGTCTGATTGCAAACAATCAGTCCGCCACCTAGGGATTGTATCATACAAATGCATAAACACAGAAAGTTTTAAAGAGTGCCTAGCTAGACGGTGTGCCGCCACATTAGTCCGACGACACGCAAACCGTAGCCTAAATCCCTGAAACGAAGTAGACATCTCCTTCATCTCCGTAATCAGATGAAAACACGTCGATCTCTGAGGTACATCCCAGAGCCGCTGGATCTCCTGACAATCCGTCTCCAACACAACTTGCTGAAGCTGAAAGTGCTAATGGCACTTATGCTATGTTTTGGTGTGATGACAACGTGGTTAGTTGAACTAATATCGCTTGCTAAAGTTTATCTCAGATTATTGGTTCTAAGTGCCCGCGATGGAGATGTGCGACCCCCCCATTTCAAAAAGGACAAAGGCGTGGTCTTTCGACGCTTCGAAGGTTTACTTTTGGTTTGCTTCGAGTCGTAGGAAAGACCGCACTATTAAGAGGGGTTTGTGTGGATAAGTGTCGTGTGGGAATGCCTTTGCCGAGCCTTACTCTCTTACCCTTCCCACTCCGACCACCTAAAAAGAACCTAGTGTGTGCGTTGTGGTACTCAGAAAGTTGCAACGGAAAGTTACTGGGTACCCCATGCGCTGCGTAACTCTCTGGGTACCCCGTGCGCATGGGGTCCTATGTAAACTCTCTGAGTACCCCGTGCGCACGGGGTCTTTTGACCCCCGTGCGCACGGGGTGGTGTGTTTGTCTCTGAGTACCCCGTGCGCAGGGGGCTGACTTAGCCCGTGCGCACGGGGTCCAACGGGCAGAAATCCCCACCAGCCCATGAACACTATTTAAAGGCCCTTCTTCCACCTCCAACCTCTAACCCTAATGTCTTGTTGAGCTCCACCATTGCCACACCCCATTTTGCTCAATACTCTCAATCCCTCCACCCAAACTTGTTGAAACTTTGGGGATTGGGAGAGCAAGACCCGATCTACAACTTGACCAAACCAAATCACGTTCCCCGCAACTTTTCTTCCCCATTGACTTGTTACTCTTGGAGCTTGGGCTCCTAGGCGGTTAGAGGTTCCTCCGGAAGCTTCCTTGCTTGTGGTGTGCTCCGGAGAAGTTTGTAAAGGTGTGGTGGTCGCCTTCAAGACCAACCCCGAGTGTTTCGAGGCTCATCCGTTGGGGGTGACTCGAAGGAGAATACGGAGCCTTTGGTGGCGTTCCGCAAGCTTTGACTCCAGCACCGCTCCAAACGGAGATTAGCTCTTCCCAAAGGAAGAGTGAACTTCGGGTTAAAATCCGTGTCCTCGTCTCACTTGTGGTTAATCCTTTCCCGCACCTTTATTTGTTGTTGTATGCTTGTTGGCTTGCTAAGTAGTTTGTTGCCTAACATATCTATCTTGGAGCTTGCTTGTAATATAGGTTGCATTCACCTAGTTGCATATCTAGTGAACTCTTTTATCCGCTAAGCCTTAAAAGCTACAAGAAAGATTAAAATTTGTAGTCTCCTATTCACCCCCCCCCTCTAGTCGACCGTATCGATCCTTTCAATTGGTATCAGAGCCTCGTGCTCTAATATAAGGTTTTACAACCTTAGAGGATATGGTCGATCTAGGGAATGAGGGAGGTGGCCTACCCGTTGCGGGGGATGGTTAAAACCAACCCCCCGCCGCGACCGAGACACTTGGTGCTCCTGTCGTTGCTCCCGCCACTCCTACGAACCCGAATGTCCCCTTGACCACGGCCGATCTTCTTTCAATGTTTACGGACCTCAAAGTCTCTATGTTGAAAGAGGTTCGGGCCTCGGTCAAGGAGGAAATTGATGCTCGCTTAAAGCCGTCAACATCGGCATCAAACTCATTTAATCCAAATGAGGTTCATGATGCGGATGACTCGAGGGAACCTCTTGCTTCTCCGGCTCGTACTCAAGTTCCCCAGTACAATGCCATGGAACACTTTTACTCTCCTCAACCCTTGCAACATCCCCGCATTAATCCTGTTGGGCCTCCGCCCCCTTTGAAAGCTAATGCATTTGCTAAGTGGAAGCTAGATATGGAGTCTCACATGCGCAGTGCTTCAACTCAATTGTGGTGGATTGTGGTCAATGGATTCAACCCCAAGGACCCAATGAATCTCACTCCAAGGGAAGCGGTTGACGATCAACTCAATGCTACCGCGCACAACATGCTTCGCAACGCTGTGACTGAAGACTATAGTGATTCCATTGCTCTTCTCAAAACCGCAAAGGAAATTTGGGATTGCCTTGAGGAGCCTCTTGAAGGAGATGAAGCAATTCGAAGATCTCGGTTGGTCTTGCTCAAACAAGAAGTCAATCTCTTTGTGAGGAATGAGGGTGAGTCCGCAGAAGAGGTTTACCGAAGGTTGAAGTCCCTTGTGCTCAACTTGAGAACCTTTGGGTGCACTTGGGAAAATGATGATTTCATCAAGGACAAGTTCATAGATGCTATGGTTCTCACGGAACATACCATGGTCATGATGGTTCATCAACGTCCGGACTATCACAAGTTGACTTCGGCTCAAGTTGTTTCCACCTTCTCTACCCATGTTCTTTTGGAAACCAAGTCCAAGAAAACATTTGCAATAGCTCAAGCAACCAAGAACTCCAATCTTGCCTTGAAGGCCAAGAAAGTGATGAGCCAATCCTCAAGGGAGGAAGAAGTGAGTGAAGAGATATGTGAGGAGGATAATGATACCTCGTGCCCAGCAAATGATTTTGCAGAAGACTTGGCTCTCTTAGTCAAGAATTACTCTGGGACCATGGCAAACAAAGGAAGAAATCTTCAAGGAAGATCGTTTGGACGAAGGAAATGCTATAATTGTGATAGCCCAAGACACTTTGTTCACGATTGTCCATACGAGAGACGTGAAGACAAGTCCGAGAAGCTTGTGCTTAAGAAGAAGAAGTTCACCAAGTTTGCAAAGAGGAAGGATGACAAGGCTCTTGTTCATGAAGAATACATGTGTGGAGATGAAGATGACGGTGATGATGATCAAGTGGGCACGGCCGCCTTTGCCATGCATGCCACTACCTCCTCCTCCACCACCATCCTCTTCGACTCTCCAAACGAGGACAAGCCATTCACTCATCGGTGCCTCATGGCTAAAGAGGTAAAAACAAAGTCCAAACCCAAGAAACCCGACACCTACACTCCCAATATCTCATGTGAGATAGTGGAGGATGAGTGTGAGGAGGGTGTGGATAATGATGAGGAATCCTTAATGGCTTTCATGAAAACTCTTCATGGTGAACCTCGTGCTCATTTTGGCGATCTCCTTAAGTCACTTGCCGAACGCGATGACTTTATGGAGAATGTTGAGAACCTCCTTATAGAGGAAAAAGAGAGATTTGATCTCCTCGAGCACGAACTTAGTGAAGAGAGTGTCATGAGAGCATCACTTGAGGAAGCCTTATCTTCTCATCAAATTAGCTTTGTTAAAACCAATGATGCTTTGCAACTTGCTCTTGAGAATAAAGATGCTCTTAAAGTTAGAGTTGAAAAGCTTCTAGTTGACCATACAAGACTTGTTGAGGAGCATGAGTTCCTTGTGATTAGTTCCAAGGTTGTCAAAGGTGACCTCATTGCCCTCACCGAGTCTTATGCTCAACTAAAAGATACAACCATTAAGGCTCTCACTTCTGTACCTCATATAGATTTAAATGATGATGCTTGTACGGCTAACTTTGCTCATGATTGCACCTCCCTTCAAGAGGAAAATAAGAAGTTGAAAGCTCAAATTGAGAAAGGGCTTGTATCATGCATCCAAGGGGAGAAAAACCTAAACGATCTCTTGAGCAACCAAAAGGAGTGTGTTGCCAAGGAGGGAGTTGGGTTTAATCCCGCATCTAAGAGTGGTAACAAAAATAAGAAGAAGAGCAACAAGAAGATCGGTCCGACTCCTTCCCCTCCCCAAAAGGTAGTGTTTGTGAAAGAAGGGCACAAGGAGAAGGAGAAGGAAATGAAGGGTGTTGGGAATGGAAAGGTAATTAGGGACAAGGCCATTCCCAAGAATTTTGCCGGCAAGAACAATCCATCATATGTTCTCATGAGAGGAGATGATGGCTATACCTTTGCAAAATTTGTTGGAACTAACTATGATGATTATGCTTGGACTATTTGGGTTCCCAAGACCCTCGTTGCTAACTCACTAGGACCCATTGCAAAATGGGTACCTATAACCAAAGCTTGATTATTGTAGGACTATGTCTCCGGTGGAACTCAATGGGTGATCGACAGTGGATGCACCAATCATATGACCGGAGAAAGGGAGATGCTTGTGGAGTTCGTTGATTCACTCAAGGCCTCTTCGAACATCTCCTTCGGTGACAATAGCAAGGGCAAGGTATTGGGTTTGGGCAAGGTGGTAATCTCTAATGATTCATCTCTTTCAAATGTCATGCTTGTCCAATCCCTTCACTACAACTTACTTTCTACTATTCAATTGGCTCGTGCCGGTTATGATTCACATTTTGGTGAATTCCATGTGACCGTCTTTAAGAGAAGCAATCTCAAAGTGGTCTTCGTTGGGCATGTTGAAGACAACCTTTACGTGGTTGATTTCTCGAAAGAGAAAACTCATCTTGCAACATGCCTAATGGCCTAGGCCGACGTGGGGTGGCTATGGCACCGTAGGCTAGCCCACGTGGGCATGAGAAATTTGCAAGCTCTCTTAAAGGGGGAGCACATTCTTGGACTAACAAATGTGTCTTTTGCCAAAGATTGTCCTTGTAGTGCTTGCATTGCCGGAAAGCTTCCTGAAAAAGCTCATAAAGTAAAGACTATCATCACCACCTTGAGGCCCCTCGAGCTCATCCATTTGGATCTATTTGGGCCTCCAACATATGATAGTTTGGGAGGAAGGAGATATTGTCTTGTCATTGTTGATGACTTCACAACATATTCTTGGGTGTTCTTTCTCAAGACTAAAGAGGAAACTCAAGAAACCTTCATCAACTTTGCCAAAGAAGCTCAACGTCAACATAACTGTGAGATCATGGCAATCTGAAGTGACAATGGCACCGAGTTCAAAAACTATACAATGGATGAATTCTTGAGTGAAGAGGGGATAAAGCACCAATATGCTGCACCATATACTCCCCAACAAAATGGTGTTGCAGAGAGGAAGAATCGGACTCTTATTGAGATGGCGAGGACCATGCTTGATGAGTACAAATCACCATACAAGCTTTGGGCAGAAGCCATCAACACCGCGTGCCATGCTTCAAACCGGCTTTATCTTCGCAAGCTCAAGAACAAGACCCCTTATGAGCTCCTAATCGGGAGAAAGCCCAACGTCAAATACTTTCGGGTATTCGGTTGTAAGTGTTTCATTTTAAACAAAAAATCCCGGTTAGCTAAATTTGAGTCTAGAACTTATGAGGGCATATTTATTGGATATGCATCAAACTCTCATGCTTACCGAGTTCTCAATAAATCCACCAGATGCATTGAGGAAACGGTAAATGTGGAGTTTGATGAAGATAACGGCTCCCGTATGGAGGAAATCGTTCCTAGTGTTGTAGGTGATGAGGCTCCTTCACAAGCTATAAGGACAATGGGTATAAGCCACATTCTTCCACAAGAAACACCCCATGTCCAAGTAGAAGAAGAAGGAGTAAGAGCCCCTCTTGAGGATTTTCCACAAGGGATGTCATCACCGACACCACTTGTACAAGATGCTTCGGGAAATAATGAACCTATCCAAGAACAAGATCAAGACCCTCATATTCCTGAGCAAGATCAAGAGCAAACTCTTCCGTATAATGAATATTCAATCGTTGAGGCTCAAGATCAAGCTCAAAGTCATGATCAAGATCAAGATCAACCCCAACCACAAGTGTCTTCATCGTCATCACTTCCTACTGAGCAAGAACCTATGGTTGCAAAGAGAAGAGTGTCTCCAAGGCTAGAGCAATCTCAAGGGCAAGCTTCTTCATCAAGTCCAAAACCCAGTGAAGAAGAGCTTGACCGCAAAGAGCAAAAAGTGGCCGCCAAGCTGAAACATCTTCAACACCTCACCGAGAACATCTACGGTAGCATCAAAAAGGGGGTAACTACTCGTAGACGTTTGGCAAACTTTTTTGAACATCACTCGTTTGTCTCTTGTGTTGAACCCCTTAAGGTGGAAGATGCACTTGACGATCCGGATTGGATAGATGCCATGTATGAAGAACTCAACAACTTCACATGCAACAAAGTGTGGACCCTTGTAGAAAGACCCAAGGAATTTCATAATGTCATTGGAACAAAGTGGATTTTCAAGAACAAACAAGATGAATATGGACAAGTAATAAGGAACAAGGCAAGGTTAGTGGCACAAGGTTTCACCCAAGTTGAAGGTTTAGACTTTGGTGAAACTTTTGCCCCCGTTGCCCGTCTCGAATCCATTCGCATCTTGCTTGCTTATGCCTCTCATCATGATTTCAAATTATATCAAATGGATGTTAAGAGCGCATTTCTTAATGGTCCTCTTAAGGAGTTGGTGTATGTCAAGCAACCTCCCACTTTTGAAGACCCCGATCATCCCTCTCACGTTTATGAACTCCATAAGGCACTCTATGGACTCAAACAAGCACCTCGTGCTTGGTATGATCACCTTACGGCGTTCCTAAGCGAGAAGGGGTTCCAGATTGGGGTAATAGATTCCACTCTCTTTATGAAGAGGGTAAAAGGAGAGTTGTTTGTCTGCCAAATATATGTTGATGATATTATCTTTGGGTCAACTAACCATGCTATTAACGTTGAGTTTGAGAATCTTATGACTAAGGAATTTGCGATGAGCATGATGGGAGAGTTGAAGTTCTTTCTCGGTTTTCAAGTGAAGCAATTGAGAGGCGGAACCTTCATCAATCAATCTCGTTATATCCAAGACATGCTCAAGAGATTCAAAATGCAAGATGTCAAGCCAATGAAGACACCCATGGCCACAAATGGTCAACTTCATATTGATCCAAATGGTAAAGAAGTGGATCAAAAGGTATATCACTCTATGATCGGTTCCTTGCTTTACCTTTGTGCATCTAGGCCAGATATTATGTTGAGTGTGTGTATGTGTGCAAGATTTCAATCCGCTCCTAAGGAGAGCCACTATTCGGCGGTGAAAAGGATCCTTCGATATTTGGTTCATACCCCAAACTTGGGCCTTTGGTATCCCAAGGGATCATCATTTGAGTTAATGGGTTACTCGGATTCGGATTGGGCCGGAGACAAGGTTGATCGCAAGTCCACATCCGGTTCATGTCAATTCCTAGGGAGATCGTTGGTAAGTTGGTCTTCAAAGAAGAAAAATTGTACATCTCTCTCCATAGCTGAAGCCGAGTATATTGCTGCCGGAAGTTGTTGTGCCCAATTATTATGGATGAGGCAAACTTTGATGGATTACAGTGTCAAATGTGACAAAGTGCCTCTTTGGTGTGACAATGAAAGTGCCATCAAGATCGCCGAGAATCCGGTTCAACATAGCAAGACCAATCATATTGAGATTCGTCATCATTTCATTACAGATCATGTGGCCAAGGGAAACATTGAGTTACTCCATGTCAACACCGAGAATCAACTAGCAGACATCTTCACCAAGCCCCTTGATGAAGCAAGATTCCGCGAGTTAAGGCATGAGCTAAATATCGTGGATATTAGTAACTTCGGATGAAACTCTTGCTCACACACACATACTCATGTACTATCTTGCTTAGATGTAGGCACATGTCTAGGGGGAGCTAGCTCAACTCATGAGCTATCTTATCCTAGAAGTGCATAAAACAAACACAATCTTTCACATAAGCCACTTTAGGTGGTACTTGTGCTTCAAAGATGAGTATTGGTCTTGGGCCCAAGGTTCATATCTTCGCGGTGCCATACCAAGTAAACTCAAACATGGTGGCCTCGGCCACCGCCGTCGCTTGAGGGTTGTGTCCGTGTTTGTTTCGCTTGTGTGGTGTGTTGTTTCTTTTCTTGTTTTTTGGTTGGTTATCCTCGCTTCTCTTTTGGTACAAGTGCTCCACATATATCCTTTCCATAGTAATAGGACTTTCCTCGTGGCGTATTCAGAAATGTAGACCGAGTGCTTTGTGAAGTAGGGGTAAGAGTATTCACTCAACCCTGTATTTAAAAATCCACTCATGTCAAAGTTCCCGAATACCCCGTGCGCACGGGCCTGTACCGTGCACACGGGGCCCCCCGTGCCCACGGGCTCTGTACCGTGCGCACGGGGCTCACTTAGCCCGTGCGCACGGGGTCTGCGGTTTCTGGTCCTAAGGAGGTGGGGCGTGGGGGGGGGGGCTCGGGTTCTTTTCCACCCATTCGCCCCCTCCACTCCCCAGGAAGCCTCCAGCGCCGCCGCCGTCGCCTCCTCTCGCCGGAGCTCCTCCGGGCTTCTTCGGGGTTCCTCCTCCGTGGATCTGCATCCAGATGGGGTCCTCCTCTGGTTGGTCTTGTCCCCTTGATCTATCTCCTTGAGTTCCTGTCTATTGTTCTAGCTTTAGGGTTTCTTTGCTCCCTAGATTCGTTTGGCCTCAACTAGCTTGTAGATAAAAGTCTAGTGCTTAGATCCTTTGGTCCCTCTGCTACACCCACTCCCGGAGTTCATTCTGGTAGTGGCTGTCGCTGGGAGACCCCCGTGTCCACGGGGTGTTTGACCCCCGTGCGCACGGGGCCCCGTGCCCACGGTCCTGTACCGTGCGCACAGGCCCCCGTGCCAACGGGGTCTAAACCCCCATGCACACGGACTATCCAGGAACTTTTGCCTAGATTTTTGTCTATCTTCTTGCCATTCATCTTGCACTTGTACTCATTTTGTGTCTCGTGCTTTGTGTTGTTGGGTGTTTGCATGTGTTTCAGAATCCGCTGACAAGAGGTCTGAGCTTCGTCGCAAGCGTGCAAAAGGAGGATCAAAGGACTTCACCATTGCTCGTCGTCAGCCGTCTGAAGGCATGGGTCAGGGGTCTGGGTCAGGTCAGGACCGTGCTCACCGTGCAGCCTCAAAGAGGCCTGTTGTTGAGGCTTCCGATGATTCTGAGGAAGAATATGACTCACAAGATGATGAGATAGAAGAAGAAGATGATCGTGGTGAGGAAGATGAAGAAGAGGAAGGGGAGCCTAGTCCGGAGCAAGCCATTCCGGGCAGGCGTGACCTCCGGAATATGCCTCTTGTCAAGTGGACCAAGCCAGAGATCTGGGCTGAGAGACAGAGCCATCCGTATGTTAAGGCCATGAGTATGGGAGTGGATCCTCGTTTCAAGAATGGGTTTCAGCAAAGGATCTATCATGAGCTTCTTATGACCAAGTCAAAGGAGTTTGCTCCTCACAAGCAAGTCAACACTGAGAGTTTGCGTGACAATGATCATCTGTATCCCGGTGTGTACTCTGCTCTTGGACGACTGGGTCTGATTCTGTTTGTCACCTTCAACCACCCCTACAATGAAGATCTAGTGATTCAGTTCTTTGCCACTCTGTACTTCTCCAATGATTCTGCTCGCACCCTCACATGGATGTCCGGAACGCATCAGTCCTCAGCTCCTATGGCAAAGTTCTCCGAGATCATTCCCTACCCGTTCATGGATGAAGAGACTATTTCTGATGAGTTTGGCATTGTTCGGGAAAGTGGGGAGCGCACTAAGGATGAGATTGTCTTTGCTTACAAACAAGAGAAGTCATTTGTCACTGGGTCAATCAAAGACCTCTTGCCCCTCTATGACACCATGCTCCATATCCTGCGGTATACCCTCACTCCAAAGGCCGGGGATTCCCATAACATTCGGAGCTCCATGCTAGATGTCTTTGTGTATCTTCATCAGAAGAAGAAAGTGGATGTTCTGGATTTCATGTACTACGAGCTGCGTCAGTGTGTACAAGAGAACAAGTCTTTGATATATGCTCCATTCATATAGGCGTTGATTGAGACCGTCTGTCCAGCAAAGGACATTGCCAGCTTCAAGACTACTGTTCCCAAGCGCAACTCCAACTGGACCCCAGCTGCTCCTGCTCCCTATGTGCCCATCAAGAAGGGGCGCAACCCTAGGCCTGAGGATTGTGCTACTTATACTCCAGGCATCTCCTCTACTACACGGATCCCTCGTGGTAAGGCCAAGTTTGTTGGCTCTGAGGCCATCTTTGCCAAGGGAGAGAAGAAGTCAATGTTCAAGACCTTGAGCAACATGTTCAAGATGTGTCAGTCAATTCGGCGTCGTCAGATCAAGGAAATCAATAAGGAGAAGCTTGTTCGGAGTGAGCAGAAGGCAGCAAGGGCTGCTACTGGTGAGGAGGTCGGTCCAGGTTCAGAGGACGTCGACAGTGAGGCCACTGCTCGGTCTTTCCCAATGGCCGTGTGGCATTTTGATGATGATGATGATGATGCCTCGAGTGCTCCTCCTGTTGTCTAGTGGGCCTCGTGTCGCCATTTGTCTCCCTTTTGTTGTCTTGATGACAAAGGGGGAGAAGTGGTGTGTGTGTGTGTTTGTGTGTTCGTGGGTGTGTGCGGTGTTTGTGTGTTCGTGGGTGTGTTGAGATCTCAAGCCTCGTGTTTCTCGCTGTTGGTTGGTTTTAGTTGGCTTGAGATACTCTTATTTACCTTCCGTCTGCGTGGTTGTGTGTCTCTAGCTTTATTAGTGAACCTTGCCATTATCTTCTTATGCTTATTGGGTCTCACAATATTTGCTCACCACACTGTGTCATGATATCTAGGCACCGTTATAGGTTTATTTTGATGAATCTCATGACTTAACAATAATGATCTTGGTCGAACCTCCTATGGGTGTACTAGATGCATTCTGGTTTTCGGGCACACATATAGGGGGAGCTATCATGATCATTATTTATTCCATGGCTTTCTATCTGTTTATCCTCTTTGCCATGCTCTAACCACGTTGTCATCAATGCACCAAAAAGGGGGAGATTGAAAGTGCTAATGGCACTTATGCTATGTTTTGGTGTGATGACAATGTGGTTAGTTGAACTAATATCGGTTGCTAAAGTTTATCTCAGGTTATTGGTTCTTGGTTCTAAGTGCCCGCGATGGAGATGTGCGACCCCCCCCCCATTTCAAAAAGGACAAAGGCATGGTCTTTCGTCGCTTCGAAGGTTTAGTTTTGGTTTGCTTCGAGTCGTAGGAAAGACCGCACTATTAAGAGGGGTTTGTGTGGATAAATGTCGTGTGGGAATGCCTTTGCCGAGCCTTACTCTCTTACCCTTCCCACTCCGACCACCTAAAAAGAACCTAGTGTGTGTGCTGTGGTACTCAGAAAGTTGCAACAGAAAGTTACTGGGTACCCCATGCGCACGGGGTCTTTTGACCCCCGTGCGCACGGGGTACTGCGTAACTCTCTGGGTACCCCGTGCGCATGGGGGTCACTTTTGACCCCCGTGCGCACGGGGTCCTATGTAAACTCTCTGAGTACCCCGTGCGCACGGGGTCTTTTGACCCCCGTGCGCACGGGGTGGTGTGTTTGTCTCTGAGTACCCCGTGCGCACGGGGCTGACTTAGCCCGTGCACACGGGGTCCAACGGGCAGAAATCCCCACCAGCCCATGAACACTATTTAAAGGCCCTTCTTCCACCTCCAACCTCTAACCCTAATGTCTTGTTGAGCTCCACCATTGCTACACCCCATTTTTCTCAATACTCTCAATCCCTCCACCCAAACTTGTTGAAACTTTGGGGATCGGGAGAGCAAGACCCGATCTACAACTTGACCAAACTAAATCGTGTTCCCCGCAACTTTTCTTCCCCATTGACTTGTTACTCTTGGAGCTTGGGCTCCTAGGCGGTTAGAGTTTCCTCCGGAAGCTTCCTTGATTGTGGTGTGCTCCGGAGAAGTTTGTAAAGGTGTGGTGGTCGCCCTTCAAGACCAACCCCGAGTGTTTTGAGGCTCATCCGTTGGGGGTGACTCGAAGGAGAATACGGTGAGCCTTTGGTGGCGTTCCGCAAGCTTTGGCTCCGGCACCGTCCAAACGAAGATTATCTCTTCCCCAAGGAAAAGTGAACTTCAGGTTAAAATCCGCGCCCTCGTCTCACTTGTGGTTAATCCTTTCCCGCACCTTTCTTTGTTGTTGTATGCTTGTTGGCTTGCTAAGTAGTTTGTTGCCTAACATATCTATCTTGGAGCTTGCTTGTCATATAGGTTGCATTCACCTAGTTTCATATCTAGTGAACTCTTTTATCCGCTAAGCCTTAAAATCTACAAGAAAGATTAAAATTTGTAGTCTTCTATTCACCCCCCCCCTCTAGTCGACCGTATCGATCCTTTTAGAAGCCCATCTCCTGCGCCATTAGAATCACGTCTCTGCATGCAAGTAGCTCAATGGAAAAAGGGTCTGTTACCCCATCGTACCTTGAGCCTCCAGCTCTAACGAGAGCTCCCTGATGATCTCGAGCATTGAAGCCCGCTCCTCCATATATAAGACCCATATCCGTAGCTCCATTAGTGTTGATCTTTATCCATCCCTCCTCAGGTGGCAACCACCTCAGGGGGACTATAGCTTGGGTCTTCCCCCTCTCCGGGATCTCAAGTGCCCGGACAATCTCCTCGATAATCACCATGGATTTCACCGGCCGATACACCATCTCACCATGAGTGTAGTTGTTCCTGGCATGCCAAACAGCCCACATCACAGTAATCATAATAGCTGCCACCTCCTTTTTGTACAATCATTGATCTAAAAGATCTCGAGACCATGACAATGGATGTAACCGTGGTATGTCAATACCAAAGAAACGTTCTGCTTCTTCCCAAAAACGCCTTGCATGGTCACATTCCATCAACGAGTGAAATAACGTTTCATTATCATGACCGCACATCGGGCAATTCGGTAGCTGCTTAATATGCCTCCCACTACACCACAACACTACATTCCCGACAGCCAGGTTGGTCGGAAATACAGCTTCCACCAACAAACAGTCGGTCGGGAAAAACTATTGCCGACCGATCACGTCTGTTGGGGAAAGTCCAGATGGGAAACCCATTTCCCGACCGACATATCTTTCCCGACCGATTGCGTGACGGCTAAGGGGTATTTTTCCCGACCAACAGTTTGTTGGGCCTGCCATGGGCCTTTCCCGACCAACAGTCTGTTGGGGCATTCATGAGCCTTTCCCGACCAACATTTTGTTGGGCTTGGTGTTAGCCTTTCCCGACCGACTGTTAGACGGGGTTTGTTTTGCCGACCAACAATCAGACAATGTTTACTTTTGACAACCAACAGTTGATCAACATTTTGCTTAGCAAACCACAACTGTAGTTAACCTGTGGTACAAATTGTTGCGTACATATAGTTCACGTGTTCTAAAGCATAATCACCAAGACAACATTCATCGGGTGCACCAAACATTTTTTATTCCATTAACTAATTGTCACATACATACACTTCAGTCTGTTCGCACAGGACACCATACACCAGATTTACAGAAGCAAAAAGATGAAAGTAGTATGAGACATCAGTTGTACAAAATGAAAAGTAGAACATCCAGTTGATGCGGATCACTGGCTTCATGGTTCATTGTGATTCCAATCCTTATGTTTGCGCCCTACAGAATTTAAATAAGTCTCAATTATTAGAATGTTCAATTAATTTAAGAAATTGAATGCTGGCAGAATTCACATGTGCACTGTGCACACACAACAGCACAAAATGAGGAATATTCATGCCTAATGTATAAAAGTAGCATTTCAGGACATCAAGACCGGCAATTAACTTCCAGCAGTAGCCATGGATGTGGCATAGAAGCCCTTCGCCCACTTTTTGTCTATCCATTCGAAAGGAAATGCATCACTTACTTTTTACGATTGCTGGGCATATAGTGTACCTGGGACATACTTAAGTTACTGTACATAGGTACCATTACCCCATATTCCAACACTTGTTCCAAAAAAACATACAACTAAACACTACAAAAAAACATACTTAAGTTACTGTGACTCTTTCAGTAGATGTACAGATTTCTAGTAGTTCATAGTTGATTTAGCTTTGACTTTAATATACCATGATAATTGAAATTGATAGTGGATTTAACTGTGACTATTTCCATGATAATTGAAATTGATAGTGCAGACTTTTAGTACAGATTTCTAGTAGTTCATAGTGGATCTAGTTCATAGTGAAACAGAATGCTATCTTCCTGATGACAGCAATAGATACATTGGGGATACTACAGTTTGTAAAACCATGGTATGTACTTGGACAAACACCTCAAAATATTTTCAAAAGTACAGCTTTTTTCTAGAGAAGACCACTAGTTTTCTTTCTTACTTTTCTCTGGGATGGAAAAGATTGTAGTGCGCCTGACTATTATATTCAGAAATGCATCAAAGAAAACATATGTACTTCAGTGCCACAAATTAGATTAAATTATACCTCGCAAAAATAGATTAAATTAATCCATTAGTTTCAGAGAAGCATATGTACTGTACATACAAATCTTCATAGGTACAAGTGCCAGAACCTAAACCATCAGGTTACGCATAAGAGAAATAAAGATTATAAATACTAGGTTAGCCTAGAAACAAGATTCAGAAATAGCAACTTTAAAAGCAACTAGCAGTGTATTATGCTCTGTTCTGTACTATGGATGTGCCCTGATGCTGATAAATGTGTGTGTGTACCGAGTGAGACTTGTAGTTACAAAAGGTTATTAACTATGGAATTAGCCAAAAATAAGACAATGAGTATTCTCTATTCAGCAAAACTGAAGGACCAGATTCCCAGATTGAAGGACCAGATACATGAACAAACAGTACAACAGGAGGTTATTCATGAACAAACTGAAGGACTAGATTCATGAACAAACAGTACTAGAGGAGGTTATTTAAGACAAACTGAGACTATGTATTGTACATTATCTAATACAAACTTTAGATGAAGAGAAGTGGCAGTGAGCTAGGCAAACATGATAATAAGAGAAGATGAACCAGCCCTGGTTTGTAGCTCAAAAAAATACTTAGCTCATTTCGGTCCCTGGTTCGTAGCTCAAAAAATGAATACTAGCTCAGTATTCAGAAACCGAGAAGATTTCTCCTATACAATACACAAATAAATACTAGCTCAAAAATAGTGATTGGAAAAATACCTTGGCGGTGGGACGAGGAAGATGCCCCTGGTTTGTAGGTTTTCATCTAGCAAAGTGACCATGAGTCAGTATCACACATCAAACAATTCGAGATAAGTGGACAAAACACACATTATTGGTGATTACCTTGCTAGATGGTCATGCAATGGCCCTGTGTCAGCATCAGCGATAGATTGTAAGCCTTCATATTCATAAGGCACCATAGTATCCCTTCTGATCACAACATTGACAAGAACCTCATAAGTCGCTGGTCCAAGGGGCTCTTCGCCCACAATAGTGTCTGGATCAACTGGAGATAATTGTTGCCTTAGCATCAGGAGTTTCAGGACCAGTCCATGCATATAGAAGCACATCCATACCAATCGGAATCAATGATTATTTTAGAAACTTGAAAAAATAGAATTTAAACATATAGGTAAGGATGAGAAGATTACAAGGCTTTCATCTTCATGGGCTGATGAACTTCTTGGAGGGGGCTTTGCAACAACTCTTCTATGAACAAAGGGCTCTTCATCGTCGTCTTCTTCACCATCATTATGTTCCTCAGCTTCAACTCTTGAGTTCTAGCAGACAACAATATGGAAATAGAATTATTGCATGCAAGATGGATTATTGATACACAATGAAAAGATGTGGAAATAGTTCATTACTTGTCGAGAATTGGAACCGTGCTGCGATCTAGGAGTTTCTAGATTATGCCTCCTTCTGAAGCTAGGTGTTTCACTTTTTTCCTTTCATGAAAGATATAATTATGCCAAAATAAATGCATAAAACTTATTGACTAGCCCGTGCATTCGCACGGGTTGACGACTAGTTCCTAGTTAGTGCTTATACTCCATTTCCTACTGTTTTACAACTTGGCGCACAACCAGACACGATCCATTTTTTCAATTTTTTCTCCCTTGTTTGTACCGTGCGTCAATTGTATGTAGCGTTTGCCAGGTTTTCACGAGATGCCGGCCGATTCCAATTTGGAAGCTTCAAGATGCTTCTAGTCTGGGTTTTCTGTTTCTTTTCTTCTTCTTTTTCCCTTTTTTCCCTATGCTTTTCTTTGTTACAATTACTTTTGTCAGCATATTTAAAATCTATGGTATTTTTTCAAATTCCTACTCCCTTCGTACCGGTGCATTAGGCACATTACGAAAATCAAATAATTCCAAAACGCTTAGGCGCGGCACATTAACTTTTATCTTGTTTCTCGTTTTTTGACATGCATATAGGAATCAACCTATAAGAGATGTGTGACATGTATGCTTTCAATGACTTGAAACTACCTAGCATGGCAGGCAGTGGTCAGTTCATTACATTCAATGGTATTAATTAGCAAATAAACATTATGTTCTTCCGTTTTCACGCCTGTCTTGGTCAAGGTGCACTACCTAAGATGACTAATGCACCGGCACGGAGGGATTACTATTTTTTTTTCAAATTCATGAATATTTGTCAAATATGTATCCATTCAGCGAACACATGTCACTCGTTCGTCCTGTTAAAATCTTGTGTGTCACTGAATATGTAGCAATGAGAAAGAAAAATGATGGTAAAAGCATTAAATATAATTTTATAGTTGTCCCAACCATGTAATTTAGTGCCATATCTATTGTTCGTTTACTTAATATCGGTGTCACATTGCTCGAGCTATACATTTGGCAAAAGAAGTAACTAAGGACCACCATATACGCGTGAATTTTACAAAAAAAATGAACATTGCGAACAAAGAAATTGATGAAAGTTGGTCAACATTATAAAAAATAAATTTAAGCGGTATCATATATGTAATTTGGCTCCTAATCATTTTCATGTAAAACTCTACAAATATACATCCACACTGAACGAATCTCGATAAAAATTACATCCAAACACCATAGTCTTTTTTCTCAAGACTTAAGTCGCAGAACTCAAGTTTGTAAATAGACCAAAAATTGTTATTGAACATGTTGCTGTTGATTAATTTGAATCCTAGAACTAAATGGCTATTTTGTTTTATTAAAGCTCAGAGTTAATTCGATCCTTCGTACAACACAATACAACCATATCGTTCTTTATATTTTCCCTTGTTGCGTCCCATCACATACAATTAATGATGAATGTCTTACAGTGTGAAAAAATTCTGGGGATGTTGATCTGAGATAAATGTTCTTAGAAACCACACCATCCACGATTGGTAACTTATATATCACCAAGGATTTACTCCCTCCATCTCATAATGTAACACATTTTTTTGACACTAGTGTAGTGTCATAAAACGTCCTACATTAGGGGACGGAGGGTGAGCCATCGAACACCGTTCTCTTATATACCACTTATCGGCCCAAAAAATTATAGAAACTCAGTTGACCACCAATCCATTCTGTTCGGTGTATATTCTAGAGACACTGAGGTAAATTCTCTTTCTCTCATACACCTGTTGTGAGAAGAAAATATAAAGAGAAGTGTACTTGTGATTGGAGACATCGGGAAGAAGACACTTAGTCCAACAGGGTACTTCAGAGTACCATGATTGAGACTAGCCATCTTCAGATGCAAATCGTCGATGCAGTGGCAACGGATGATCCCTTGTGCCCCTTCACATCTCCCTAATCATCCTCCCCATTGTTTTCCATGCCAAACCTGTCGATCATCACCACTATGGAAAAGAATGTGATGCCCAACACCGTGTGCTAGGTTGCACGCCCCATCGCGGTGGTACCAATGTCCCAGCTCGTCACTCTTTGCCTTGTCCGACAGTTGGGTATCCTCGGACCCAAGGATCAACTCACCATGAAGGCAGTAGAGTCTATGGTGTCTAGTATGTATATGGAGTCACAAATGGACGAGTTTCCCCATAAGTTTGAACCCCAACATTTTCTCAAAAACTTAGATGCTCAGTTATGAAAACAAGTCCAAGGTTTGAAATGGTTTCGCCAGTCTGATTATTCTTGGGGCATAAGTAAAAATATCTATAGATGACTCTTCTTGATTAAGCTTTAGTATCAAGCTTTTGAGCAAGGATATTAGCACCTAGAAGAAAACACTAAAGGCAGACGTGTATCATTTTGACAGTGTCGGTGGCCTTCCTCCATTATTAACCTTTATCCCATGTGTGACGCCAACCTTCATCGCTCAGAGCCTTTGAGGGCAACAAGCTCCTGTCATACTTCGTTCTTGCGCAAGCATGGTCTTCACTTGCATGCCTACTCACGTCAAAACAATGCAAGACGCAAAGCTGTTGGGCTGAAAGAAAGTGTTTGTGACAATACATTATGACTACCATTTGGTGGTGCTTCGCAGTACCCGTTCTTGAGCTACGGGTAAAAAACCTAGGTCCGACACAAGCAATGGTAGTGTTTTTTCATCTGTATTTTGTTTAACGCATTGCTCGGATTTTCCTAGATATAATCTTAAGGGTAAAACAGAGGATATGATCATCGGTGCTTTTATTTGGTGACGATGGCGATTGAGTGTCGTTTCCATACTATTGGCATTGATGTCGGAGAACCTGACGCGTTGTGTATGTGATGTAAAGAGATGATCGGTGTGGATGGTCATTGTTTTGGAAAATGCTTACAAACAGTCGGATGATTTTCAGGCGTCGTCATTGCCACATCGTCACGGCCGTCGAAGAATGGCGTCGCAACACTGTCGTGATCACGAAGAATGCCATCTCAAAACCATTGAAGTAGTCGGGCCTCCATAGCAGCATCGCCGAGGTCGTCGAAGCACGACATCGCAACATCGCCACGATTGTCTGAAGCACGATCCCGCAACATGTCCTTGACCTTCAGAGCATGACGTCGTAGCATTCATCAGTCGTCGAAGCACACCACGGGTATTCGAAGCATGTCACCGTGCCGTCGTCGCGGCTGCCACAACACGCATCATAGCATCGCCGCGGCCATCGAAGCATGTCGTCACTGCATCGCCACGATCGTCGAAGCACACCACGGGTATTCAAAGCATGTCACCATGGGGTCGTTGCGACCGTCACAACACGCATTGTACCATCACCACGGCCATCGAAGCATGGCATCACTGCATCGCCACAATCGTCGAAGCACACCATGGGCGTTTCAAAGCATGTCGTCGTGCCATTGTCGCGGTCGTTGTAACATGCCTCGTAGCATCACCGCAGTAGTCAAAGCATGTCATCACTGCATCGCCATGGTCGTTGAAGCACACCACGCGCATTTCAAAGCATGTCGTCGTGCCATCGTCGCGGTCGTCGTAACATGCCTCGTAGCATCACCGCAGTCGTCAAAGCATGTCACTGTTGAATCATCAAAGCAGCCAGGATACTGTTGCGGTGGTGGCATGAGGCTGGTCCGACGTTGCTGCAACGCCACGGGCGAGTCGTAAACCAATGCGGCGACGGCGGGGCTCAACTGCGTGATGGATGCTGTGATGGTGGCTTTGGCAGTGATGGCGATGTTTGAGATGACGACACCATGTTGTGAGCTAGTGCTGCAACGACGGCTCGGGCTGCTCCGACGATGCTGTGACGGAGCCGCCGTGTTGCGAACTAGTGCTGGGACGGCGACTCAACAAACAGCACGGCGGCTCAGGATACTCCGGTGATGTTGCGACCAGACGTCGTGCTACGAGCGGTGCCGCGATGATCGATGATGTGCTGTGACAGCGCCGCCGTGCTTCAAGCCGATGCTACGAGCCTGCGACAACCGGCAGCGTGTTGTGAGGCAGTGGTACGACGGTGCCGCCGTGCTGCAAGGCCGATGCTGCAAACCAGGCGGCGACACTCCGGGGAGGCTCCGACAAAGCTTCGATCTGGTGCCGCTGGGATGTTGTAGTGTTGTTTGTTGCACAAGTAGAGAAAGATGACGACTGAGTCATGGGCTCGTGGATGTGGGAGCTTGAACGGATGGCTGAGATGGCGTGCATGCAACGGCTGACTAGGCGGATGTTGTTCCGCTGCATGGCATCCGGATGGCGCCTAGAGGCCGCCCATTGTTTTAGTTGATATATCATTGTTCTGATTGCTTCAGAGATTTTTCTGTTCATTTTTTTCCTGCATCTAAGCATAGCTTTGGTTTTGCATAACTTTGCTATTTTTCTGCATGATTCTTTTTATATGCATTGGTGTTGGATGTGTGCTTCCTAGTCGATCAAAGGTCCTCTGCATGCTTATTGTGTTTGTATCCACTTGATTTTGCATTTTGAGTCAATAAAACCTCCCCTTCATCGAAAAAATGATTTAAGTACCACGCCATTTAAATCGTTTTTTGACAATGTAGTTTGTCGGTGTTCTGCTTGTTTGAGTTGTAACTGATGAATTGTACTGACCAAACTCTATTATTGGTTTCTGTTAATAGAAATAGGTGGACACACAATACTATTTTATCTGAAAAGATAAAAGAAATATATATGCTAGAATAAAGAAGAGTCAAACCATGGCCTCTCATAGTTTGATTCATAGGATTCTTCAGACATTTTGGAGGACATGAACTAATTATGAACTTCTAGGTGAGTTGTTTAGCTTATAGCATTGAGTCTCATATGAATTTTCATTAAAAAAATCTTCTACTCTATATTCGTAAGAGATATTTCAAGGACTTAAACCTATTTGAAATAATTACTTTTCACTGGATTAAACCAAACAAAACTTCCGCACACGATACATCATGTGGGATACCAGTGTTGCATGACACTACAATTCTACGCTTTTTAAATTCGGTGAATTAAGGAGGTGCTAAACTAACAAGATCACTGATTTTGTACCACCAATGTTTTATAGTGCATCCTCTTAAGAAAAAAAAGGATGAGTCCACAAGCCAAGCAGGTAAATGAACAATTTTTTGGCCCATCACTTAATCTGCCTGTGCTACACGTGCGATAGCTGTTTCCCTCCTTTATGCCATTTCATCCATTTATCCATCCATTTCCGAGTAATAAATATATCATGAAATTAATAGGAGATAAATGTTGTGAACAACCACTCTACACGGCCAACAATATATATGGCACTACTGGTTGAATACGTCGCAGTCACCAAGGCTAAATACCCCTGATGCACACGCCGTTAGCAAAAATCAAAAGAAGAAATGGTCAAATGTTTTTAGCATGAGGATAGGAGACGTTAGGAAGAGATAACTTAGCATTAACAGAACATTATGCTTAGTCTGCAACGAAGATGGGTGCTGAACCGTATGATGGTCTGATTTAACAACCTCAGAAGAACCAAGAAAACGGGGTCTAGTAGCAACTCAGGAGCTATCCATGTCTTCGACTTTTGGGGATTGCTTTGCGTCTACGTGTCTACGTCCTGTATTGCGATTTTTATAAGGAAAAATTTGCACATGCTGAAATGTAAGGAAAGAAAGCAATATTTTCCTTTATAGAGGTGGTTTGCTGTTCACATTTCTTGCCATAGCTCCCAAGTCCACTCACACTACTGCTCAACTACTAGTAGTCATCGACTTCCTCGGTTCCTCCTTTCCATTCTAGTATTGCACTAATCTATCCCCTAATCAGTAGCACTGCACGACTATTCTCCCTCCGCTTGCTACTCGTGTGATAGACTGATGGCGGCGGCGACAGCTTGGATGAAGGTGTTCGTAACGGTGCCAGTGAGTGCCCTTCCTGCACACTTCCCCGCTCCCCTCCCGATGCAAGATTATTCTGGAGTTCACAGGATTTGTCCGTGTCCAGAGTCCGGGCTCTCGTTGTTTCATTTGTACCCGTGCCTCCTGCCCAGGTGCAGCTCGCGGGGTGCTGTGAAGTAGTTTGAGTATCTCTTACATGCTAACTCAGTTTTGGAAATCATTTCCTTGCTAATGCAGACCGGGTGTTGTTTGACTTTACTTTTGCTTCCGTTTTTATTTCCCTTTGTACTTGTCCTGAAATTTATAATGTTTTCTAGGTGAAGATTATGGAGTTTGCCAACGTTTTCTTGAATGCAACTCTACAAGACATTAAGAAGTTCGGAAAGTAGTGGCTACTCTCGGGTGTACTACACCCGAGTTAGCAAAATATTAAAAAAATGTGATCAAACATTGCCCAAAAAATCTGAAATTTTGGGACATGAAACATTATCAGATGTGTGAGGTTCTTGCAAAATTTCACCTAAAAATAACATCTGAGGAGCTCTCACCAAAAATAACAAAATTACTGCTCAAACAGTGCACAAAACTTTCAGCAACGATTTTTTTTTTGTGAGAGCTCCTTGGATGTTATTTTTCGATGAAACTTGGCAAGAACCTCAAACATATGATAAAGTTTGACGTAGCAAAATTTCAGATTTTTTTGGATTTTGTTTGATGAACTTTTTTCAACTTTTTTGCTAACTTGGGTGTAGTACACCCGAGAGTAGAAAATCCAGTCTCAAGAAGTTCGCTTGAGGGCTGCATGGTGGCTAGGTGGTAAATAAGGACGTATAGGTGGGGGTCTGCCTGGAATGTTTTATTCAACACTAGCGGACTTATAAAAAGCCTCACCTGATATGGTGTGCATATCAACACTGCTTATTAGCGATAGGCTGTGGCAGCTATCACTATTGGTTTTCATCAAACCTGCCAGCCGTGGGGTGTCAGTTGTAAGTGGTTCTTTTGTACTGCATAAAATTCTTTCACGACGAGGTACGTACGTGAGTACATCTTGCCTCGGTGAGGTAGGCGTGTTGACGATCTAGTGTACGTATGTCCCTCATGCTTGAGAGTCATCGAGGTTCATCACCTTCCTCCAATACTCTGGTTGCTAGATAGAAGATTGCAAGAATAGAAGAGTGCAAGAAGAATCCAAGAAGAAAGAAAATGTACAGTATGTGAGAATCGGAGGCCTCAGGATGGGAATCAATGCTGGGCATCATGTAAGATCCAACACTTCATGCTGGGATGCGTCAGTGCCACAACATGTCGCCTCTGACTACCACGTGGGCACGATGTCTGCTGTGACGCGCTCTGACCAAGTGGACATACAAAAGGCAATATCGCCATATGCCGCTCCTTCCACGTCCAGCTCACACCTTTAGGGATCTCAAATGATAAGTCCCACACACCAGATTCGTGGCATTCTGACCCTAACATTTTTATGGCTATTCCAGTTACTCAAGGATGGCAATTTCCAGTGACACACGACAAGTTTTTGTCAAAATAAAACTTAAGAACGAAAGTTGCCATGCTTGTCAACTAAAGTTTCTATCCTCATGTTACTAAACTTGCCGTTGAAAATGTTCGAAGTTGTCATGTGCTTATTAAAGTCCTTAGGAATATCTGTTGAGCCCCTCGCTCCATGAAACTTAGGAAGATGACGGATGTGTTGGACAATTGTCAATGAAGCCACTTATGGTAGGTGAGATAGCAGAAGAGGAAAGCGGGGACGCGGATGCCATATGACACCGTTGTGCCAGAGGCAGTGCCAACAACAAAAACGTAGGTTCAAGTGCACTAACCTCTCTGAAATGTCCCATTTTTTTTGCACAAATATGAATAAAACTAAGCTTTGAATATACAAGATATGGGGTCAGTTAACGCCACAGCTTACACATAGAATCGCCCCTGCGTTGTGCTATTTCCGTGGGGCGGGGATGCATGGTTCCTGGTGAGGAGTTTGTCATGGTTCCCGCATGTGAGTATTGTACTTCATGTTATAATGTGTTGCGGGAATGTAAGATAAACAAATGTGAGCTTATTCGATTGACATTCTATGAATGCTCATAGCTTCGAAGTGATCTTCTTCCCAGAAGCCAAACTCCCAAATATTTCACCACTCTGTTTCTGCTTACTTTGACTCTGGAGCGCACAAATTGAATGTGTTCTCATTAAGATATTGCCATACTAAACTTTACATAGGCTGCACCGATCACTTCTAAGTGACAACATTCACCCCGAAAACTATCACCTTCATATATGAAGATAAATGTGAAATTTCAAATGGTTTTGTGAGTCTAGTTAGGTGGGCAGGGTGCATATATACAAGAACTGCAGATGCGGCTTCTAGGTCTAGCTTTACAGTAACGCTTTTGAGGAAGAAACTTAGCACCCGAGGAGAAATCACTGTACCAAATTTACTTGGGTATTTCTTTGTTTTATTCAGGATGGTAAACCTTTCGTAGAATTAAAAATTATGTTTTGGGCCTTAGTGATGAGAAATATTCAACCTTTGATCCACTCGGTCGTTGTGGAAGCTCGACAAGGCGACAAGGTGAATGTGTGTGTTCATGGTGATGAGGATACTAGACTTTGTCACTCATGAGCTTCGGCCTGGCTGTGGGTCAATCTGATTAAGCCCACTCACAACTTAGAAGGGCTCACTATCTCTAATCTAGATCTGAGTATTTTACAACTCCACTATGTGTTCTTGAATGTCATGGCAATTTGGTCTGTCATATCAACATATTTAGAAAACTCACATGAAATTTATGTCAAATAGATGCGCACAACCACCGCACCTTCCACAGCTAACATTTTTTATATCACTCTGATGCAGTGTGCCTCTCTCCATGGTTCACCAGTCAATTTAGCACTTTCCTCTGCATTACCGGTTGCAGGTAGAAACAATGCAAGAAAATTCCAATTCATACACACGATTGGCCTGTCGTCAAATGTGTTTTCTTCACCATTGAGACCCATCGAAATTCATCACTTAATTTGATACGGTGACTGACAACAATGTGTTACGAGAAGAAAGTAAAATGAAAAAGGAGGTGAGAACGGGAGACATCATGAAGCGAAGGGAATTAAGGGTCGGTAGCTAGTCAAGAGATAGTAATACATGTGGAGATGCTTCGCTCGCCACACCACCATGCCACCATGGACAACCATGTGGTCACGAGGTTTGCGATGACGCGCTCTCACAAGCTTTTTGTCGTAATGGTTGTCATGTCTTTATCTAATTCCTCTTTCTGGAGGAAGGTCGTGGTGAAGCCTGCAACACGTTGCTAGGGGCATTGACGGAAGTAGTCTTATCCGATGCCATGGAAGTGACTGATGCTCTGCATGCACCAGAGGCGGGACTGGGGGAATGGTGGCACCTCACCTTCAATTGCAGGAGGAAGCGTATGACGCCAGTGTTACATTAGCAATCTTTGACATCTAGAACTGCGGCCACCTCCATTTCGACTTTTGTTGAGAACAGACCTGCCAAGTAACTTAGACTGTACTCAAGTAATTATTCCTTTCAGACTGGGCGCACACTGCATTGTAGAGCTTAACCTCAAAAACGAAACCATGTTTGGTCTTAAGGTCAGCTTTCTTCGTCTCCGTACTCTCCTTATCTTCAAATTCGAGCTTCTCCAAGACATACGATCTTGCATAGCAGGGGATGCACTATCTGAATTGTAAAAAAATAAAGACTAAACATGAAAGTAAAAAAACACAAGTCATGCTTAATTATGAAAAAGATACCTGCTGTCGTTACATATCGTAAACACTTCGAAGTTCTCCTTCAGCGTGAGGGTGAAGCACCTATCGTTATCCATGTGAGGCCTGTCGCACATACCACCGTCATCGGTGCAGTAATCGCACTCGGGGATCCGATCATCGTCAGTCATTTCCTGTGTTCATAATTCAATAATTACCAATCGACGGAAAATAGCAGTAACTCAACACAGAACACTATTCAGCACGGGTTGACTTTCGGTCTGTCGAGTCTTAAAGTCTCATCTCTCATGGTGTATATGGTGGCACTCCCTCTCTGATATTGCGACAATTGGTGATGGTCGCTTCCCCCCTCTCTCGTTCATTACAAAGGTATATCATGAGAAGAAGAGGACAACGACCCCCACGACAACAATCGGGGTCATTCCTTCAAGAACAGACAGAAAGTCAGAAAGTCACACAAGGAGCCCCAACAGACTCAAAATCAACCCTAAGCATCTGTGAATTAACATTACATATGTCGAGTAATGACATAAAAAATGGACTATGTTTTGCCAGAATGTCGTTTAATTCTGGTTCCGGTAAATCACGGGCACTTGATATGTCCTACATTCTAGCACATGTCATGTCAAAATTCACGAATTTTTTTGGCATGACCTTTGCTAAGAAAAGGACATATCGAGCGCCTGAAATTTGCCGGAACGGAAATGAATCAAGATTCTGTCAAAACATAGGCCACTCGGATCGGTTTCGCTGCGAAGATACAAAGTGGCCACTTGCTTTGACATCACACACCTGATACAAATGATATGATGATACAAAGTGGCCATCGAGAGCAGTATAAGATCTTCCAAACGATTCTGAAAATTGTCACTATCCATACAGATAGTGTGGGGTGGGATGCTCATTAGATGGATGCCGAGGATGCGGGTGTCGTCGAGCGGCACGTCAGTGATCTTCCCTGCACACAAAAAAATAACTATGTGACCTATGCTTGATAAGCTATCCAAATCTCCAAATGGCTAGTTAATAGCAACCTATGAGAATATTCAAATTTGATTCCTAATAAAATTTCTACTGTCTACAATTTGATTCCTACTGTCTACTTGTTGAACCATAGAAAAATGCCCTAATTGTTTTACCTACTGTCTATTATATATAGTTGAAAATGATTGCTGCTAGTATATAAATTATTTTTACCTAATTTATTCTATATATATATATATATTTCACAATATAACTTCGAGTTCGATTGCTGAAATATATTTGAAAATATACCATGATCCTCACATACACTTGCTGCAAATTCTGAATAGCTCGTTAAGATTAACAAGTACAGGACATTTATTAACATTTGACTAAAAAAATTGACAGCAAGTTAACTGAATTTTTTGACATTGTCTTAACTGTTTCGACAGACTCTTAAGTGATTTTTTTTTACATTTGGCTTACCTGGATTTTTTTGACATTATCTTAACTGAATTTTATATAGTTTCAGTTACAATCCTCTATTAAGAATTAAAGCTTACAGTTATGTTTGGTTAATTAAAATTGATTCCCCAATTTTGGATGAACCCTAATTTTCAAATTAGGATTGATTTTGCTCAAATTCTGGATCTTTCAATAACGACCCTAGCAAAATCTGGTAGCACGCAGGCAAAAATGAAGAGAACGGACCCTAAGCAAACTTAAGGAGAGGGGAGGAGATTCAAGGGGGTGGTGTAGGCATGGTCACCTTGGGCGTCGGCGGAGGCGTGGAGGAGGAGGAGGAGGTCGGAGCGGCCGAGGCACGGCCGAGGCGTGGAGGAGGTCAGCGTAGAGTGTGGGCGCCGCGTCGACGTCGGGACTCGGGCGACGACGACGCAGGGGCGTCGGGGCTTGGGCGACGGCGGCAATGCAGCGACAGCGGCGACGACGCGAGGAGGACGGTCATGACGGTGAGAGAGAGAGAGAGAGAATGGGGTGGAGGGAGGATAAGTTCACGTTAGCAGCAGTGCGGGGCAAGGGCCCACACTACTGCTAAGTGCAGTAGCTATAGCACGGGCATTATGAACTACGCCGCTGCTAAGTGGGGTCCACCTGATAGCTCCGTTTGACCATAGTACCAGCGAGGCGTATGGACCACTCGCTGTTGCTAACAGTTTAGTTGTAGCACAGGCTTTGTACCAGGCACTGCTACTATGGCTTGACTCGGGGGGTACCGTGGGGCCCCTTTAGCAGCAGTGCGTTGTGCACCCGCCTGTGCTACTATTAAACTATACCAGTAGTGTGTGATTCTAGTCCGCGCTACTACTATTTACTAATAGTGGTTGATAATTACCCTGCGCTGTTGTTATTAGTCTACCTATAGGGGTTTCCCAGTAATGATATCTTTTTTTACAAAGTTTCATACACATATGTTTGTAATGTTGCACGGTTTCTGGGACAAAGGACAAGAAAGCTAATGATCTAATATACCACTATATCATGGGCTAGATTTAACTAGTACTCCTTAGCAATCGGGGTACCAGAGAACGCTGAGTCGATGCTGAGTACCAGAGAACCATAGAACTTCTCGTAGAAGATGAAGCTGTTTTTTTTAGAATAAGAAGATGAAGCTGGTTGAGGTGTCTCACTGAGCTTTGTAAGTTTGAGAGATCCCTTAGGCACAATAGGACTCATAAATGAGTTAGGGAAAACCCCAAGCTCAAATAGTTTGCATATGTAGATTAGGTGTTGTTTGGCTTTCATTTCCTTCCCCTTTTATGTCCCTTTTACTTATTCTGAAATTTGCAATGTTCTCTAGATGAAAACTATGAAGGTTCCTTCAGTATAACCATGCAAGACATTAATGAGAATCGCATGAGTGCTGCACGGTGGCTAGGTGGTGGATATGGACGTGCAAGTGGGGTCCAAAATGTTTTCTTCAACACTAGCGGACAAATAAAAGGCCAGACGTCTGAGACGTTGCACATATGACACACTGCCGGTGATGCCTCACTTGAGACATACCACTGGTGGTTTTCATCAACCTGCGAGTGGTTCAGTGTCAGTTATAAGCCATTCTGAAGTAGTGTGCCCAGGCACCAAAAAAAATTCTCGATGTGATATGTCTTGCATCCATGACCATGAGTGTCATCAAGGTTTATCATCCCCCTCTAATAATCTGGTCATGAGCAAAAAGAGTTTGAGAACAAAGAAAATGTACAGGAGGTGGGAATGAGAGACCTCGTAAAGGGGATCAACACTGGGCAGCATGTCAACACAGCTGAAATTTCATCCAGGGATGCTTGAGTGCCACAGCCTGCCGCATCTGACCATCACATATCATTGAGGTCCGCGGCGATGCGCTCTCACTAACCGGCCGTGCCCATGCTCCTGCCGACATGGTGTACGGTGATTCGGCGGCGCGGTGCCACGGGATCCCGACGATGGATGTGGCGGCGCCGACAGCGGCAGCGCGGCTTTCCCGCGGCGGAGGCGCCCCTGTGGCGGCAGCCGGAGTCTCGGATCTCACCGGGCCCATATGGACTTTGGCGGGCCGACGAATCTAGTACATGGTGGCAGGTTGGCGTGGTGGGCCTGAAAAAGCCGTCTGCTTTGGCACCATGGTGGTGCCGCGGCCAGTTAGGCGCTGTATCCTTGTGGTCCAGTCCCCGACAGAGAAGGCGGTGATCCATGCACAAGAAGCTGGATGGAGTTCTTGGAACAGATCTGGGTGAAAACCTACTCTCGGCTAGATGCCAAGGTTGGCGATGGCGGCGCTCTGCGGTGTTGTTCCCTTGTTGAAGGCATCGTCGTGGAGAAATTCTAGACCACTATTTGCTACCTCTAGGGGAAACCCTAGATCGGAAGACGGCGGCGCTCTCATGTCGTTTACCCCTTGGGCTCGAGGGACCAGTGGACGACATCTTTGGTGGAGTCGTGCTTCCTCCTACACATTGATGGCAATGGATCTCGACGGCGTGGCGCTCTGGAGATTCGGTGTCCGATGTGCGGCAATGGACTCGCGCAGGAAGATGACGCTGTCTGTCGCCGTGGTGGCGTCGATGGCAGAGAGGCCTGGCACGGTCGATGCGTCAGTTTCTGCCCTGAAGATGGATCAATGGGAGACAGTGGTGACGGGCCTTGCATTGTGTGCATGTGGTGCCTACTGTGAAGTGCCGGGGCATCCGGCTTTAGATGTTAGGCTTTGGTGCGATGTCTCTTTGGTATTAAGCTCGGACATTTGGTACCCCTTCATCAAAGGGATAGGATCATAGGAGTAGCAATAGGTGTTGCCAAGATGATGGCTTCAGACATACTGATGTATTACTTTATAAGGTCTTTGTGAGTAATTAATAAAATGGATGCATGCATCGCCCAGATGCAGAGGCCAGGGTACATTCTCCTTTTCAAATAAAAAATGCTCCTGCCAACACCATCGCATGGTCACCTCTTCCTCGTCGTCCGCACCGCGCCCAGACAAGCCGGCGGTGAGACATTCTCCATTCCTTTTTGGCACTGCTGCCTTCTGTGCTCTGATCCTGTCTGGCATCGAGACTTCAAGCTTTTGTTTGATGAAATGGTTGTAAGCCGCAGCATGTTAATCTTTTTCTGAAGCTAAAACGCCCTTCGGCTCTTTATTCATTAGGCGCTAGCATGTCTGATTGCAAACAATCAGTCCGCCACCTAGGGATTGTATCATACAAATGCATAAACACAGAAAGTTTTAAAGAGTGCCTAGCTAGACGGTGTGCCGCCACATTAGTCCGACGACACGCAAACCGTAGCCTAAATCCCTGAAACGAAGTAGACATCTCCTTCATCTCCGTAATCAGATGAAAACACGTCGATCTCTGAGGTACATCCCAGAGCCGCTGGATCTCCTGACAATCCGTCTCCAACACAACTTGCTGAAGCTGAAAGTGCTAATGGCACTTATGCTATGTTTTGGTGTGATGACAACGTGGTTAGTTGAACTAATATCGCTTGCTAAAGTTTATCTCAGATTATTGGTTCTAAGTGCCCGCGATGGAGATGTGCGACCCCCCCATTTCAAAAAGGACAAAGGCGTGGTCTTTCGACGCTTCGAAGGTTTACTTTTGGTTTGCTTCGAGTCGTAGGAAAGACCGCACTATTAAGAGGGGTTTGTGTGGATAAGTGTCGTGTGGGAATGCCTTTGCCGAGCCTTACTCTCTTACCCTTCCCACTCCGACCACCTAAAAAGAACCTAGTGTGTGCGTTGTGGTACTCAGAAAGTTGCAACGGAAAGTTACTGGGTACCCCATGCGCTGCGTAACTCTCTGGGTACCCCGTGCGCATGGGGTCCTATGTAAACTCTCTGAGTACCCCGTGCGCACGGGGTCTTTTGACCCCCGTGCGCACGGGGTGGTGTGTTTGTCTCTGAGTACCCCGTGCGCAGGGGGCTGACTTAGCCCGTGCGCACGGGGTCCAACGGGCAGAAATCCCCACCAGCCCATGAACACTATTTAAAGGCCCTTCTTCCACCTCCAACCTCTAACCCTAATGTCTTGTTGAGCTCCACCATTGCCACACCCCATTTTGCTCAATACTCTCAATCCCTCCACCCAAACTTGTTGAAACTTTGGGGATTGGGAGAGCAAGACCCGATCTACAACTTGACCAAACCAAATCACGTTCCCCGCAACTTTTCTTCGCCATTGACTTGTTACTCTTGGAGCTTGGGCTCCTAGGCGGTTAGAGGTTCCTCCGGAAGCTTCCTTGCTTGTGGTGTGCTCCGGAGAAGTTTGTAAAGGTGTGGTGGTCGCCTTCAAGACCAACCCCGAGTGTTTCGAGGCTCATCCGTTGGGGGTGACTCGAAGGAGAATACGGAGCCTTTGGTGGCGTTCCGCAAGCTTTGACTCCGGCACCGCTCCAAACGGAGATTAGCTCTTCCCAAAGGAAGAGTGAACTTCGGGTTAAAATCCGTGTCCTCGTCTCACTTGTGGTTAATCCTTTCCCGCACCTTTATTTGTTGTTGTATGCTTGTTGGCTTGCTAAGTAGTTTGTTGCCTAACATATCTATCTTGGAGCTTGCTTGTAATATAGGTTGCATTCACCTAGTTGCATATCTAGTGAACTCTTTTATCCGCTAAGCCTTAAAAGCTACAAGAAAGATTAAAATTTGTAGTCTCCTATTCACCCCCCCCCCCTCTAGTCGACCGTATCGATCCTTTCAATTGGTATCAGAGCCTCGTGCTCTAATATAAGGTTTTACAACCTTAGAGGATATGGTCGATCTAGGGAATGAGGGAGGTGGCCTACCCGTTGCGGGGGATGGTTAAAACCAACCCCCCGCCGCGACCGAGACACTTGGTGCTCCTGTCGTTGCTCCCGCCACTCCTACGAACCCGAATGTCCCCTTGACCACGGCCGATCTTCTTTCAATGTTTACGGACCTCAAAGTCTCTATGTTGAAAGAGGTTCGGGCCTCGGTCAAGGAGGAAATTGATGCTCGCTTAAAGCCGTCAACATCGGCATCAAACTCATTTAATCCAAATGAGGTTCATGATGCGGATGACTCGAGGGAACCTCTTGCTTCTCCGGCTCGTACTCAAGTTCCCCAGTACAATGCCATGGAACACTTTTACTCTCCTCAACCCTTGCAACATCCCCGCATTAATCCTGTTGGGCCTCCGCCCCCTTTGAAAGCTAATGCATTTGCTAAGTGGAAGCTAGATATGGAGTCTCACATGCGCAGTGCTTCAACTCAATTGTGGTGGATTGTGGTCAATGGATTCAACCCCAAGGACCCAATGAATCTCACTCCAAGGGAAGCGGTTGACGATCAACTCAATGCTACCGCGCACAACATGCTTCGCAACGCTGTGACTGAAGACTATAGTGATTCCATTGCTCTTCTCAAAACCGCAAAGGAAATTTGGGATTGCCTTGAGGAGCCTCTTGAAGGAGATGAAGCAATTCGAAGATCTCGGTTGGTCTTGCTCAAACAAGAAGTCAATCTCTTTGTGAGGAATGAGGGTGAGTCCGCAGAAGAGGTTTACCGAAGGTTGAAGTCCCTTGTGCTCAACTTGAGAACCTTTGGGTGCACTTGGGAAAATGATGATTTCATCAAGGACAAGTTCATAGATGCTATGGTTCTCACGGAACATACCATGGTCATGATGGTTCATCAACGTCCGGACTATCACAAGTTGACTTCGGCTCAAGTTGTTTCCACCTTCTCTACCCATGTTCTTTTGGAAACCAAGTCCAAGAAAACATTTGCAATAGCTCAAGCAACCAAGAACTCCAATCTTGCCTTGAAGGCCAAGAAAGTGATGAGCCAATCCTCAAGGGAGGAAGAAGTGAGTGAAGAGATATGTGAGGAGGATAATGATACCTCGTGCCCAGCAAATGATTTTGCAGAAGACTTGGCTCTCTTAGTCAAGAATTACTCTGGGACCATGGCAAACAAAGGAAGAAATCTTCAAGGAAGATCGTTTGGACGAAGGAAATGCTATAATTGTGATAGCCCAAGACACTTTGTTCACGATTGTCCATACGAGAGACGTGAAGACAAGTCCGAGAAGCTTGTGCTTAAGAAGAAGAAGTTCACCAAGTTTGCAAAGAGGAAGGATGACAAGGCTCTTGTTCATGAAGAATACATGTGTGGAGATGAAGATGACGGTGATGATGATCAAGTGGGCACGGCCGCCTTTGCCATGCATGCCACTACCTCCTCCTCCACCACCATCCTCTTCGACTCTCCAAACGAGGACAAGCCATTCACTCATCGGTGCCTCATGGCTAAAGAGGTAAAAACAAAGTCCAAACCCAAGAAACCCGACACCTACACTCCCAATATCTCATGTGAGATAGTGGAGGATGAGTGTGAGGAGGGTGTGGATAATGATGAGGAATCCTTAATGGCTTTCATGAAAACTCTTCATGGTGAACCTCGTGCTCATTTTGGCGATCTCCTTAAGTCACTTGCCGAACGCGATGACTTTATGGAGAATGTTGAGAACCTCCTTATAGAGGAAAAAGAGAGATTTGATCTCCTCGAGCACGAACTTAGTGAAGAGAGTGTCATGAGAGCATCACTTGAGGAAGCCTTATCTTCTCATCAAATTAGCTTTGTTAAAACCAATGATGCTTTGCAACTTGCTCTTGAGAATAAAGATGCTCTTAAAGTTAGAGTTGAAAAGCTTCTAGTTGACCATACAAGACTTGTTGAGGAGCATGAGTTCCTTGTGATTAGTTCCAAGGTTGTCAAAGGTGACCTCATTGCCCTCACCGAGTCTTATGCTCAACTAAAAGATACAACCATTAAGGCTCTCACTTCTGTACCTCATATAGATTTAAATGATGATGCTTGTACGGCTAACTTTGCTCATGATTGCACCTCCCTTCAAGAGGAAAATAAGAAGTTGAAAGCTCAAATTGAGAAAGGGCTTGTATCATGCATCCAAGGGGAGAAAAACCTAAACGATCTCTTGAGCAACCAAAAGGAGTGTGTTGCCAAGGAGGGAGTTGGGTTTAATCCCGCATCTAAGAGTGGTAACAAAAATAAGAAGAAGAGCAACAAGAAGATCGGTCCGACTCCTTCCCCTCCCCAAAAGGTAGTGTTTGTGAAAGAAGGGCACAAGGAGAAGGAGAAGGAAATGAAGGGTGTTGGGAATGGAAAGGTAATTAGGGACAAGGCCATTCCCAAGAATTTTGCCGGCAAGAACAATCCATCATATGTTCTCATGAGAGGAGATGATGGCTATACCTTTGCAAAATTTGTTGGAACTAACTATGATGATTATGCTTGGACTATTTGGGTTCCCAAGACCCTCGTTGCTAACTCACTAGGACCCATTGCAAAATGGGTACCTATAACCAAAGCTTGATTATTGTAGGACTATGTCTCCGGTGGAACTCAATGGGTGATCGACAGTGGATGCACCAATCATATGACCGGAGAAAGGGAGATGCTTGTGGAGTTCGTTGATTCACTCAAGGCCTCTTCGAACATCTCCTTCGGTGACAATAGCAAGGGCAAGGTATTGGGTTTGGGCAAGGTGGTAATCTCTAATGATTCATCTCTTTCAAATGTCATGCTTGTCCAATCCCTTCACTACAACTTACTTTCTACTATTCAATTGGCTCGTGCCGGTTATGATTCACATTTTGGTGAATTCCATGTGACCGTCTTTAAGAGAAGCAATCTCAAAGTGGTCTTCGTTGGGCATGTTGAAGACAACCTTTACGTGGTTGATTTCTCGAAAGAGAAAACTCATCTTGCAACATGCCTAATGGCCTAGGCCGACGTGGGGTGGCTATGGCACCGTAGGCTAGCCCACGTGGGCATGAGAAATTTGCAAGCTCTCTTAAAGGGGGAGCACATTCTTGGACTAACAAATGTGTCTTTTGCCAAAGATTGTCCTTGTAGTGCTTGCATTGCCGGAAAGCTTCCTGAAAAAGCTCATAAAGTAAAGACTATCATCACCACCTTGAGGCCCCTCGAGCTCATCCATTTGGATCTATTTGGGCCTCCAACATATGATAGTTTGGGAGGAAGGAGATATTGTCTTGTCATTGTTGATGACTTCACAACATATTCTTGGGTGTTCTTTCTCAAGACTAAAGAGGAAACTCAAGAAACCTTCATCAACTTTGCCAAAGAAGCTCAACGTCAACATAACTGTGAGATCATGGCAATCTGAAGTGACAATGGCACCGAGTTCAAAAACTATACAATGGATGAATTCTTGAGTGAAGAGGGGATAAAGCACCAATATGCTGCACCATATACTCCCCAACAAAATGGTGTTGCGGAGAGGAAGAATCGGACTCTTATTGAGATGGCGAGGACCATGCTTGATGAGTACAAATCACCATACAAGCTTTGGGCAGAAGCCATCAACACCGCGTGCCATGCTTCAAACCGGCTTTATCTTCGCAAGCTCAAGAACAAGACCCCTTATGAGCTCCTAATCGGGAGAAAGCCCAACGTCAAATACTTTCGGGTATTCGGTTGTAAGTGTTTCATTTTAAACAAAAAATCCCGGTTAGCTAAATTTGAGTCTAGAACTTATGAGGGCATATTTATTGGATATGCATCAAACTCTCATGCTTACCGAGTTCTCAATAAATCCACCAGATGCATTGAGGAAACGGTAAATGTGGAGTTTGATGAAGATAACGGCTCCCGTATGGAGGAAATCGTTCCTAGTGTTGTAGGTGATGAGGCTCCTTCACAAGCTATAAGGACAATGGGTATAAGCCACATTCTTCCACAAGAAACACCCCATGTCCAAGTAGAAGAAGAAGGAGTAAGAGCCCCTCTTGAGGATTTTCCACAAGGGATGTCATCACCGACACCACTTGTACAAGATGCTTCGGGAAATAATGAACCTATCCAAGAACAAGATCAAGACCCTCATATTCCTGAGCAAGATCAAGAGCAAACTCTTCCGTATAATGAATATTCAATCGTTGAGGCTCAAGATCAAGCTCAAAGTCATGATCAAGATCAAGATCAACCCCAACCACAAGTGTCTTCATCGTCATCACTTCCTACTGAGCAAGAACCTATGGTTGCAAAGAGAAGAGTGTCTCCAAGGCTAGAGCAATCTCAAGGGCAAGCTTCTTCATCAAGTCCAAAACCCAGTGAAGAAGAGCTTGACCGCAAAGAGCAAAAAGTGGCCGCCAAGCTGAAACATCTTCAACACCTCACCGAGAACATCTACGGTAGCATCAAAAAGGGGGTAACTACTCGTAGACGTTTGGCAAACTTTTTTGAACATCACTCGTTTGTCTCTTGTGTTGAACCCCTTAAGGTGGAAGATGCACTTGACGATCCGGATTGGATAGATGCCATGTATGAAGAACTCAACAACTTCACATGCAACAAAGTGTGGACCCTTGTAGAAAGACCCAAGGAATTTCATAATGTCATTGGAACAAAGTGGATTTTCAAGAACAAACAAGATGAATATGGACAAGTAATAAGGAACAAGGCAAGGTTAGTGGCACAAGGTTTCACCCAAGTTGAAGGTTTAGACTTTGGTGAAACTTTTGCCCCCGTTGCCCGTCTCGAATCCATTCGCATCTTGCTTGCTTATGCCTCTCATCATGATTTCAAATTATATCAAATGGATGTTAAGAGCGCATTTCTTAATGGTCCTCTTAAGGAGTTGGTGTATGTCAAGCAACCTCCCAGTTTTGAAGACCCCGATCATCCCTCTCACGTTTATGAACTCCATAAGGCACTCTATGGACTCAAACAAGCACCTCGTGCTTGGTATGATCACCTTACGGCGTTCCTAAGCGAGAAGGGGTTCCAGATTGGGGTAATAGATTCCACTCTCTTTATGAAGAGGGTAAAAGGAGAGTTGTTTGTCTGCCAAATATATGTTGATGATATTATCTTTGGGTCAACTAACCATGCTATTAACGTTGAGTTTGAGAATCTTATGACTAAGGAATTTGCGATGAGCATGATGGGAGAGTTGAAGTTCTTTCTCGGTTTTCAAGTGAAGCAATTGAGAGGCGGAACCTTCATCAATCAATCTCGTTATATCCAAGACATGCTCAAGAGATTCAAAATGCAAGATGTCAAGCCAATGAAGACACCCATGGCCACAAATGGTCAACTTCATATTGATCCAAATGGTAAAGAAGTGGATCAAAAGGTATATCACTCTATGATCGGTTCCTTGCTTTACCTTTGTGCATCTAGGCCAGATATTATGTTGAGTGTGTGTATGTGTGCAAGATTTCAATCCGCTCCTAAGGAGAGCCACTATTCGGCGGTGAAAAGGATCCTTCGATATTTGGTTCATACCCCAAACTTGGGCCTTTGGTATCCCAAGGGATCATCATTTGAGTTAATGGGTTACTCGGATTCGGATTGGGCCGGAGACAAGGTTGATCGCAAGTCCACATCCGGTTCATGTCAATTCCTAGGGAGATCGTTGGTAAGTTGGTCTTCAAAGAAGAAAAATTGTACATCTCTCTCCATAGCTGAAGCCGAGTATATTGCTGCCGGAAGTTGTTGTGCCCAATTATTATGGATGAGGCAAACTTTGATGGATTACAGTGTCAAATGTGACAAAGTGCCTCTTTGGTGTGACAATGAAAGTGCCATCAAGATCGCCGAGAATCCGGTTCAACATAGCAAGACCAATCATATTGAGATTCGTCATCATTTCATTACAGATCATGTGGCCAAGGGAAACATTGAGTTACTCCATGTCAACACCGAGAATCAACTAGCAGACATCTTCACCAAGCCCCTTGATGAAGCAAGATTCCGCGAGTTAAGGCATGAGCTAAATATCGTGGATATTAGTAACTTCGGATGAAACTCTTGCTCACACACACATACTCATGTACTATCTTGCTTAGATGTAGGCACATGTCTAGGGGGAGCTAGCTCAACTCATGAGCTATCTTATCCTAGAAGTGCATAAAACAAACACAATCTTTCACATAAGCCACTTTAGGTGGTACTTGTGCTTCAAAGATGAGTATTGGTCTTGGGCCCAAGGTTCATATCTTCGCGGTGCCATACCAAGTAAACTCAAACATGGTGGCCTCGGCCACCGCCGTCGCTTGAGGGTTGTGTCCGTGTTTGTTTCGCTTGTGTGGTGTGTTGTTTCTTTTCTTGTTTTTTGGTTGGTTATCCTCGCTTCTCTTTTGGTACAAGTGCTCCACATATATCCTTTCCATAGTAATAGGACTTTCCTCGTGGCGTATTCAGAAATGTAGACCGAGTGCTTTGTGAAGTAGGGGTAAGAGTATTCACTCAACCCTGTATTTAAAAATCCACTCATGTCAAAGTTCCCGAATACCCCGTGCGCACGGGCCTGTACCGTGCACACGGGGCCCCCCGTGCCCACGGGCTCTGTACCGTGCGCACGGGGCTCACTTAGCCCGTGCGCACGGGGTCTGCGGTTTCTGGTCCTAAGGAGGTGGGGCGTGGGGGGGGGGGGCTCGGGTTCTTTTCCACCCATTCGCCCCCTCCACTCCCCAGGAAGCCTCCAGCGCCGCCGCCGTCGCCTCCTCTCGCCGGAGCTCCTCCGGGCTTCTTCGGGGTTCCTCCTCCGTGGATCTGCATCCAGATGGGGTCCTCCTCCGGTTGGTCTTGTCCCCTTGATCTATCTCCTTGAGTTCCTGTCTATTGTTCTAGCTTTAGGGTTTCTTTGCTCCCTAGATTCGTTTGGCCTCAACTAGCTTGTAGATAAAAGTCTAGTGCTTAGATCCTTTGGTCCCTCTGCTACACCCACTCCCGGAGTTCATTCTGGTAGTGGCTGTCGCTGGGAGACCCCCGTGTCCACGGGGTGTTTGACCCCCGTGCGCACGGGGCCCCGTGCCCACGGTCCTGTACCGTGCGCACAGGCCCCCGTGCCAACGGGGTCTAAACCCCCATGCACACGGACTATCCAGGAACTTTTGCCTAGATTTTTGTCTATCTTCTTGCCATTCATCTTGCACTTGTACTCATTTTGTGTCTCGTGCTTTGTGTTGTTGGGTGTTTGCATGTGTTTCAGAATCCGCTGACAAGAGGTCTGAGCTTCGTCGCAAGCGTGCAAAAGGAGGATCAAAGGACTTCACCATTGCTCGTCGTCAGCCGTCTGAAGGCATGGGTCAGGGGTCTGGGTCAGGTCAGGACCGTGCTCACCGTGCAGCCTCAAAGAGGCCTGTTGTTGAGGCTTCCGATGATTCTGAGGAAGAATATGACTCACAAGATGATGAGATAGAAGAAGAAGATGATCGTGGTGAGGAAGATGAAGAAGAGGAAGGGGAGCCTAGTCCGGAGCAAGCCATTCCGGGCAGGCGTGACCTCCGGAATATGCCTCTTGTCAAGTGGACCAAGCCAGAGATCTGGGCTGAGAGACAGAGCCATCCGTATGTTAAGGCCATGAGTATGGGAGTGGATCCTCGTTTCAAGAATGGGTTTCAGCAAAGGATCTATCATGAGCTTCTTATGACCAAGTCAAAGGAGTTTGCTCCTCACAAGCAAGTCAACACTGAGAGTTTGCGTGACAATGATCATCTGTATCCCGGTGTGTACTCTGCTCTTGGACGACTGGGTCTGATTCTGTTTGTCACCTTCAACCACCCCTACAATGAAGATCTAGTGATTCAGTTCTTTGCCACTCTGTACTTCTCCAATGATTCTGCTCGCACCCTCACATGGATGTCCGGAACGCATCAGTCCTCAGCTCCTATGGCAAAGTTCTCCGAGATCATTCCCTACCCGTTCATGGATGAAGAGACTATTTCTGATGAGTTTGGCATTGTTCGGGAAAGTGGGGAGCGCACTAAGGATGAGATTGTCTTTGCTTACAAACAAGAGAAGTCATTTGTCACTGGGTCAATCAAAGACCTCTTGCCCCTCTATGACACCATGCTCCATATCCTGCGGTATACCCTCACTCCAAAGGCCGGGGATTCCCATAACATTCGGAGCTCCATGCTAGATGTCTTTGTGTATCTTCATCAGAAGAAGAAAGTGGATGTTCTGGATTTCATGTACTACGAGCTGCGTCAGTGTGTACAAGAGAACAAGTCTTTGATATATGCTCCATTCATATAGGCGTTGATTGAGACCGTCTGTCCAGCAAAGGACATTGCCAGCTTCAAGACTACTGTTCCCAAGCGCAACTCCAACTGGACCCCAGCTGCTCCTGCTCCCTATGTGCCCATCAAGAAGGGGCGCAACCCTAGGCCTGAGGATTGTGCTACTTATACTCCAGGCATCTCCTCTACTACACGGATCCCTCGTGGTAAGGCCAAGTTTGTTGGCTCTGAGGCCATCTTTGCCAAGGGAGAGAAGAAGTCGATGTTCAAGACCTTGAGCAACATGTTCAAGATGTGTCAGTCAATTCGGCGTCGTCAGATCAAGGAAATCAATAAGGAGAAGCTTGTTCGGAGTGAGCAGAAGGCAGCAAGGGCTGCTACTGGTGAGGAGGTCGGTCCAGGTTCAGAGGACGTCGACAGTGAGGCCACTGCTCGGTCTTTCCCAATGGCCGTGTGGCATTTTGATGATGATGATGATGATGCCTCGAGTGCTCCTCCTGTTGTCTAGTGGGCCTCGTGTCGCCATTTGTCTCCCTTTTGTTGTCTTGATGACAAAGGGGGAGAAGTGGTGTGTGTGTGTGTTTGTGTGTTCGTGGGTGTGTGCGGTGTTTGTGTGTTCGTGGGTGTGTTGAGATCTCAAGCCTCGTGTTTCTCGCTGTTGGTTGGTTTTAGTTGGCTTGAGATACTCTTATTTACCTTCCGTCTGCGTGGTTGTGTGTCTCTAGCTTTATTAGTGAACCTTGCCATTATCTTCTTATGCTTATTGGGTCTCACAATATTTGCTCACCACACTGTGTCATGATATCTAGGCACCGTTATAGGTTTATTTTGATGAATCTCATGACTTAACAATAATGATCTTGGTCGAACCTCCTATGGGTGTACTAGATGCATTCTGGTTTTCGGGCACACATATAGGGGGAGCTATCATGATCATTATTTATTCCATGGCTTTCTATCTGTTTATCCTCTTTGCCATGCTCTAACCACGTTGTCATCAATGCACCAAAAAGGGGGAGATTGAAAGTGCTAATGGCACTTATGCTATGTTTTGGTGTGATGACAATGTGGTTAGTTGAACTAATATCGGTTGCTAAAGTTTATCTCAGGTTATTGGTTCTTGGTTCTAAGTGCCCGCGATGGAGATGTGCGACCCCCCCCCCATTTCAAAAAGGACAAAGGCATGGTCTTTCGTCGCTTCGAAGGTTTAGTTTTGGTTTGCTTCGAGTCGTAGGAAAGACCGCACTATTAAGAGGGGTTTGTGTGGATAAATGTCGTGTGGGAATGCCTTTGCCGAGCCTTACTCTCTTACCCTTCCCACTCCGACCACCTAAAAAGAACCTAGTGTGTGTGCTGTGGTACTCAGAAAGTTGCAACAGAAAGTTACTGGGTACCCCATGCGCACGGGGTCTTTTGACCCCCGTGCGCACGGGGTACTGCGTAACTCTCTGGGTACCCCGTGCGCATGGGGGTCACTTTTGACCCCCGTGCGCACGGGGTCCTATGTAAACTCTCTGAGTACCCCGTGCGCACGGGGTCTTTTGACCCCCGTGCGCACGGGGTGGTGTGTTTGTCTCTGAGTACCCCGTGCGCACGGGGCTGACTTAGCCCGTGCACACGGGGTCCAACGGGCAGAAATCCCCACCAGCCCATGAACACTATTTAAAGGCCCTTCTTCCACCTCCAACCTCTAACCCTAATGTCTTGTTGAGCTCCACCATTGCTACACCCCATTTTTCTCAATACTCTCAATCCCTCCACCCAAACTTGTTGAAACTTTGGGGATCGGGAGAGCAAGACCCGATCTACAACTTGACCAAACTAAATCGTGTTCCCCGCAACTTTTCTTCCCCATTGACTTGTTACTCTTGGAGCTTGGGCTCCTAGGCGGTTAGAGTTTCCTCCGGAAGCTTCCTTGATTGTGGTGTGCTCCGGAGAAGTTTGTAAAGGTGTGGTGGTCGCCCTTCAAGACCAACCCCGAGTGTTTTGAGGCTCATCCGTTGGGGGTGACTCGAAGGAGAATACGGTGAGCCTTTGGTGGCGTTCCGCAAGCTTTGGCTCCGGCACCGTCCAAACGAAGATTATCTCTTCCCCAAGGAAAAGTGAACTTCAGGTTAAAATCCGCGCCCTCGTCTCACTTGTGGTTAATCCTTTCCCGCACCTTTCTTTGTTGTTGTATGCTTGTTGGCTTGCTAAGTAGTTTGTTGCCTAACATATCTATCTTGGAGCTTGCTTGTCATATAGGTTGCATTCACCTAGTTTCATATCTAGTGAACTCTTTTATCCGCTAAGCCTTAAAATCTACAAGAAAGATTAAAATTTGTAGTCTTCTATTCACCCCCCCCCTCTAGTCGACCGTATCGATCCTTTTAGAAGCCCATCTCCTGCGCCATTAGAATCACGTCTCTGCATGCAAGTAGCTCAATGGAAAAAGGGTCTGTTACCCCATCGTACCTTGAGCCTCCAGCTCTAACGAGAGCTCCCTGATGATCTCGAGCATTGAAGCCCGCTCCTCCATATATAAGACCCATATCCGTAGCTCCATTAGTGTTGATCTTTATCCATCCCTCCTCAGGTGGCAACCACCTCAGGGGGACTATAGCTTGGGTCTTCCCCCTCTCCGGGATCTCAAGTGCCCGGACAATCTCCTCGATAATCACCATGGATTTCACCGGCCGATACACCATCTCACCATGAGTGTAGTTGTTCCTGGCATGCCAAACAGCCCACATCACAGTAATCATAATAGCTGCCACCTCCTTTTTGTACAATCATTGATCTAAAAGATCTCGAGACCATGACAATGGATGTAACCGTGGTATGTCAATACCAAAGAAACGTTCTGCTTCTTCCCAAAAACGCCTTGCATGGTCACATTCCATCAACGAGTGAAATAACGTTTCATTATCATGACCGCACATCGGGCAATTCGGTAGCTGCTTAATATGCCTCCCACTACACCACAACACTACATTCCCGACAGCCAGGTTGGTCGGAAATACAGCTTCCACCAACAAACAGTCGGTCGGGAAAAACTATTGCCGACCGATCACGTCTGTTGGGGAAAGTCCAGATGGGAAACCCATTTCCCGACCGACATATCTTTCCCGACCGATTGCGTGACGGCTAAGGGGTATTTTTCCCGACCAACAGTTTGTTGGGCCTGCCATGGGCCTTTCCCGACCAACAGTCTGTTGGGGCATTCATGAGCCTTTCCCGACCAACATTTTGTTGGGCTTGGTGTTAGCCTTTCCCGACCGACTGTTAGACGGGGTTTGTTTTGCCGACCAACAATCAGACAATGTTTACTTTTGACAACCAACAGTTGATCAACATTTTGCTTAGCAAACCACAACTGTAGTTAACCTGTGGTACAAATTGTTGCGTACATATAGTTCACGTGTTCTAAAGCATAATCACCAAGACAACATTCATCGGGTGCACCAAACATTTTTTATTCCATTAACTAATTGTCACATACATACACTTCAGTCTGTTCGCACAGGACACCATACACCAGATTTACAGAAGCAAAAAGATGAAAGTAGTATGAGACATCAGTTGTACAAAATGAAAAGTAGAACATCCAGTTGATGCGGATCACTGGCTTCATGGTTCATTGTGATTCCAATCCTTATGTTTGCGCCCTACAGAATTTAAATAAGTCTCAATTATTAGAATGTTCAATTAATTTAAGAAATTGAATGCTGGCAGAATTCACATGTGCACTGTGCACACACAACAGCACAAAATGAGGAATATTCATGCCTAATGTATAAAAGTAGCATTTCAGGACATCAAGACCGGCAATTAACTTCCAGCAGTAGCCATGGATGTGGCATAGAAGCCCTTCGCCCACTTTTTGTCTATCCATTCGAAAGGAAATGCATCACTTACTTTTTACGATTGCTGGGCATATAGTGTACCTGGGACATACTTAAGTTACTGTACATAGGTACCATTACCCCATATTCCAACACTTGTTCCAAAAAAACATACAACTAAACACTACAAAAAAACATACTTAAGTTACTGTGACTCTTTCAGTAGATGTACAGATTTCTAGTAGTTCATAGTTGATTTAGCTTTGACTTTAATATACCATGATAATTGAAATTGATAGTGGATTTAACTGTGACTATTTCCATGATAATTGAAATTGATAGTGCAGACTTTTAGTACAGATTTCTAGTAGTTCATAGTGGATCTAGTTCATAGTGAAACAGAATGCTATCTTCCTGATGACAGCAATAGATACATTGGGGATACTACAGTTTGTAAAACCATGGTATGTACTTGGACAAACACCTCAAAATATTTTCAAAAGTACAGCTTTTTTCTAGAGAAGACCACTAGTTTTCTTTCTTACTTTTCTCTGGGATGGAAAAGATTGTAGTGCGCCTGACTATTATATTCAGAAATGCATCAAAGAAAACATATGTACTTCAGTGCCACAAATTAGATTAAATTATACCTCGCAAAAATAGATTAAATTAATCCATTAGTTTCAGAGAAGCATATGTACTGTACATACAAATCTTCATAGGTACAAGTGCCAGAACCTAAACCATCAGGTTACGCATAAGAGAAATAAAGATTATAAATACTAGGTTAGCCTAGAAACAAGATTCAGAAATAGCAACTTTAAAAGCAACTAGCAGTGTATTATGCTCTGTTCTGTACTATGGATGTGCCCTGATGCTGATAAATGTGTGTGTGTACCGAGTGAGACTTGTAGTTACAAAAGGTTATTAACTATGGAATTAGCCAAAAATAAGACAATGAGTATTCTCTATTCAGCAAAACTGAAGGACCAGATTCCCAGATTGAAGGACCAGATACATGAACAAACAGTACAACAGGAGGTTATTCATGAACAAACCGAAGGACTAGATTCATGAACAAACAGTACTAGAGGAGGTTATTTAAGACAAACTGAGACTATGTATTGTACATTATCTAATACAAACTTTAGATGAAGAGAAGTGGCAGTGAGCTAGGCAAACATGATAATAAGAGAAGATGAACCAGCCCTGGTTTGTAGCTCAAAAAAATACTTAGCTCATTTCGGTCCCTGGTTCGTAGCTCAAAAAATGAATACTAGCTCAGTATTCAGAAACCGAGAAGATTTCTCCTATACAATACACAAATAAATACTAGCTCAAAAATAGTGATTGGAAAAATACCTTGGCGGTGGGACGAGGAAGATGCCCCTGGTTTGTAGGTTTTCATCTAGCAAAGTGACCATGAGTCAGTATCACACATCAAACAATTCGAGATAAGTGGACAAAACACACATTATTGGTGATTACCTTGCTAGATGGTCATGCAATGGCCCTGTGTCAGCATCAGCGATAGATTGTAAGCCTTCATATTCATAAGGCACCATAGTATCCCTTCTGATCACAACATTGACAAGAACCTCATAAGTCGCTGGTCCAAGGGGCTCTTCGCCCACAATAGTGTCTGGATCAACTGGAGATAATTGTTGCCTTAGCATCAGGAGTTTCAGGACCAGTCCATGCATATAGAAGCACATCCATACCAATCGGAATCAATGATTATTTTAGAAACTTGAAAAAATAGAATTTAAACATATAGGTAAGGATGAGAAGATTACAAGGCTTTCATCTTCATGGGCTGATGAACTTCTTGGAGGGGGCTTTGCAACAACTCTTCTATGAACAAAGGGCTCTTCATCGTCGTCTTCTTCACCATCATTATGTTCCTCAGCTTCAACTCTTGAGTTCTAGCAGACAACAATATGGAAATAGAATTATTGCATGCAAGATGGATTATTGATACACAATGAAAAGATGTGGAAATAGTTCATTACTTGTCGAGAATTGGAACCGTGCTGCGATCTAGGAGTTTCTAGATTATGCCTCCTTCTGAAGCTAACGTCAATTCCATTCAGTCCATTAGTTCCTGCATTTGTTGCACAAACAAAAGATTAATATATATTGCTACCACAAAATTTGCAATGGAAACAAACAAAATCTGCACACAACAGCTCAACTTCTAAAATTGGTTCATATTGCAACCACAAAGCTTCTCACAAAGCTCAACTTCTCACAATTAGACTAGCTAGCAACAGTACACATCAAACCGGAGAACCATAGAAGAAGAAAAGCATGAGGTGCCTTGTCCACTGGAACATCTACTCGTTCGGTCGTTCCCCACCGCCGGAGCTCCCTGTTACCCACTGCTAGAGCACTCTTTTCCCCGCTAGCCCACTGTCGCAATACGCCTCCAGGGAGGCAAGGATGAGAGGGAGGAGTTGTACCTCAGTCATACGCTCGTATCGATGACCTTGCCCAGCAGCACGCTGCCCAGATCCAACTCGCCGCCGCCGCCGCCACGTGTCCCTTCGTGGTGCAGATGCGGGAGGTCCGGCCAGGGAGGGGACGGCAGCTTTGCTGGATGTAGCACGAGGGCGTGGGGCCGGCAGTGGAGAGGCCGGACGGCTTGGGCGGCGCTGGAGTGGCGCGGCAGAGGGAGGGTGGCGTGGGGCGGCGCTGCAGAGGTAGGGCGGGGTGGGCGGTGGTGGGCTGGTGGTGGGATGGCGCCGGGATCGATCGGCGATAGCCCCGGGCGATGTGTGGCGGCGGTGGGACGGCGTGGGAACGACCACCGGACCCCGGGCGGCGCGCGTGGGGAACGAAGAGCTAGGGATTTGGCTCCTTTGCGCGTGCGAGGGGAACGAAATGAGAAGCTATTGATTTTGGGGGGAAATCTTCGCGGGCCGAGCCGGTTATTGGCGCTAAACTTTCGGCCGTTCGCGCGCAAGGCCCATTTAATGTCCGATTGTTGGTCGGGGTTATTTCCCAACCGATGGTTCGTGGGCCATAAAAGAATTCCCGATCGACTGTTGGATGCCATATGTTGTAGTATTCCCGACCAACAATGGGTCACTGCATAGAGGTTTCCCGACCCACGGTCCGTTAGAAATTTTCCTAATAGATTATCAGTTGGCAATAGCGACTTTTTCCTAACAAACGTCGGTAGGGAATTCTGGTGCATGGTGTAGTGTCCTCTGAAGCTCGCCATAGGATGGCAAGAAATTCTTTAGCACTCGCCACCAGAAAACTCGGATCTTTGGAAGTACATTGATCTTCCACAACGCCTTCCACATGGCTGACTCTCCAGATGATGAACCAACTGTTTCTGTCAGCGGAAGCTTAGTTTGCATCTCATGCATGTATGCCAACCTGACCGTGAAGAGGCCGGACTTCTCCATTGCCCATGCCCACACACCCGCCCCTCCCACTCGCGGTCTTGTCATGGCAAGAATAGCTGCCACATCTAGGGGGTAAAAAATACTCCGAACGAGCTCCGTATCCCATTGGTTTGACACTGGGTCAATCAGGTCAGATACTAACTGGATCAAGTTTGGCTTGAGAGCTCCCATCGGTTTCATTAATATGGTGCCATCTATCCACTGATCATGCCACACTTCGGTGGTATCTCCATTACCAATCCGCCGTATGAGTCCTCTCTTCAACATCTCTCTCCCTTGGACAATTGCTTTCCAAGTCTTGGAGGCACTAGCGGGGCAACCCGCCGTTAGAAAATCCTCATTAGGGAAATATCATGCTTTAAGCACTCGTGCACACAGACTATTTGGATTCTCAAGTAATCTCCATGCTTTCTTTGCTAACATCGCATCATTGAAAGTTTCCCGGTCTCGGAATCCCAGTCCTCCTTGTGACTTTGCAATGCACATCTTATCCCAAGATTGCTGATGCATTCCTTTTTTGTCAAGTGATCCAGCCCACCAATATTTTGACATATTTGTCGTCAATTTCTTGCACAAACCTTTTGTGAGTTTGAAGCAACTCATAGATTAGGCCGGTAGAGCTTGGAGCACTGACTTCAAAAGAACTTCTCTTGTTGCACATGACATTTTCCTTTCGCACCACCCTTGCACCCTTGCCCTCGATCTTTCATTAATATGTTCAAAACTTTGATGTGTGATTCTCCCCGCAGCTGTTGGGAGGCCAAGGTACATCTCTGACATAGCTTCTCTTTGGATTTTTAAGGCCGCTTTGACCCCCATCTTAATTGAAGCGCCACTGTTAGGGATAAAAACCATGGAGCTTTTCAACTTGTTTGCACACTATCCAGAACCAATGTTGTATTGCTGCAAAATTTCATTCAGTCTTATGGCACTCCTGGAATCAGCCTTCATAAAGATTAAATATTCATCTGCAAATAATAGATGGGAAATCCACGGGGCAGTATTGCTCACTTTGATCCCCCTATCAATCCAACCCCCATCATAGTTTTGCAGCATACAAGAGAGACCCTCTCCACATAGCAGAAACATATACGGTGAGATCGGTCCCCCCGGCGGAAACCTCTCGACGGTGAGAACACCAGCAGCAATTCCCCATTGACCTTCACCTGGAAGCTCATTGTCGTCACACATGACATGACAAGGGCTATCCACCGCTCGTGGAACCCAAGTTCGCGCATTATCCCTTCTAGATACTCTCATTCGACTCGGTCATACGCCTTGATCATATCGATCTTAACCGCACACCAACCTTGCTTTCATCTCTTCCTTTTCATCGAGTGTATGCACTCATACGCCACTAGGACATTGTCGGTGATCAGACGTCCCGGGACAAAAGCACTCTGTTCCTCTGCAATAATCTCATCAAGAATCTCCCTCAAACGATTTGCGAGCACTTTAGAACAGATTTTGTAGATAACATTGCACAATGAGATCGGCCTATACTGTGTAATGTTTTGCGGATTTTTTTACCTTTGGTATAAGCACAATCACCGTGTTGTTCACCATCTCAGGCATGTGTCCTCCATTCAAGAAACCGAGGACTGCCGTCGTAACATCCGGGCCTATCAACTCCCAGTGGCGCTGATAGAAGCCAACATGGAAACCATCACATCCGGGCGCCTTCATATATAGGCCCCATAGCAAAGAGCGCAGCCTTCACTTCTTCTTTGAACGGCCTAGTCAGTCGTTCATTCATTGGTTCTGTTATTTTATGTGGTACATGATGAAGCACTGCCTCCACATCTGTATAATCTTGCGCTGTGTACATGCCGGTATAGAATTGGTGCACCTCGGCATGAATCTCCTCTTTGGTCTCACAAATCCCCCCATCCGCGGTTTGAAGGCTGTGAATCCGGTTTCTGCTCTTGCGCGCCGCCGCACGTGCATGAAAAAAGCTCATGTTATGATCACTTGCCTTTAGCCAATCAGCCCTCGATCTCTGTCGCACCAAGATCTCTTCCTTATGAAGGAGCTCCGAGAGCTGGCGGGCTAGGTCTTTCTCTTTCCTGGTCGGCCCGCGAAACAACGAGTTGGAACTCTCCTTTTCGTACTCCTTATGTACTTTCTTAATTTTCGTCTTCACATCTCCAAACTTCTTTGTTTTCCAGTCTATAAGGTGCACTTGCATGGCCGAAAGGGCCTGTTCTATGCCCTGCAATCCTTGCATTCCGACCCCCTTGTGCCAGCCATGTAAAACAGTGGCATCATATGATTCTTCCTGTTACCACGCCTCTTCATACATAAACCTGCGCTGATACCCTTCCTCTGCCAATGTCATTCCCTTCATCTTCACCACGAGCATGCAATGATCAGACTTTGGCGTTGGGCAGTGTCTCACAAAGGAAGCTGGGTACAATGACATCATCACCGGGTTCACTAAGAACCTATCAAGCCGAACCTTCACATTTGACTCACCGTGCTGCATATTATCCCACGTAAAAGGTACACCATGGAAACCCAAATCTTGTAGGTCACAATCATCCACACATTGTCGAAAACCCTCCATCTGCCACTCAGGGCGATCATGAGCTCCAAAGTACTCTGAATTATCTAGAATTTCATTAAAATCACCCCCGCATAGCCACAGGGCATCACTTTGAGCCTTCAACCCTCTCAACAAATTCCAACTTTCTACACGTTCACTTCGTCTAGCTTTCGCATAGAAACCCGTAAACCGCCACTTTTTATTGTCACCTCCTACATTCTTAACCGACACATCAATGTGGTGATTTAAGAAATTATTAAGAGTTACATCAAAGTCTTTTGACCAAAACAAAGCTAGTCCACCACTGAGGCTGTCACTATTAACAGGATAGCAACCCTCAAAACCAAGTCGGTCAGTGAGATCACTAACCCTTCTTCCCTCAATCTTCATCTCCGATACAAAAACTAGGGCGGGAACTTCTCTCTTCACTAAGTCGTGAAGTTCACGAACTGTCTCTGGGTTCCCAAGCCCGCGATAGTTCCACGTTATGCAATTCATTGCTCCACGCGGGGCTGGTGCCCAGCCTCCGCGAGGTTCTTTGCTTCTTCTCCCTCCGCCTTCTTCCTCTTCGAGTCCCCGCTGTCCTCCCGTGACCCGGAAGACTCATCCTCCTCATTCTGCCTCTTCCTCATCACAGTGTCATTATCTTGCAGGAGAATAGGGCCGCTACCCCCGCCTTTCACAGTTGAAGTGTTCATGTCGACCCTACGATAGACTGAAGATGACCCTCGTCCCATCCTACCTCCTCGACCGTTTGCACCTCTCCCCTTGCATTAAATTGATAGACCATGTTTTTTACTCTGCCAGTGGGAGGTTTTTCAGGCGAGTTCACTTCCAATCCTGGCTCAACATCTTCATCTCCTTATCATGTCTCCTTCTGTCTCCCCATGTCACCGGCAGCCTCTTGCTTGTAAGTTGGTGCTCTGCCCCAACTCCTGTTTTTTGCTAGCTAAGAATTTGAGAGCCTCCCGGTACGGCGGCCTACGTACCATGCCCATCTCTCCCAGCAGGTGTAGGGCACATTAGTTTAGCATGTCCCAATAGCACACATGAAAAGCAAAAGTAGGGTAAGTTTTCATATTGGATCTCAAAGAACTCAGTCTCCTTTGTTTTTGACTTCTCCAATTGTACCCAACGCATCAACGGTTCATCTAGCTTGATCCAAGCCCTGAATCTGAGGCAATCCCCAAAAGCAAAACCCTTCTCATCCGCATGCAGCACTACCACATCGCCCACCATGCCTGCAATGCGCTTTGGCCACGACGGACATAGCAGGTTAAAGGGGAGGTTGATCACCCGTGCCCAAATTTTGATCTTGTCGAACTTGAGCTCCGAAGGGCGCGATCTGATGTTAAACCTCTCCAGAACCGCACAGTGCTTCCCCACCATCCATGGACCTCCCTCAAAGATCCGATCACAGTCCCGCTTGATGGCAAAACTAGCCAGAAAAACATTCTCTCCCTTCCTCCGGAAGTTCAACCCCCTCGGGTTGCCCCACGCCGGGCGCAGAGCCTCCTCAATGGTGTTCACGTGAAAAGCCTTCCGATACAAAACCTTCCCGAGGAGTGCATAGGGTTCTTCAACTCTCTCCTCTTCCTCCTCATCGATGACAAGCTTCGTCTTCTCCTTATCCGTTAGATCCAGCCGATTCATCATCTGCTCCACCGTCTCAGTCTCCTTCGTGTTTCCCCTCTTCCCTCCCTTGGCGCTCGACTCTGCCATCAGTTCGCCCGGCCTCCCCCCAATCCCCTCACCCGCAGTGCCACCAAGGGTGGGAAAGGACGCAGGGTCCCCCCTTGATCACCCCGAGTAGGCAGACTGCAGAGATCCGGCGACCGGAGAGCAGATGAGCCGGCGATCTCATAACCCTAGACCCGCGACTTCGAGATTGCCTCGTGCGCCGCCTTGCCACTCGAAACCCTAGAAAAACGGTTCGGGGCTTCCCTCCCTCCCTGTCAAGCGCAAGTTATTAGGTCACAGCATGTTAATCCACTGTTAGAGAATTATTCCATGCAAGATTTCATCTTTGGAAAGTGAATGTAGGGAACTTCCTGAAAACTAACTATCCAAAGTCGAAATTAAATCAGCTTTTGCCCTGTCGCCAATTTCCCTCTTTCCGGTCTAGTACACACCACAAACACTATAAGCCTGCTATTTCTGCTATGAGCACTCTACTTCCTTGTTGTTTCGGATCAGTTAGCCTAATATTGAAATGCTTTTTTTCTGATAAGAGGACATTGCCCGGCCTTGGAATAATGCTCTTACGTTTTAAGGCATACAGGAGAAATGAGTATGGCTATATGCCTAGCAAGCAAATAGGAAAGTGAGTTTGATACAAGGATAACACTGGCCCATCTCGTGACGCAGCGTGGAACCCAATTGCAGACGTGTGGCGCCGACACGATGAAAACACGAAGACGAAGAAGTTGCACCCAAAGGCCAAAGCCACCCCAGCTTGTAGTATGTGTCCTTAATGCCGCATGGAGTTGGGTACACTTGGCGTTAAGTTTGGTGATGATCGTGTCAAGCCTCACACAGTCCCGTCGTATTGCTATTAATTACGTAATCTTAAAGATAAGGTCAGTTGGGTGTTTGAAGATGATGCCCTAAATAGCGCTTTATTGCAGTGTGCATTCCACAATGCCCAAAACATGCCGCCAACTCCAGGCTGGTCGTAATGGGAGTATCATAGGTAATATCATGCACGCCAACTAAGCAATTTTAATGAGGTGGCATAAAATTAAATGAAGAAAAGAGAGGCTTGAGTATCATATCATGATAACATATCATATTAAGTGATGTGCTATTGTGTGTCATGCATGACAATAAATGTAGTCCTATATGATATCATGCAGATGTAATATCATACACTAGTATCATATGCATAATACTAATATATAATACTCCCCATTACAAACAGCCTAACCAAGCCACTCTAGCATCCTCCTGTTCGTATTGCTAATAACATGGAAGAGATTGGCGAAGCCAAACGGGTTTCAGTCACAACATGTGGCCTTGCGGGTGACAACCGGTGTGAACCACTATCATGTGACTGATTTATGACTCCGAAGAGTAGCATGTTTACTATAGTTAGTTCAAGACATGGGAATATTCATTTCATAATTATCTCCTAATTTATCTAACTGACTCACTCCGGCATCATGTCATTTTCCATTTAGATTACTAAAATATTTTTGAAATCTGAAAACAATTCAATAGACTGGTTCAAGAAATGTGCCAAGTAACTACTATTCTTTACAAAAAAGAGGAGATTCTTTTTAGATGGAAAGTGCGCATTTTTTAGAGGTTAATGACCTACTTCCTCTTGTCCTTTTTAGCTCTAACTAGGTACATTATTTTTTAGTTGTGCCTAAGAAAATGTATCGCATTGTGCATCATCAACTGATTTGGTTGCACATCCATTATCACGAGGTGTTTGATGCAAAGAATTTTCATGATAATCAACGATCAAAATCCTTAGAAATATTTTTTGTGAATTGTTTGCTTTGCAGATTTCATCCACTCAAACATCATGGACAGAATGCTTGGGTTTCTAGGATGCAGTCAAACAGCTTCGATCTAAATTCAAGTTCTATAAGACTCAAATGGCATTACATTAAATCCTTGCAATTCTATATTCATGTGTATTTTGAATCGTGCAAACAAATAATCCATCTCTCTCTCTCTCTCTCTCTCTCTCTCTCTCTCTCTCTATATATATATATATATATATATATATATATATATATATATATATTCTGTCCAATCACATGCACGGGAGATGGATAAGACCTTTCCGAGTAAAATATCTCGTGAAATTAATATGAGATAAATGGTCTCGCCAACCACATCTGCAGGACTAAGAATTTATGCACCACTACTTTCTGACTACATTCTCTCCATGCTCTAAGTTCACGGATGTTCAATACCTCTCATACACACTCCGTTTGCAAAAAAAAAAAACTGCGTAACAATGGGAAGAGGAAATGGTTGGTTAGTTTGAGAATAGGAGATGTTGGGAAGGGAACACTTCGCAATTGTTGAAGACATGGCGCGGAATGTGAAGGGTGTGTTTGGTAGAGTGCATGGAGGACGCAGGAGCTCAAAAATTCTCTCCTCGACCCACTTTTGAGTGTTTGATAGCCTGCACGAGGTCTCATCAGCATGCACGAGCTCAACTTAAATACCCTCGTAGCTTGCACGAAGAGAGAACACCCCAACAGCCATTCGCTGGTCAGCATGCATGAGCGAAGCGAGCGGCAACGTGCTTTCAAAATTGTTCAGAATTTCTAAAATGATGTTCAAAATACTACCAAAAATTGCTGGGATTTTGAAAAGTTGTTCAAATTTTCAAAAACGGATTTCTATTACTGTGGCCCTGTTACTTAGTTGTGCTTAGTTTGCCCAAGGCATCTAACTTTCCTCACTTTTCCCCTCCACTACTCGCCGCATCCTTGCAAAAGCCCAAACAGAGCCTTGCCGTCGGGTCAAAGCACTTGACTGTTAGGGATGGACATCTTCATAACTGTGGGCCGCATATGACAGGTGGGCCATGGCCGTGACTGCCTATGATGAGTGGGACCTGGGCAGGGTGATCTATCCTTTCTTTTTTCAAATTATCCTGACCCAGGCGACCAGCAGCATCCCCCACACACATCCACGCAGCTGCCGCCGTCGTGGCCCTAGCAGCCCCGCCGCCCCCGTGCCCCTAGCAGCCCCGTCGCCCACTCCGACTGTCCGCCTGACCTCCGATGGCGAAGCGACCGGGTGCTATGGTGCAACCATTCGGCACATCTATAGGAACCGTGCATGATAGTTGGGCGGCCGGTACATTTCTAATCGAAACCCTTGCAATTAGGATTCTTTTATCAGTTGATCGAATGGGCAATTGAGGAATTGCATTTTTGCATCAATGTTTATTTAGGATCGGATTTGTGCAATTAGAACTCGCGGCTGCTAGTTTGGAAATAGAAAATCCTAGAGATTATGATTACTTCATAACAAACAATTATAGTTCCTTTTTAATTATTTGTTTTGCAAATTTTGTTTTTGATTGATGGCTAGCAGTTCCTGGTTGGAAGAGGGCGATGGAAGATTGTTGCTTCGGAGATGAGGAGATGGTGGCGAAGTTCAAGGAAATATGCTCCTCTGGGCAATGGCACGCGCTGGGCCTGACATGGGAAATGGCCAAGGATGAGCTGAAGCGGATGGTTCCTGGAGACAAGGGGGCAATCTCAATGAAGATTCTCCTCTGGGCAATGGCAGAGGCGATGGAGTCGCCAGATCCTCGACAACGAGCACACTCGTACGGGTACCGCTCCCGCCTCTCGTCGCCGAATCCAAAGGTGGAAGGGCCGGTGAGTTTGCGTATCTTGAAGTCACCGACGAGGAACCAGAAAAGGAGGATGCAGACGATGAGGAGGAGTAGGAAGAAGAGGATTCTGACGAGGAGGAGGAAGAAGGCGATTCTCACAAGGAGCAGGAGGAGGATTCAGAAGAGGATAGTTACTGTGTGTGTGTGTGTTGGGGGGGGGGGGGGGGGGGGGGGTCATGAGCAGACTGTAGTTTATAGACCTAAGACTTTTTTTTCTTGTGCTTCCGTCTGTCATTCCAAGGAGAAGCAGTGGCATATGTTGCTGAGTTGTTCTCGACACCCGCTATCTTTGTCAGAGTTGTGACTGACATTGTGATGGGGAGAAGCCAACAGCTGAACTGCAAAACCTGGTCTCGGTGATGATGGCGCTTCACCAGGGAGTCATGCAAGTTTTAGAATTCATCAATGGCAAATGTATCTGTGATCTCTGAACGATCAACACTCTGCCATGATGTTCTGGGTTTCACAAATTGAGGCAGTCTGAATATATTTGATGTATAATATTTCCTGGGGGGGGGGGGGGGGGGGGGGGGCACACACGATTTTACATTCTCGTAGCCCCCATGTAAGAAATTATTGGCGATTACTTCGAGCCGTTGTATGGGATTTTGTAGAATTTTACAAACTGTGCAGCTTAGTGAAGCACGGCTTAATAAGGTGTTGTATTGTTATGCTGGAATAAATGATGGGCGTGGGACTCCCATGGATTGTGCACAATTGTTGATGGATGCACCTTGGCAGCTCCCATCACATGGTAGCTAGCTTTGCAAGTGCAGTGAGCAATGAATACTTTCCAAATGCAGTGAGTAGTAAAGGCACTCATTTTTAGGAGCAGCTGTGCCATAATGCTGAATCAGTTAACAGCAATAATTCTACGGTACTTTTTGTTGGACTCAGTTCTTTGTTGCCTGCTATTTTACATTTTTCTCCTTTACCTGATTAACGAACTTTAATTTGTAGACCTCATACCAAGACAAAAAAATGTTTTATTACATTTGCTTTGTTCTTTATACACCCTCTTTAAACAAATATAATACTCCCCAAGCTCTGCGCAGGTGTTTTTACATTAAAATCTCTGAATGATTTTATGCTATCAAAGTAGGTGGATTGGTCTGTGGTGCTCACTAAATCTGCTATTGGACGGGATTAGACATAGGTCTTAGATGATCTCGATCTTGAAGAAAGCATAACTAATGTCATTTTGAGAAAGATGGCACTATGGATTGAAGGTAGCTTTTTCTCCATATGGGAAATCAAAACTTCATTTGATTGAGCGCTATAGTAGTGATCTAAAACATCTTATATTTGTTTACAGAGATAGTAGCTGATAATGTGGTTGAAATTAAATGGATAAACCTTGAGAATATGTTGATTTATGTACATTGGTAGCCAGTTACTCTCCCGTTCCACCTAGTGTTCTACATCTTTCTCTGTTACATGCTTCGGACAAATTGTAATTTGTAGCCCTCCAATTTGTTTTGCAATTTCTCATTTGCCTTTCCAGGGAGCAGTGATTGCATCTCTGATTTATGAAATCCAAACAATCTGACATTCCACAAATGAATGTAACATGGGATATATTGTTGGATGCATAATATTTTGTGGGGGGGATTTCGTACACGATCTTAGATTGCCTTGTATGTAAAAAAAAGGTAGATGTGCTTGGGCACCGAATCGCTGCACTCCAATTACTGGAGCCAATGTATTTTATTTTGCAGAATATTTTGCAAAAATGAGCAGTAAAGCTCCCATGAGTTGTTGTATTAGCAAACTAAAATATAAATGATGGGCGCTGAAACTCCCATGGATTCAGCAGAGGAAAATAACTCTAGGAGTGATGGATGCACCTTTGGCAGCTCCATCACATGCTAGCTACAAAATGCAGTGAGCAGTGAATACTTGCCTATGTTTGGAGTAGCTGTATTATATGTCTATATGCGTACTAAATCAGTTAATTGCTTTAACTCTATAGTACCGCTGGTTGGTCTGTTCTCTTGCTTTTTACCATGGTAACTTGGTAAAGTTCAGGAGGCATAAGGTTGGCTGCACGGGCACTCCACACTAAGCAGTGGACTTGCTAGCTTTGCCGTTGGCCGAAGTGAAGTGGCTTCTTCTTCCTTGCCTGCTCTGCTCTAGTGGTCATAGTGATGCATTTTCCTCACTCAGTTTTATTTTTCCTTTCACTGGGATGTATAATATTTTGATCTCCCCTGTTTTTTCTTATGAACATATTTTTTTTCTGTGGAAAAAATAGGTCTTGCAGCAGCGTGCCGGCAAGGATACAGAGACCACGCCACTCTCCGGCGACCGGCCCTTCTTCACCGCCTTCATGTGCAAGACCCACGTCCAGAAGCCTTATCTACTGGTATGATACTACGCTGCAAGCCTGCAACAATATCGGCTAGCTTCATAATCAATTGGTCATGCCCTGCTTCTTGCGCCGGAGTGTGCAGATAATCCCGGCTCACTTCCAGCGCATGCTGCCCGAGAGGCGCATGGCGGTGGTCCTCCGGTGCGGCGTGAGCTCATGGATCATGAGCTACTATGGCCACACCAAGCTGAAGAACCTCGACGCGGACTGGGCGGACTTCGCTGTCGACAAGCGGCCGCAAGTTGAAGACGCGTGCGTGTTTGAGCTGGTGTCCTGGGATGCCGAAGATGATGGCAAGGGGGAAGTGGTGCTCGAAGTGCACGTGCTTCGTAGGGTTACAAGAAAAGCTCGAGGCTTGTGACCCGCTTGAGATCGACTTGTATTTTAGCTCGACTCGAGATCGACTCGAAAAGAAATGAGCCGATTATAAGCACATTATATAGGTCGATCGAGAAACGAGCCGATCTTAAGTCAGCATTGGCTCGCTCGATTTTAGCTCGATAGCTCGATATCACATAAGTATATTAAATAATCTTCATGTCTATTACGAAGAATTAGGATCATCCATTGCCATTATGTTTTGTGTGATTGAGTCCACAGAAAGAATCCCCTGAGTCCGAGGCTACTAACACACAAGGCCCCGTCCCCCGTGCCGCTCCCGCGAGCGGCCCGGGCGGAACCCTAGATCGCCGCCGCCGCTCCCTTCCTTCGCCTTCCTTCTCCCTCAACGCCACCAGGGGACGCCGCCGGGCAAAGCCCGCGCGTGCGTCGGCGGCGGCGGGGCTCCCTCCCTCCTCGCGAGGCTCCTGGGCGGCGCGGGACGGCTGGCCCTCGCGGCGGCACTCGGCTCGACGGCAAGTCGGGTCGCCGGCGGATCTGCGGGGCTCCCCTTTGGTGGCGTTACGGTGATGGCGGCGGCGTGGGGTGGCGAGGCGCGGGCTCCTCCTCCTCCTGATCTGAAGGCGCCGCGGTGGCGCCGACGCTCGGGCGTGCGGCGGGGTCCGCGAGGGTGGTCGGCGCGCGACGTCTCCCTCCCCGATCTGATGGCTCCACGGTGGCGCCAGTGCTCGGGCGGCGGTTGGCGTCGACAAGCGGTGGCAGGCGCTGGGATCTCGGCGGCGCTCCAGCGTGTGCAGGTGGCGGCGGTCCCTGTGCGCGGTCGGCAGCTTCGTCTCCGACCCGGACGGCGCGGGGGATGGCGGCGGCTCGGCGTGGCGGGCGATCTGGATGAGGTGGTGCCGGTGGCTCGCTGATCTGCCGGTACACCAGGGTCTGCCCGGTGGTGCTGGTGGTGACGGCGGCCCGTGCACGAGAGTTGGATTCCTTGGAACTGATCTGAGTGAAAACTTGCCTTCGGCTTCTGCTAAGGCCGGCGGTGGCGGCGCTATCTGCGTCGTTCCCTTCTTGAAGGCATCGCCGTGGAGAAGTTCAAGGCCACTCTCTGCTACCTCCGGGGGAAACCCTAAATCGGATGATCGGATGACGGCGGCGCTCTGGTGTCGTTCCTCCCTTGGGGGCGTCATTTTTGGAGGTACACACGTGATCGAGGGACCAGAGGACGGATTCTTTGGTGGAGCGGTGCTTCATCCTACACACTGATGGCGACGGATCTTAACGGCGTGGCGCAGTGCAGATTCGGAGTTCGCTGTGGGAGGATGGACTCGCGCAGGAGGACGGCGTTGTCGGGCGTCGTGGTGGCGTCGATGGCAGAGAGACCTAGCACGGTACATGCAACAGTACAGCTCTGAAGATGGATTTGTAGCAGGTGGCTGCGGCGGCCTCATACCCGGCAGGCGTCCTGATTGAGGAGTGCGCCAGACTGATAGGTGCCCCATACCCGGCAGGCGTTCTGGTTGGGACCTCAGGTCTTATATGTTTAGGTTTGGCTGCGATGTCTGTTTGGTATTAGGCCCAGACTATCTGCGCCCCTTCATCAATTGAATAGGTGTAGCGACAGTTGTTGCTTAGACGGTGGCTTTAGTCTGGCTGTTATATGGCTTTGTAAGATTTTGTGATAATAATTAATAAAATGGCCGTATACATCGCCTAGATGCAGAGGCCGGGGTTATCTTCCTTTTCTAAAAAAAACTACTAGAAAACATGGAAATAAGCATGGAGAAAATTTGGCCTCAATGTGCCACGTGGCCAACCGCATGTTCAATATCTTGTTATTTTGGCCAAAGTTTGAGCGCAGACACACCTTCATTGTCTTCTATCCACGATCTTTTATTATTTATTATTAAATACTAGTCTTTAGTTCAGAAAGAATTAGTTGATTTTATAGTGATTTTTTGTGGCCTATCTTGCTTTAAAAATTGCCTTAAAATAATTTTAACGATTATCTTATTTAGCTCGAAACTAGCTCGACATCTTCTCGAGATTATTACAAACTGAGCACGAGCCACTTTCTATAGCTCGCCCTTGAGCTTCGCACATTTTGAGCTCACTCGAATTTTAATATGAGTTGAGTTGAGCCTAGACCAACTCGCTCAAACTCGACTCGTTTGCAGCCGTAGCTCCATGGTGCTAACCTACTCGGAGGTGGAGGATCTCGCTACCAAAGGAGACACCACCGACGAGCCCATCGTCATCATGGACAAGTCATCTTTAGACGTTAGTGAGAGCTAAGCTTCAGTTGTTGCTGGTGCAAGTCGATTCAATGTCTTGTAAGCCATCGACCACCATATTATTACCTTGCATTTTTTCTTGTAATTTGGTCAAGAAGTAATCAGTTTGCTCAAGACCGACTATTTCATCATACCTCACGTCTATCTTGAATAGTCATTTGCTCAAGACCAGCCATGCATAGACTATTCATCACTTCCACTCTCTTTTCTCATTTCTTCTGATGGCCGCATGTGCGCGACCTCAATATTTATGAAGGTTTTTCCGCGCAAAAATATCTAGTACTCCCTCTGTAAAGAAATATAAGAGCGTTTAGATCATTACTCTTATATTTCTTTACGGAGGCAGTACAATAGACTGCAGATAAACATTTGAGCAAACAAGACACTATTGCAGAAGGAGCAATTTATTACACCCACCGGTCAATGTTGTCTCTCTATGCTCCGCGTGTTATTTATACACCTTCCTCTTTCTCCCATACAATTGTCCGTCGAAGCAATGCAAGAAAAAGCAATTTATATACGACTGACAAATGAGTGTTCTCTCCATGCTTCAAGCTCAACACCTTGCTCCTACATACCAATTGTTAGCAAAACCACCAAGGAAAGTAAAAGGAGAACGGTGGTGAGAATTGGAGACATCGGAAATGAAAAGTCTCACATGCGCAGTGTGGCATAGTTCGACGTGGATAGACTTAGTTGTCCACAACCTGTCCCTGGTCAAAGAATGCGTCTAGGTGGCTGATGCGTGTGACTGCACAGTGAGACAACGGCCAGAAGCTTGGGCTGGGGCGGCCGGTGGCTGCTATGTACCTCTGTTGCTGGGGGTGTGAATGGTGGCTGTTGTACTGCTCACTTGTGCATTGCGACGACCTGGAGTTCAGGCTGGGCTAGTTGTAACTTATTATTTTGCTCCAACCACTCGGTTCGTCATTGCCCAGTCAGCCTTGCTGTAGCTCCGCCAATGTTTGCCATACCAGGGCGCAGTGGTAGCATTGTTTTAGGTTTTCTTGTTTGAAGTATAGGGAGCAATGGTGGCATATGGTTCTCTTGTCAAAGCTGTGACTGGTAGTTTTTAGCGGGGAGAAGCCAACAGCCGTGGTGTTTCTACAAAATTTGTTATCGGTGGGGATGACGCTGGATAAGGCAGTTATGGCAGTAATCGACTTCATCAGCAGGAAATGCTTTTTTAATCTTTAAACGCCAAACACTACCACAATGTTGTTCTGGGTTCCACAAATTGGGGAAGGCTAAATTTATTATTTGATGCATGATGTTTCCTGGGGGTTTACAGTCACAATTTTACATTCTCGTAACCGCCTATGTAAAAAGATCTTACCGATCACTTGGAGCCATTGTATGGCATTTTGTAAAATTTTACAAAACTGTGCAAAGTAGTGAAGTCCAGCTTAATATGTGTTGCATTGTTATTTTTTTTTTAGAGAAAAGGCGCCGGCCGAGCCCGAGAAGAGCTCGAACCTAGCCCGACTTTGAATTAACAAAGCCATCAACCGGCCAGGATTACAGGCGCACCACATTACAAAGAGAAGAATGCAATGCAAAGCGGAAAGAAAATACATAGAGCTAGGCAGAACAGCACAATGACAACAATGGAGCATCGTTGCCGACGCCCATCACTACGCCTACGCCAACTAGCCAACTAGGTACTTGGGAGGAGGGACATGCCGTGCAAGCATTGAGCGCCGGTTACATCCATGGCCAAATTTGGGCAACACTTGAGCTGTCTCCACCGTCGCAAAGGGCCACTACCCCTTCACTCAGGCTCGATGGGTGCCGCAACAGCGACCAGCAGAGTGGCTACACATAGCCCAGCTCCAGGTGACCGAGCTGCCAAAGGAGAAGCAGCCAACGCTGACCCACGAGCAACGGAAGACCATCCTGACGAGAACCAATCCGGCAGCGGCAGCACGGAGCAAGGGACGCGAGTTGTCGGACGAAGGCGCGCATCCATGACGAAGACCGAAGAAGAAGAGCAGGGCAACCAGGCCGCCATGCTTTGGAGCCGAGACACCAACCGCTCCACCACCAAGAGCAACTCCCGACCGCCGCCTTCAAGAAGGAACACGCCACCGAGGAGCCGTCGACGCCCATGCTTGTTATGGGCGTGGCGTTGGAACTCCCATGGATTCAGCACAGGGAAAACATCTCTATGGTTGATGGATGCACCTTGGCAGCTCCGTCACATGCTAGGTAGCTTTCCAAATGCAGCGAGCAACGAATACTTTCCAAATGCAATTAGTAGTAAAGGTACTCATTTTTGGAAGAAGCTGTACTATATGTGTGATGAATCAGTTAACTGCAATAAATCTACTCCCCTATTACTTTTTCGACAAATTATCAAATTTGTTGACTCAAAATAAAGTATCAAGTGGATACAAACACAAATACAACTAGATAATACCCCGCGCGTTGCCGCGGGAACTGTTAGTCTGATCCACATGATAATAGGATAAATCAAATAACTTTGTTTGCATTGTAAATAGGTGATCTTAAGATGAAAAACAGTCAATGGGCACAATACTTGCAGTATAATTATAAACATTGCCAAATGTGACTACTTTATAAGTTTGTTACTAAATATTGTGTGATATGGCATATGAAATCTCATATGACTTTTAATGTATAGAAACACGGATTCTGAAATGGAAATATTATGAAAAGTTATGTATTAGTTATTGTGTAGTATGTGTGACTCTTGTTGTAAATCAATATCCATAATCGCATACTAAGGATTTGAAAAAAGAATGAAAACTAAACACAAATATTGGCCAGTGTAGTATCTTCCTATACTTGATAGAGTAATGGAGCTCCAGTCTTTATTAATAAGAACAAAATTAATCATGATCAGCGGAGCAAAAGAGTACTGTATCCATTTCTCTCTTTTTCTGGCCAAAGCAAGTACAGATTACTTTGTCGCAAAGTGCATGAATATAAAGAGCATGAATTTATAAAATATATAAGTACTGAGATCCAAATTTATTGCCTTGCTCCCAGAATTTGTTTGCAACAAAAAGAAATTATGCATGGAAATTTATGAACTACACTAAACAAATGAAAAAAATTACAGTTTTTGTGGTTTATGATCTTAAACATGATGAATTCTCGTTTTCAGACCTCGGACAGTAGGATTATTCTAATTGCCTTTCATTTCAGGGAATGAAAACTGAACAGAAATAGCATGGAGTTGGGAAATCAGTAGTCCATCTGTAAAGTAGTAATCTAGAACGTCTTATATTACTTTACAGAAGTAGTACCATACAAAAATTACAGGATTTCAGCTGATTTCAACTCTAGCTTTTAACTTCCCATCTATCATGTATCATTGTCCTTACGATCCGTCAATGGTAGATCAGAAGAAGTTAATCCCTACAATACAGTGGGTAACTGTTCCGCAAATGAGCAATGTCTATCCATTTGTGGCAACAAAAGTATTTACATAAAATAAGATCGTGTGGTTAGAAAGCACATTAAATGTAGCTGGAGATAGTATCTACAATGAAGCAAGTAGTGAACCTCCCAAGTCCCAACATTCAAGTCTGGTGCCACATGTTCTTCATATAAATAATGGAAATAATCTGTCGTCAGTACAGAGGTCCGATTAGATGGAGGCTACCATAGAAGGCGTCACATCCAGCATCAAGAACTACATGAACATATTTTCTACTCTCTTGAATAAACTTCACGGATACTGTCGCAGAAGCATGAAGGTCTATATAGAAAAGATGTACACACATTTATTTATGACCCACAAAAAAGGTGGAGAAGAGCATAGCCAGCTAATTAAGAAGTATACATAATATAGTCTTATCAACTTAAAATCAATGAATGCAAATAGCTTACACCTAGAAGATAACCACTTTGTCCGTTCAACATATGTAAACTGCAGAACACCTGTGCAAAAAAAAATAGTAGGGATTACTTCATTTAGATTTAGTACGAAGATACCGAAGCAGAGGAAGATAGATAGATCTACCATCCAGCTATGCTTAGTGAACGGAGATGAGTGGCAATTGCAAAAAAAAAAATATAAGAAGGGGTTGAAACTTACACCAAATACATACCAGAAATAACACGTACATGCTACTGATTTTTTTGCTGATTTATGTTAAGATATATCTACCTTCCTCGAAAAGGCGCCAAAAGGATTTATGACATCCTCGTACATTTTTGGGTACTTTGTGCCTTTGCTTCAACATCTGAAAAACCACTCTGAATATCTAGGCACAACATAACAAAGGTCAAATTCTAGATAATATCAAGTAAAGTCCATCGTAAGGATTTATATTAAACCTTCTATGGTCATCTAGAAACAATCTTTCCATACAATTGAACATTATCAGCTATTATTCTTTCCAATTCTACAGAAGCATATCAGCTAGCATATCATACATCTCATTACTTAATCTGATCAGGCCCTGGGATGCACAATAATGACAATACATGGTCAGCTATGATAAATTATCAGATTGCACAAAGCAAAGATACATCACGAGATAAAATAAACATAATAGGTGTACAACTTGAAGAAAACCAAGAAAAATGACCATCTGTACCTCCTCGGTTTGACGTGGTCATGTATGAAAACAGTCTCTAACTGCAGATGGCCTTGAGCATGGAACATTGATTTGGTCTGAGGATGCATGTCTTAGATCAGTATCCCGTGGCCTGTAGCAAAAACAGAGAAGTGGGGAAACACTCATGGTCACCAGCATCCACGCGGATCTTGGGCGGAGCATCCATCCTGATAAAAACACGAAGCAGCCTCACATACCAAATGAGGAATAATTTGTTGTTGGATGATTATTACCAAATGAATCCAGCATATACACCAATCACCGAGTCAACAGACAGAAATAAGATGCAAGCTTCACTTGCGTAATATTGATCCCACGAAGGAATAAAAACAAAAAACTCTAATCATGCTTCAGGATCCAGGCTCCTCCCACCGTCCACACGAGAGATAGCGAGTTCTTCGTGCAGAGTTGCGCCCGCGTGCTCAGGATCCGTAGTCCACACGACAGCGCGCTTCAGGATCCACAGTCCGCACGGCAGCCGGCCACACGGCAACTCCGCCGAAGGGGTAGATCGTCCGCAAGCACTAACCCGTCGGCAAGGCGCTTGGGGCGGCAGAAGGATGTGAGGCCGGAGGCGCGGTTCGCTGCGAGGCAGTCGGCGGTGAGAGAGAGAGCAGGACGTGCAGAGATAACGATGGGGGGATTGCTTAAACGTGGTCTCACGCAAGAAACAGAGGGTCTTTTCGGTTCAGGAGTAACCATGGCATATGGAGCGTTTAGACTTCATCAGTTTTTGATGGAGCGGAAGAGAAAGCGACCGGCTTCGATGTCCAGGGATGGGTTCTGTAGTACAGAAGAAATATTTAATCACACAACTGAGGTGGCATGTGGGGCATATGTGGTGACGTGGATAGCTTGCATGTTAAGATAAATAGATAGTGGGGATAAACTTCTTATGTGTATATAGGATGAGCACACACCCGGCTACTGTATAGCTAGGATGCACATAACCAACACCAAAGAACGCATACAAATAAACAAGATGGTAAATAGCAAAGTCATATAATACCAAAAAAAGAAGAAAAATACCCGAACTGACCAGCATTTGAAAAACTACAACAACGATCATCTCTTGACATCACAAGGGCAACCAGGTTTCTTCAACAGCAATGCCTTCATCAAGGCAGCAACGCTCAAGTGTCACCATAACCGGATCCAACCACCAAAGGCTAGAATCAAGGTGTTTACCCTGAATAACAGGTTCGAGCATATCCGAGCAATGCCTTCAACAAGGTAATGGCACAAAAATATCGCCATTGCCAGGTATAACCAACTCGGGTTAGCCCTAAGTTTTCACTCTGAAGCTCGAGACCATGTACTGAAGAAGCACCACCAAATCGAATGCAATCTTGTGATGTCGCCACCACTTCTTCAGGATCCCAGCTGCTACACGCGTTGGGATAGATATTCAATCGCCGCCGCTGCACAACCATGCCCTTTGTGTAAAGTTGTTGTCATAGATTGTATCTCATCGCCAAAGGCAAACTAGCTAGAGTGAGAGCTATCAAAACTCACAAAGGAGCCTTCTAGATGCACCCCACAATGACACCAGTACGAGCAACCTGAAGCAACTACCGGATCTGGAGAGTCAAATTCTCACGAAGATCATTCAGTGGCCACCACAATCTGTAGCAAGGCTGCCGCCCCAGGCCGGAGTGGCCATCACACGAAACGGCGCTGTGATGACCCACAAGTATAGGGGATCTATCGTAGTCCTTTCGATAAGTAAGAGTGTCGAACCCAGCGAGGAGCAGAAGGAAATGATAAGCGGTTTTCAACAAGGTATTCTCTGCAAGTACTGAAATAAGTGGTAACAGATAGTTTTGTGATAGGATAAATTGTAACGAGCAACAAGTAACAAAAGTAAATAAAGTGCAGCAAGGTGGCCCAATCCTTTTGTAGCAAAGGACAAGCTGGAACAAACTCTTATAATAGGAAAAGCGCTCCCGAGGACACATGGGAATATCGTCAAGCTAGTTTTCATCACGTTCATATGATTCGCGTTCGATACTTTGATAATTTGATATGTGGGTGGACCGGTGCTTGGGTGCTGTTCTTACTTGAACAAGCATCCCACTTATAATTAACCTATATTGCAAGCATCCACAACTACAACAAAAGTATTAAGGTAAACCTAACCATAGCATGAAACATGTAGATCCAAATCAGCCCCTTACGAAGCAACGCATAAATTAGGGTTTAAGCTTCTGTCACTCTAGCAACCCATCATCTACTTATTACTTCCCAATGTCTTTCTCTAGGCCCAAATAATGGTGAAGTGTTATGTAGTCGACGTTCACATAACACCACTAGAGGCTAGACAACATACATCTTATCAAAATATCAAACGAATACCAAATTCACATGACTACTCATAGCAAGACTTCTGCCTTGTCCTCAGGAACGAACGTAATTACTCACAAAGCATATTTATGTTCATAATCAGAGGGGTAAAATATGCATATAGGATCTGAACATATGATCTTCCACCAATTAAACCAACTGGCATCAACTATAAGGAGTAATCAACACTACTAGCAACCTACTAGCATCAATCCCGAACTTTGAGACAAGAATTGGATACAAGAGATGAACTAGGGTTTGGAGATGAGATGGTGCTAGTGAAGATGTTGATGGATATTGCCCTCTCCCGATGAGAGGAGCGTTGGTGATGATGATGGTGATGATTTCCCCCTCCCGGAGGGAAGTTTCCCCGGCAGAACAGCTCTGCCGGAGCTCTAGATTGGATCCGCCAAAGTTCCGCCTCGTGGCGGCGGAGTCTCGTCCCGAAAAGTTCCTGTCTATTTTTTTCTCATCGAAAGACCTCATATAGGAGAAGATGGGCGTCGGAGAGCCACCAGGGGGCCCACGAGGTAGGGGGCGCGCCCTAGGGGGGGCGCCCCCACCCTCGTGAGCAGGGTGTGGGCCCCCTGGCCTTCATCTTTGGCGTGGATTTTTCTTTATTTCTTTTAAGACGTTCCGTGGAGTTTTAGGACTTTTGGAGTTGCGTAGAATAGGTCTCTAATATTTGCTTCTTTTTCGACCAGAATTCCAGCTGCCGGCATTCTCCCTCCTTATGTAAACCTTGTAAAATAAGAAAGAATAGCCATAAGTATTGTGACATAAAGTGAAATAACAGTCCATAATGCGATAAATATCTATATAAAAGCATGATGCAAAATGGACGTATCACACTGCAGCGGGGCACAACACCGACGTGCATCACCTGAACCAGGAGGGAGGGCTACCATGGGGCCAAACCCACACACCCCACCACCTTCACTGCTCAAGAGCCAGAAGCCTTAACCCTCGGCCATCACAACCGTGTTACCATGGAGCGAGCCAAATCGGGCTAGTAGCCGCTCAACCGACGAAGAATAACCGGCCAAAGTCAGCTAGATCCAGCAAGTCGGCGGAGGAACTCATGGGCGAGACGAAGTCAACCATGCCAAGTATCACTAGAGAGAGGTTGCTCCCCACTGGAGATGCCATCACATTACTCGTCGACCGTTGTGTCATGCATGCAGCAGAGGAACTACAAGGTGTGAAAAAATTGTCGTTGTCGGTCGAGCTGAGCACCCTGCCGCCACCGTCGTAGGACCCCGTGCAAGCTTCGCCCGCGGTTCACCGTTCCTTTGTTCTTTATGCTTGCTTTGAAGTCGGCAGCTACCCAGTCAAAACTTATGTATATTCGAGCAGCTTATTCTGGCTAATCTTTGCGGCAATGTCTTGGACGTTATGGACGACTCGTTCTTCAAATTCATTGTGTTCTTGCAACACTGACACCTGGTTTTAAGGTAGCCTCACCGTGACCTGGTTGGGCTCATGCTGGATGCGCTTCTGGCTACTGTGCATCGCTTATTGTCGGTGTCAAAACCGATGGATCTTGGGTAGTGGGTCCCGAACTGTGCGTCTAGGACGGATGGTAACAGGAGGCAGGGAACACGATGTTTTACCCAGGTTCGGGCCCTCTTGATGGAGGTAAAACCCTACGTCCTGCTTGATTAATATTGATGATATGGGTAGTACAAGAGTAGATCTACCACGAGATCAAGGAGGCTAAACCCTAGAAGCTAGCCTATGGTATGATTGTTGTATATGGAGTTGATTGCCCACGGACTACAACCCTCCGGTTTATATAGACACCGGATAGGGTTAGGGTTACATAGAGTCGGTTACAATGGTAGGAGATCTTGAATATCCGCATCGCCATGCTCGCCTTCCACGCCAAGGAAAGTCCCATCCGGACACGGGACGAAGTCTTCAATCTTGTATCTTCATAGTCCTGGAGTCCGGCTGAAGGTATAGTCCGGCTACCCGAGCACCCCCTAATCCAGGACTCCCTCAGTAGCCCCCGAACCAGGTTTCAATGACGACGAGTCCGGCGCGCAGATTGTTCGGCATTGCAAGGCGGGTTCTTCTCCAAATCTTGTGTACCTATAGGAATAATGTCCGATTTTTGTAATGTAGTGCTCCTCGGCTTCCACGCCCAATAATGGCCGTCTTCCATGTGTCAAATGAATGCGAAAAGCCGAGGCGTTTTTACATCCACACCCCTAGCCGTATAAACGAGCCGCCTATTTAACGGGATGGGGATTTAGGTCCAAACCACATCTTCTCCTTTCCACGAGTTATCATCAGAGCGCTTCCAGCAAAGGTCCATTCCAACATGACCAGCCATCGCAGCTCCTCCCCTCGCCCCTCCGGTCCCAAACCCGGGGACTGGGAGAGTTGCACCATCCCGCATAGCGAGTTAGTGTCGCTTCAGGCCAAGGGATTTCTCCCTCAGGCATACATGGTCCCGGTCCGAGCCGGTCTCGCCACCTACAATGGCAGAAAACAAGCGGAGAGCTCCCCCCAATCCTTCTAAAGGAGAGCGGGTGTGCCTCGTCCCCTATCTAATAAGGGGACTGGGATTTCCAATTCATCCATTTCTCCGCGGGCTTTTGGAGTTCTACGGCCTCCAGCTGCACAATCTCACGCCCGCCTCCGTATTGCATATTGTGGGTTTCGTCGCCCTTTGCGAGCTATTTTTAGGCGTTGAGGCTCATTTCGCGCTGTGGAAGAGATTATTCTGCCTGGTGCCCCGTTCTTAAGAGGGGTCTATATACCAAGTGGGCGGAGCCGAAGTATGGCGCATCGCCGGGACCGGATACCTATCCGGAACCCCAAAGAAGGCGTCCGAGGACTGATCTTCGGAATGGTTTTACATAGATGACGTCCCGCTACCGGACCCTATCCGGATCGGTCTCCCTGAGTTCAGCAGTGCTCCATTGAAGAAACGCTTGAGCTGGCGTCCGCGGAGCTCTCAGAGAGAAAGCGACAGAGACGTCCTTTACCTGATGGGCCGAATAAGACTGTTGGCTCATTCCGGACTAACCATGATTGGAGTCATGGCCGCATGCATTATGCGGGGGGTGCAGCCGCTTCAATATAGAGGCCACCTCATGTGGGATTTCAACGGGGAGGATGACGCCACACGTTACGGTCGTAAGGGGCCGGCCTCAGCCGCCGCCTTAGTAAAGATCTTATCCTCTTTGTACAAGGGAGAAAAGGAGGAATTCCTCCGCGTCAACCCGCGGGCCAGATTCAGTATGTACGATCCTCCAAGTTGGGTAAGTGAACAATTGCGCTTGCGCGTTTGTTTTATACTCCCATGGTTAGATAGGTAGTCTAACGACTTCAATGCAGGAACTACGACAGGAGGTAAAGGATATAAACAGCCGCCCTCCACAGCCCGAGGACCCAGAACGGTCCCTCAATCCGGACTCCGAAGAGGATCCGGACATATCGGTGGAGCTTATCGACGGGGTGTTCCATCAGCTAAGCAAGGACAATACCTTGGTAGCCATTACGGCGGATTACCCAGGGTTAATCCCGGCCTCCCAGGTGACAAAAACCGGGGTCCTATTGCCTTGAAAGAGATTCCATCCTCACGTAGCCCGGTGTTTCTGACGACAGCCGTGTTTTGCAGGGGAGATTTCCGAGGCAGGAGGCCGAACCTGCGGCGGCTAGCCAACGAGGGGCCGCAGGGCCCCGTGGGGCAAAAAGGAATGTAGTCCGGACTGAGATGCTGGCGCAAAGGTATAGTGCACCCTCTGTTTCCCTGGAGTTATTCTGTCAGGGCATATTAACGTTCGTGCTATCTTCAGAACGAAGAGACCTCGCCGGACTACATCCGGAGAGGTTGCCAATCGCGCCTCGACCAGCCAGGCTCCAACGTCTGGCTAGGAAGCGGAGGCAAGCACAAGGCGCGCACCGGACGCTCCTCCGATAGAGGATGCGGGCAGGCTATCTGCCACAAATTCTGAAGTGGAGAGTGCCATGAACCACAGGCGTCGCCGGACAATTCTACGCGACGCTTTAGATGCCTTTAATTCGGGAGATGCGTACCTCCGTGCCGCTCAAAATGGTTTAGCCAGAGCCACGGAGCAGTATGTAAAAGACATACGGGTAAGAAAATTTTGGTTAAATATATATATGCCAGTAGCCCCCGAGACTTGAAGCAGTTAGAGCAACTGATTTAAGGATCATTTAATATGCAGCTTCTTACAAAGAAGAATACCGTACTGTCCCAGGAGCTGGAAAAGTGCAAGGCCCAACTAGAGGCCGCACTAGCCGCAGCAGGGGAGCCCAAAGAGACCCCCTCAGGTAAGATACACTTCGAAATATTAGTATTGTGCGGTGTGGGTGCAAATCTGACAAATCATATTGCAGATGGCGCCGGACTCGATCCGGACAAGCAACAACTCTTACGCCGGCTAAAGGCCGGTGAGAGTACGTTGACAAAGGTGAGGCGAAAGAAGAATGATCTTCAGGATGCCAACACCAAGCTGGACGTCGAACTTAAAGATGTTCGTGGCCAGCTTTCAGAATCCACGAAGGAGAATCAGCGGCTTCGACGCGGCACTTTTAGTAAGTGCTTGAACGAACTTTGAAAAAAGAGTTCGGCGAGGAAGTCGACTAACAGAGTAATGTCTGTAGGTATGCTCACAGGTTGTCCTGCAGAGGAGATGCCCGGTTCTACGGGTGACCTTCTTCCCGAACTCTTGCAACTGCACGAGCGAATTCGACAGGTGATGCGGGGTATTGCCCAAGCCTTATGGCCTGCCCACTCCGTGCCCGAGGGCCTTGGAGAGCTTGCGGAGAAGCTGAAGGGAGCTCGGCGGCGCTTCCAGTTGTGGAAGATATCGGCCTGCCGACAAGGCGCTAGGGAGGCCTGGGCCATGGTGAAGACCCGTTTTACGAAGTCTGACCCAAACCACATGGCCGAGGTTGGACCAGTGGGGCCTGACGGGAAGGAGATCCCTGTAAGCTTAGTATATGGCCAAGTAGAGTTGGCCGCGAAGTATTCCTAGCAGGACTGTAAATTAGACAGCCTGTTAGATGGTATAGAAGAGGAATACAATCAGTCAAAATGACTGTGTAATTTTGAATTGACATGTGTAATGCCTTCTAGCCGGATTGTAGATCGTTTGTCATTGCCGACCTTTTTGCTTCAAGCTCGGGACCTGACGGTCCAGAGTGTGTCCGAATACCCTAGCGGTTATATAAGAACCGGGGTATGCGTGGAGACCAGGCGTAGGGGTCATCAGTGCTTTATCAGACAAGTGCCCAACTAGTTATGTTATATTACATGGTTAGTAAGAAACATCTTCCAGAGAGAATAGTTCCGTTAAGGGTTCCTTTCGCTGGGAGGCATGCCCTAAGGTGCATGTCCGGACTGCGTGAAGAGACGCAGAAAAAAAAGCATCTGGGGGCGCATAAAATGAGTAAAAAGATCATCTTTTATTTCACCGACCGAATATTCCCTTAAGAACGCTAGCTTTCGGCTTCAACCAGTCTGAGGTACACATCCGGCTGACCCGGCAGTAACAATCGCAGAGGTGCTCCCTTTACCGCCTAGCCGAACAATCGGGAACGTAGGGGTAAGCACAGGAGCCAGGCAACCCAGCTTGGCCAAAACTTAAGTCATATCGATGCATATAATGGTGAAGAAAAAAAGGTACATGCGGAAGTTTGACGCATGTGTTGGGCGTGAAGCCCGTATAAATAAGCTTCTGTTAAAGAAGCCCCCAGGTTTAATGAGCGCGAGTGGCGCGTCACTAGATGAGCCTTTAAGGGCTATGAAAGAAGAAGAAAAAAGTGGGAAGGAGAGAAATGTAAGACAGAAAAATACAAAAAGGGATGGACAGAGGAAGGAGACGAACACAGAGTCCGGCGCTAGGCATAGAATCTTCGGAGACGGGTGGCGTTCCACGGGTTCGGCTCGAGTCGGTTATTCGACGCATCTCGCAGGCGGTACGCCCCATCAGTCAGGACTTGGTCGATTATGAATGGACCTTCCCACTTGGGCTTGAGTTTGTCCTTTTTCTTATCCGGCAGGCGTAGAACTAGTTCGCCAACATTGTAATTTTTGGCCCGTACTTCTCTGCTTTGATATCTTCGGGCCTGCTGTTGATAAAATGTGGAACGGGCTTTTGCCACATCGCGCTCCTCCTCCAAGGCGTCCAAGTTGTCCTGCCGATCGAGCTCGGCTTCTCTTTGTTCGTACATGCGCACTCTAGGTGAGTCATGAATTATGTCGCAGGGCAGAACTGCTTCTGCGTCGTACACCATAAAAAATGGTGTGTACCCGGTGGTGCGATTTGGCGTGGTCCGCAGCCCCCATAGCACGGAGTCGAGCTCCTCTACCCAGTGCGTGTTAGATTCCTTGATGGACCGCACCAGTCTGGGTTTAATGCCGCTCATGATAAGACCATTTGCACGTTCAACCTGGCCGTTAGTTTGTGGGTGATAGACGGAAGCATAATCGAGCTTGATGCCCATGTTTTTGCACCAGAGTTTTACCTCGTCGGCGGTAAAGTTTGTACCGTTGTCGGTTATGATGCTGTGGGGGACGCCATAACGATGTACAACCCCGGATATGAAGTCTATCACAGGTCCGGATTCGGCCGTTTTAACAGGCTTGGCTTCTATCCATTTGGTGAACTTATCCACCATGACCAGTAACTATTTTTTCCTATGGGTTCCACCTTTAAGGGGTCCGACCATGTCAAGCCCCCAGACCGCAAAAGGCCAGGTGATGGGTATAGTTTAGAGTGCGGTGGGTGGTATATGGCTTTGGTTGGCAAAAAGTTGGCAACCAGCGCATCGTTGGACTAGGTCCTGAGCGTCTGCTCGGGCCGTCGGCCAGTAAAAGCCTGTACGGAAAGCCTTGCTAACAAGGGACCGAGCAGCGGCGTGGTGACCACCGAGTCCGGCATGAATTTCAGCCAGGAGATTCCGCCCTTCCTCTTCGGAGATGCACCTTTGAAGGACTCCGGTAGTGCTTTTCTTAAGCTTCATGTACCCGTAATGGGGTATTGCTTGGAAGATTGTGAATGCTTCTCGCCCTAGTAAAGCGTGATATCCGCTCTTAAATGGGGCCACCTGAAATGTGACTTCTTCGGACCTGTAATTATCCGGCGTGCCGAACACCACATCTAGTGTGATTTTTCCTATGCAGCGCGCTTCCCGACTGGGGATTATTCCTCTGAAGGTTGTGCTGCTTCGCTCGACGCGGTTCCAGCCTATTTCCATTTTTTGAAGGGTTTCCTCATAAATGAGGTTCAGTCCGCTGCCTCCATCCATGAGCACCTTGGTGAGGCGAAAGCCGTCCACTATGGGACTGAGGACCAATGCGGCTGGTGCTCGGGCTGTTCGGAATCTAGGTTCATCACTTGCGTTGAAGGTAATGGCAGTGTCGCTCCATGAATTTATTGTTGCAACTTGATAGACTTCGGCGAGGCTGCGGAGTGTTCTTTTTCGCACATTGTTTTATGCGAAAGTCTCGAAGACTGTGAGAACGGTACTGGTGTCCTTGGGCTGGCTTTCTGCGGCCTCCGGAATTAAGAGGTCCTCGCCGATTTTGGCCACCTGCCGGAGTATCCAACATGCTCTAAGGCTGTGAGCTGGTGTGGCGTCCTCTGTACTGTGAATTCTACAGGGTCCATCAAGCCATCTTTCCAGTACGGTTCCATGCCCTGTAGAGGGTTTTGGCTTTTTGGTGTTTATCCCGGGTGTCCTGTGATAATGCACCCTCTTAGTTCAGACGGGATTACTATTCAAGGCCGGATCATCCCAAAAATTTATTTCGGTTTTCCAGGCGCTTTCCATCGCACAGTATTTTTGTACTATGGACGCCAAGTCAGCGAAGCGTGTGATGTCACGACGACTTACGGCGTTAAGGATTCCCTTGTTTGTGCAATTACTGCAAAAAATTGAGATTGCGTCTTCCTCGCGGCAATCCTTTATCCTGTTCATAACCAGGAGGAATCTGGCCCAGTAATGATGTACTGTTTCCTCGGGCCTCTGCCTGATTTGGAAGAGATCGCTTATGATCGGGTGGGCGGGTGTCGTTGATTCTGAACCCTCACCCAATCCAAGATTCGGAGACCGAAGAGTTTCCGAACTCTGAAGTTCGGATTCTTGGATGTTGTCCAGTGAATCTGGCCCGTTGCCTGATTCTAAGCTCAGGTCTTGAGTTATATCTCCCCCTCCGCGGGTATCCGGCTTGGAGGGGTCGGGAATTCGTACGTAGCTAGTCCTTAAAATAGATGAAGGGTCGCCACACTGCGTCTCTACCACGGCAACGTGGTGGGTGACTTGGGGAGAGTTAATTTCTCTTAGATCGGGTTTAAGCCCAACCTGGTCGTAATCCGTAGCGACCCCCAGGGTGGCGATGCGATCCAAGAGCTTGTTTACGGAAGAGAGCTCCATTGGATCTAGCTGCTCGACGAGCTCCGAGCTGACGTGTAGGTTGCTTTTGATGACCCGAGAGGTCACCGTCGGCGCAACAGCCGAACAGGCGGTCATGAGGAAACCACCTAGCCGGAGGGTTTGGCCGACAGCCAAGGCTCCCTTAGCAACGGCGTCGTCTTTAAAGACGGTAGGAGGCATCCTTCCTGATTGTGACGGCACAGAGGAACTCTTAATGAAAGCACCAATGTCGGTGTCAAAACCGACGGATCTCGGGTAGTGGGTCCCGAACTGTGCGTCTAGGCCGGATGGTAACAGGAGGCAGGGAACACGATGTTTTACCCAGGTTCGGGCCCTCTTGATGGAGGTAAAACCCTACGTCCTGCTTGATTAATATTGATGATATGGGTAATACAAGAGTAGATCTACCACGAGATCAAGGAGGCTAAACCCTAGAAGCTAGCCTATGGTATGATTGTTGTATATGGAGTTGATTGCCTACGGACTACAACCCTCCGGTTTATATAGACACCGGATAGGATTAGGGTTACATAGAGTCGGTTAAAATGGTAGGAGATCTTGAATATCCGCATCGCCAAGCTTGCCTTCCACGCCAAGGAAAGTCCCATCCGGACACGAGACGAAGTCTTCAATCTTGTATCTTCATAGTCCTGGAGTCCGGCTGAAGGTATAGTCCGGCTACCCGAACACCCCCTAATCCAGGACTCCCTCACTTATCCTCTTCGTATGGTCTCCTACTCGATTGCCACTCTCGGTGGCTTTTACCCTACATCTTATATGTTTTTTGGGCATGATTGTGCTATTACCCCATCGATTTTCTTATAACTCTTGGGATTTTGTTGTATGGATACTTGCTTTATCTATAAAATGGGGCGAAAGCCTATTTCGAGAGTTGACCCCCTAAACGTCGGTGGACGCGCCTAGTCAATGACTGGGTGTTTCTTAGTTGCCCGTCAGTGCAGCCACACTCCTCATTTTCTTTCTCATATGTCCGGTCACTTGCACGTGATTGGTGAAAATGAAGAGAGAGAAGAATGAATAAAGAAAGAAAAAAGATGGTTCGTGGTGGGGCGCGTCCTATGTGGCGGACTGACCGGGCGTGTCCGCGAGCTCTCATATCCTCCCTACATTTATCCTTAATGTGAAGGTTCGCGGACAGACTGGACGTTTAGCGGTGATATGAGGGGTTCGGTTGGGTCATTTTTTTTACATTTGTGCCATGTCCTATCAGTGACTGGATGCATCCGCGGGTATGAGAGACGGTTTGAGACGTTTGGTTATAGATGCTCTCAGACTAGATCGACGCTCCAGACCACTCCACCGGCAAGTGTCACCTTGTCACCCGGACAGACTAGGACGCCACGCTCATGGACCTCGGTTTCTCGCCGCCTGCTAGCCCTTCCTTGACGGTGGGTATTCGTGTTGCGGCGCGAGTACGACGCCTTCCGTCGAGGCAACACTCCTATTGGAGGTGGGAACGTGCGGGGACGTGTGTCGTCCTGCTTTCGGCGGGCTTTTCTAGCCCATTAATCACAAAATTAGTTATTCGAACGACAATCTTGAAGTATCTTTTTGTTGTACAGAGAACAATACTCACCATTCCTATGACTAAATATGATTAACTACTACAGTACACTACCTTTACTACTGTCAGATCCATAGATCGGCTTTAGCTGTCTGCATCGTATTACCTTCGATTAATTAATTAATTGGTTAGATTAGACGCATAATGGAGCTCGATATATCTGAATCACTTTTACCTTTTCTCAACACCTCTCTCAGTCGTATGGTGCTTGTCTTCCTTGATCATGTTAAATGGAGCCAAATCACGATGGATTTGTAGCTTTTTTTAACAACCTTCACTTTTATCCGTTATCTACGATTAGTTTGGAGGACGCTGGTGGAGAGATCGAGAGACGACAGGCAACGTCGTAATGTTGGACAGTCAAGATTAGTCATGTGAGCTGGCAGATGAGCGCGGCGGTTCAAGCGAGCGAGGAGTAAGCTGGAAGCCTCCTCGTGACCGTCGAATCGCTGTCAGAGCTCACCTCCGCTTTGCCTCTTGGATCATCGTGTTCCTTGGACTTACTCGGCCAAGCGGCCACGAAAGTAAGGAAAATAAACACTTCGGCTCATATTTCACCATCGTACGGCACCGTACGGCCTTTTGAGATTCAAGTCAATCACATCGACTCCAAAATCATAAGTGCATGATTGGGTGTGTTTTTCGTTCTGTAAGTAATGGTTTTGAATGGAAATGTTGAGCAGGTAGGATCTTCATTTTCTAAAATGATTACGATAGGACACAAATTTGGCAATGCATTTCCCTTTCCCTTTCTACATTTTGTTTGATTATTCTGTTGTTGTACGTGCTCGACACGAACAAAACATGATGTCCCCTGGCGCGGCCAAATTTGTCGAACCAAAACTGAGCAATCACGTCAATTACTCGATTCAGGCCACAGACTGGGTCGACTGGTGGTGATAGAGCCAGCTTGCATTGCACATGCGCTCGATCGCGTGGCTAATGTACACACGAATTCACTAGGTGCACCAACATATTACACCCCGCAGATCCCCCATAAGTCACACGTGTCAATACCTTAGGAATTCCAATATGTTATATAAAGAAGATTGTTAATGGTTAGGAAAATATGCTGGTTACTTTAATAACTATACTAATGGGGTTGTGTACACATTACTAGCCTCTTTGTGTTGAAACAATTTCATTGCTTTCATTGCCTTATGTTTTTAACGAAGAAAGATCCTTCTGTGCAATGAACAGTACCAAATAATGCTAATTGTGCTTGATTTATTTTGTTTGGGTCAAATGTTCGAGAAGTTATTTCCCAAAATCCAAAAATATTATATCCCGATCTTGATGTTTTCAATTCTAATAGGAGTGTTTTTTGGGGAATTTGGCAGATAGACTGTTATCTGTATCCTTGAGGTGACAGAAGCAACCATGAGGCTTTTGATGCCGCGAAGAGAACCTTATTTTACACACATGAGTGGGCCCACACAAAGCAATTGCAATTCAACATGGCGCACCAACAAGTCACTGCCGAGCAGAAAGAACTCACAAGACCAACATATTATCAAACATATGTGAGATCGTTTCATATCTTATACCATAGCATATGTACTCCTAGTGTCCTCATATTGGTCCAAAGCTACCACAGGACGCTTTCAAGAGTTTGCACAAGCTCTTTACTACTTCATCAATGGCACTACTTTGGCAGATGTCCATACAAGAATAATATGAATCATCACGGATCACGGAATCGACAACTTTGGGGCGTAGTATTGAAATGTAGTTTCTACTGTATGAAATGTATCTCATGTTCTACGTAAGAAAAATCTCGCTTTTGAAAATCCCTTACCGTCCATCCTAGCATAATTTCACTATAAGATACTCCATCAAAGCTCTCCATCATTACATACACAACCAATCCAGTACACATCAGACTTAAAAGAAAGAAAGAAAAGCTATGGTTCCATAAAACCGACCAATCCAGTTATACATCAATGATTCTTGAACACCCGAGCAAAGATAAGATGGCCAAACTAGCAATCAATCAAACAATTGAAAAATTGACAACACATGAGTCTTTCCCTTGCCATGTATGAAATCTCAATATAAAGTATCAATGGTGCGTGGCGTGCCGCCGCGCGGGCATGGCTAATAGTACTACATGCACGTCCGAACAAACGACACAATGAGGTGTGATGGACATGCTACAGTGATTCTCAGATTGCTTGTGTCTTTCCTGTTTAGGAGTGTGTTTCAATTCAACTCTAGGTTATACAGGCTCCAACGAGAAGGCTTCCGATCTCTCCTTCACTTATGGTTGATGGCCACCTAGCACCAAGTCTCCAAGAGAGAGAAACCCACCTACTAATCATACTACCTGTTAGTTATAGGAGGGTTGGCACACTTAAGAGCTGACCGTGGGCGTTCCTACGCTTAGGAAGCTGGCACGAAGCATGGGTCGGAGAGACATCATGGAACAAGAGATCGATCGAATCATTCTAGCCTGCTGCATACGGATCGCATGCATCTTTCATCAGCCCGGTCTTTAATCACCAAATTAAGAGCAACTCCAACGCGTCGATCCAAACAAACGCACACTTTATTCTCTTTTCGTTCGTTCGGTTCGACGGCCCATTTGTCGTCCGCCCTCTTTTGCGTTTGAGTTCGTAGTGCACCTAACATGTCCACCTATTTCATGTCCGCACACAACTTTTAAAAGGCCCACGGCATGCCAGTGTCATCGCATAGAGTTCTTGCCGGCGCCATGCATGCCAGCAGCCGGCATACATGCCAGCCTCCAAAATAACCACCACATAATTCATACTGGCGCACTTGCTAGGGGCCGGCACACATGCCAGCACACAAAAAGGGGCGGAAGTTCAACCACGCCATCTCTTCCTTGGTCATGCCAGCCATCATACTTGGCGGCATACAAAAAAGGATGGCGCTCTCCGCCATAGATCACTCGTCGTCGAACTTGAGCATGTTGGCCTACATCTTGTCGAACCATGGCCTCTTCCTCGGCGACGCCGTGCTCAAGCCCACCTTCATGATTGCCACCCCCGTCATCATGCTAGCGAGCGCCACTTCTTTTGCGAATAGACGTGGAAGGCGGGAATCGGCTGCGTGGCAGACACGCCCGGCGACTCTAGCAGAGCCACACGAGGGAATGCCGACGAGCCCGTGTTGGACGCGGCCACGACGGCGCTGACGAACCCGTGATGGTCAGGGTTTAACCCTAGGTAGAGCAAGGCCTCCTTTGTTGCCTCTGCGACTCGGGCATTGGTATCCTCCTGCTGAGTGGCGGCGGCTTCGAGCTTGCGGTCCTACGCGTACCTCAGGCCCTTTCTCTTGGCCGACTGCACGGCCTGCTGCTCGTGAGTTAACTGCTGCTTCTTGGGCGGCTGGGCAAGCGAGGGAGGCGAGGCCGGCGGCAGCATCGAGGGTCGGCTTGTCGTCCATGGAGAGCGATCGGGAGGGCGGGAGTTGTTTTGGGAAAGTGGGGGGGATGGTGGTGGCTGTGCCACCGACTGGCGGGCCAGGAGGAGGAGTATGTGGGCGTTATGCCTGTCAGTTTCATGTCAGCGCAGATGCAAATGAGGCCTAAATTTGGGCTGGGAATGGGTCGACAGGCGGATAAAAAGCGAACACACGTTCATTTGGGCCGGTGTGTTGGACCGACTTTTCTATCAGTTTTGAACCAAACGAACATAGGCGGATGAAATAAGTTGGCGCATTGGAGTTGCTCAACTCTAGCTGACCACGCAAAACAGGCGAAACCACAAAATTCCGACGAGTATGCGGGCTCGGCCCAATTTTTCGGCCAGAACAGAGCCCGCATACTCGCCCACTCCATAAAAAAATTTGCTGCGGCCCGCAAACCGCACGCCCCGATCACTATATCTACGGTTCCGCAGCGCGTTTGCGGGTCGAAACCCTATCCCCCGCCGCCGCCGAGCCAAGCAATTCCCCACCCCTTCTCCACATTTCTCGTCGCCAGCGACGACCTCCCTGCCTCCAGCCGCCATGTGGGGCCGCATGTGGAGCTCCGAACGCGGCTCCGGCGGCAGATCCGGCGGCGGAAGCGACCTCGAGCGCGAGCGGCGCGTCTAGTCGGACGGCACAAGGAAGCGCGGGGCCCGGAAGTGGACCAACTGCGGCCTGTCGCCGCCGGCGAGCTTCCGCGTCCACGAGACGGAGTACGACCGCCGGCGAGCGTCCTTCTCCTCCGCGGCGAGATCTTCCTACGTCGGGAACTCCTCCTCTTCCAGCGCAGGCCTTCTCCCCATGAAGGAGTGGTCGGAGGAGCCAGACGACTTTGAGTTCGTCCAGGTCAAGGAGGCCCAAGGAGCTCGCTCCGCTCGGCGCCGCGGAGTCGTTGGGCTGAAAGACTTAGTCTCCGATGTCGACGCGATTGCGGCCGCCATTGCCGAGCGGAGTGTGCGCAAGGAGGCGGAGCGCCGGCGCCACGCGAAGGAGCTCGAAGACCTCCAGTGGCGGCAAGCGGTCGCCACCAACCTCGCCGCCAAGGAGAAGGACGAGGAGTGGCGCCGCATCCGCGAGGTGCAGAGGGCGAAGTACATTGACCTCTGCAGCTCCGGCGAGGAGGATTGAGCTCCTCCACGGCGTCGTCCATGGCGCGACCTCGCCGCCGTGAGATCCCCACCCCTCTAGTACTAGTATTAGTGTTTGTAGTGTTTGATCATGTAAAATTTATGTAGTATGTGATGAACTACTCGCGTCAACGAGGTGCAATTTCTCCCGCGAAACTGTTTTTTCAAATTATGCAGTTTCAGATATGGTTTCTGTTCAGCCGCGCTAGTTTTCGACCCGCAAACGTGATCTTCATGAAACTGCAAACACGTTTTGCGGGTTGAGATTTTACGAGATCTGCTAGAGTTGCTCTAATCAACTATATAGATCGGCTTTGATCTTTGATGTGTCTCTGTACTTCTGTAAAGAACGATACTGTAGTCACCATGCCTGGTTATTAGTAGTACTTAATTACTACTGCACCGTACAACCAATTTAGGTCCACAGATCCACATTAGCTGCTCCATCTCACTGCCTTTAACTAACTAATAGCTTGGATGCATAATGGACGGGGATCGATCTCGATTACTTGCGTCACATTTGTGTTTTCATCCCATCCGCCACACGAAGTCACGCTCGCTCAAAGTCACATTTTGCGGTGATTACTTGCACAAGAACACTACCTCGACCAAATCATTTCCCTATGGCTGATTTGCGTGAGGTCCTATTTAACATTATACACCTTTTTTCACCCAAAAAAACATTATAGCCTTTCGATCTTCGTTGCATTTAGAGGGCTAATTTGTTTGGAGATGGAGGAAAGAGTGCAGAAATGACCAGTAGGGGACAGGCTCCAGGGAGCCTGTTTTTAAACTTCATATTTACACATTCACCGTATAACAAGTTTGAGAAAAGTTTCATAACAATATACATTCATACATGCCATGGACAAAAATACAAATACGTACATGTAAAGGGTCAAAAAAGTTTCATAAGTTTTTGTAATTAGGCACGATGGCACGAGTCTAGTACTCACAAACCTCTCCTGATTTAGTGTCAGTTTGTGAAAATACATATGCGCAGATGTTTGCGGCAGTGCGACCAAAAAAGACCAAGGAGATATTTACCCCGATTTAAGGTGCCGTTGGAGATGGCCTAACCATTTCATACGTTCTTATTTTTATTTTGATAGGTTCACTCAGTCTAGAATATTGCAGCTCCATAATATTGGTACGCTGCCACCGTTGTTGTTGTTAAAAGGAGGCAACTAGGGCTCCAAGACGCCAAGGCTCATGGCGTCTAGACTTTACGTCTGCCATATCGGTTTGAGATGGGCTAGAGCCAGATGCCGGAGATTATGGCGTCTGCCGTGCTGCAAGACGCCGTGGTTATTTGGCGTCTTGAAAAGGATCAGATTCAGAAAAACATTCAAACTAGAGTTAAATCGTGTTAATCTTTTGTAAATGGGTCAAAACAGTAAAAAAAAAAAGTCCCGTCCAGACGGCTACCATGCGTGACACTCCAGCAGCAGGCTCTGCTTTTGTTTGGCCTTCTGCAATTGCAGGGAGGGGTCTTCGAAGACTTGTGCAAGCCAGAGAGGTAGGGTTGGTGTTGGTTTGGAAGTCCATAGTCGCTCTTTCGCTGTCGGTCTTTCTCTTTGAATGGTGGTGATCCAGCTCTGGCATTTCTAGCTGTCTCTCAACCTTTCTGCATTCCGTTTGATTATTCTGTTGTACGTGCCCAGACACGAACAAAACACGATGTCCCCTGGCGCGGCCTGATTTGTGGAACCAACACCGAGCGATTACGTTAATTAACCGATTGAGGCCACGGACTGGGTCGACTGGTGGTGATCCAGCCAGCTTGCATTGCACATTGCACATGCGCTCGATCGCGTGGCTAATTGCACACAGCGTCACTGACTTATAGTACTACTCCAGTGCTGGTTAAAACAAACTTAAACAGTGCGATTCTGTCAACTTGTACTGGAGTAGTTGTCTTGTCTACTCACATAGTTTTGTCCGGCCAAATCTTATCTGCCACCATGTTCATCTCATCCGGGTGCTTTTTACTCGATCTGTTCGTCTCGCTCCGGACTGGCAGGGGCCTGCGGCACGTGCTTCGCTGGCTGGCCGGCCTCACTTTGCTGTCGCCCACATCACGTGCGCGCGATCTGTATATGATCCTCACATGATTAAGTGCAACTAGAGCGTACGTCGGGCACATGGTCCCGTATGACTACTGGTACTGGGGACCCGTGTGGTACGTCCGTACAAATGTTACAGCAAGAGCAAGGTGTGGTGGACGAGCTACACTGTTTCTTGGGTTTGCCGGTCCCTTTTCTGCCTGTTTAGGTTCTACAGGCTCCAACGAGAAGGTTCCCGATCTCTCCTTCACTTCATGGTTGACGGCCACTTAGCACCAAGAGAGAAACCCACCTCCTCCATTCGTGACTTTTCTTACACTATGGCAGTGCCAAAAAAATGTCTTACATTTTAGGATGAAGAGAATACATACTTTCTTCGTTTTATAATATTGTGCGTATAGATTTTTTGAAAACTCAAACCTCATCAACTTTGATCAAATTTATGGAGAAAAACATTTTCATGTAGAATACCAAACATTTATCATCAGATTCATCGTAAGACATAGTTTCATATTATATATATTTCGTATTGTAGATATAAATAGCTTTCTCTATAAACTTGACCAAAGTATGCATAGCTCGACTTTAAAAAAATTATAGGCTTTCTAAAAAAAACTACTTTATGAAATGGAGGAGTACTAATTATAGCTGTTAGTGTTAGTTAGTTACAGTAGGGTTATCACTCTTAATAGCTGACCTTTGGCGTCCGTATAGATAAGCAGCTCACGCAAAGGAGAGGTTGGAGAGACAGCATTGAACCAGAGATCGATCGAATCATTCTAGCCTCCTGCATACGGATTGCATCCATCTTTCATCAGCCTGGCCTTTATAATCACCTTATTAACAATACCAAAGATCAAGGTTCTCGCACACAGGACGATCTGTATAGCTGTCTTCGTACTTCTGTAGAGAACAATCATCACCATCCCCCTATTACTTAATTACTATGTCGTATCCAATAATCCGATCCATCGATCCACATTAGCTATTTAGTTGTTCCATCGCATTGCCTTTAACTAATTAACTAATTTTTTGGATGCATAATGAAGAGGGACCGATCTCAATTATTTGTGTCACCTTTGTGTTTTAACCCCATATGCTTCACACAGTCACACTTGCTCAAGTCACGCTTGCGCTGCTCGATCACTTTTTATCTTCTTACAGTTTGGATCCATTAAGTGACAACGAAACTATAAGACGACGTGTGGTGTGCTAGCTAGTGTTGTAGCCATGAAAGCCTCGTCGTGGCCGTTGGATCACTGTCAAAACTCACCTGCTCTTCGCTTCTTGCATCATCATGTCTACTAAACTGGCCAGTTCACGGATGAATTATAATATAACTAATACCTTTGGTTCATGTTTCATCATCTGTACGGCCACCTACGAACCCGCCGTACGATAAAGGCATTAGCTGTCTTATCCAAGACTAATGCATCACATATCAGTTTCCAAAATTGCTCAAATGTTTCTGCTGCAAGCAACTCGACCGGATAGGACAATGGCACTCAGAGGCCATCACGGCAATAATTTGCCAATGCCCGGAATTTGCATATTGCTTCTTGTAGGTACAAAGTGATTGCCACATGCCCATGCCCACATTCTTACACACTTGGACCATGAGATTGAGGACCATGGTCTAGTCGAACCCAAGCTCGGTGCCGTACAATGTAGCATTGCTTCCTTGGGGATATGTGCCATGTTAGCATTCAAAATTCAGAGATTATGTTAATTACTTGTCATTAGCGGCTTGGGTTGGCACACGGTCCTAAGCTACTGTAGCATGGGCCCAAGCCCCAGAATTCAAAAAATTATTATTCTGTTTGACCTTGTCGCTACTGCTCATCTTGCATGTTTTTTATAATATTTCCTTTATATCAAATTGCACAATCTATCTACCTTGATATTTAACCTGCTGGCTATCTTTTAATGCTCAAATGGTTGATGATTTCCCTTTTTTTATGTATGCTAGGGATATTCATGCAGTCAGCACATTAAAAAACTTTTTCCTATAAGCATATCCAACACAAAGAAAAAAAAGATAAAAGTATATTTTCTTTAAGATTGGTGAAGATTTGAATAAAAAAATGTGTCACTGCATAAAAAAGATTCTTGGTACAGAAGATTCATCTTGGGAAAGAGCTTCCCTAGTTAGAAAAAAAATACAGTGATCAGCTCAAAGATATTCATCAAATTTTCTTGTCTGAATCGGCAAGCAAGACATGTGAATTTATAAGAGGATCTCCAACTGCCGCATAAAAATTTCGCGCACAATAAAAGTTTTAGCGCGCCACTGTAGCACTTATAATACGCAGGGACCAACATTGCTTTAGCAGATGCCAAAAACGCGCGCCCAAAAAGCAGACAGTGCAAATTGTGAAGCGCACGCAATCCGGAGCCCAAAATATGCTGCGCGCGATAGTGTTTTTCAGCGCGCGTCCTAAATCTTTTAGCGCTACAGCATCTGCTGGAGCTATTCGGCGCCCAAAAAAACAAATTTTTAGTGCGCGGAGCTCTTTTTGGCGCCTGTTGGAGATGCTCTAAGGGTGTGTGTTTTCTGTACATATTTTTTGTTATATTTGTTTCCAAACAATCCGAGTGTGGGGCCACTCTAGGGGTGCATAACGAGGCACATTAAAAAAATTGCCATGGTATCGATGGACTGGTAGTATTTTATTCCCTAATGAGTCTTCACATGCAATAGATTTTGTAGAGCTGGGCATGTTTAGCTAGTGTTGATGATTCCCGCCGTACTTTATGAAGGGTAAGAGGCACATATCTCAAGAAATGTTGTCTGAGATGGACGGTACTGAGTGTAGGTGCGATCGAACCATGGTGCTGAGCAACATTTTCGTTACACACTTAAGGTTGGAAGGACGGAACCAGTATGAGAGAATGACCCACCGCTTCATGTCTTGTCTTTCTTCTTTCTTCCCCTATCTGTGTGTCTGTGCGCGCGCGCGCTTTTTCCTTTTGAGAAATTTATATATGTACTTGTTGGTGAAGAAACCCTCATTTATGCATGTGTGTTAATTTGTTGTTGGCTCGTGAAGGAACATAGTCCAACATTCAGCCTGCTATGTACTTGTGTGAATGTTCTCACAAGCAACATCTGAACTGGACTGAACACTAAAGCAGTACCAGTAAGCAAAATGTGGTTGGCACTACTTGTTGCTCACGTAAATAGTTTATTGTGTACCTTGACAGGGACTTGCAACATTCAAAATTATCTAACTACTAACATTCAAAAATTAAATTATTGCAATGGTCATCCAGCTTAACACATTTAGTTAAAGATGTGGTCTTCTATAACTTAGGATACCATGATCGAGTGAGTGGACGTACACATTCCATGTGAATTGCAGTTGACCTATTGCAGACTTATATATTTCCAGTGGTAAAATTACTGTCAGTAACTGTGCGTATCTTTGACCATTTCTCCGTATCTCACAAGTAATATACGAAAGCAAGAACAAAGTTAAAAATTCGGTGGCCCACGGGATTAGTTTGTTAGGTAATCCAAACAATACCCAGTTTAGTTTTGATGCATTTACTACTAAGTGGTCACGTATGTGATAATAGTTGTGTTGCGTCAGATATAGTATATAGTACGAGTCCGTGTGCTAGTAGGTTTGGGTAGCTAAGGTTTAGTAAAGCTGTGATCAGCGTTGCTGGGTAATTAGATTAGGAAAAGGTAACGTGACTTAGTTTGTGTTTTAGTAAAAGTACTAGTCGTGTTCGGTTCGGAGCGCAGAACAACTACAAGTCGGTTTGAGGTCCTGGGTCGGTTGGTGCATATATATATGCACAACTATTGCGTGAGTATATTGTATCAAGAGAAAAAGGAGAAAAAATAAAGAGGGGAAAACAAGGCACGATACGGGCCCTTGGCTATCAGTTTTTGTGTGCGTGTGTTCGTGTGATTTTATGTGATCGATCCTGAGAGCGAATTTTCAACAACTGGTATCTAGAGCAAGGTCGAGGTGAAGCTGCGCTTGCCCCGGGGTGGCGACCCGACTAGCACCTCGGGGCGGGCAATACAGTCGCTGGTGTAGCGACGAAGAGCGGCAGGCGATTTAGTCGTTGGGTGGTGCAGCGACGAGGAGGATCGGGCGATACAGTCGTTGGTGTAGCGACAACTAGGAGCGGGCGATATAATCGCTGGGATGCAGCGACGACGAGGAGCAGGCAATTGTCGTTCGAGCGGCGACAAGGAGGATCGGGCAGTTGTTGTTCGGCGGAGCAGAGACAAGAAGGCGGTGAGGACGCCGTCGCAAGCGAGGCGACGGGTGATTGTCGTTCGACGAATCGACCTGGAGGAGGTTGACGGGAGCAGTAGTGCTGAGGTGCGATACTAGAAGATCTCGTCAAGATCGTCGGTTTGGGGGTGCGAGGAAGAGGCGACAAAGTTGCGAGCTGTCGTCAAGGTGTGCACATGAGTTCTTGTACGGTGCGTCCAAGAGTTCAGGTGTGTCAATATTCTGCTGCAGTTGAGATGCGTCACTGGCGGAGGAGAATTGCGAGCAAGAGCGGGCGAAAAAAGGAATTCGTGCCTTGCGTTTCCGTTCGTGGTCGTGGAGTTCTGGCAAGTTCATATATGGTGGACATGAGTTGCACGTATATGGCAAGTTGTATTGCCGCTGGACAGAGGTGTTGTTCGATAAGATGTGGCATTGGCGACACTGAGAAGAAAAAAGATGTGGCGGGTGAAAAGATGTGTCTCCCCGTGTGCAAGCAACCGATTTGAAGATGAAGATCAACGTGAAGAGGACGCGCACCAGTTAAGTTGAATTCCTGCATGAGGCTATGTGTTTAGTCTGCATGTAGCACGCTCAGATGTGGCAGTGTGGTTGGTAGTCCGAGTAAAGCGTTGGATTCAGTCAACAAGTCGGCATGAAAATATGGTGATGAAGTGGTGGCCATGAAAAGAGAAGTTGTGGTCCGGTCCGGTTAGTCGCGTCACCGAAGGCAATCGGCATGACAAGATGAAGGTATGGTCGTCTGCATGTTTGGTCAAGTAAAGAAACGGGTGTTTGGATTAGGAAGTGATTGTTAGGTAATCCAAACAATACCCAGTTTAGTTTTGAGGCATTTACTATTAAGTGGTCACCTATGTGATAATAGTTGTGTTGCGTCAGATATAGTAGCTAAGTTTAGTAAAGGTGTGATCAGCGTTTCTGGGTAATTAGATTAGGAAAAGGCAACCTGACTTAGTTTGTGTTTTAGTAAAAGTACTAGTCTTGTTCGATTCGGAGTGCAGAATAACTACAAGTCGGTTTGAGGTCCTGGGTTGGTTGGTGCATATATATATGCACAACTATTGCGTGAGTTTATTGTATCAAGAGAAAAAGGAGAAAAAATAAAGAGGGGAAAACATGGCACGATACGGGCCCTTGGCTATCAGTTTTTGTGTGCGTGTGTTCGTGTGATTTTATGTGATCGATTTTGAGAGCGAATTTCCAGCATAGTTAAGCTAGACAGAGCCTGTCACATCTCCCAGTTGGATTAATAAACTGCTTCTAGCAGCCCATGATCATGTTAATAACACTAGTTTTAGCAGACTTGGTAGAATCATATGGGATCCGAAAGAAAATTGCCCCAAGGAACTTTCCCGGAAGCAGCCGCCTAGACATGTATATTCTCATTTCAAAACTGATCACGCCTGATTGGGTTCCGCACTAGACTAATGTTAACACTCCTGTTATACACTAAGATTTTTAATGATAAAATTCCTTATACTTAATCATGTTTCTTCTTTATGAAATGATTTCCAGAAAGGAAGCAGACCTGGCGAATATTTCTCTTTTACATGGATGGAGTATATGCTCCTATAGTTAATCACATGGTTCTTTTTAAATAGACTACATTAGTAGTACTTACAGATGTCATAGTACTTGTCCTTCGGCAGGTATGTTGTTTCATGATGGAGTATATGCTCTAAGCCATGCTCAGTTAATAAAAAAAATCTCTCTAATATAGCTTTGGGGCATCCGCTAGAAATGCTCTACGCATTGTTAATCAGAAAGCATTTGATGCTTCATTAGTATCATGTCTCCTTTTCTCATAGATTAGATACATGATAGTACTTGTCCGTTGGTAGGTATATATGTTGTTTCATGATGTACTACGGGAGGGGTATATGCTCCAGAACCTGATGCGCAACTAACCAAAATACAAGGATTCGCATTTAGCAGCATGAAAGATGCAAACAAACACACGGCACGCATGCATGCACTATGTACGTTGCAGTGGGGGCGAGGTTGAGTATAACCCAGGCGAGGTATATTACTTAACGAGACGTCTCCATCATCGGTGCGTTGCTTGCAAACTATCGGTCAGTCTTTCTTTCTGCTCGATCGCCCGGCTCTCACCGCTGATGGCTTCACTAAATCATCGGTGAGTTAACCAGACAATGAAACAATAATATGTACTGTAGATATTTGTATGATGTGTCCCGGAGAATCGGAATGCTCGTCAACTTCATAGGCAGCAGCCGTGCGTCAAGAGGCACCAGCTGCAACGTGTGATGTTGACGCTCGATCGGTCGACATGTGTTTTGGATGGCATGCATGTAGATCAGGCTGCAAGTGGGACGTTTCGCGGGAGCCCGCGTCCACCTCCACATCTGCCGTGTAGTGTAAGTGGAAAGCCTGCATATGCCCGCATAATGTTAAACGGGACAAGTGGGCTTCCCACTGTTAGGTTGATCTCTCTCCCGTTCGAACCCAACAGGTCGAACGGGTCCCTGACTCGCGCCCTGATCGGAGGAGGGGAAAGGGGGGCAGCTAAACCATGGTTGGTGGGCCCCTGTCATCCGCGCTATCTAAACAGAGGTGGGGGCTGGGGCACGACTTACGAGGTTAATCGCTGCCACAATCCCCACTTATAATCCCTACCGATTTAGGGTTAGCGCGGTGCTCACGGGAAACTCCACCACCGCTGCCATCCACTCTTTGTCCACATCATCACCGGCCCCTACTTCACCATGGCTGACGCTGGATCGAGTTCATCTGGACAAGCAGAAGGTAGGTTCACCGGAATGATCTAATCTATCCGATCCAAAAAAATCTATCAATGGTATCAGCCAGATCGGGTTAGACTTTTTCGGTTGAAAAGAAATCACAGAAAGAATCCCTCCCTCCAAAGAACCCTAGAAGGGCAAAAAAATCTAAAAGAAAAGTTGTGCCGCCGTCATGGCCGCAACTGTTCCTCTCGATCCGGACGCGCATCGGCAAGCCGAGGCGTCGGACGAAGAACCACCCCGAAAGGGGCAAAGGGCACCGCAGCCTAATCGCTCGACGGCGGCGCGCTCACCGTGAGGTGGACGCACAACTGACGAAGGGGAAGGCAACGGCGCTCGAAATCCATCAGGCGCAGAGGAGGAGAGGTGGCTCTCCCGTGTCTCTCTCTCTCTGTTGCAGTGGAGATGGAAAAGAAAATCAAAGGGGAAGATGAAACAGAGGGTCGCGCGTGCGGCACGGTGGCTTCAGGTCGCCGTCAGCGGCGGCCAGACCTAGCTCGCCGGTGGCCTCTGGCCCCGGCCACGGAGACAGATCAGAGGACTGGCTCTGCCCTCTCTGCAACAGGAAGAAGAGGAAGGAGAGAAGGGGGAAGGGAGAGGAGGCGCGCGCGGCGCGATGGCTTCTGCCGCCGCCGCCGGCGGCCGGACAGGGCGACCGGGGCGCAGCCCCGTGCTCACGCCAGTGGGAGCGGAGACAACGAGGCGAGCGGTGCGGGGGGAAGGAAATGAACTAGGGTTTCCCCCCGCTGCGAACTGATCTGTTTTGACCATGCGAGGGTCACGCTCGGGCGTCGGATCCGGCCTGCCCGCATCAGGCGGCTGGGGTGAGCTCTGGCTCCCCACAGGCCGCGGCTGGGCTTTTCGGGCCGAAAGTGTAGGCGGACCAGGCCGAGGCCAGGCTGGCTTGTGAGGCGCGGCGTGCCGAGTAGGCCATGGGCCGGCTGGTTTCCGCTGCGGCCCGCGCGCGTTGGCTCGGCTCTCGCTTATTTATTTATTTTTATGATTTTCCAGAAAATAGAGAAGTCTCTGAAAAGTAAATAGAAAAGTTTCTGATATTTTTTCAGAAATTATAAAAGTTTCTGAAAAGTAAAATAAAAGTTTCAGTAAAGTAAAAAGTTCATGAATTTTTATTCATGTTTTTCCGTTGCGTAAATAATTCATAGTGCTCTTTTACAAAGAAAATAAAAGTTTAAATAGAATTATTTTTAAGAGCATGTTAAAGTGATTATTAAAACGAATATGATTATGTTATTTTTATGACCAACATTGTTAATACCATGATCATGTTTTATTATTGAAATTTAAAGGTGCATTTATTTCTAATATTTTGCCCAACGGTAATATAGATTTAAATTGCATAGACAATTGTATGTTTAATTTGACCAATGTTAGATTAATGCATATGATTGTTATATACTGATGTCACTTCAATTGTGATTTCAGGAGGCTTTCACTTGATGAGTTGTCTAAAAGATGTTCCGACACTCAGATGTGACAATCATACTGAGTGGAGGAACAAAGTTGAACTGGCATTTGTGTGTGCTGATCTGGACTGGGTTCTGGATGAACCACAACCGGTCAGACCTACAGAGCCAGTAAGAGAGGTCACTGATGATGATGCTGCGTGGGCTAAAAAAAGGGGAGATTATGCTCCTTTGGAGATGTCATACATAATAGAAAACCAAAAGTGAGTCAATGCAAATAAGAAGTGTATGGCATTTATAAAGAATACAATTGAGAGCACCACTGTGGGCTCCATTGCAGAGTATACTTCCGCATGGGAGTTGCTTTCAAAGATAAAGAGCCAGTTTACTATATCGGTCCCTTCACTATTCTCGAAAGGCGTGGAAAGATGGCATATCAACTGGAGCTTCCGCCGAACCTTTCTCAGGTTCACGATGTGTTCCATGTGTCACAACTCCGCCGTTGCTTCAAGGATCCAATCCGAGCGGTGGATCATGAAGTGCTCGAATTGCAACAGGACCTCTCTTATAAAGAGCATCCGGTCCGCATTCTTGACCAAGCAGAACGCCGCACACGTTAGAAGGCGATCAAATTCCTCAAAGTCCAGTGGTCGAATCACTCAGAAGACGAACCCACTTGGGAACGCGAGGACCGCCTGCGTGATGAATACCCCGCACTGTTTCCTTCTATCTCCTAAAATCTCGGGACGAGATTTCCTGTAGTGGAGGAGTTTTGTAACGCCCGGGTAATCAAGCTACAGTAAAACTCTCCTAATGATGCCATGTCATCTGCGATTACTGTTACTAATCTTGGGATAATCCAAAACCGCGTCAAATTCAAACTTAAAATTAAAGTCGACAATAAAAGTTTTCAAAATTGAAACAAAAATGTTCGGTGGACGCCAAATATTACAAAGGTAATTATGGTGCAGAAAACACATTTTTAGTAAAAGACTAAATACTTTAAAATGAAATAAAACAGAAAAGAAAAAAATAAAGAAAAGAAAGAAAGAAAGAGAAAGGAAAACCCCCCAAACCCCCCTGGGCCATCTGGCCTAGCTAACCCACCTGGCCCATCCGGCCGAACCGGCCCGCCTCCCCCTACCGCCTCCCTTCCCTGTTCCCCCAACCCGGGTCGGAACAGGGGCGCGTCCCCGCCGCACCCTCTCGCCGGCGACGACGAGGGGATAAGGTCGCCACGCCGCGCCCCCTCGGTCTCTCCTCCCACTCACCCCCACGCTCGCCTCGGTTCTTGCGCCTCCCACTCCCCTCCAGAGCCACCGCACCTCGCCCCCTCGTTCCCCACCGCAACCGAGCGCCGCCATGGCCTCGCCGCCGTAGTACTCTCGGACACCGCGACCTCCAAGCCCTTCCGACGCGTCCGCTCGCTCCGCCTCCCTCGACTATGCCTCCACGTCAAGACGCAGGACGCCGAGCACCATCGAACGCTGCCCCAACCTCGTCTTCTTCCTCGGATCCCCGACGCATCTCCGACGAGCGCCGTCGACTCTCCGGCTACTAAACTCCCAAGGGCCATCTTGCGTGCCGCACGGTGAGCTCCCCATCTCCCGCCCATTTCCGTTAGCTCCCTCGCACGCCCTAGCTAGCTGCCGCCGAAGCACCCGAGCGCTTCGCCGCGGACCCCGTCGCCGACGAGTCTCCGGTGACCAAATGGTCACGGGCTCGTGTCGGTTACGCTCCTCATGCCGCGTAGATCCTCCCCAACCTCTCCATTTCTTCGCTAGCTCGCCCCAGCTCCACTCTCCTCGAGCTCCCGACTACGCCGCCTCCTGCGCGCGTCGCCGGCGCCCTTCCGGTGACCAAATGGTCACGGGGCCGAGCCCTTTGTGCTCAGCGCGTCGCGCAGCTCCACCCTAGCCTTCCCGCTCGCCCCGAAGCGCGTTGCGTCGCCGTCTTCGTCCGCGCCCGAACAGCAGCCCCCGCGCTCGTCGCCGGCGACCATTCCGGCCACCCCCGCCGTCGTGCTCCCCTCCATCGGACGCGGCGCGAAGAGGCTGTTCCAGAGAGCCTGGCCGTGCCCGATTTGGTGCCCCGTAGCGCGATTCCGGCCAACTCCGGCGAGGGGCCGCCTCTGTTGGGTCGCCGGAGTCGCTCCGGCACCATCCGCTGACGTGGCTAGGCGGGCCCCACCCCTGGGTCGCTGCCTGTGGGCCTGGGGCCCCAACTGGCCACGTTGACCAAGTCAACTTCGCTGACGTGGCAGCTACTGCCACTGACATGCGGGCCCCATGCCATAAAACAAATAAAAACAAATATATAAACTACTAATTAATTAAGTTAATTAACTAAAACCTAATTAGACACTGACTGCTGGGGCCACCCACTAATTAACCCATTTTAGTTAGTTTTAAAACTCTGTTAAGGCCCTTGACAATGACATGTGGGTCCCACTGGACCCACCTGTCTGGTTTGACTGGTCAACCGACCAGTTGACCCGCTGACATCACTCTGATGTCATGCCTACGTCATCACACACTGTTTCGGATAATGTTGGAATTAAATATATAATTAAAATCAGAAAATGATTTAAATCTTTAGAAAATCATATCTTTTAATCCGTAACTCGGATGAAAATACTTTGTACATGAAAGTTTCTCAGAACGACGAGACGATTCCGGATACGCAACCCGTTCGTCCGCCACACCTCCTGTAACACCCCGGATGTAACTTTCCCAATTTGTACTCCAACTCTTGCCGTTTCCGGCGTTAAGTTATATTTATTTCCTCGGGTTCGGGTTTTGTCTCCGTGTGTTGTTTTCGTTTTCATGCATCTCATATCATGTCATCATGTGCATTGCATTTGCGTACGTGTTCATCTCATGCATGCGAGCATTTTCCCCGTTATCCGTTTTGCATTCCGGCGCTTCGTTCTCCTCCGGTGGCCATTTCTAGCTTTCTTTCGTGTGTGGGGATTAAACATCTCCGGACTGGACCGAGACTTGTCATGCGGCCTTGGTTTACTACCAGTAGACCGTATGTCAAGTTTCGTATCATTTGGACTTCGTTTGATACTCCAACGGTTAACCGAGGGACCGAAAAGGCCTCGTGTGTGTTGCAGCCCAACACCCCTCCAATTTGGCCCAAAGCCCACCAAACTCTGCTCCATGTCCTAGAGCGTTAGATCACGATCGCGTGGCCGAAAACCGCACCTCATTTGGACTCTCCTAGCTCTACTTATGCCTATATATACACCCCCCGTTTTTCGAATCTTCCCCTACCTCCGAACCCTAAAAAAATCCCACCGCGCGCCGCCGGACACATTCCCGCCGACGGACACGTCCGGTCCGCCTACCCGCCGCCACGTGGCGCGCCACGATTCGCCCCGCCGCCCGGTCCACATCGCCACCACCGCCGGGCCCGAAGCCCATCTCCAACCCGGTCCCACGCCCGACCGGGCCACTCCGCCGCCGCCGCCTGTCCTTCTTCCCCGAGCCGACCGGCCGCGCCGCCGCCCCGCCATCTCCGCCGCCCGGAGCCAGCCGGACCTCGCCGCCAAGCCGCCGGAGCTCCAGTGCCGCGCCGCCCCGCCGCCTCCTCCCGGCCCCGAGCGCCGCCCCGCGCAGCCGCCAGCCGCCGCGGCCGCCTCGCCGTCCGGCGACCCCGGCCCGGCTAGATCCGGCCGCCGGCCACCGGATCCGGCCGCTGGCCACCACCTCCTCCCGCCGGCTTGCTGCGTTCTTCTTCCCGACGAACAGCTACAGAGCCCGGCCGCGCCTCGATATCCGTGCAAGCCCTAGATCTGAGAGAGAGGTTGAAATTTCGTCTAAGTCCCTAGACTCTTTACTTCATATGCTCCTGTTCGAGGCCCCGTAACTTTGCATCCGTAGCTCCGTTTTGGACATATTATATATCAAAATGTTCGTCTCGACGAGTACATCATTTCATTCCATTGCATCATTTTCATTTGAGCTCATCTTGATGCCCGAAATGCGGTTAGAAGGAGACTTCGTGAGTTAATTGTCAGATCTGCTAGTTCATCTTAGACTTTTGTCATTTTTGCCATGATTATTGTGTGCATGTTATGCCTGTGAGTCCTTCATATGTTTTGTTAAGCATTTTGTCTTCTTTCCAGAGGTGCAACGCATGCATTTTTAGGATGTGTGTGGTGACTTGTCCAAGCTCGCAAAGAGATGCACCCGAGAAATCTGTTTTCAGAGACTTACTTGTTTTCGCTAAGTCTGGGATATTTTAGTTCATGATGCCATATGTTCAGCTTGTTTCCTAGTGATCCGTGCCTCTTTTGAGGATGATCAGTAAAGTAGTTTTGTTAATCATGTTATGCTCTATCCATCCATGTCTTTGTTTGCAATTATGGAGCACCATAGCTTGAGTCAATCGAGCTCTACTTTTGCTTCGTGGTGAATCTGGGTAGATCGTCAACTCGTTTGCGATTTTGCCGGCGTTGTTGTAGTTGATCCGTGCATGCTATGCCATTGTTCTTGCCATGTCTAGCTTGTATTTTGTTCCTTATTAATGGGTGTATGCCTGCCTTGCCATGACTTGCACCGTGGTGAGTGCATCGAGCTCGTTTACATGCATTCGTGAGTTATATTTCAGCATGTCTCAGTTTTCACTAAGTCTGAAAAACTGATTGCGTTTTAGCTATGTTCGTGTGCCCGTTAATATATTTTGTGAACCCTTTTGGCCCCAGGTCACTTTGGGTCTTTTGTTAAGATTGTTGAGTAGCTCCATGCCATGTTCTTACTTGTCATGTTCAGGTCATGTATCATGTTGTTTTGCTGCTCCGAAGAGGGCTTCGTGATCTGAAATTTCAGACTAGTGTTAATTTCACTAAGTCTGGAATCTGTTTTGCATTTGCGTTTTTGCCATGCTTGTTTGAACCTTATAATGGATGAATTGGCCGTGGCTCAGTGCTAGTATTTTGTTAAGCATCTTGTGTGCATCCCTGCCATGTATTTTTTTGTCATGTTTGGTGGCTGTAGCATGTTCATTTCGTTGCATTTAGATGCCTACTTGCTGTAAATCGCAGACCGGTGTCATATCTTAAAACGCTTGCCATTTCCAAACCGTAACTCCGATTCCGATGATCTTTATATCGTTTTCAAGCGATTTCATCCCCATCTATCCAGTGGCACACTTGGTTTTCCAAGTTGAGGCCAGGTTCATGCATTTCCTGTCATATCTTGCATTTTGCATCCCGCATCGCATTCCATATAGCATATCATCATTTCATCATATTGCTTGTTCTTGCACGTGGTTGATTGTATCCTTGTTGCTTGTTTGTCTTGTTGGGTAGAGCCGGGAGATGAGTTCGCTACCGAGGAGCCCGTTGAGTTTGCTTGTGAGGATCCAGTCAACTCTGACAACTGTGCAGGCAAGATGATCATACCCTCGAAATCACTACTATCTTTGCTATGCTAGTTTGCTCGCTCTTGCTATGCCAATGCTACGATGCCTACCATTTGCTTGTCAGCCTCCCAATTGCCATGTTGAACCTCTAACCCTCCATGTCCCAGCAAACCGTTGATTGACTATGTTACCGCTTTGCTCAGCCCCTCTTATAGCGTTGCTAGTTGCAGGTGAAGATTGGAGGCCGTTCCTTGTTGGAACATCATTTATTTACTTGTTAGGGATATCATTATATTGCCATGTTATCTTAATGCATCTATATACTTGGTAAAGGGTGGAAGGCTCGGCCTCTCGCCTAGTGTTTTGTTCCACTCTTGCCGCCCTAGTTTCCGTCATATCGGTGTTATGTTCCCGGATTTTGCGTTCCTTACGCGGTTGGGTTATAATGGGAACCCCTTGATAGTTCGTCTTGATTAAAGCTTTTCCAGCAATGCCCAACATTGGTCTTACCATTTGCCACCTAGCCTTTTCTTTCCCTTGGGTTCTGCAGACTCAAGGGTCATCTTATTTTAACCCCCCGGGCCAGTGCTCCTCTGAGTGTTGGTCCAACCGAGCGATGTCCGGGGCTACCAGGGGCAACTCTAGGCTGGCCTACCCGTCGTCTTGCTCATCTGAGTGTGCCCTGAGAAAGAGATATGTGCAGCTCCTATCGGGATTTGTCGGCACATTCGGGCGGTGTTGCTGGTCTTGTTTTAACCTGTCGAATTGTCTTGTTGTACCGGGTTACCGAGTCTGATCGGTGTGTCTCGGGTGGAGGTCTATTCCTTCGTTGACCGTGAGAGCTTGTCATGGGCTAAGTTGGGACTCCCCTGCAGGGATTAAACTTTCGAAAGCCGTGCCCGCGGTTATGGGCAGATGGGAATTTGTTAATGTCCGATTGTAGATAACTTGAACCTTAATTAATTAAAATGAATCAACTGAGTGTGTTACCGTGATGACCTCTTCTCGGCGGAGTCTGGGAAGTGGACACGGTGTTGGAGTTATGCTTGCGCAGGTTGTTCCTCTAGATTCTCGCTCGCGCTTCGCCTCCTCTTCTCGCACTCTTTTGCATATAAGTTAGCCACCACATATGCTAGCCGCTTGCTGCAGCTCCACATATATTTGCCTTAACCTTCCTATAAGCTTAAATAGTCTTGATTGCGAGGGTGCGAGATTGCTGAGTCCCCGTGGCTCACAGATACTATAACTCCAGATGCAGGTCCAGGTGTTTTCGCTCCAGGTGACGAGTACGAGCTCAAGTGGGAGTTCGACGAGGACTCTCGGCGTTATTATGTTTCCTTTCCCGATGATCAGTAGTGGTGCCTAGTTGGGGTTTGATTCAGGGCCATGTCGCATGTTTGGTTTTCTTCTATTTTGGCACCGTAGTCGGGCCATGAGTGTTTGTATGATGGATGTTATTTATGTACTCTGATGTGACGTGGCGAGTGTAAGCCAACTATGTTATCTCCCTCTTTTATTACATGTTACATGGGATGTTGTAATGATTGTCTGACTTGCGACATTGCTTTTAATGCGGTTATGTCTCTAAGTCGTGCCTCGACACGTGGGAGCTATAGCCGCATTGAGGGCGTTACACCTCCCTAACCTATCAAACTCGTAAATTTCCCCCTCCGGCTCCTCTGCCCGAAAACGCGAAACACCGGGGATACCTTCCCGGATGTTTCCCCCCTTCACCGGTCTCACCTCATACCACGTTAGGGCACCCCTAGCACCGTTACTTGTCTTGTCATGCATCATTATGCATCTGTTTGCATTGTATTCATCGTTTCTTCCCCCCTCTTCTTCCGCTAGACACCGAGACCGACGCCGCTGCTACCCAGTATGACTACGGAGTTGACGACCCCTCTCTCTTGCCAGAGCAACCAGGCAAGCCCCCACCTTGATCACCAGATATCGCCTACTCTTCTCTATACTGCTTGCATTAGAGTAGTGTAGCATGTTACTGCTTTCCGTTAATCCTATTCTGATGCATAGCTTGTCCTTGCTACTACTGTTGTTACCTTTACCTGCTATCCTAATGCTTAGTATAGGATGCTAGTGTTCCATCAGTGGCCCTACACTCTTGTCCGTCTGCCATGCTATACTACTGGGCCGTGATCACTTCGGGAAGTGATCATGGGCATATACTATACACTTTATACTGTTACATTACTTGTGATGCTGTTCGGAGATGGGGGCTGAAGGGGCAGGTGGCTCCATCCCGGTAGAGGTGGGCCTGGGTTCCCGACGGTCCCCGATTGTTACTTTGAGGCGGAGTGACAGGGCAGGTTGAGACCACCTAGGAGAGGGGTGGGCCTGGCCCTGGTCGGTGTTCGCGGATACTTAACACGTTTAAAGAGATCTTGGTATTTGATCTGAGTCTGGCTACTGGCCTATACGCACTAACCATCTACGCGGGGACAGTTATGGGCACTCGACGTCGTGGTATCAGCCGAAGCATTCGTGACGTCAGCAACGGAGCGGCGCGCGCTGGATTGGACTGGAACGCCTACTAGGCTAGGTCTGCTTCCGGCCGCCCACGCAACGTGCAGGTGTGCTAAGGGCGATGGGCCCAGACCCCTGGGCGCTTAGGTTTAGATCGGCGTGCTGACCTCTCTGTTGGTCTAGGTGGGGCTGCGACGTGTTGATCTTCCGAGGCCGGGCATGACCCAGAAAAGTGTGTCCGGCCAAATGGGATCGAGCGTGTTGGGTTATGTGGTGCACCCCTGCAGGGAAGTTAATCTATTCGAATAGCCGTGATCTTCGGTAACAGGACGACTTGGAGTTGTACCTTGACCTTATGACAACTAGAACCAGATACTTAATAAAACACACCCTTCCAAGTGCCAGATACAACCGGTGATCGCTCTCTCAATAGATACTTGCCATTGGGATTATGGATGGGGGCGCTTAAAACCGTCATTCACATTCTCAATAGAGTACCAAGCAAGTCGGTGCCCAAAACACCGTACGAGCTATGGACAGGAAGGATGCCCTCCCTACGACACTTCAGGGTGTGGGGGTGCCCTGCTGAGGCCAAAATGTTTAATCCAAAAATTGCAAAGTTAGATTCCAAAACAGTAAGTTGCCACTTCATTGGCTATCCAGACAGATCAAAGGGTCTTCGTTTCTACTGCCCACACAGATACACAAAGTTTGTAGAAACGAGACATGCAGTCTTCTTACAGGACGAAATGATGAGGGGGAGCTTGGTATCTCAGAAAATTGATCTTGAGGAGAAGAGGGTGCATGCACCTAATCCGATGATTCAGGAGCCATTTTTCTCACTACCAGTTGCAACTCCACCCATGACAACTATGGGGGTAGACCCGGAACCTGTCCGTCAGGAGCCGACTGAACCCGTTGTTGAGCATGAAAGGGAGGTGCAACAGCAAATTTTAGAACAAGTGCCAGAAGTTGAGGCACAGAATGTGCCAGAAACTGAGGCCCTTAGAAGGTCTACAAGGCCAAGAAAGTCAGCTATTTCTACTGACTTTAAAGTTTATAACACAGAAATGGTTCATATGGAAAAAGATCCCACCTCATATGAAGAAGCTATGAGAAGCCCTCATTCATCGAAGTGGATGAAGGCAATGGAAGTCGAGATGAAATAAATGAGTTCCAAAGATGTTTGGGACTTAGAGGAAATTCCTAAAGGAGCCAAAACAGTAGGCTGTAAATGGGTCTACAAAATTAAGTATGACTCTAAAGGGAATATAGAAAAGTATAAAGCACGACTCGTGGCAAAAGGATTTACAAAAAGAGAAGGGATAGATTACAATGAGACATTTTCTCCAGTATCATGTAAGGATTCCTTTAGAACCATAATGGCATTAGTTGCTTATTTTGATCTAGAGTTACATCAAATGGATGTTAAGACGACATTTCTGAATGGTGATTTAAAAGAAAAGGTCTACATGAAACAACCCAAGGGTTTTATCATGGAAGGCAAGGAAAATATGGGATGCCGCCTGAAGAAATCCATTTATGAATTAAGACAAGCCTCTCGGCAGTGGTATCTAAAGTTTAATCAAATGATTAAAAGTTTTGGATTTAAAGAATTATTAAGGATAATTGCATTTATACAAAGTTTAAAAATGGGAAATATATTTTCCTAATCTTGTATGTGGATGATATCCTACTTGCTAGCAGTGATGTTAGTCTACTACAAGAAATAAAGAAATACTTATCCTCAAATTTTGATATAACAGATCTTGGTGAAGCATCATATGTTTTGGGCATAGAAATTCACCGAGATAGGAACAATGGAGTCTTAGGACTATCGCAGAAAGCATATTTAGAAAAGGTTCTTAAAGAGTATAATATGCATGCGAGTAAAGCCACACCTGCTCCTATAGTTAAGGGCGATAGTTTTGGGAAATTTCAATGTCCCAAGAACCAGTACGAGATCGATCAAATGAAAGAAATACCATATGCCTCGGCAGTTGGCAGCTTACAGTATGCAAATGTGTGCACTCGCCCTGACTTAGCCGTTATCACCGTGGTACTCGGTAGATATCAAGAGAATCCAGGCATAGAGCATTGAAAGATGGTAAAAAAAGCATTGTGTTATGCGCAAGGCACGAAGGACTACATGCTAATATACAGGAGAAGTGATTCCCTAGAGATAAAAGGGTATTAAGACACAGATTTTGCGGGGGACAGAGATGATAGAAAATCCACGTCAGGATACGTATTCACCCTCGCTGGGGGAGCTATTTCGTGGAAAAGCTGCAAACAGTCGATAGTTGCATCATACACGATGTATGCAGAATTCATAGCATGCTTCGAAGCCACGGGGCAGGCGGTATGGCTAAAGAAATTTGTACCCGACTTGAAAGTGGTAGATTGTATTCACAAACCACGACAACCAACTCGCAGTATTCTATGCTCACAACAACAAGTCGAGTAATGCTGCCAAAACAATAGAAATAAGGTATTATGTTGTGAGAGATAAAATCCAGGATCAAACTATAAGTCTCGAGCATATAAGGACAAAAGATATGCTTGCGGATCCGCTAACGAAAGGCTTACCACCCAATGTGTTAAAGGAACACTTAGCCGGCATGGGTTTAAGGAAAAGCCTTATGATTTCTGGATAGGCCCAAAAGGAACAGAATTTGTTTCTGAACATAACGTATGTTGTAGGTGTATGATTCTATCGGCAATTAAGCTGTGACGATGAAACATGCTCTATGTACCGATATGTGATGAAACAAATAAACTAGAAAATATAAAGTTAAAAGTAAAGTTGAGATCAAGTGGGAGAATGTTAGGTCGATCTCTCTCCCGTTCGAACCCAACGGGTCAAACGGGCCCCTGACTCGCGCCCTGATCGGGGGCGCCCAACCAAACCATGGTTGGTGGGCCCTTGTGACCGCTATATAAATAGAGGTGGAGGTCGGGGCACGACTCACGAGGTTAATCGCTGCCACAATCCCCACCTACAATCCCTATCGATCTAGGGTTAGCGTGGTGCTCACGGGAAGCTCCACCACCGCCGCCATCCATTCTCTGTCCACATTGTCACCCGCCCCTACTTCACCATGGCCGGCGCTGAATCGAGCTCATCTGAACAAGCAGAAGGTAGGTTCACCGGAATTATCTAACCTATCTGATTCAAAAGAAATCTATCACCCACATCCCACATAATCTCACGTAAATCGTAGGCTCACGAAAACTTACTGTTTTGCTATGGACACAGAAGGAGTAGAGAAGTCCAGACTTTGTTTTCAAGGGAAGAAGCTTCAGAGATAGAACTGCAATCTGCAAATCACGTTTTTTCGTAGCATCTTTGTTTGCTTGGGTGTAGAGAAGTTCTTCCTGCAAAACTCAGTGCTTTGGCAGGCGTCACTTCGGCCGAAGAGTCAAACGAAAAATGATTTTCGGAAGTGCCACTGTCATAAGCTCGAAAGAAGAGGAGAGCAAAGCGCAAGCTGCTTGTTTGCAGCTGCTCCTCCTTAAAGCAGTCAGCTCCTCCATGTTGTTTTGGAGAGAGGAAGCAATCAGGGAGGACTGGATAAGGAAGGAGGATGCCGCTCACACCATTATCACCAATTCACCATGGTCAATCCTGCAGCCATAGATGGTAGGTGATTCAAGTTCAACAAGGTGGACGAACAAGTTCATGACCGAATGGCTCTGCTCTGAACTCTGAACAATTTAGAAGAAATTGGCTGAAGAAGATGCGAGACCATGTGGTATCTAACATGAAAGAAATCACGAATGAGGGAGTGGAAGAAGAAGACTGCTCTAATTTGAACATGGCGGAGGTAGACAACGACGATGCGACGTCCATGGCGGAGTTGGAAATCAGCGTTGGGGCGACCAGGATGAGGTAGACGGCGACCCTGCAGCGTCCATGCCGGAGCTAGACGGTGGCGCTGCGGCCATGGCTAATCCCCACACGGCTGCATCATCGCAACTGTGAGATTCGAATTTACCTGCAGGACGTGGGTTAGGGCATCTTCAGCCGCGCTCTCAGGAAGGCCTTTCAGGCATTTTTTTTTTTGCTCCGGCGCCGAAAAACCGGTCCAGTCGCGTTCCAGGAGCCTGATTTTCGCCGGTCTGGGCCGAAAACAGCATCGGCGGACTCAAGCCGAACCCGGCGCGCTGGGGGCGCCGGGGCGAACTGTTTTGGCGCGAAAAAGCCACGAGCCAGCCGAGTCAGGGACACGGCGGCTCGTCTTTCCCCCAACTGCCTCGGTTCCCGCGGGGAATCAATGGCAAGGCTGCCGCCGGTCGGCCTTGCCATTGATTCCTCACGGGCGGTGCGTCTCGGGACGGCGCGCCGACGCCTCCCCTCCCTCGCACGCGTACACACGGCGCGGAGCGGCTATAAAAGCCGGCGGTTCTCGCCGGTGCCCACACCAGACTCACCCCTCGTCGCCGCCGCCCAGCCCCTCTCTCTCCATCTCCGTCTTCCTCTCCCGAGCGCCACCGGCAGCCCCTCTCTCTCCCTCTCTACCACCGCCGAGCCCGTCGCCATGGCAGAGCGCTTCCCCGGAGACGAGGCGGCGGCGAACGGCTTCGGCCGGCGTTCGCTCCGCAAACAGGAGTCCTGCCTCCTGTTAACATCCCGGCGCCGCCGGACATGCGCGCCGGGCCGGCGGGGGTGGCGGCTCAGCGACGGGGGAGTGCCCGTTCCCCCGTTACCCGACGCCGTGGCGAAGCCCAAGTACTTCGCCGAGGAGGTCGAGGTCGCGCGCGCCTCCCTGACCGACGACGAGCGCTCCCTCCCCCAGTTCGCCGCCGGCAATCACGCGGCTTGGGCGGCGTACTTCCAGCGCCGCCAACAGCAGCGCCTGGCCTCCACCAACGATGCACCGGTGGTCGGCGGCGTGAAGAATAGCGTGGGGCGCCACCTGTAGTGGGGCGTCCCGGGCCGCACGCTGGAGGGCGTGCTGAAGCACCTCGACGGCGGCAACAACCCGCCGTTGACCTATCCTGCGACGGGGGTCGCCCCGTCGCAACACCGACGCGCATGGGCGCCAAGGAGGTTCGCCTCCTCCTCGTCTTCCTCTTCTCGCTCATCTTCCCACTCCTCCGGTTCTCCGGCGCTTCTCGGCGTCAAGGCCGAGCCCGCGGCGGAGACGCCAATCGGTCGGCGCATTCGCAGCGTCGGCATCGTCATCAACGAGGGCGGCTGGCGCGCCCTCTCCTCGTCGGCTCCTTCGCGCTTTGTCAAGCTGAAGATGGAGCCGGGGCTGGCGCCGATGAAGACGGAGCCGGGGCTGGCGCCGGTGGAGGCGCAGTTCGACGACGACGCGGCCCTAGAATGGGCGCGCCAGGACTCCATTGCAATGGAGAAGGCGCGCCGGGAGAAGGAGAAGGAGCGTCAGCGCGCCGCCCTGCGCCGCTTCGAGGAGCGCCGACGCGACCGCGTTGAAGACGGGGTCGTCGTATTATGCGACAGCGACGACGACGACGACGCGCTGCCGCCAGTCCGCCATGGTGACGCCGGGCAGGGGTCCAGCAGGGGCGCCCGCGTCAAGGAGGAGAAGGCCGACGGCGATGATGGCGGCGACGGCGGCGATGACTTCAGCCCTTTTCTTTTTTAGATTAGGTTAATGTAATGAAAATACGCGAATTTCATCGAAATTTGCCACGATTTGACCGAAATTTAACTAATTTTTATCATAACTTCGCCGAACAGTTTTTTTTTTAATACGCGCCTGGGGGCCGACGGCTGGGGACCGACTCGCCTTTAGGGCCATTTTTTGCGCCGGCTCACCCCTAAGCGGCGCTTTTAGACGCCCCCTGGGAAGCTAACGGCTGGAGATGCCCTTAGATGTGGACGCCGCGGGACAGCCCACATAATTCACATGTTTGGGTGCTTTATCCATGGGTGTCCACAAACGTAAATTATGTGGGCTTGTACGTGGGCACCGCGGGTAGCCCGCGTCCACTTGCAGCCTGACATGTAGATCTGCTCCACGGCTGAGGGTGCTTTTGTTGTTCTTCGGCTGCGTGTAGTGCACGATCTTCCACTGTTCCTCGTGATTGACTTTATATCTCCGGAAAAAGCGTCCGAGAGAATGTCACTGTACACCCGCAAAAAATATGTGTCACTGTAGAGCACAGCATTTTGCTTTGTGCCGCGGCGTATGGGCAAGCACTAGAATACGTGTTGCCGCATCCCGAGGGTAAAACCGTCAGCCGAACCAACAAATTAAAGAACGGAGGATAGAAGCCGTCCGTCGTCCTTGACGCAGACACGGGGCGTCTTAATTTTGATCGCATCCTCATAGCATTTGACTCTGGCCCACTTGTAGCCTCGCATGGGGTAGCGTGAGATAACTTGCCGTTGCTAGTGCTGCCCATGAGGGCAAAAGGCACAAATTTAACCTTAGATCAAAACTATTTCATAAACTAAACTGTTCTTAAAGGTATTTCACCCGACTGACCTTTAATGTGCAGCGCCTGACAGCAACGCGCTGCACTCTACTGTGCAACGCCTAACATTTAGGCGCCACACTGTGCAGCGCCTAGCTCTAAGGAGTTGCACTACACTGTGCAGCGCCTAGCTGTAAGAAGTTGCACAGTAGAGTGCAGCGCCTTGTTGTCGGGCGCTACACAAAAGGATCAGCAGTGTGAAATTTTTTCAAATGCAGTTTAGTTTGTGAAATACTTTCGCTTTGAGGTCAAATTTGTCAATTTTGCCGGGCCAAAGTGCTACTCCTACGGTCCTACCTGTGGTCATGGCCGTTTCTATCTATGGCGTCCAGGCTGTGGATGATATGTGACGTTTCGCGGAAGGTAGACCACTAGACCGACCCCGCTTTTGTCTGCAACTCTGTACAATACAGTCTTCTTCGAAGACTTGTGCAGGACGGAAAGAGAAAGAGAGAGGAGAGGGACTAGCCAGTCATTATTTCTCCAGAGAGACGCTTTTTTTTTTTTGCGGGTGCAGAGAGACGCTTTTAGATGTGAAGAAAAAGTTGTGGAGGATTTGGGTATCGATAGAAGTTTCAGAATGACTGATGGATGGCTGTCCGTGGAAGAGAGGCGATTCTTTGGTGCTGCCTGGTCGACCGGGAACAAGTCAAGTGGTCGATCATGGACTGCACGATCAACACAAAAATGTAACTGGCGGTAATATTCAAATGCCACCTCACGGTTTCAAAGTCCAGCTCCCGGTTCACTCTTTCTCCATCAGTCATTCTGTTCCGCTTCCAAGAAGTCCGGGCATTATTTGAGTGCCGAGGAATTCAATGGCGGCACGCATCGCCCGTGGAAAAGGATGTGAAGAATTCCGACTGGTTTGTATGTGTGTAGATGGCATCAGACACGTCAAACATGCAATCACCAGACCAGAACTCCGCGTTGCAATCCATCGACCCTCCGTTCATTTGGATTACAACAACGAGTATCGAGCAGAGGTCAATTAAGTTTCTCTATAATTCCCAGCATTATTGTTTTAAGAAGGTGACATTAGAGCATCTTCAATGCAGATTCTCAAATCGTCTGTATCCATCCGGACAACGTTGTTCGGACTCGTTTTGCCATCCAATACAAACTTATACCAGCAATGAAGAAAAAAAAATCAAAAACAATATTAGAAAAATTCAAAAAAAAGAATTACATGGTAGATAATATGGTGCGAGAGGTGTGCTCCAAATTTCAGATCATTTGGACATCTGAGTAGCTCTCGGAAAAAAAAAGATAAATTTGGTGTGAGTTAAAAAATTTACTGTTCATGTATTGTTTCGACCCAATTTGTTGTTTTTACTGAGAGCAACTTGCATGTCCAAGTGGTCTGAAATTTGAAGCGCACGTCACGCACCAAATTATCTATCATGCAAAAAAATTGGATTTTTTGAATTATTTTTGTACTTCAATATTTTTTTGACCGGGTGCCGATGAGTCTGGCTCAAAAATGGATATTCGAGCCTAGTCCCCTATAGTTTAGTTGAAATGTTCGATATATAAATATTGTCGTCCATTGTATATGAAATTTATCCTATTTGCAAGAATTTCATTTGGTTTGTTGAAATCCGTTTTGAAATGTATGCGAGCAGGGTTGTATACTCGACTCCTACATTTGCGTTCGCGGACTGGTCCCCAAGGGCCCACTGACGATTACGGTGCCTGATTTAAGGGTAAGCATTGGAGATGTCATTATTCATGAGAAAAACATAGTTTAACATTGCCAAATACACACAGCATCGCTCTGATGCAGAGGTCATAGGTCTTTCCTCCTTAAACACACACACACACACACACGCACGCACGCACGCACGCACGCACGCATGCACGCACGCACGCACGCACACACACACACACACACACACACACACACCAGCATTGCGATTGTGCAGCTGCACAGGGGTCTTGAAAGACTTGTGTAAGCCAGAGAGATTGGGTTTCGGTGTTACTCCCTCCGTTCCAAATTACTCGTCGTGGTTGTTCCAAATTACTCGTCGTGGTTTTAATTTGAAATTTGAACTAAAACCACGAAAACCACGACGAGTAATTTGGAACGGAGGAAGTAGTTTGGAAGTCCATACTGGCTCTTTAGTTGTCCGTCTCTCTCTCAGTCATTCAAAAAGAAAAATTGGTGGAGAATGTGGAAGCACCCCAACGTGATCTGAGAAGCGACACGCACAACCATCCATAATTGTCCGTAGAAATAGATGGGTGTCGGGAGATCGTGGACAGCTGAGCACAAGTGGTAGCGCCGTTACAAGCCGTGATTAATTAGGTTAATTAATCCATACAAGCCGCAGACTGGGTCGGCTCGTGTTGATCGAGCCAGCTTGCATTGCACATGCGCTCAATCGCGAGGTTAAAACAAACAGGCACTTACAAGGAGTATGATTCTGTCAACGTGCGCGCGATCTGTGCATAATCGGCAGATAAGTAAGTGCAACTACAAGTCTACAACGTATGTGTTACGTCCATACGCATGCACGTCCGTACAAACGCCACAGTGAGGTGTGATCGACGTGCTACAGTGATTCTCAGTTTGCTGGTCTCTTTCCGGTTTAGGGTTTTTTTTTCTCTCCGGTTTAGGTTCTACAGGCTCCAACGAGAAGGTTCCCGATCTCTCCTTCACTTCATGGTTGACGGCCACTTAGCACCAAGAGAGGAGGAGCCCACGTACTAATTCATACTACCTGTCAGTTATATAGGAGGGTTAGCATTCTAACAGCTGACCTTCGGAGTACTTACCAAGCTGACACGAAGGAGAGGCTGTCCGAACTCTAAATTTGGTGCCAGGCAAAATGTTGTTGCCCAAGTTGCCGCTCACATAAATTATTTATCTATTGTGCACGTTAACGAGGACTAGCTACGTCCAAATTTCTGATTAACTTTAAAAGTTACCTTTTTGTATAAGAAAATTACAGTTACTAATTCTAAATTTGCGTGTCTTTGGCCATTTCTCCTAATCTCGTAAGCAATATAACCGGTTATGTACTTGTGTGAATGTCCCCACACAAAAAGGAAAACTGGTGTGAAAGCAACATCTGAACACTGAAGCTGTAGCAGTATGCATAATGTGGTTGGCACAACTTGTTGCTCACGTAAATCATTTGTTGTGTGCGTTGACAAGGACTTGCAACATCCAAAATTGTCCAACTACTGACATTCAAAATATCAAATTCTCGTAATGGCCATCCAGCTTCCCACAGTAGTTGGAGATGTAGTCTTCTACCTTAGGATATAGGTGATCGATTGAGTTGACGTACAAATTCCATCTGAATTTCAGCTGATCAATCGCAAACTTATATATTTCCAATGGTAAAATTGCTGTCAGTAAATGCGCGTATCTTTGACCATTTCTCCGTATCCCACAAGCAATACTATATACTTAAACAAGAACAAGTTAAAAAAAATTGGTGATCCACAGGATTAGTTAAGCTAGACAAAGCTTGTCACATCTCCCAGTTGGATTAATAAACTTCGTCTAGCAGCCCATGACCACGTTATTAACAACACTAACTTTAGCCTTTCAAAAAAAAAACACTAACTTTAGCAGACTTGGTAGAATCATATGGGGATCCGAAAGAAAAGAGCCTCAAGGAACTTTCCCGGAAGCAGCGGCCCAGACATGCATATTCTCATTTCTAAACCGACCACGCCTGATTGGGAACCGCACTAGACTAATATTAACACTCCTGTTACATACTCCCTCAAAAAAAAAAACACTCCTGTTATATACTAAGATTTTAAATGAGAAATTTTCTTATACTCAATCATGTTCCTTTTTTATGAAATGATTTTCAGAAAGGAAGCCGGCCCGGCGAATATTTCTCTTTTACATGGATGGAGTATATGCTCCAATGATGCTCCACTAGTTAATCATGGTTCTTTTTAAATAGAATACAGTAGTAGTACTTATAGATGGCATAGTACAGTGTGGCAAGCGCTGTCAGCAACTCAAATACTGGTATAGATGTCATAGTAGCTGTCCTTGGGCAGGTATGTTGTTTCGTCATGGAGTATATGCTCTAGACATGCTCAGTTAATTAAAAAATCTCTTGAACATAGCTTTTAGGGCAGAAATGATTTACGTTTGTTACTCAGGAAACCCTTATATTTCCCCGGGGAAAAAACCGGGCGATGACGGCAACGGCGCACCTTCGGCTCGCTTCCGTGCTTGTAGTCATCGCTAGATGGTCTACGAATCTGGATATAATTTTAATTATTTTTTTATTCTCTGTACTGCCATGATTGGATATGAATAGATTGAAACTTTCCGCAAAAGAAAAACCTTATGCTTAATCATGAGTCTTTTCGTAACAAAAAAAAGGAGGCTCCCCCGCCACACACACACGAATATATCTGTTCTACATTATGAAGTATATGCTCTAACGATGCTCCATTAGTTAATCATGTCTCTTTTCACATAGATTAGATTGGTAACATGTTGTTTCATGATGTATTATGGGTATATGCTCTCGTACCTGATGCTCAGCCAGCAAAAATACTATTAGAAAGGATTATTCGCATTTGGCAGCATGAAAGATGCAAACAAACACACGGCACGCATGCTGCAGTGGGGGCGAGGTTGAGTATAACCCAAGGGAGATTGAGTACTGTACGAGACGTCTCCATCATCGGTGCGTTGCTTGCAAACAATCGATCGACGATCGGTGTTTCAAAAGAGATAGGCTAGTCGGTCATTATTGCTTGGCGATGTGAAGAAAACGCTGAGCAAAATTCAGATGTCCAGAGAAGCTTCAAAATGACCCATGGATGTTCGTCCGTGGAAAAGAGACCATTTTTTGCTGCCTGGTCGACCGAGCAAAGTCCAGCCCCGGGGTTCTCAGTCAATTCCGTTTCACTACCAAGATGTCAGGGGGTTATGTGGAGACCAAGAAAAATAAAAATCAATGGTTGTAGTGTACACATCGCCCGTGGAAAAGGATGTGAAGAATATATTTCCAATGATCTGTACTCGCATGGCTGCGGACAAATCAAACATGCAAATCGCCAGACCAGGACCCCACGTCGCAGTCCATCGACCTTCCGTCCATTTGGGTCACGACAACGATGATCAAGCCCAGGTCAACAAAGCCTCCCCATCAATTTTGCTATAGTATTATTTGATCTCTCTCTTGCAACTCAAAAAGGGAAAAAAGTCCCTCTCCACTTATAACGGTTGATGAAGAAACACATTTATGGAATTCAACGACACCCCCTCCCTCCCGCGGCGCTCCTGGGAGCACACGATAGAACCCTAATCCCCGCCGCCCCTCACCTCTTTCGTCTGTCCTCCTCCCCCGCCGCCGCCAGGCGGTGTCGCCGGGCAAAGCCCGGTCGACAAGGGCGGCAGCGGGGCCTTCGTCTCCCCTCCGGGCGAGAACCACAACTTGCGTGGGTCGGCCGCACGTCTGGAGGCGTTGGCCTACGACGGGGGCTAGCGGCGCGGCGACGCTGTTCCGGGGTAACGGCAAGGGAGCCTGGTGGCGTCGCGGCGGCGGTTGGGCAGGCGTCTGCGGCGGGGTGGCTGCGGCGGGTTCAGATTGATTGCTCGGGCCAGATCGGTCGGTGGCGGGCCGACACTCCTTCGGCCAGATCCGCGAGGATTTGGTCCCTGGTGGCGGCGGAGGTCCTCGTGGGCTCTGGATGGAGTTGGCTTACAGCGCGTGACTGCAACAACGGGGTCGGCCGGTCTGCTCGCGACGACGGCGGGAATTGCTCCGGCGTCTGTTCAGATGCGGCTTACTCGGCTGGGTTTCCTCCCTCCTCTACGGATCAGGTGCGGGCTCGACAGGCAGGGGTGGCTCCATGGTGCGATGTTGGTGCGTGCGAGGGCCTACAGGAGGTGGCACGGGACTTCGGGGAGGGGGCAGGGGTGCCCCTTCGTTGCATCGGGCGGTTGCTCTATGTGGCTGCCGGAGTTCCCCTGGCCCAGATCTGGCCGCCGAGGCCACCAACCCTGCCAAGGTGTCCACTATGGGGTGGAAGGGCGGTCTTTTGCCCCTTCCCGGTCGACCGCGTCAGTATATGGTTTATCCGTGGACGAGGGTTCGGTCACCATGGCCGTGTGGGCGGCATGGTGGTCGGGGTGTGTCGTTCAATGGAGGGGGTGCGGTAGTTCATACCCCAATTTGGTGACGGTGAGTGTTGGCCAGGGAAAAACCCGATCTGACTTGTCAAGCCGACGGCGGCGGTGTTCTATCGTCGTCCCCTTCTTGAAAGCGTCGTCGCGGTATCTCACTTGTCGCCGTGGTGCTCTGGGGAAACCCTAATCTTTGGATTGGGCGGTGGCGGCGCTCCTGTGTCTTTCCTTTCCTGAAGGCATCGTCTTGGAGCCCATTGTTCGGCATGCACGGCTTCTCCTCATCACGGTGGCTCATCCACGGTTGAGGGCCCCGACGTTTTCATAGTAGTGCTTAGTGTTTCATCCAATGTTTGCTTCAAGTGGTTTGGGGTGGTGTTGTTGTTTTCAGTGTCCTTGTAACTAGCCATGAGCGTGTGTTGGTGTGGGGTGTGTGTCTGTATCGACTTGTCTGGTGATGGTTGCTTTATATATAAAGCATGGACAAACATTTTTCTCATTAATAACGGTTGATGTTTCCATTCAAAGGAAAATAAAAGATCTGTATAATTTGAGGCAGGTAGCAATTCCAATTGAAAATGTGCCGATTATTCCAAAGCCAAACCGGGTTGACCCTGCTAAATACACCTGCACCGCAGCTTAAAAGTTGATTAAAAACAGATAGCAGCCGAGGTTCGGTTATATCAAATCTAGCAGGAGCAGGTTCTCCTGTACCCACCCTTCACTGTCACCAACTCACCATCATCGCCTCAGATAAAAAAATGCAAGAAGAAATCATCAAACATGCTAGAAAGCAGCTCATGGCGCCTCCAAGAAACGAAATAAGGGGAAAAAGCGAGCGCCAATGATGATGATAATGTGGCGCATGCGAAAGCTATTCCTCGGAAGAAAATGGAATGCGGGTAGGCACCTTTCTGTTCACGCCGCAGCCGCAGCCGCAGCAGCGCAGCACGCAGCACGCCCCCTTGCACAAGTAGTAGCACTATTACAAGCCATGATAAATTACATCAATTAGAGCCACTTCAACGGGCCGACCCAAACAGACGGCGCTTTTGTCCGTTTTTTGTCCGTTTGGGTCGGCCCGGCGGACACAAACGTCCGGCGCTGTGTTCGGGTCGGCGCGAGCGTCCAACGCTGGCCCGGCCTATTTTATCAGCGCGCTAAAAAATATTGCAAGCAGTTTGAAAATAAATATACGCATTTAATTAAACATAAAATCCGGCCACGAAGGCCGGCGAAAATCCACATTACATTAATAAAAACACTAAAAACAAGACGACGCGCGGTCCTAGGCGTCCTCATTGTTGGCGGCGTCTGTGTCGGGACGGGTGAGGTCGATCAACGTCGGCGCAGGGCCGGCCCAGGGGAACGCCGTGTTCCAGACGACGGCGATGTCGGGCTTTGCCGCCGCTGCCTGGGCCTGGCGCGCCTCCTCGTCGGCCTCGCGCTCGAGCATCTGAAGACGCTCGCCCTTCCGGTGCTCCTCAGCCAGCCGAACGCAGCGCCAGTGGTCGAGGTAGGCCGCCTCCTGCTTCAACGTCGCCCCAAGCCAGATCGGCGGAGCGCTGACCCACTCGCGCACTACTCCGATCCAGGAGTAGCGCTCGCGGTAAGCCGGGTCCTCTGGCTCGGCTTTGGGCGGGGACGGCGGGGCTACCGGCAGCACGACGCAGTCACCCGCCGCGGAGAGGGCCATGGCCTCCGCCATGGCAGCCTCGGAAGCCACCTCGTCCGCCTCCCTCCATCGCTCCTCCTCCTCGCTCTCCTTGATGGCCGCCTGGTAGGCGGCCTCGGCCTCCTGGTCCTTGTCGCGGACAACGAGCGCGGGCGGCGGCAGGCTGTGGTCGACGCTCCGGACACCGCGTCGCCTCGCCTCCTCATGCTCGAAGGCGAACCATCGAGCCCAGTTGGGCGAGTCGGCGGCGAAGTGCGGGTCGGCGCGCTGCTCCGATGTTAGCAACGCCCGCCGGCGCCACACCTCCTCGGCATGGGCCCTCGCCGTCTGCGGCGCCGCCAGCACTGGGATCCTCTCCGGATCCAAATCCCAGTCATGCGACAGCGTCATGTCTGGGTACGGCAAAGGCACGCGGTGGTGCCAGTGCCACTCGGCCTGGTGCAACGGCACGTTGATGCGCTGCCTCTGCCGGGGAGCGCGCGCCGGCGCGGGGAGGGCGGGGAGTGAGGGGGAATGGCGGGCGGGGGCTTTGCCCTTGCGGCTGCTGCCGATGCCAGAGAAGAAACTCATGCTGGCGGTGGCTAGGGTTGTCGCCGGCGTGGGGGCAGGGGTGGCCAGATGGGACGTGGGACGAGTGGTAAGTGGATGAGGACGGCCCCGTGCACGCCCGACTTAAAAAAGGACGACCGCTGTCGCTGACGCGTGGGTCTAAGATGGGCGGTCGTCATAAATTATGTTGACTGTGGCGGTTGGGTGGCCGCCAGATGGGGACGCGGCGGACGCGAGGAGACGCGCGGCGCGTCCGCGCCAACGCATTCCAGGCATAATTTTAGGCCGGAAATGAGTCAGCGCGGACGCCGGGCAAACACGATTTGAGTTTGGATCGGCGCGTTGGGCCGTCATTTTTGTCTGCACCGACTAAACGGAAGCAGGCGGACGAAATAGGTTGCCCCATTGAAGTTGCTCTTAATCCATTCAGGCCACAAACTAGGTCGGCTCGTGTTGATCGAGCCAGCTTGCATTGCACATTCGCTCGATGGCGTGGTTAAAACAAGGAATGATTATAAGTAGGAGTCATAGTTTTAACTAGCCGGCTATAATCTTATTATAGTCTTTGCAGCAGGTGCCACTAAATGGTCTTATGTATAGGCTTCTTTTGGTTCATAGGATAGGATTATCATAGGAATATGAATTTTGTAGAAAATGAGATGGCATGTATCTCAAATCTTATGAGTAGGAATAGAAAACGAGATTTCATTTGATTAACACCAAAGAAATTTTTCCATTAAGTTTAGGCTCATTTTTATTTTTTCCTATGAAATGTCGAGGATAGGAACCAATCCTATGTAGGAATAGGAATCTATTCCTATGAACCAAAAGGGCTCTAAAGGAAAAATCCTATAAGAATCCTATTCTCTAAAATTCCTATGAAATTCCTCCAAACCAAAGAAGGTTCGGTATAACCTATTATTTAGCATAGCCTGCTATTTAAAACATAGGAGTACGATGATTCTATCAACCTGCAATGATAATCCTATCCTCTAAAATTCCTATGAAATTTCTCCAAACCAAAAATTCCTATGAAATTCCTCCAAACCAAAAAAGGTTCGCTATAACCTATTATTTGACATAGCCTGCTATTTAAAACATAAAAGTACGATGATTCTGTCAACCTGCAATGATAGTTGTCTTGTCTAGCATTTCACATAGTTTTGCCCGGCCAAATCTGCCACCACTCGTTTATCTGGTTGATTTTTATTCGATCTGTTTGTTTGGCTCGGGACAAGGCAGGGCCTGCGACACGTGCTTCCCGAGCTGGCTGGCCTCGCTCTGTCGCCCACATCACGTGCGCGCGATCTGTGCATATAATCCGCGCATAGTTAAGTGCAACTGTGCACACTGTTCAGTATTACTACTGGGGCCTGTGTGGTATGGCCGTACACGTCATGCACGTCCGTACCAGCTACAGTGCTTTTCTCATTTTGCTGGTCTCTTTCAGCTTGGTTTCCGCGTTGTCGTCGTCGGTGGTGGGCTGGATGACGGAGGAGATCGAGCCATAGGAGTCGGAGGCGAAGTCCTCCAATGACGGCAACCACGACTCCACTGCAAGGCCGGCACCGCCCGTAGGATGCACCACCAAGGCCGACACCATCGACACCACCCGGAGGGGATGCACCGTCGAGGCCGCCGAAATCATCCTCTATTTCACGCTAATTGCTCGTCGGAGTGGAACCATCAAAATGGCAGGGGAAATAGTTTGTGATGGAGGGGATGGAGAGGGAGGCTAACCCTAAATGCCCATAGTACCTTGCTATTCGAGTCACAAAAATGCCCAACCCCACATATTGACTGAATTTTTTCTGGCCAGAGGCCTTTTACAGAATCTCCTAGAGATGCTCTCAGAAATGTCTAGGTTCTACGGCCTCCAACAGGAAGGTTCCCAATCTCTCGTTCACTCATGATTGATGGCCACTTAGCACCTAGAGAGAGAAACCCACTTAATACTAATTATACATGTTAGAGTCTTACAGTTAGTTATAGCATCGAACCAGAGATCGATCGGATCATTCTAACCTCTGATGCACAATGGACGTCACCTTTGTCTTTTCACCCCATTCGCCTCATGCAGTCATACTTGCTCAAGTCACATTTGAGGTGCTTGATCAGGGGCGAACCCACGTATAGCTAGCCGGTGTCACAGGACACCAGGTGCAAATTCCTCGTATCGTTATATGTAGCCGAGATAGTGAGCTTGGACACCGGTAAATTTCTGAGCTGGACACCGGCAGGAACGGCCCATCTATCAACTCATCTAGTAATAGCTCATCCGGCAGCTTTGGATTGATTGGATTGCTAGAGCGTGCAGCCTGTTCGGCTGCTTGACTTCACAGCGACGCGGTTGTCTAGAAAAAAGGCTGTCTAAAAAAAGGAAAATTTACAACAACGCGGTGTACGGTCGTCCGCCGTCGCACGCTCAGCAGCCAGTCGCCAATCGCCGGCCGCCGCTTCTCTTCCTGCCCTCGCCCAGCGCTAAATAATCAAACGAATTAGGTATGACCACCATTCTCGCTCAATCACATGCATTTATATTAATTTTTACCTAGTTATGTTTATCCAATTTGTATGGCTAGGGTTTTCAAATTAAGGGTATCAGATTTGAGAATCGGGTTGCTGCAATTAATAAAACTCCCCTAATGATTCACATCTATTTGGATTATTTATCGACCAAGCTCGACAGCAGTAAGAACGATTGACAAGTAAATGCACAATATGTACTACTACTTGGTTTTGTTTCTTTTGTATGTAATCAAGATATATTGTTCTATGTTGCCGTTGTTGTTTTTATTGGTTGGAATTCTTATGCTTTATTGTTCAACTTTACAAAATCAAATAGTATTTCAAGAGGAACGCTTCATTTTGGCTAAAAAAAAATACCGCTGGACATTTTAAGTTGTTGAGTGTGTTAATTTTATGTACATTATTGTTTTTTATCCACCGTGTAGTGTGTACACGTGGACACCGGGACATTTTGGTTCTGGATCCGCCCCTGTGCTTGATCCCTTTTTATCTTCTTACAGTTTAGATCCATTAAATGATAGCGAAATATGAGACAACACACAGTGTGCTAGCTAGTGTTGGACAATCTGGATTGAAGCGGTGGATAGTTGTAGTCATGAAAGTCACCTCGTGGCCGTTGGATCATTGTCAAAACTCACCTGCTCCTGGCTTCTTGCATCATCATGTTTCCTAAACTGACCGGTTCATGGTAAATTAATGTAAAATAATGCCTCCCGTTCATGTTCCACTATCTGTACGGCTGCCTACGGCTCCGTACGATAAAGGCATTAGCTACCTTTTTTGGTTACATCACATCAGTTTCCAAAATTAGTCAGATGTTACTCCTACAAGCAACTCGACCAGATAGGACGCACGCATTTTGCATAGTAGTGCTTCTTCTAGGTACAAAGTGATTGCCACATGCACATGGCCACATTATTACACACTTGAGGTTGGAACCGACTATGTAGAGAGATGATTTGCAATACAATAATCGTTGTATTGATGGAGTGCTGGTGCACGTATATATATTACAAGGGAAGGCCTCTACCTCAACTATAGAAGACTAGGAGGTGGGCCCCAACTCCAATACACGTGCAATACAAAACACATACTCAACACCCCCCCCCCCCCCCCCCCCCGCAGTCGAAGCGTCGCCGAAGACACAGAGACTGGACCGAAACTCCTCGAAGACGGGAGTAAGCAATCCCTTAGTCATCACATCAGGAAACTGTTGCGACGTCGGCACGTGGAGAACTCGAACACGGCCAAGGGCAACCTGCTCACGCACGAAGTGAATGTCGAGCTCAATATGCTTTGTCCGTCGATGGTGCACCGGGTTGGCGGAGAGGTAGACCGCGCTGACGTTATCGCAGTAGACAAGAGTGGCCTTGTGAACATCACAAGAGCACTCGGCCACGGCGTTGGCCACGGCGCGATACTCTGCCTCGGCGCTGGAGCGGGAGACCGTGGGCTGCCGCTTCGAGGACCAAGAGATCAACGAGGGCCCAAGGTAGACGCAGTAGCCTGATGTAGAGCGTCGCGTGTCGGGGCAGCCAGCCCAGTCAGCATCCGAGTAGGCCACGAGGTCGGTGGAGGCGGAGGCCGTCAGGGTGAGTCCCAAGGACATGGTGCCGCGTATGTAACGGAGAATACGCTTCACCAGAGTCCAGTGAGAGTCACGCGGGGCGTGCATACGGAGGCACACCTGCTGAACAGCGTCAAGTACAGTAAAGCACCAACAATAGAGCGATAAAAAGCTCCATCGGACGCGGGAGACCCCTCCAGATCAGAGACCTTCGCCTTCGTGTCGACGGGAGTGGGCGCCGGCTTGCAGTTAAGCATACCGGCACGCTCAAGGAGCTCGTGGGCGTACTTCTGCTGATGCAGAAAGAAACCGTCAGCCTGGCGGATCACCTCGATGCCGAGAAAGTAGTGCAGGGGCCCCAAGTCCTTGAGGGCGAACTCATCACGAAGACGAGCAGTCAGCCCCTGAAGGAGATCGGGGGTGGATGCCATGAGGATGATGTCGTCGACGTAGAGCAGCAGATATGCAGTGGCAGCTCCCTGATGATACACAAAAAGTGAGGCATCGGAGCGAGTGGACCGAAAGCCCAGAGACTGCAGGAAGGCGGCGATACACTGGTACCAAGCCCGAGGCGCCTGCTTCAACCCGTACAGAGAGCGGGAGAGCAAGCACACGAAATCGGGGTGCTCGGTGTCGACGAAACCAGTAGGCTGCTCACAGAACACCTGCTCGGCGAGATGACCGTGCAAGAAGGCGTTGGAAACGTCCAACTGATGCACAGGCCAGGCGCGCGAGACGGCCAGCTGAAGGACGCCGCGGATCGTGCCCGGTTTCACAACCGGCGCGAAAATGTCGGTGAAGTCCACGCCCGCGCGCTGCCGAAAACCATGAACCACCCAGCAAGCCTTGTAGCGCTCGAGAGAACCGTCTGGGCGAGTCTTGTGGCGAAACACCCACTTGCCAGAGATGATGTTGGCACGAGGGGGTCGCGGAACAAGCTGCCACGTGCGGTTGCGCTGTAAGGCATCGAACTCCTCCTGCATCGCAGCTAGCCAGTGGGGGATCCCGAAGGGCAGCACGAACGGAGGTGGGGACGGGTGATGGCGTCGACGTCGAGGCGGTGCACACATACTCGCCGGCGGAGTAGCGCGTACTGGGCCGAAGCACTCCTGCTCGGGCACGGGTAGTCACGCCAAGTGACGGGGCAGCAGGGCCGGCGGGTGCCGCGGCGGAAGGGGGCATGGCGGCGGTGGCACCCGGTGCGGGGACACCCGGTGCGGCGGCAGGGGCCGCGGTGGTGGGGCACCCGGTGCAGTGGCGGGGGCCGCGGTGGCGGCGGCAGCAGAGGCCGCGGCGACGGCGGAGATCCAGCTGCGGCGGCGGCGGGGGCCGCGGCGGCTGGAGCGACGGGCGAGGTCGAGGTCGAGCCCATCGCAGGGGTGGCGGCAGCGGCGACGGAGGGGGCCGCGGCGGCCGATCCCGCGGCGGCTGGAGCGACGGGCGAGGTCGAGGTCGAGCCCGTCGCAGGGGTGGCGGTGCCAGCCGGGGTGGCGGGCGGTGTGCCCACCGACTCGACCTCGTAAGAGGGAGTCGAGGACCCGGGAGGTGGCGGCAGAAGGTGTCGGGCCGGGTGGGCCGCCGGGGGGTGGCGCCGTGCATCGCTCCAGTTAGGGGGCGCAGGGGCCGGCGCCGAAGAATCCGCAGCCGGAGGGACCTGAGAAAACGGAACACCGTCTCGACAAAATACACGTGCCTCGAGGTGTACACACAATGAGTGACAGGATCATAGCACCGGTAACCTTTGGTGTTGGGAGAGTAGCCAAGGAAGATGCATCGGACGGATCGGGGTGCGAGCTTGTGTGGCGTGCACTACTAGGGAAAACCTTATACACAGAATCTTAGCAGCAGCGCGACATAAAAACAGGCGCTGCTGCTAAGTAGTAGCAGCGCGGCTACGGAAAGCTCGCTACTGGTGCAAACTTAGCAGTAGCTCGTGACGCTTAGACCGTGCTGCTACAAAAATCCATCGACAGTACACAACGACATAAGTTTACCAGTAGCGCGGTGCCAGGGAGTGTGCTGCTGCTAATGCCATAGTAGCAGCGCGCTTTTTTGTCACCTCGCTGATGCTAATTTTGAAAATGTGCACAGGTTGGCCCGTTTAGCAGTAGCGCGTGACAGGAAAGCGCGCTGTTGCTACGCTCTTAGCAGCAGCGCGTTTTCTCTCCCGCACTACTGCTTAGACGCAGGACCCACCATCTTTTTCACCTCCCCCTCCCCATCTCCTCTCCTCCCTTTCCCCTACCCTCCCACATCCTCCCTCTCTCACTCTTCTTCTTCCTCAATACTTCTCCCCCCATTACTCTCCCTCTTCTACCTACCTTTCTCTCTCTTCATTACTCCTAGCTATAACTACACCACCTCCATTAATTCATCTCCTTTCTCTTTTTCCTCCCCCCTCCACTAGTTGAAGTCGTCTCCTCCCAAATTAGCTAGCTAGGTAGATGTAGCATTTAGTTAAGTGACCTATTTGCCCCCTAACTAGATCTTTCTTTGTCAAGAAGAGCTTTGTGCACTTTTGACCTTCCTACATCATCATCTCCACCGTGTGCTTGATCTCGAGATAGAGGTGTGATTAATATTTCATGCTTTTGCAAAATGGAAATATGTTTATGCATGTGTGTGTGATATTTTTATGGAAATTGTGTGTGTGGCATGAGTTGACGCCAAATTGTGCATTTGAGTTGCCTATGTTTTGCCGAAATGTCGATTTATTTTCGTTTCGGCGAATTCCGGGCAAACTCTAGATCTATATATGTCCTACTTTTAAGGAAGGTCATGCCGAATTTTTGTATGACTTTGATGAATGCATGCATTTTTATAATTAATTTGTTTATTATTACCGTGCAGAGTTCACGATGGTCAGTGGAACGATGGTGGATAGGTGGTTGCAGTCGGCGGTGCAGGACATGAAGGAAAATAACCTGACAGAGGTTTTATGTCCGTGTCGAAAATGCAAAGGAATAGTTTGGCTTGACCCCCATGTCGATGGTCGTGTCGAAGCGCACCTGCTCATGACTGGTTTCATGAATGGCTATACTTGGTGGATAACTGAAGATGAGGATGACGATGTTGAGGATGCCGACGGGGCAGGCAATGATGACACGGGGCAAGACGAAGAGATGATCGATAATGGCGGCGGGGAAGAGGCCAGACATGGCGGCGGAGAAGGGGCCGGACTTGGCGACGGAGAGAACGACATAAACTCCACGCAGCAGAGTTCGTCGGTACAGGGCCGACCCTAAGGAGGGGCAGGGGGGCGGCCGCCCTGGGCCCCCAAGATGTAGGGGCCCCCTCTCAGGTTTGCAAGTAGCCCATGGCTTTGGCTGGAAAAAAATCGATTTTTTCTAGGAAAGAAAACGAATCTGGATCGTAGCATGGCTTCAGTCTTTTTGCGTGTACAACTTGATATGGCAACCATGCATGCACGCACGATTTGTGCCTACAAAATGCACGCACGATTTCTCGGAAAGAAAACCGCACGGCCTGACCAATCAGATAAGATCTCAAGGTCTTCTCAGAAAAAAATTTAAGATCTCAAGGAGGGGCGATGTATCATGCACGATGCTGGCGAAGGATGAATTTCCCCTCGCGCCGAGCGCCCTTGCCATCTCCTGATCATCGCCTGATCTAGCGCCCTCGCCTCGCCTTGTCACCGCACAGCAACAGGCAGAAGCAAAGGACAAGAGCGAACAAGGTCTGCTTACATTGGATCAGATCGTGAGAATCTCAGTTGATTTTTAAATCCATGATCTACAGCTCAAAGGTAACCCGGCCCCTCTGGTAGTCCCTAGTCCCTGGTTCCCGAATTTGCTTTTTGTTAATTGAAGTCGATGCCGAGAATTGCTTTTTGATAATCCAATCATTGGATAAGGTTAGTGTGCTGAAAACTGCACTATCCGTGCTTAATCTCGAGATGACACAAAAATCAACTTTCTAATGGTCGTTGATTGTATTTCAATCGAAACCAGTTTGCTCAGTTTGGATTAATGGTTGCCGAGGTATCATCAGAACGGTGTTGTTTTACAAGTATTTTCAAAGTTTAGCGGATACTGTTTTCGTGACTTTTAGCATATTTCTATTTCACAAGAACTAGTCAATATCCAGGTATGATCAGTTTTTGATTACAACATGAAATACGGACATAGCTTCATGTTAAATATCCTGATCTGCTTCTTTTTATCATTTCATAAAATGGATCACCGATCTGTAGCCTAGAAATTTGTATATGAGGTGCTTTGGAGTTCAAATTAGAGGGAGAATCTAAGCTATGCTTTCATATTTACCTAATGATAATTAATGGGCTAGCTGCAAGAGATATTTACACATAGTATGTATTAGGATGTTCAAGAGCCGAGGCCAAATTATACACTAGTATTTTTATGTTTATATTAAAGGGCCCCGGGTTATACTTTTGCTCCGGGCCCCTGAAATGTCAGGACCGGCCCTGCGTCGGTACTAAGTTCAATCGTGCGAGACCCTCATGTTCAAGCATTGCTTCGCAAGGAGACGAGTACTGAGAGAGCTGCTTCTAGAGAGGAGGCTAAGCTGGAGCAACTGGTGGTAGACTCGACCACTCCATTGTATGATGGTTACAATCCTGAGGTGACCCGCTTGAGTTTCACGCTCCAAGTGCTGAAGACGAAGGCTAAAAACAAATGGACCGACACTAGCCTCGATGAGCATCTCAAGTACCTAAAGGATGTTCTTCCCGAGGGTAATCTATGTCCTAGTAGTGTTGATGAGGCCAAGAAGATCGTGTGCCCTCTTGATCTGCCACACGTTAGATACCATGCATGCATCAACGATTGCATAATTTATCGGAAGGAGCACGCGGAAAAAACAAGTTGTCCGGTGTGCAATGCTTCTCGATACAAGAAGGCCAGGAAGAAATGTCCCCAAAAAGTGGTATGGTACTTACCGATCACTCCCCATCTCCAGAGGTATTTTGTAGATCCCAAGGAAGCAAAGCTAATGCACTGGCACGCGGAGAGGAAGAAGCCCGACGATGGAGATGATCCGAAGCTGAGACACGTCAAGGATGGAAGCCAGTGGAGAGCGTTGAACAGCTTCTATCAGTATTTTGAATGTGATGCAAGGAACATCGTGCTCGGCGCGTGTACCGATGGCATGAATCCGTTTGGCAACCAGAGCACCAACCATAGCACATGGCCCGTGTTTGTATGGATGTACAACCTCCCCCCTGGTTGTGCATGAAATCGAAGTACATTCACATGAGCATGCTTATTCAAGGGCCGAAACAACCAGGAAATAATATTAATTTGTATCTGGGGCTACTTCAGGAGGAGTTAGACACGTTATGGAAAACACCGGCCAAGACATGGGACGCCAGCAAAGGCGAGTATTTCAACGTGAGAGCCGCGATGATCACGACAGTGCACGACTATCTTGGTTACGGATATGTGGCAGGCCAGGTGTGCCATGGATATTGCGGATGCACGCGGTGCATGGATGATACGACGTCTCAGCAACTAACGTCAAGGAAAGATGGCGGGTCTGGGAAATCGTGTACATGGGGCATCGAAGATGGCTCGAACAGGACGACCCGTGGAGAAACCGTGGAGATCTATTCAATGGTCACGCTGAGCATCGAGGACCTCCACGTAAGCGGAGCGGTGTCGAAATCGATGAGCTGTTGAATAACTGGAAGGAGTGCCCCGCGCCGTGAAAGACGATGAGAAAGGCGCCGGAGCCGCTGCTGAAGGTATGGAAGACGAGATCTGTGTTCTGGGACTTGGAGTACTGGCACAAACTCGATACACCTCATTGCCTTGATCAAATGCATATCTGTAAGAATGTCCTTGAGAGCTTGCTCGCAACACTGATGAACATGCCGGATAAGACCAAGGATGGGCCGAAGGCAAGAAAAGACTTGCAAGATTTGAAAATCAGAGAAGATCTGCACATGCCGCCACGTAAAATGTCAGACGAGACAGAGACGGAGACAGAGGCACGGGAGAAGAAGGGCAAGAAAATAAAGAATGAGGATTATTGCCCCCCTTCTTGCTTCACCTTAAGTCAGGCCGAGATCAATCAATTCTTTAAGTGCCTTACCGGAGTCAAAGTTAGTTCTGGTTACTGTGGCAAGATAAGTAGATATCTAGACACGGACAAGAAAAGGTTTAGCGGGATGAAGTCTCATGACTGTCATGTGATGATGACGCAGATATTACCTGTTGCCCTTAGAGGGATAATGGACAAGCACGTCCGTGACACGCTTATTGGTCTCTGCAACTTTTTCGACGTCATCTCTCGAAAGTCGATCAGTGTGAAGCAGCTCCGAAGGCTACAGGAAGAGATCGTTGTGATACTGAATGAGCTTGAGATGTACTTCCCGCCCGCGTTCTTTGACGTGATGGTGCATCTGTGTGTCCATATTGTGGATGACATAATAGACCTGGGGCCGTCATTCCTGCACAACATGATGCCGTTTGAGAGGATGAATGGGATCATCAAAGGATTCATTCGTAACATGTCCCATCCGGATGGAAGCATCGTCCAGGGCTATTTGACACAATAGTGCATCTCTTTCTGTGAGAATTTTCTATATGGCGCAGACCAACCGCCTGGTGTTAGTGTTGGTTTGCCCGTTAACAAGCACGATGGGAGGCTCGAAGGAGAAGGTCACTGCAACGGTCACAGGGAACTGCACGTGGCATACTCAGATCGACGCAGCGACTTTGACAGAGCAAACTTGGTAGTGCTACAACACCTAGACGAGGTAGATCCTTTCGTGGCACTGCACAAAGAAATTATCGCAAAGAAGTATCGTGACCGGGGGGTATGCAGGACGGATGTCGAAGTTACTAGAGAGCAGAACTCCACTTTCCTGCATTGGTTCAAAGAGCATATTATTGCTAATACCCCGGAGGAGGGCTCTAAGAACGGATTGCTCATATACGCCTCTTTTCCCCCAAATCCCCACTCTCTCTTCCCCGGCCCCGTCGCACCGCCGCGCCCGCCCCCGACCTCGGCGCGCTCGCCCCCGACCCCGGCGCGCTCGCCCCCGACCCCGCCGCCCCCGACCCCGCCGCGCCCGACCCCAGCGCGCTCGGCCCCGACCCCGCCGCCCCCGACCCAGGCGCGCTCACCCCCGGCGCCGGCGCTCGCCCCCGACCCATCGGCCCTCGCGTCCCTCCTCTGCTTCCTCCCCTCCCAACCTCGGCCGTCGTCGGGCCTGCCTCTTCGCCCTGCACCCTCTGTAAACCACCCCCCCCCCTCTCTATATGCTAGCCAGGGTTAATTTACTTAGGTTTTAGTTATGTTAATTAGGTTATCTATTTAGTTATGAATTTATATGCAAATTTGAACTGGACATGTGATATGTGGATATGTCATGTTTTGGACATGTGATATGTGGATATGTCATGTTTTGGACATGTCATGTTTTGGTAAATGATCCGAGTTGCCTATGTTACGCCGGAATGTTGATTCATTTCCGTTCCGGTGAATTTCAGGCGCTCAATATGTCCATTTTTTTAGCAAATGTCATGACAAAATTTCCCGTGAATAAAGGCATGATTTGTGCTACATAGTTGGCATATCGAGTGCTGGCACATAGATTTCTTTTTTATCTCATTTCTCATTTATTCATACTTTTAAAAATAAATGAGGACACTTAATCATAGGAAACATGTCGAACAACGAAGAAACTGGGCCTTCTGACCAAGATGCAGACGAGATGGATTATGAGGGTGAACAAGACTACCTCGACTTTTTGACTGCTAAGCAAGGTTTGCAGGTCCGCCTCGATGATGGTACTGACGCCGACACCGACGGCGCCGGCACCGATGGCGGCGCCGAGACCGGTGGGGAAGGTACCGCCGGGGAAGATACCGGCGCCGATGCCGGTACCGAAAAGAGGCATAAGAAGCAAAGGATACGAAAACCTAACAAACTAGGGATTGGACGACTTGTGATCACAAAGATGGCATCTGGCAAGTTTGAGCCGGAAGAACCTCGCAAGTGCTATGGGAACCAAGTAGGATGCATCCTACGGGAATGTGCGAGCATCAATGACGATGACTTAAGGAGTAAAGAACATTTGACGCAGTTGCTCCTAACGAAGTTGCACAAGAGATTCAAGTTCCCCGATCGGGATGATAACATAGAACAACCGTGGGATGATCCGAAGATGAAAAAGATTAACAATCACGCCATGGGCATGTTCTGCAATGGTTTGGCCTCCTGGAAATCGAGGGTGAAACAAGCTATTGAGGCTGAGGAACCCTTGTCCAAGATTCTGGAGGAAAATCCGACACTTACGGAAGAGGAGTTCGAAAAGTTCAAGGACACTTGCGCTACCGAGGACGCCAAGGCTAAGGCTGCGAAATTCAAGAGCCTTCAGCAAAGGAACACGGGGAAGCATCGCCTCGGAAGCCGTGGCTACCTCGGTAAAAGGCCCATATGGGATAAGGAGGACGCGGAACGTGAAGCCGCGGGTCTCCCAGACCCCTTCGCGAAGTTCACCAACCCCTTGGAGCATGACTTCATCAGGGCCCGCTACAAGTGGGACAAGGAGAAAAAGATTTTTTACACGGACAAGATCACGAGGAAATTGATTAGACTACTGGAGAAGCAACACTAGCTTGCAGCCGAAAACCCTACTTCTCCGATGAGGCCCAAGTGGGACACCCCTCTCAACCGGGCCTTGAACGAACTTAAGGGACTCCCTTTGGGCCAGCGGCCGCAATATGGTCGTGTGCACGGCGCTGGAGATGGCGCCACGTGGAAGGTGTTTTACAACGAGGGCCCGGAGGCCAAGAAGCAGAAAAGGAAGTTTAGTCAGGCGGACATCGACGCGAAGGTGAAGCTTGCAGTCGAGAAAAAAGCAGCTGAGGACGCGAAAAAAGCAGTCGAGGACAAATATGAGTTGCTACAGCAGGCAGTCAATGCAGTTGTAACTGCCTGCAGAAATGATTTTGCTACTAACTTGGTTCCAGTTATCATCAACTAGACGAAGGAAAATCCAGACAAGACGGTACATGATTTCCCGTTGCCCAGTTTCGTCGGGAGCAACTCCATGAACAACAACACCATCGCACCATCACTTGCTCACGCAACTGGGCCTCCTCTCGCAGCCGCTCCCACTCATAGCAGCCCGTCCTCAGTCTCTGGCGTGCTTGGTGGGCCTTCATCTTTGGTTGAGCTCGACGCCGTCACGGTAATTACATGTCGCACCAACATATATATATATATATGTAATATTCCATTTTTGTTGCCTTCCGGATGTTTTACGCCACAGACATATGTGTTTGCAGGCGAAAGAAACCCCATGCACCGTACTCTACTTGATCAAAGGCCAGAAGGTGGACGTGGGAAAGGGGATGATAATGGACCCCTTGCAACCCACGTTCCACAACCAGCCGATCCCTGCTGGGCACTTCAGGGTTAGCTTGTCCAGTGTGAAATCGGGGCACGAGGATTTTCCTCCTCCAGTACAACATGTGGGAGCGGACGACGAGACCCCGCCGCGGATTGGAAGCTGCAAGGGTTGGGTGCTGCTATGGCCGAAGAATCTTATTCGTCTGGAGCCGGCCGAGAGCACACCAATAACCACACATCAACAAGCATGTGCGGAGACCACCACCCCACCTATGCAATTACCAGCTCCTGTAGTGCCGGGTGAGAGCGGCGGACGACATGATGAAGGGGGTGCAATAGTGCTGGATGATGTAATTTGTCCTGTAGAACAGAGAATGGATGATGAGACGGAGGTCGACCCTATGGATTTCCTCAATACAAACGCGTATGACTGCGACATAGAATTGATGAGTCAACCATATGACGAATCGGGCTATCAGCTGGCTAATGAGGATATGGATGATATGCCCGGGCTAGCAGGGATTGCAAAAAGTCTCTCTTCATGAAATCCTCACAGGACACGCCTGAAGATGCCGCCTCAACACAGGCTCAACTATCCCAGCGCGAGGGTCGTACAGTACTTAGCCCAGGAACACTGGGGCAGGGGTTAAGGAAGGGTCTAGAAGGTGTGCCCAAGAAAAAGGAGAGAAAGAGATCGGGGAAGATAGTTGCCTCCAAACAAGCCAGAGCACATAGCAGCCAAACGATACATTCTAAAGAGCGTGTACCCGTGAAAGGTGCGGCCATGTTCCATCTCACGGGCGAGCCGATGCTACCGCCGAAACCACTGGAGGCACTATCAGGGGATCTCAGGAGACTGCACGACCATGTGCTGTCGACTGAGAAAAGCCTACTAGCCTCAAAGGATCCAGGATATCCGACATACGCGGCTCGTGTGCCTGAGGGGAAGTGCTACGTCGAGACACGGCCCGCGGAGGTGTTCTTCCTGCGGTTTGACCATATCTTTGAGATGTTTCTGACAAGGCGGCTCGATTTTACAATCGTCCGCCTTTTTGCGCTACATATGAGCTCTGTCGTGAACAGTGAAGAAGTCTCGCAAATCTATGTGGCGGATCCATACTACATGCACGAGTCTTTCTTGAGTCTCGGCGACTTTGAGCGTGAAACTGCTAGGGACTACCTTCAAAACTTCATGGTACAGAATAAGGACCGGGAAATTGTCCTCGTGCCTTATCATCCAAAGTAAGTCAGTTTCGAACAACCCTTTCATACATTTCAATCATTCCTTCTCTCTATGGGGAATAATTTGAGGTGTCTTTTCCCCGCAGCAACGGGCGCGCCGTCCTTATCGTTCTTTATCCGCAAGTCTCCCACGCTTTTATTTTGACCCTTCTAGAGACTACGAGAAAAAAGACTACACCCACATAATGAATATTCTAGATGATGCTCTCCAAGGCTTCAGCTTTAGAGGTGGCTACATGCAGATCAGGAAACAAAGGAACAAGAAGATGGGTTTCACGCATAAAACTAACTTCTCCTGCATCCAAGTCCCAAAACCAAGCAAGAAGGATGGATTGTACATCCTCCATCTCATGAATCAGTTCAACACGGATCACCAAAAGCTTCGCATGAGAAGCAGAAATGATGATCATATCCACAAGTGGCTAGAATCTCATGGAGAAGCGGATTATAAACTTAGAGATGACTTCTTTCGCATCCAAAGCGACATTGCGACGATCATCATGAAAGAAGTCGTCGATGAGAAGGGGATGTTCCACCACGGCCCTATATCGCGAGCTGACGTCCGGACTCGCATAGGCATGCAACGTCTAGACCTCACGCCATTCAAGAAGCTAGGGTCCATCCTCGATGATATGGAAGGATGGAACATCTAGTTATTTATGATGCCGATGATAATGATATGTGTCGGTTGAACTTGTATACTATTTGTAGTGATGCAACTTTGTGATGTCCACGACCCCTGCCGAACTTGCGTAACGCTATTTTGTTAGTTTGCGTATGATGACCTGCGTACCTCTAGTTAATTAATTTGCGTACTGTATGTTGCATCTAGTTGCTAACCCTTTCTTTTTCGGTGTTCTCTAGTATATTTTGTTGCATATATATGATTGTACATCCTCTTCATGAACATGCATCTCTAACAGGTACCTAGTTTCTTGATGGTGAGATGGAACTGCTATGTCGTGTACAAAGGGAAGGTTCCGGGGGTGTACAACGAGTGGCATGAGTGTCAGGCGCAAGTGAATGGGTTCTCGGACGCCAGCCATAAAGGCTTAAAAAGCAGACAAGAAGGAGAAGCTAGTTACTTGAGGTTCACGCTAGCGCGAGAGAGGACTCGTAACCGCCATCTCATGTACTGCATAGTTCCGCTCTCACTCATAGTGATAGCTCTTCTCGCGTATACCTTTGTTTAGATGGATGACGTTGTAGTTGCAAGTATTTGAGACTTGCATGTATCGCTATTTTCGAGATGATGACAAGATACCACTTTGTGTTGGATGATGATTATGACGAGACTTTTTGTATGTATATGCTATGATTACATTTGTGGTCTCGCAGGCATTTGTATGTGTATCATGATGACATTTGTATGTGCTAAAGATTCTTATATAAAGCATGTTCAAATACAAAACAAATATGCCGAAAAAAAACAAAAAACTACTAAAATTAGCAGTAGCGAGTGCAGAAAAGTTAGCAGCAGCGCGGTTGTAGCAGTAGCGCGCACAGGGGAAGCACGCTATAGCTATTAGCAGCAGCGAGGTTCCTTTAGGCGCGCTGCTGCAACACTTGTGTAGCAGTAGCGCGGGTGGACCAGCGCTACTGCTATACGTTAGCTGTAGCGCCTTATTGGTAGCGTGGGTACCCGCGCTGCTGATAGGCCTAAAACCCACGCTGCTGCTAGCCTTTTCCCTAGTAGTGGTGGTGGACGCGGTGCTGAGATAACAGAGACACCCAAAGATGCGGAGACAATCATAGGACGGTGGTGTACCGAAGAGAAGGTGGTGAGGAGCGTAGTTCCACCGATGACGACACGGTCGAATGTTAACTAAGAGGGTGGCGGTGGCGAGGGCATCGAGCCAAAACCGAGCGGGCACGTTTGAGTGAAAGAGTAACGTGCGAACGCAGTCATTCAGAGTGCGGAGAATGCGCTCGGCGCGGCTGTTCTGCTGTGAAGTGTAGGGGCAAGTCAGATGGAAGATGGTGTCGTGAGAGGCGAGAAGTGTGCGAAGACCAATGTTGTCAAACTCTTTTCCGTTATCAGTTTGGAGTGCAAGTATGGGGCGACCGAACTGGATGGTGACATAGGAATAAAAGGCGGTGAGTGTGGCTAAAGCATCGGATTTACGACGAAGAGGAAAAGTCCACACATGATGAGAATAATCATCTAAAATCACCAAGTAGTAGAGATAGCCCGTGTTACTCGCAACGGGAGATGTCCAAACATCACTATGAAGTAATTGGAACGGAAAAGTGGAAACTGAGGTGGACGCACTAAAGGGAAGACGAACATGCTTGCCTAAGCGACATGCCTCACAAGAGTGCTCGTCGAGCTTATTACATGAGAAAGAGAAACTCCTAAGAATTTGACATAACACGGTGTGGTTGGGGTGACCCAAGCGAGCGTGCCAAAGGTCGACGCCGGCGGAAAAGGCGACATGTGTGGAGGTGGAGGCGCCAGCGTGCACGGGGTAGAGCTCATCGGGACTGTCACAACGGTGAAGAACCATCCGGGTACCCGGGCGTCTTTCACAGAAAAGCTAACGCCGTCAAATTCAATAATGAGTGCGTTCTCACGAGTAAGACGACGAACGGAAACTAGGTTCGTGACTAAGTCTGGTGAAACAAGAACATTAGACATATTGATGGGTGTGGAAGTGGAGGGAAAACTAGCGCTACCGATATGAGTAATAGGTAAGGAGGAGCCGTTACCGACGGTGATACGAGTGGGTGTGTGAACGGGAGGGGACGAGGTTAGGTTACCGGGATGAGCTGTCATGTGTGCGGTAGCACCTGAGTCCATGTATCAGTCGCCTCCGCCGATAGAGCTACTCGACGACGGCGCAGAGTCCTGGGCGACGAGGAGTGCGGGGTCCCATGGCGCAGGTACCGGCGGTGGTGAGAGGCCCCTATAGGGCAGCGCCGAAGCGGGCGGGCCATAACCACCGAGGGACGGCGGCACAAGAAGGGTGCCGTAGCCGGTGCCGGTCGACTGGTAATACCAGCTCGGACAGGCCGTCATCGGGGCGGGCGGAGCAGGGCCGCCGGCCATTGGCGGGGACGGCTCCGGATGCGCCGTATGGCGCCGGGGCCGCACCGGAGGGCGCTGGTGGCGGGACGGCAGAGGCGGCGGCGGACAGGCCGGTGAACGCCATCGGCGGCGGGGTAGCGACGGCGTGAAGGAGTCGCGCGGCGGCGGCGGCGCGGAGGAGGCGCGTGGCGGCGGGGTAGCGGAGGAGGCGCGCGGCGGCGGGGTAGCGGCGGCGGCGGCGCGGAGGAGTCGCGCGGTGGTGGGTTAGCGGCGGCGTCGCGCGGCGGCGGCGGCGAGCGGGCGGCGGCGGCGGCGCGGGAGTCGCGCGGCGGCGGCGGTGGTGGGGTGGCGGCGGCGGCGGCGCGGGAGGAGTCGCGCGGCGGCGGTGGTAGCAGAAGGCGAGGATTAAAACCTAAAAACTGATACCATGTAGAGAGATGATTTGCAATACAATAATCGTTGTATTGATGGGGTGCTGGTGCACGTATATATATTACAAGGGAAAACCTTCACCTCAACTATACAAGACTAAGAGGTGGGCCACAACTCCAATACACATGCAAAACAAAACACATACCCAACAGACTTGACTAATCACCAGACTAGTATGAGAGAATGACCAACCGCTTCATGTCTTGCCTTTCTTCTTTATTCCTCTAAGGTTAGTCGCGTTTCTATCTTTTTTTTTTGTTAGCCCAGCGCGAGGTTATATGCATATTTTCTCTTGTTTCCTTCCCTAATCCTAGGCGACTAAGGCAAACTTTTTTCTCCAGACTTCATCGGCTAGCTTGTGGATTCGCCTCCATGCCCTCTATCTGCCGCTCTGGCGGTCGGTGGAGGAGAGGAGAATCGCGGTGCCTCCGCTCTGATTAGGAATTTTTTAGTCCTCGCGGGTCCGGCGCTCAGGCAGATGGTTGCGTTTCTTTTTAGAGTTTGTCTTCCGAGCTTTGATCATCCTCAAGTTCATCTGTCTAGACGTAGTCGACATAGCTCTGTTATGTGGCGATATTTGGTGACAGGTGCTAGGGTTCAACGACGACGACAACGGCTCCGGGACAGTGATCCTTAGGGGCATGACTTCCCAGCTGTCGTCGACAAGGTCAAGTCTGCTCTGATAGGGCAGCGGCAATAATGACATTAGTCCTTAGGGTCACGTGAAAGAGATCTCAACATTTGTCATCAATAAGGTCAAGTCGGCTCCGGTAAGGGAGAGGTAACAGTGGCGCGTCGATGGCTCGTTCTGCCGGTGGTAGTGGTTGTTCTGTGGTTCGGAGCCTCGATGTATTTTTTTTATAATGTTTGAGATGCTTTATGCTTCCGTTGAATTTTTATAATAGATCTGATTTTTTTTCAAAAAAAAACAGGCAACTGTTACGGTGTACAGGCTATAGAGGCTGCCTCTAGAAGGATAGAGAAGGCTTAGAGGCCGCAAATTTCGTACAATGTGGATGCTAGTAGGCTCGCACAAAAATACCACGACCAAATCATTCCACTTTGGCCGATTGGCCAGAGGTCCTACTTAACATGCACGTCGTTGTCACAATAATCCTGTAATTGCTTCGAAATGGAGAAAAAAGGGCTCTATATAAGTACCTTTTTTAGAAATATATACATGTACTTTTCGGTGACGATACCAGAATATATGCGCGTGTGTTAATTTGTTGTTGGCTCGTGCAGGAACGTGGTCCAACAACCAACATTCAACCGGCTATGTACTTGTGTGAATGTTGTCAAAAAAACTTATGTGAAAGCAACATCAGAACAGGTCTGAAATCTAAAGCCGTAGCAGTAAGAAAATGTGGTTGGCACAACTTGTTGCTCACGTAAACAGTTTATTGTGTATGTTGACAAAGACTTATAACATCCAAATTATCCAACTAGTAGTAGCTTTGAAAAGTTAAATTCTTGTAGTGGCCATCCAGCTTCACACATTAGTTAGATGTGTGGTCTTCATTATACCGATGATCGAGTGGCTTGACATACAAATTCTATGTAAATTTCAGCTGACCAACTGCAGACAAATACTATTTCCAATGGTAAAATTAGTGTCAGTATCTTTGACCATTTCTCCGTATCCCACAAGCAATATGCGTAAAAAGTTAAAAAAATGGTGGTCCACGGGATTAGTTAAGCTAGATAGAACCTGTCACATCTCCCAGTTGGATTATTAAACTGCTTCTAGCAGTCCATTATCATGTTAATAACACTAGTTTTATCAGACTTCTCGTAGGATCGTATGGGGATCCGAAAGGAAGAAAGCCTCTCCGAACTTTCCCGGAAGCAGCGACCCATGTTGTCATTTCTAAACTGATCACGCATGTTTGGGAACAGCACTAGACTAATCTTAACACTCCTATTATATACTAAGATTTTTAATGAGAAAATTTCTTATACTTCATGATGTTTTTTTATGAAATGATTTACATAAAGGAAGCCGCCCCATGAATATCTCTTTTACATTGATGGAGTATATGCTCCAGTGATGCTTCATTAGTTCATCACGGTTTCTTTTTAAATAGACTACATTATTATATATATAGTACTTATAGATGTCATAGTAGTTGTCCTTCGGCAGATACTCCCTCTGTAAATTAATATAAGATCGTTTAGGTAAGTAAATTAGTGACCTAAATGATCTTATATAAGTTTATAGAGGGAGTATGTTGTTTTATGATGGAGTATAGGACCTGGCCATGCTCAGTTATCCAAAAAATCTATCTAATGTAGCTTTTACGGCATCTGCTAGAAATGCTCACCAGAAAAATATACTTCCCAGCCCAAAAAAAACCTTACACTTAGGCCCTGTTTGGTTCATAAGTCTTAAGACTTTTTCTAATCCCAACTAAAAAGTCTCTAGTACCTAAACAGTCCCTCCCTGTTTGTTTCCAAAGACTAAAAAGTCCCTTGTCCCTTTCTAGAGGTTATTAAATGATCATGTTGCCCCTAGTATATAGAAAAATAACAATCAAACAACACTATGGGGTGGCAGGCCAATGGATGCATGGAGGGGCATTGTTGGAAAAGTCCCAAAAAAAGACTCTTCTTGAGAGTCTTCTTCATTTAGTCCCAAATGCCTAGTTTAGTCCCTAAAGCCCCCCCCCCCCCCCCCCCCCCCCCCCGTTTGGTAAAAAAATCTCTAAGAGGGACGTTTTCTAGTCCCTACATGAAAAAGTCCTTGGAAACAAACACCCCCTTAATCATGTGTCTTTCTGTAACAAAAAAAATCCAAAAAGGAGGCTGGCCTCCAATATTTCTATTTTACATGATGGAGTGAGTATATGCTCCCGTGATGCTCCATTAGTTAATCATGTTCTATTTTCATGACATGATTAGCTTAATACTTGTCCGTTGCCAGGTAGTTGTTCCTTATCGACACAGATTGGCTTAGTATGTTGTTTCATGATGTGTTATGGGTATACATGTTCCCGTACCTGATGCGCTCAGGCAACTAAAATAAAAGGGATTATTCGCATTTAGCACCATGAAAGGTGCAAACGAACACACGGCACGCTTGCATGCATGCACAGTAAGGGCGAGCTTGAGTACTCCACCCAAGCAAGGTTGGGTACTTACGAGACGTCTCCAGCATCGGTGTGTTGCTTGCAAACAATCGATGGGTGTTTCTTTCCCCTCGCCTGGCTCTCACCGCAGATGATGCCTTCACAAAATTTACTTCCATGATGAGTAAACCAAACAATAATACCACTGCTACTTGCATTGTCTGATGTGTCCCGGAGGATCGGAATGCCCGTCAACTTCACCAGCAGCACAGCAGCCGTGCGTGAAGAGACACCTACCATATGCGATGTTGACGTCGGGCGCCATTTCGAGAAAAAAAGTGCTCCTACTTCCTCCGTTCCAAATTACTTGTCTTCGTTTTGTCTAGATACAGAGGTATCTATATCGTGACTGACTTTAGATCGTCCCCCGGCCGAGGGTGCTTTCGTGATTCGCATGTACGTTGCGTGCGAATGCATAGTACACGATCTATCTCTGTTCATCGTGACTGCCTTTATATCCTCCTGAAAAAGCGCCGGAGAGAATGTCCACTATAGAGCACAGCATTTTTGCTTTGTGCAGCGGCGTATGGGGACGCAGTAGAATGCGTGTAGCCGTGGCCCGAGGGTAAAACCGTCAGCCCCACCGAGAAATAAAGAACGGAGGAAACAACAGCCGTCCTCGTCTGTTGACGCGGACACGGGCGTCTGATCGCGGTCTCGAGAGAGCATTTGACTCCGGCCATTGCCTCGGACACCGTGATATCTTTGCCGTTCCTAGTGTAGTGCTGCCCATGGCCAAAGGCAAAAGTGTTGCTAGAGTAGGCGGGTATACCTGATATTTTTTATTTTTTTTCGCAAGCCTTTGGTAGCACTCCACCGTATGGTCATTTCTCGTGTCCGTTTCTATGGATTCTAGGCTGTGGATGATGTGTGACGTTTCCAGGAAGGTGGCTCGAAGACTTGTGCACGAGAGAGAGAGAGAGAGAGACTAGTAACTCATTATTGCTGCCAACCGGTCTGTTTCAAGCTTTGCGATGTGAGGAAAATGTCAGGGGAAAAAGATAGGAGAATTTGTACGTGGAAAGAAGTTTCAAAATGATCGATGGATGGTTGTCCGTGGAAAAGAGACGATTTTTTTCTTTTTGCTGCCTGGTCGACCGGGGACAAGTCATGATCAACATAAGAGTCTTTTTTTTTTGTGTTGAGAATTCAACATAAGAGTCTGCCTTGTACGAGTAACATTCAGATGCCAGCGTCACAGCTTCAAAGTCGGCCCAACCCCCTGTCCTCAGTCTCGCCATCGGTCTGTCAATTCTGTTTCGCTGCCAAGAACGAGAAGTCTGGGCGTTATGTGGAGGCCAAGAAAAATCAAAAACCAATTGGCTGTAGTGTATACATCGCCCGTGGAAAAGGATGTGGGGATATATTTCGTCTGTTTTGTAGTGCTCGTATGGCTGCGGACAAGTCAGACATGCAAATCAGCAGACCTGGACACACGTCGCGGTCCATCGACCATCCGTCCATTCAAGCCACGACAACGATTATCAAGCACAGGTCAACAAAGTTTTCTCTATCATCGCCTGTACTACTACTATTGTTTGGAGAAGGTGACAATTGTTTGGGGAAGAAGGTTACATTATTCAGGAGAAAAAAAGAGAAGCTAGTTTGACATTGCTAAGAGCAACTCTAGCAGACCCCGCATATCTCGCGAACCCGCGTAATTCCGGGGAGTATACAGGTTCAGCCCAATTTTCTGGCCAGAACAGAGCCCATATACTGACCCGGCCTGTAAAAATTTTTTACCGCGGCCAGCAAACCGCCCCCTCCCCCCGAAGCAGTATATCTACAAGTTTGCGGTACGGGTCGAAACCCTATCCCCTGCCGCCGCGTTTCGCCGCAATTCCCCACTCCCCCCCTCCCCTCTCACATTTCTCGATGCCGGTGAGTCCCCTTCTGCCTCCAGCCGCCATGTGGGGCCGCATGTGGAGCTCCAGCCGCAGCTCCGGTGGCAGCTCCAGCGGGGGCGGCGACCCCGAGCGCGAGCGGTGTGTCCGCTCGAACGGCACGAGGAAGCGCGCGGCGAGGAAGTGGACGAATAAGGGCCTTGAGCCGACGCCGAGGCTCCTCCGTCGCGAGACAGAGGAGTACGACCGTCGGCATGGGCGTACGCCCTCCTCCGCCGCGGGCTCTTCCCACGCCACGATCTCCTCCTCTTCCGACGAGGCACTGCTCCCCGTGAAGAGGGAGTGGTCTGAGGAGCCAGAGGACCGCGAGATTGTCGCTGTCAAGCAGGAGCCGGCGGAGATCGAGCGCCGAGGGGTCGTCGGGCCCGAAGATTTCGTGGCCGATGTCGACGCGGTCGCGGCCGCCATCGCCGAACGGAGCTTGCGCGAGGAGGCGGAGCGCCGGTGCCACGACGAGGAGCTCGAAGACCTCTTGCTCAAGTAGGCGGTCGCGACGAACCTTGCCACGAAGGACAAGGACGACGAGTGGCGGCGCATCCGCAAGGAGCAGAGGTAGAAGTTCATCGATCTCGTCAGCTCCGACGAGGAGGACTGAGCTCCTTCACCGTGTCGTCCTCGGCGAAGAGCTCGTCCATTTTGGTACGTCGACCTCGGCCTCGCCACCGCGAGATCCCCCACCCCCCTCTAGTAATAGTAGAAGAATGTAGTATCTATGATCTTGTAGTATGTGATGAACTAGTGTATGATCATGTAGCATGTGATGAACTAGTGTTGTTGTTGCAATTTCTCCTACGAAAAACCTTTTTTCAAATTATACAGTTTCATATATGGGGTCTACTCTGCCGCGCACGATTTCGGCCTGCAAAACAGTTATTCATCGAACTATAATCGCCTTATGCGGGTCGCTATTATACGGGTCTGCTAGAGTTGCTCTAAACACACACCAGCACATCAACTATGCTGAAAACACCTCTCTCTCTCTCTCTCCCGCAAAAAAAAAAACACCGCTCTCTTTATATGTAACGGTTGATGCTTTCATTGTCTATAGTTTGAGGCAGGTGGCACTCCAATTGAAACCAAACCGGTTTGACCTTGCTAAATACACCTGCACAGCAGCTAAAAAGTTTATTAAAAACAGATAGCAGCCGAGGTTCGATTATATCAAATCTAGCAGGAGGAGGTTCTTCTGCACCCACCCTTCACCATCACTATCACCATCTCAGATAAAAACTGCAAGGAAAAAGCATCAGACATGCTAGAAAGCAGCTCCTCGCACCTCCAAGAAACCAAACAAGATGCCTCAAAAAAAACCAAGAGGGAAAAAAGCGAAGGGCAATGATGATGATAATGGAAGTGGTGCATGCGAAAGCCATTCCTTGGAAGAAAATGGAATGCAGGTTTGGCGCCTTTCTGCTCACGCCGCAGCAGCACGCCCCCTTGCACAAGTAGTAGCGCTATTACATGCCATGATTAATTACGTTAACTAATACAAATCATTAAAGGCCTCAGGCTGGGTCGGCTCGTGTTGATCGAGCCAGCTTGCATTGCACATGCGCTCGATCGCGAGGTTAAAACAAACAGGCACTTACAAGGAGTATGATTCTGTTAACCTGCACTAACAGTTGTCTTGTTTGGCGGTTCACATAGTTTTGTCCGGCCAAATCTGCCACCGCTTGTTCGTCTGAGGTGATTTTTATTCGATCTGTTCGTTTTGCTCCGGACAGGCAGGGTCCTGCGTCACGTGCTTAGCTAGCTGGCTGGCCTCACTCTGTCACACACCTCACGTGCGCCCGATCTGTATATAATCCGCGCATAATACCACCGGGGAACATGCAATACGCGCGTCCGTACAAATGTGAAATGTAACTGCAAGGTACGGTCGACGAGCTACAGTGTTTCTACAGTTTGCTTGCTGGTATGTTTCCAGTTTAGGGGTGTGTTTCAACTTTCAACTCTACGGTTCTCCAAGCTCCAACGGGAAGCTTCCCGATCTCTCGTTCGCTTTTGATTGATGGCCACTAATCATACTACTCTAGTTATAGGAGGGTTAGCACTCTAACACCCGACCTTCGGCGTCCGTACGGATAGGAAGCTGACGCGAAGGAGAGGTTGGAGAGACAGCATCGAACCAGAGATCGATCGAATCATTCTAGCCTCCTGCGTTCAGATCGCATGCACTTTCATTAGCCTGGCCTTTAATCACCATATTACCCGCACTCAAGATCAAATCTCTAGCACACAGACCAATCTGTAGTAGCTGTCTCCGTACATCTGTAGAGAACAATACTCACCATGCCTCACCGCACCAACCAATTTAGGGCCAGTTCTTTTCGCCCTATAATTCTGAAGAACTACGATTCTAGAAACTGCCTACAGAATCGTCTGCCTATAGAATTGTCTGTCCAGTTTTTTTTCTGTAATTCTAACCTGTAATTGTTGTATGAGGTTGCTCGGTCGAGCTGGTCCAGTGACATATTGGCTGTAATTTGAGTCCCCAATAGGGGTCGTAGTTCAAACCGAACAGTTTTCTTTTGAGGGCCCGGCTAGAATTGCCAGAATTGCCAAGTTTCCGCGATTCTCAAATACACTAGCGATTCTGATAATTCTCAGATGATTCCTGGGGAAGAAACGAGTTCTTTTGCGGTTGTGATTCTTCGGGCGGTAATTCTTCAGAATTGAGCCAAAAGAACTGGGCCTTAGATCCACAGATCCACATTAGTTATTCCATCTCATTACCTTTAACTACTTAACTACTGCTTGGATGCACAATGGACGTCACCTTTATGTTTTCACCCTCATTCGCCTCATGCAGTCACGCTTGCTCAAGTCACATTTGCGGTGCTTGATGACTTTTATCTTCTTACAGTTTGGATCCATTAAGTGATAGCGAAATATGAAACAACGTGCAGTGTGCTAGCTAGTGTTGGACGATCTGGATTGAGGCGGCGGATAGCTGTAGCCATGAAAGCCCCCTCGTGGACATTGGATCGCCGTCAAAACTCACCTGCTCTTGGCTTCTTGCATCATCATGTCTCCTAAACTGACCAGTTTATGGATAAATTAATGTAAAATAATGCCTTCGGTTCATGTTCCACTGTCTGTACGGCCGCCTACGGCTCCGTACGATAAAGGCATTAGCTGCCTTTTTTGGTTACATCACATCGGTTTCCAAAATTGCTCAGATATTTCTCCTACAAGCAACTCGATGAGATAGGACAATGGAACTCAGAGGCCATCGCGGCAATAATTTGCCAATGCACGCATTTTGCATACTACTTCCAGGTAGAAAGTGATTGCCACATGCACATGGCCACATTCTTGCACACTCGAGGTTGGAAGGACAGGACTAATCATCAAACTAGTATCAGAAATTGATCCACCACTTCATGTGAAATATTACAACTTGATTAATTCGCACTGGACTATGAACATGGCTAGGAAACCTTCTTCGGGACTAAAACCAAACCACACCCTACTCTACCGCTTCATAACCAAGTGTACACTCCAGCTCTAAAAATCAACCACTGCTGGACTAACTGCTTGCATCTTCATGATCTTCAATCGCAGCTGCATCCGATAGGCTAGCAATGTACGTCTTCAGCCTTTTCATGGACTTCAATTTGTTGTAGGGCGAAGTAAGAAGGGCAACAGGCAGCTCTCTTCTATAATCATCAATGTATGCCTGCATGGGAGGATATGTTAGTATCGTTCCATATGTTTACAAAATTGATAGAATTTTAGGTGTTACTCTACGTACTTGGTCATAACGCAGCGTAAGATCTTCTCCCGTAAAGAATTCGATGTTCTTCAGCATGTAGAGTGCACAAGAAGAACTACAACAATTAATTCTGTTAGCACCATTTCACGTATTAAAAAATCAAAACATATTGAGAAGCTAATATTGTTGACTGACTTGTCATCTTGTCTTGGCACAGGAACATGCTTTACTGTCCATTAGGTCACGTTAATGTCTTGCCATGCATGGCTTTGTGGTCCATTGATTCGCAGCGATGCTCTCAGATGTGCTTCCACCCCACGTATCTGCCAAAGTCCATGGTATGAGAAGTTTCTCACGGTTCAAGGTTAGGTATGATGCTAAATGCTGTGTTATGCTGAAAGACGTTTAAAATCTCACCACGTGAACCACTTGTGTTACTACGTAGTTGAAAAGTGAATCAAGAATCTGAATCTCCCTCCTTCTGGGGTTTACGACCACAAGGAACCAATGGGTGTTCGCCATGTTTGTAGGTAGAAAAACTTGGACAGCAAAGATGATTACATCAACATGCATAATGATTACAAAAATAAATGTGTTTATGTCATGGTTAGATGGTACCAGATCATGTCTGAGGTAGTTGTCTCCTTTTGTTGTTCCATGACTGCCCACCAAAGCAGCCTCGTGGCAGTTCTCTACCTTACCATCTCTTTCGAGCATAGCGACGCCGGCCACCCTCTCAGTGTAAACCAGTTGCCCGTCCCTTATGTCCTCAGGATGATCATGACGCATGATCTGAATCACAGCATCAACCAACTAAAACAAAATTCAAGTTAATTATACTGTGCAAAAGAAAATTAATAAAGTAATTTGGCAAATATCTTACTTCGTCACCCAACCATTTGTCATCTAAAACTCCATCTGTTATGGTGAGGCATTGCAAATGCTTCTGTAGCAGAACAATGTCATCAATTACCACCAATTGTTTATCAAGATCTGAGGTGTTGACAATTTCGGCCACGTGATTCTGTCGAAACTTGTCAAGGTCGGTCTCCAGCCTCGAAGCACCTGTGTCTGTATCTTTAAAAATGCTTGCATGGTTTTTCCTCTTTGTATTCTTTGTGTCCTTGGAATCGTTGGTAGACTCCGATGGAGTGCTGTTTCTCTTTCTCTTCTTATCACTATCGTACAGAACATAATCTTCATTGCACAATAATGAATATGCCACTCTTTTCCGGATGCTCGTACGAGTTGGTAGCATGGAATCAACCACGCTATCTTGTCGCTGCTTTGCTAAAGAATCATCATAGTTGTCCTCATCAACTGGGAAGACATGTGTCCCTTCCGGCTCCCTTATTGCCTTAGCCTTGGCAGACCGGTGTTTGCTTTTGGTACATGCCTCTCCCCCCATCTCAATACTGACATCTTCATCATCTTGATCTCTTCTTTCTTCAACCTTTCGCACATTCTCATTGTGCCTCAAATTCAGAGGATCCTGTGATTCGAAATAAAGCACTTGTTAGCTACTAATCTTCATTAACTTAAAACAAAATCAGTTAGATGTGAAATGTGTATCACCATGAAAGCTTCAAGGCTTGTGGTGGTTTTTGAATGCTTTCGCGATTGCAAACTAGGAGCAGGCTGCAAATCTTCAGCTACGTTCTTCATGGGGGCGTCCATGTTATCTTTTTGTATTCCCTTAGCAGAAATGCCTTTGGCAATGACCTCCGTGTCTTTTTTTTTGTTTTTGCTGGTAAGTAGTATTCTCTCCTGGGACCTCCATTGGGTCCGCAGGTACTCCCAGGTCAGATAGTTGTATGTCCTCTACTCCTGGGCGATCAACATCAAATATTCCATAGCGGTGGTTCTTTAAAACAAATGTGTTAGTGTGGAGAGTATTGATAGTAAAAATATTTATAGAAACTCATAATGGTATACTTACATTGAATTCCGTGATGAGGTCGTCCGTGCGTCTGCCGTTCGCAAGTGTACGCCTAAGGCACTCATCCATTTTTTTTCAAGGGTGCTCATCCTATCAAATTATTGTGCACTGGCTTCCCGCACAATGGAGGCAACTTCTTTCAAATCAGCCAATACACGTCCCATGAGTGCCTTATCCTGCAAATTACAAGCAATTAGAAGCATATGACTTCGATTGTACTTGCAAAGTTACAATATATATTTGTGTCTGATGTTCATCATTTACCTGACCGTCAGTCTTTGGTTTGACCGGCTTCCCAACTGGTGGCGGATTGAAAGGCCGCAGCGGGTCATCGACATACTGTATGTTAGTGTCGTTAGTATCATTCAAAACATATGGTAGATAATCCAGGCACACAGCACTAACACTTTACCTCTCCAACCCCTATATAATTTTTGTTGATTATGTTGTCAACCTTCTGTGCCTTCTCATCACTCTAGTTTTGGATCAGCGGCTTTAACCTTAATGCATACGAGATGGTAGAGTCCAATTGGTGCACCCTCCACTTCTCGTAGTACCACGTCTGCATTACAACAAAAACAGCTTAGAATTTTTTTCATAAAATTAAATGTATTGTATGTTAATAATGATTGTATTACTTGCAGCAATGGTAGGTTGCCCTCCAGATTTGCTCCACCATTTACAAATTTCCTGACGCTAGTCATAAGATGGTCAAGTGTAAGCTGTACAAAATTGGTGCTCTTTATTGTCTCAACGTTTCTAACAACCCCAAGGTATCTGTTGTCCACATACTGCTGTGTTGCCGGGCATACATATTTGCCTATGGTGTACAAGACAAATGGCCTGGCAAAATTAGGTGTGTTGTTGCCTTTCATCTTGGCTAGCAATCCTTTCAAAGTTACTTTTGTGTCATTGGGGTCTTTCAGTTCCTTCCACAACTCCAAAGTATCATTGTGATTTGAAGAGACATGATTCTTCCCCATGCAGGGCAGGCCTGTTATATGTTCCACATCTTTTAGTGTGATCCTACATGGTCTCCCATTACTTATAAAGGCATCCTGCTTTGCATCATATCAATAAGCGATGGCCTGGCACAGTAGACGTCTCATTCTCATGCCAGGAGTCTTGAGAAGTTCACCCAGTCCAATCAACTTGATGTACGTCAGTTGTTGTGCATTTAAATCTTTTATGAACTTCTCATATTGCAGCAATGAAGCAACCTGAGTTCCCTGAATGTACAAATAGTGTGATTAGATTCTGTATGGTATTCATTTAAACACACATAGAACCGACTAGATGTAATCTATGTCAATATCAAAATTATGCTCTACATTGCTGCATGAAATTATAGAGCTTCTAGGCCATATAATGAACACTAGACATAGAAAAACAAGCTACCTCTGTCCGCAAATTGACTGATAATAGTATAGATTTTTAGTACAAAGAGCAGACTTTGTTCTATGTACACTACTAAAGTTTCAGGCGTCACGCTTACGAAAATAATTGCATACATGATCACAAGATCAATAGTTTATAGATAATCACCATACTAGGAATGTAACATGTGATCCTACTGTCCATCTTTCTCTTTAGTTTTCTCCTTTATTTCTCGTCAACCTAAAATTTAATATAGTACATACATTTGATGTTCTCAATGCCAAATAAGTGAGGCATGCAACTTACGTACAAAACTACTTTGTATTCTGTCTACTGCGTATTTGATCAGGCATTTAGGAGTACTACGATTATTTTGTTGATTCGGTTGCTGGTTTTAAACAAAGTTGAATTACTAGTCCTTCCTTTCCATATCGTTGCACGTAGAACTTTCCAGTACGAAAATTAGCGCAAGTTTCATTACAGAGAGAGGCATTCACGACTAAAAACTAAGAGAGGAAGGTATCCATGATCTCCCTTAAGTTTTGCTAAAGCACATGTAGATGTGCTCTAAGTATTGCTTATCTAAATCCTATGTCATTGATTTTATGCTAAGATTCATGCAAGCCTTTCTAGACACACCAATCTCCCTTCGGTAAAATAGGGATAGTTCGTTATGGCTGTAACTAAACGAGATCAAGAAGAAGTGCGCCGTAAATAATGGGATTGCATGCAGACTTGGGAAGGAGGGTGTATACACAATACAAGGATCTCGATCGTTACCGGAGGATTCTCTCGATGGCGATCGGCTCCATTGCCGTTCGCTTTCATCTTTTGATTCGCCGGCTTCTCCGACGTGCCCTTCTCTTTCGTCGGCTTCTCTGACGTGCCCTTGTCTTTCATCTCAGGATTCACCGACGCAGGCTTTGAAGATGATGGCTCCGTCAGCTTCACCGACCTGGGAGCTACTTTGGGCGGCGTGGGGTGGTAATTCGGTGTAGTCATGGAAGGCTAGGTATGGGCAGCGTGGGGTGGGAGGCGTGGGGTGGAAGTATACGATCTATGCCGTGAAAAGCTTCGTATTTATAGGGGATTCTCTACCAACCGATCACAAGGAAATATTGGGAATTTAGGATCTCACGAAGAGGTAGTTTTAGATCACGTAATGTTTATGTATAGGGGATTCTCTAACAACCCACCACAAGGAAATATTGGGAATTTGGGATCTCAGGAAGAGGTAGTTTTAGATCACGTAAAGTTTCTTTAGCTATATTTTTATTTTGAGAATTTTTTAGCAAGTTTAGATCAGTAATCTCAACTGTGAAGCGTTTGTGCTTCTTGTGCTTTCTTATACGGGCCTATGGGTGAGCCCATTTTAAATGTGAACATGACAAAGGAAGCGAGGACTCCAGCAGGCGGGACGAGCCCCGTCCCAATTATTTAGGACGGGCATGCGTGAGGGCGCTTCGTCCTCACTGCCACGATTCTCCAAAAACGGTTCCTCTGCCTCTGCGTCCTCTCGATTCCCTCTTCCTCTGCGTCGCCCACTCTCCCAACAATCTGGCTTCTAGAACGGTGAGTTCTCCTTCCTGTCAATTTTGTTAGTAGTTCTCCAGTAGCAGCACATACGATGGCCTTCTTCTTGTCAATTTCTTGTTCTCCTGCTTCTTTATTTTGTGCGCACAAATTCATCTGCCTGCAACATGTAGTCCGTTGCCTTATGAGAATTTTGCACACAGATTCATCTGCATGCAACATCTAGTCCGTTGTCTTGTCAATTTCTTGTTTTTCTCCTGCTTCTTTAGTTTGTACACACAATTTCATCTGCATGGGTGATGAACAATTCATAGATACATGTTTATTCTTGATTGTTGATGCAGTTGTTTAGATAAATATTTCAAGAGCGTAAATTTATATTGTTAATTCACATATACTCCCTTTACAAGGAAATATAACAACTTTTGGTTCACTTCTTTAGTGATTTCTTTACAGAGGGAGTACTTGTTTAGTTTAAATTGATCATGCACTTGTTTACATAAACTTTCAATAGCGCCAGAATTCCTATACTATCTGCTGTCATATTCATCTCGGCTTATTGTTATTATGTTATTGTCATGCTTCATGTCTTATACTGGTTTCATCAATTACAGTCCTTCGGCATGGCGTTCGAGAATGATTATGATGCTAGGGAAGATGGAAATACCAAAATTTGTGTGAAGTACACGAACAAGGCTAGCTGTGTTGAGTACTGTATTGGCAGATTCAAATACTGACTGCGGAACGACGACCGGAAGATAGTTGCACTTGATGTAGAGTATACCTGGCCTCGTTGTGCGACACAGATGGCGGCCGTGGTCCAGTTATGCGTTGGCATCTACGTCCTCGTGTACCACATAAGCGTTGCTGATGAGCACTGCGGCCTGCTTGCCACCTTCCTTCTCGACGAGGAGTACACCTTTGTTGGGGTGGACATCGAGAATGACAAGAAAAAACTCAAGCATGTTGGTCTGGTGGTACAAAACTTTGTGGATATCCAGAATATGTGGAGAGTGCCTGATCCAGTGACGATTAAGCCAAAGTATGGCTTGGCTGACTACGTTGGTTCCATCATCCACCACAGCTACAACAAGATGAAGGATGTTCTCACAGAAGATGACCACCATATATGGGGAGAAGTGCCCTTGCCCTTGAAGAACATCTATTATGCTTCCATGGACGCGTATGCCACCTACGATGTATACAGGCGGTTGGTGAACTTCCAGAAGGGGTTCGAGAGTCAGCACCAGCATCTCGCCAAACCATCCAGGCGGTCAAAGAATTCCGGAAGGAAGAATGAATCAACATAAAATGTTTCTTCTATTTATCTAGATGATAGTCTCTAAACTTTATTATACTGCTAGTAAGTCGTAAGTTCAAATTTCCTGCGAGTTGAATCATCCTTTATTCTAGCTGTCTTGCCTAATTTGATCCACGTTCACGAGATATTATACTTAAGACGTTTATTTTGTTTCGGTTTCGCTAGCTATGATACAGAATGCGATAGCCATTTTTACCAAAAGATTATTTCAGATTTATAATGAATACACAGAATGCGATAGCCATTTTTTCCAAAAGATTATTTCAGATTTATAATGAATACTGTTCTCAACTCGGTTTGAATAGAGAAATTTTATTTTTTAATTGCATAGAGAAAGTTCATTTTTTAATCAAAAGAAGGGTCGCCCCCTCTGATTTTCCATTAACAGAAAACACATGGTCTTTCAAGCCCCTGATAGAAACTACAGCTAGAAACTAAAGTAATCAACTAGCAGCACAAATCATACATGGTAGCAAGCCCAGCCAGACTTAACATGAAGGTCCAAAAAATAAAACTACGGCAGAGATGCGCAGGCAACACCGCAGTACCCTGTGACTCCACATTTGCGATGAACTGTACAATTCACCTGCTGCATGCTCTAGCGTGCGCATATAGACCATCAACACGTCTTTGTTTACCACCTTCATCTGCAATATAGACCATCCCATGATCCACAAGCAAATTAGCTAAACAAGAATCATAAGATCACTATATCATTTATTTTGTAATCTCACATTATTCCTGCATTGCCAAAGAGTCAAGAACACAACTGATGCCCTTCCCGCATCTCCTACGCAAACACTCGTAGGTATTTCTACCATCCTAACTCCATGATTTAAAATATTAATAAAACCCCCTTAACGATTCCATTTGCATTACCATCGTTCATGATTATAGCCAGGGAAACAGCAGCCAATAAAGCAACCACCTGTGGAAGACTTATTTTGAGTCCTGAATAGGGCCGAATCCTAGCATTTACTCTAACTGCAACATCTCCTCCTCTCATAGTCATCATCACCCAAGACATAATGAAGACGTAACCCCATAGATGCATAACTGCTATCAAAATAGTTTTCGCACTATACCTAGTGTAAAGGACACTCTTGCGTTCTCGTGCTACATTTGTGGCTCCTCGATCAGCATGTTCATAACCACCTCGATCTGAAGATCTTCACGGGTGGTGGTCTTGAAACCGAAAAGAACGGCTTTATGAACCTTAAGCTCTTCACTGTCAACAAAATCACTCCATCCCTTGCCGAAGATGATGTGGCCATCATCACACTTGTGGTACTTGACCGGCATCAAACTGTCCTTGCATAGCCGAATGCTAGCAAGCCCATCTCCCGGTATCTCCCCATCTCCTGGGGTCTTCAGGGCGTCGACAACTTTCACCGGTAATCTCTGTATGCACCGTCATAGGAAGAAAAATTATCAAATATGTGAAGGAGCAGTAAACAAAAGGATCTTCAGCTACATCTACATATATTACATAAGGATTTTCAGTTATGGGAAACAAAAGGATATGCAAAAACACACATCAGTGTATTCACTGGTTTCAGCTACAATAGCATATCATTAAACTTTCTCTCCATGAAAAAACAAAGAAAATTGCATACAAAATAGAAAATACTAGTACACCAAAACATACCATCGTCTTTCCTCCTATGTTCGACTTGGTGAAGCGGTGGACAAAAAATGCACCTATATAACCTTTCTTCATCGCCAAAAGGTCATGTAGGTTACGCTCCTCTTGCTTCGTAAGATTAATTCCCTTCGTTATGACAGCTAATTCTAGAGGATCTTTACGCTCTTCGTTTTGATCGCATGTCTTTGGCAGGTTGCATCAGTACACCATAGGAATGTCTTCAGTCAAATCAAAGGAGACAAGGTCACCTTCTCGCAGGTCGAAGTCTTCAACAAACCTGCACCAGTTTTCACCACAGATGATCGCCCTTGAATTCCCTTTGTACACGCCAAAATCATACATGCGGCTCCCTCTCCCTTGAAAAAGCAATGAACTGTCTGGGATGGCGCTCAACTGGTGCCTTGCGTAGCATGGCACGATCTGTAGATGTAGAATTTAATTGCTATTTATTTCCTACATATTGTTAATCTTCAAAGTAGAGGGGAACAAACACAGTACAAGTAAAATTGACATGATTATTTATACCAGAGCTGAAGTGTCCCCATCTAGCCTGATGGTAAATGTCAAGCCATCTTCATTGGGCCTGTTGCAGTCCTGTCGACAGGTTATGCACACCACCTGTGTAAACAAAATAAAATGAAGAAAAGCAAAGGATGAGAATTTAAGAAAAGGGCTTATGCATGTAAACACACTAGGCAATAATCATACAGTGTAATCAACGAAGGTACTGCATCAGTAATCAACAATCATACACTTGAACTGACACTAACTTCACTGGTTTTCCTCTCGCACCCTTGTCATCGTTCTTTTTCGTCCTCCCAGCATTGACATTTGGAGCGCCCTTGCGTTTCCTGCAAAAAATGAAATAGATGAATCTGCAGCCAGCATTCGAAAACATGTTTAAGTACGCACAATTATGCTAATGCCCACTTGTTTGGTTTTGCGTAATCCTCTTCTGCAACCTTCAATGGTCTCTTTCTAGCCCTTCTCAGCCCACCATCTTCTGCATCTGAATCTTCCTCTTCTTCCTCATCTGAATCTCCCTCTTCTTCTGCATCTGAATCTCCCTCTTCTTCTGCATCTGAATCTTCCTCTTCTTCTGTACCTGAATCTTCCTCTTCTTCTGTATCTGCCTCTGTCTCTTCTTTTTGCTTCTTCCTCCTTGTGCTATTTGATTTCCCTGATTTTTTCCTGCGTAAATTGAAGAAAAACATGTGAACACTCTCCGGGAGAACATATTAACACTGTAAGCATGTATAGAAATGAACAATGAGATAAACATGTGCACTAACTTTGTTGCTTTTTTTGAATATTCCTCTTCTTCTATATCTGAATTTGTGTCTTCTTCTATCTCTAAGTCTTTGTCTTTTCGCTTCTTCCTCCTTGTGACCTTTGATTTCCCCGATTTGTTCCTGAGTAAATTGAAGAAAAAGAGAGAACATATTAACATTGTAAGCATGTATGGAAATGAACAATGAGATAAACATGTGCACTAACTTTGTTGCTTTTTTTCCCTCTCATCCGCTCGCGCCTGGATTTAATCCTCTTGTTCGATTCTTCGGTAGTTGGTCTCCCTTTTGGAATTATTTTGATTGGATTTTCCACGTCATCAGTGCAGCATTCGCGAGCAGCAGAGAAGTATGACGGCAAAGGAACAAACGATTTATGGCCTTCATCCAAATCAGTTTTTTCTCCATCAACCAATATACTCCAGAGGAACTCCATCACCTGTTCTGACTGTGAATCGCTAGCTGTGGCTGTGAATAAAGCGTCACTAGCCATGTTGCGTAGTTGATGATACTTATTCATGTGATCAGACCATACATGAGTATTCGCAGTCCTCGAAGAAGGGAACGCTGGCTTGGCCTGCATTGTCCATCTTTTCTTGACAAATTTTTTTGGAAATGTGCGTACACCAAGATGATCCAGAACGCAGAATATATGTGCGCATGGGTAATCCTGACTTTTCAACTTTTTACATTTACAAGCTGCATCATCCAGTCTTGCTCCTGTAAACAGACAAGTCACGTGATATATAAAATCCACAGGCTTAGCATACACGCCTTGCGCATCCAACTTTTTTGCCTCCAACTCCTCACCGTCCTTACCTTCCAAGTGACTGGGATCCTTAGCATCCAGGTTTTGGCATGCAAGTCCACACCATCCTTGCCTTCCAATTCATTGGGATCCTCAACATCCAAGTTTTTTGCATGCAAGTCCTCAGCATCCTTACCTTCCAAGTCATTGGGATCCTCAGCATCCAATTTTTTTGCATGCAAGTCCCCAGCATCCTTACCTTCCAAGTCATTGGGATCCTCAGCATCCAATTTTTTTGCATGTAAGTCCTCAGCATACTTACCTTCCTTACCTTGCAATTCTCTAGCATCCCTGCCATATGGGACTTTATCATAGGGGCCTTGCGCAAAACTCCAAACACGACCAAACCATCACATGTTACCCGCTCCGTGACCTGCCAATTTGTCCCTTCGACAATCTGACGCTTTACCTTTGGAAACATCACAGTTGTATAAATATAAGAGGCAACAATCTCCAGAGGGTGTGCATTCAGCTTAGTGAAGGGTATCGTATGTGTTGCTACTGCGTCTAATGCTGCTTCAGTCTTACGCATTATGGATACACAGTGCTCAACATGCTGCAACAAATCAACAAGCTGCATCTTCCTGTTCAGGTGCACATGAAGCCTTGAGTTGAGAGACTCACTCCTCTGATTACTCATCATGCCTAGGAAATATCTACCCTTTGTGTACGCAACAGCCCATTTGTGTCGCAGCTCGTACATCATGTTAACCCATGACGACCTCTTGCCCGTTGGTTTTATTTTGAACCGAACCTTATAAACCTCCCATCTTTTCTCAAACTCATCAACATCCCAACGACGGTAAATGAATTCCCTAAATTGCTCCAGTTTTTCCTTGCGGACGTGCATCACCATATTCTCCTCGATATGCCACGTGCACAAACGATGATCTGTTCCGGTCCAGACAATAGCTATTGCTTTAGCCATTGCACCGTCCCCATCGGTGATTGCTGAAATTGGTGCCATCTGGGACATTGCCTCCAAAAATACATGAAGAAGCCACTGGTATGATGCAACTGTCTCGTCTAACACTAGACCGACCACAAACAAAACTGTGTTGCGGTGATGGTTCAGACCAACAAATGGAACAAACGGAAGCCTGTACTTGTTAGACCGATATGTGCTGTCGAACACCACGACACCACCAAAGGCAACATAGTCAATGCAGGATTGTGAGTCAGCCCAGAATATGTTCCTCAAATGGCCTTCACTGTCTTTTGTGTATTTGAAAAAGAATTCCGGGTCTGCTTTTTTCTGTGCAATCATATAGGTGAGCAAATATCTAGCGTCACTGCCTTCTATCTTGCGCTTCTTCTAGACTGAAACATGGTTGTATAGATCTCGATCTATAAATCCAAGCTTGTCGGGACCTCTGGCATTCTTCTCCATTACATTCATAATCTGATGTGTTCGAAGTCCACCGACAGCATACTCGATGACATCGGCCTTTTGTGCGTCAGTCATTCTACGATGAGCCGACAAGTACGGAGTCAGGTCAGTAGGGACAAACAAATGGTTATGCTTGTCCACAAAATTCTTGATGAACCAGAGGCCACTGCTATCTTGTAGCTCAACCTGAAAAAGAGCGGGACACCCACACCGAGAAAGACCCCTCGGTGTTCTTTTTCTTTCAGTTCTGTTAAAGTGCTTAAGGGCCCGCCATCCTTATTTGCAGCACTTGTATGTCCTTCTGTATGCATTTTGTTTCGGACCCGGACCCCTATACTTCAGATCATCCTTTCTAACACCAAATCCTTTTTTTCTCACATAGCCTACGTAGAACATGTAGGCTTCTTCCTCAGTCCTGAACGTCTTCTTCACAATCTCTAAGTATTCCATACACTCATTCAGGTCTGAACCGGCCATGCCTTTATTATCAATTCCTTTACCTTGTATGTGTACATCATCCATGTCTATGCCATCCTTGCCTGCATCCTCATTATCCTTATCATCCATGCACATACCATCCATTCCTTTGGGGTCCATGCCTTTGCCTTTGTTGCCTCTATGACCCATGTCCTTGTCGTCCTTGCCTGTATCACCCAAGTATTTGCCATCGTTGCCTTTATCATCCATGTCGTTATGCTGCCAGCGGAAACAGATAGTCAATGTTACGGATGGATAGCATACGTTACCGAAATTATGCACTACTCTGCTTAAATAATTGATTTAATTTTTCATATCGAATTCATGTACCTAACTCAGTCCTTCAAAAGCTGTAAGTAAATATGCCCTGACTAAATCCAGAAATTTGTAATTGATTGTACTAGCTCTAACTGATGATCTCCTAACTAAATCCAAAGTCCACGAGTCCTTCAAATGCCTTGATAGATCCACCCTGATAGATCAATTATCTCCAAACTCCATTCAAAATTATATCCTAACTAAATCCAAATTATCTTGTAACAAAATCCAAAAGTATGTCCTAACTAAATCCAAATTATCTCCTAAATAAATCCAAAATAAGTCCAAACTCCATACAAAATAATTATCTCCTAACTAAATCCAAAATATCTCGAAACTCAATTCAAAAGTATCTCCTAAGTAAATCCAAAATAACTTTCTTTGAATCCAAATCTGCTGACAACTTTCTCATGCCACATAATCCTAACTAAGTCCTTAAATATGTCGTAGCTACATCCGACTTACACTTCCTTTCAATCGTAATCTCATCACAACTTTCTGAAAAGATAAACCCTAATCCTCAGATGACATATCCTAAACCCTAACCAAATCCGACCGAAATCTCCTCACAACTTTCTGAAATGATAAACCCTAAACCTCACATGACATATCCTAAACCCGAATCAAATCCGACCCCTATTGGTTCTATATGCAGAAGGGACCAGAAAAGATTTGAGATGGCTAGGCACTTACAGTGAAGATCTAGCGTGAAAAAGTTGATGCACGTCGGTGAGGATGATGTGGCCTCTCGGGTCGGGGAAGGTGGTGTCCGCTCGGGGAAGGATCTGGCGCCGCGACCCGACTGGGGTGACTTGCGATGGAGGGAGTGAGGGGGAGTAGGAGCAAGAGGGGTAGACACGGCGAGTGCGATCGGCGGCGATCGAGGGCGCCGGGGGCGATCGAGGGCGCCCGAGGTTAGGGCTCGAGAGGAGGAGAGAGGACGAACCGCTCGAACCGAAATTCAAAAGAGTACGCACGATGATGGGACCTCTACAATGAAGTGCTTTATTAATGCAATTAATTTAATTGAAAAATTTAGGACGATAATACCCCTGGACCAAATTGGGCCGATTAAAGGTTAAAAAATTAGGTCGAAAATACCCTTGGGCTTAAAAAGGCCCAATTATTCTCATCCATTAGATCGGCCATATAATACATGTGCTCTGGTGTATTATAATGCACCGTAAAATTCCCCTATACATATTACTTATAGATGCATAGCAGTTGTTCTTGGGCAGGTACTCTACTCCCTGTGTAAACTAATATAAGATCATGATCTTATATAGGTTTATAGAGGGAGTATGTTGTTTCTTTTTTTTGAAAAACACCCCATTTATTAATTAAGCCAACGAAAGGTTCTTACAATCATTCGTTACAGCATACACCACGCAGGGTGGAACAGAATTAAAAAGAAACCCATCAGACATAGAACTAAAGCTAAACTTTGCAATCTCATGTGCCACCCCATTGGCCGTCCGACTTATCTTTGCAATATGAAAATTATGGATCATCCTAGATATACTCAAAGCCTCATCCATCATATCAGCCAGGGGGGACCTGTCAATCTTCTCATTTGCAAGAAACGAATGTACGAAAGCACAATCAGTCTCTAAAATAATAGGTTGGGGAAGAGTGATACCTATATAAAGTCCTGCGAGGCAAGCGCGGAGCTTAGCTTCATTCACACTGAAACACCGATCAATAAAGTCCCACGAAGAAACAATAATATCTCCAGAAGAATTACGAGCTACAACCCCCACACTGGCTACATTAGTACTCTCCACAAAATTGGCGTCAACATTGATTTTGATATGATCATTAGGGGGAGGAGTCCAGACCACATGATCTTTTAACGGTGCATAATCCTCTACCACTCCACTCACCTTCTCCTTGCCTTTGTTACTAACGTCCAATTTAGCGGTGTCATGACTAGACGTGAAGGTGGTCCAAAAATTATCCACAAAATGTGCAGAGGCATTAACGGATATTCTTTCCCATTCCTAAAAATTAAATCGTTTCTCAAGTGCCATGCTCGCCAGAAAAGAAACATGATTTGCTCCCTCTGCCGCAAACCCAGTTGCGCCAGTAAAATCAATAACCAATCTGGTCCCGTGCACTTGAAGAACTCTTCATCCGGAATATTCCACCGCTCTCTTACTTCCATTCGAAGAGCACGAGCTTTAGAACAACTCACCAGAGCATGAAAGATGTCTTCATCTTCAACCCCACAAATAGAACACATCCCTGAATCAGTCTGATGGTGCTTAACTCTATTCATTTGGACTGCCAAGCTATTGGTAGCAGCTCGCCACGCAAAAATCTTGATTTTCTGAGGTATATTAGCCTTCCATATTATGTCCCAAATCCCTCTTAACCCCTCTGGTTCGCCACTAGATTGGCCACTATGATCCTGGCTATCCTTCAAATTAAGCGCAAAATTGTACGCACTTTTAACAGAAAATATACCATTCTTCTCATGGTGCCATGCAACAAATTCCCCATCCCTAGAAGCCTGAATACGAATCTTAAGAATTTCCTCCGCATCATGTGGATAGAATAGATACTTGATCAAATTTTCATCCCAACACTTACGCCCGCTCATGAATAAGTCAGAAACCAATTTTAACCTGGTATTATGCCTTCTAGCTGAGATTTTTAGACCATGCCTCCTAGGTATCCAATTATCCCTCCATATATTAATACTAGATCCATCACATACCCGCCAAATGACCCCCTTCTTAAGAAGTTCCAGACCATGTGAAATACCTTGCCAAGTCACAGAACTAGCATGCGGAAACACCGTATCAAGAATATGTCCCTGGGGGTAATACTTTGCCTTCATCAATTTCGCACATAGCGAATCCGGGTAAACCAATAACCGCCATGCCTGTTTAGCCAGAAGAGCTTGATTAAAAAGCCTGAGATCACGGAACCCCATTCCCCCTAACCTTTAGGTCTTGTTAGTTTGTCCCACGCCAACCAATGAGTTTTTCTTCTTTCTTCTTCGTCTCCCCACCAAAAGTTCCTTATAATATGGGATAACTCCTCACAAAGGGAAACTGGAAATTTGAATATCCCCATAGCACACAGGAAGAGCCTGGATTATTGTTTTGATTAAATCTTCCTTGACTCTACAAGACGCATATTTTTCAATCCAGTCAGAAAGCCTTTTCAAAAACTCATCTTTAGTATACTGAAACATACCGGCCTTCATTCTACCCTCTGGTACTAGTAATCCAAGATATTTATCCTCGAACCCCTCCACGGTAATTTTTAAGATAACCATGATAGTTACTTGTTTCTCCAGGCTGCATTTTTTCCCAAAAATTATGGAACATTTATCAGGGCTTAACATCTGTCCAGTTCCTTTCTCATACACCGTCAGAATATTTTTAATTGCTAAAGCTTGATCAAAAGAACCCTTGAAAAATAGCAGACTATCATCTGCAAAAAGCAAGTGAGAAATACCAGGCGCTCGTCTAGTCAGTTTGAATTCCTGAAGAACTCCCCTGGCACATGCGTCATTGAGCAACAAAGAAAGCGCCTCTGCCACAAATAAGAACAAATAGGGAGATAAAGGATCTCCCTGTCTGAGCCCATGAGAAGGTGAGAATGACTGCAACAATTGACCATTAAAGCGCACCGCAAATTTCACCGAAGTAACACATGTCATAATCCAATTAATCCATTGCGGCGCAAAACCCAACGCCCCCATCATACTTTGCAAAAATTGCCAGTCCACACGATCATAGGCTTTGGCTAGGTCCAACTTATAAGCACAATATTCCCCTCTTAAATCCTTAAGCGTACTTAACGAATGCATAAATTCAAAGGCTATAAGAGCATTATTAGAAATTAACCTTCCCGGAATAAACGCACTTTGGGTAGGGGAAACCATACCATCGAGGAGCGGGCGCAACCTGTTAACAAGACACTTGGAGATAATCTTATAGATAACATTGCACAAACTGATCGGCCTAAAATCTTTGATTGTTTGAGGATTCTTGATCTTCGGGATGAGAACAATAGTAGTATTATTAATACCATCAGGCATAATTCTAGAATTAAAAAATTGTTTCACAGCCTTGACAATATCATCTTTGATTAGCCCCCAATTCCGCCGAAAAAACCTTACAGGAAAGCCATCTGGCCCTGGCGCTTTTAACGGTCCCATTTGAAAAAGGGCATCACTTATTTCTTTTTCAGTAAAAGGTTTGCATAAATCATAATTCATGTCATCGGTCACACGGGGCTTGACTAATGAAATAATGTGGGATGGATCGACCGAAGCATCACAAGAATAAAGTTGTTTAAAAACGAGTTTGTGATACCTTTCATTTCCTCCAAATTTTCCGTGAGACAACCATCATCCTTCCTCAGAGCCGAAATAGAATTTTTTTTTGCTCTCCAGGAAGCTTTTCGCTGAAAATATTTTGTATTACGATCTCCCCCTTTAATCTTGTCCAGACGAGATCTCTGCTTCCACAAAATTTCTTCCCTGATAAGAAGTTCATCCATCTCCCCTAGAATATTCTTTCTTTCCAACACAGCAGAATGATCAGTTCTATTTAACAAAATGCCAAGTCTCTTACGAGCCCATTCAAGTTTCTTAGGTAGATACCCAATATGCACCCTACTCCAACCATGAAGAGATTTCATTAATTTTTCTAAATTATTGGCAACATCTTTCAGATCCTTAATATTTGATCCTCTATTCCAACAATCCTTAATCTGTTCATCCAAAACACGACCTTCCCTCTCCCAGTAAGATTCATATTTCAACTCTCTAGCAAACCTCCCCTCCCGAGCATTACCCATCAACTCAATTAAAATGGGGCAATGGTCAGATCTGGAGCTAATAATATGGGAGACCTTACATTGAGGGAAAATAGAAGACCAAAGAGGACATGCCACTGCTCGGTCAAGACGTACCTTAACATTCTTGTTGCCTTCCTGCATATTATTATATGTCCACGGAGCACCATGAAAACCCAAATCAAATAAATTGCACTCCGACGGGACTTCACGAAAATCAGCCATGAGTCTAGGAGATCTCTTATGTCGAGAGAAATGTTCATTTTGCCACATAGCTTTGTTAAAATCCCCCACCAAAAACCATGGTCCAACACCAAGAGGTTTAATCCGCCTCAAAAGATCCCACATAACATACCTCTGGCTCGCCTTAGGCTCTCCATAAATAAAAGTGCACCTCCACTTTGTACCATCACCCTTGTTGACGTACATGTCCACAAAATGTTCACCATATTTGTTCAAATCACAAGAATATATTCCATCCCAAAACACGGCTAAACCTCCACCTTTACCATGGCCAGAAACAGTAAACACATTAGTCATACCCAACCGGTACCGCAAGAACTCAACATACTCTTTATTTTTCCTAGTTTCAGAAAGAAAGATAACATTGGGACGGTGCGTCTTAGTCAGACACACAAGCTCCTAAACCGTACGAGGTTGTCCCAGCCCTCGACAGTTCCAACTGAGCATTTTCATGGCTCCTGACGAGCGTCATCAAGCGCGCCCATCAGTTGACCGGCAGCCCCAGGGCCGGTTGCTTCCTTAGGAGTGCCACCTTCCTCTTTTTCCTTTCCTACAGATTCTCTCCTCCTCTCCTGAAGATCTTCCTCTCCCCCCTCAATCTCCTTAGTTACATGAAACATAGCCCCATTTCCACCTACTACAACCTCAACCCTCTCACCACACACTCTTTTACAAGTTACAGAGATGTCATTTTCACTCTTGTACTCTAAACTCTCAGAGCTATTGCTATTCATAGTAAAAACTAAACCTTGGTCTTCAGAACGACACCTCTTACTTCCTGCAGTACTCTCTAGGATGGCAGCATAGGCAACCTTTCGACTAGATAGCTCGCTGCCACTATTTGGGGGAGTGGGAACCCCAAACTGGACATGCTTGGCACACACACACCATGAACAGCAGCACGCTCCACTTGCTCCTCTCTGTACAATCTTTTTCAGCGGCCCCATTTTGATTCAGCTCCATTTTCATCAACGTCCAGCCGGGAAGCACTCCCAGCCTTGCCAGCAGGCAACACCTTTGCCGCAACCGGAGGTAGAGCACCTCCGCCCAGCAACACAACCGGACGTGCTTCCGGCTGCGTCCCAGCAGAAGTGATCTTGCCAGCTGCTATACTGGGATCAGTCAGCGTGAGCCGCCCCACCTGGACGGCCCCTGACCCTAGTACACACTCGTCTTCTTGACCAGCTTGAGGGGAGTCTTCCGTCGTCGGAGCCAGTGAGGGCGAGGCCGCCACCGACAGCTTCTGTACCGCCGTAGCCACGGCAGTGACTTCCTTTTCCGGCAGCTTGACCAGCTCTGGGTTGTCGTTGTCCTGAAGATCCCGGTCGTCCCAGCGACCTCCCAAGCTGAGGTGCCGCCGACCAGGGCCGCCCGAAGCTTGCATGGTGCTCCAGAAGGCCGGCGCCTTGATGTCGTTGGAGAACTCGGGCTTCCGAAGTTCCTTAGGGATGTTACAAAATCTGGTAGTAGTATGCCCCAACAAGCCACAACAAAAGCAAAAATTTGGCAATTTTTCATACTTAACATCATATAGGATCTCTACTTTACTACCAACCGTGGTCGTGTCGATGGTCTTTCTCAGGGGCTCTTCGACGAGATGCTCGACCCGGACTCGGAGATGCTCGTCGACGATCTTTTTGTTTCGGTGTGCCACCGCGAGGACCTTTCCAAGCTTGCCGCCCAGGATGTAGCACATCTCCACCGTCTTGATCGGTACTGGAAGGCCCCAGATTTGTGCCCATAGCTTGATGGAATCGAGGCGCACGTCGGCCGGATTGCCGTCTCCGTCGAAAGCTGCTAGGATGACAGCATCATTTCTGAAATGCCATGGCCCAGCGTGCAGAACGTGATGTCGATCCCCACCCTCCGCGAAGGTGATGACGAAGCGGCGGTCGTCGCTCGTGACGCGAGTATGTTGTTTCTGGTGGAGTATATGCTTTAGCCATGCTCACTTAATTAAAAAAAGAAGACTCTCTAATATAGTAGCTTTTAGGGCATCTGCTAGAAATGCTTTACGATTGTTAATCGGAAAATTATACTTTCCAGCCCTAAAAAAAACCCTTATACTTAATCATGTGTCTCTCTGTACTAACAAAAGGAAATCTGGAAAGGAGGCTGCCCTCCAATATTTCTATTTTACATTGATGGAGTGAGCATATGCTCCATTAGTTAATCATGTTCCATTTTTCTGACATAGATTAGCTTAGTACGCTGTTTCATGATGTATCATGGGGTATATGTTCCCGTACCTGATGCGCTCGGGCTACTAGTAAAACACAAGGGATCATTTTTCTGACATGGATTAGCTTAGTACTTGTCCGTTGCCCGGTGGTTGTTCCTTTTCTGACATAGATTAGCTTAGTACGTTGTTTCATGATGTATCATGGGGTATATGTTCCCGTACCTGATGCGCTCAGGCTACTGGTAAAACACAAGGGATTATTCGCATTTAGCAGCATGAAAGGTGCAAACAAACACACGGCACGCATGCATGCACTACGTACGTTGCAGTGGGGGCGAGGCTGAGTATAACCGAAGCGACTAAGCGAGGTACTCAATCATCGGTGCGTTGCTTGCAAACAATCGATCGGTCGGTGTTTCTTTCCTCCTCGCCCGGCTCTCACCGCTGATGATGCCTTCACAAAATTTACCTCCGTGATGAGTTAACCAAGCAATGAAACGACAATATTTACACGTGTGATGTGTCCCGGAGGATCGGAACGCTCGTCAACTTCAGCAGCAGGCAGCAGCCGTGGGTGAAGAGACACCTACTACCATATGCGATGTCGACGTCCGGCGCCACTTCGAGAAAAAGGTGCGGCTACATCGGTCGACCGTCGTTCTCGATGGCAAACATGTAGATCGTCTCCCCAGCCGCCGAGGGAATGTCCGCCGTAGAGCACAGCATTTTGCTTTGCGCCGGGGCGTATGGGCGAGCAGTAGAATACGTGTAGCCGCGGCCAGAGGGTAGAACCGTCAGCCAGCCCCGCCCAAAAATTGAAGAACGGAGGAAACAGCAGCCGTCCGTCGTCGTTGACGCAGACACGGGCGTCTAATCGCGGCCTCGAGAGAGCATTTGACTCCGGCCGTTGCCTCGGACACCGTGATATCTTTGCCGTTCCTGGTGTAGTGCTGCCCATGGCCGGAGGCAAAAGCAGTGCTGCAGTAGGCAGGTCCCTTTCTTTTCTCCTTTTTTTTGCAAAACAGTAGGCAAGCCTTGGGTGGCACTCCACCGCAAGGTCATGGCTCGTGTCCGTCTCTATGGCGTCCATGCTGTGGACGATGCGCGACGTTTCGAGGAAGGGGGCTCGTAGACCATGCTTTTGTCTGCAACTGTCTACAGCCTTCTTCGACGACTTGTGCTCGAGAGAGACTAGTCACTCATTATTGCTGTCCTACTAGGCAGCAAAAAATACATTTCTTGCTGCTGCCCGAGAGAGAGAGAATCTGTTTCAAGCATTGCGATGTGAGGAAAATGTCCGCGAAAAAAGAAAGAAGAATTTGGACGTGGAGAGAAGTTTCAAAATGATCGACGGATGGCTGTCCGTGCAAGGAAAAGAGGTCGATCAACATAAGAGTGTGCCTTGTACGAGTAACATTCGGACGCCAGCGTCACAGCTTCAAAGTCGGTCCAGCGCGCGGTCCTCTTAGCCTCGTCATCAGTGATCAGTCAGTCAATTCCGTTTCGCTGCCAAGAACAAACAAGAAAGCCTGGGCGTTACGTGCAGGCCAAGAAAGATCAAAAATCAATGGATGTAGTGTACACATCGCCGGTGGAAAAGGATGTGAAGAATATATTTCGAGTGGCTTGGTTTGTACTACGTACTAGGAGTATGGCTGCGGACAAGTCAGACATGCAAATCACCGGGCCATGACTCGACGTCGCGGTCCATCGACCCTCCGTCCATTCAGGCCACGACAACGATGATCAAGCAGAGGTCAACGAAGCTTCTCTATCATCCGCTGCAGTATTGTTTGGAGAAGAAGGCGACATTATTCATCTAGCTGGAAAAAAAGGCTGGTTTGACAATGTAAATGCACACCGGCGCATCATCGAGTATGCCGAAAAGATCCCTCTCTCCCAGCTCAAAAAAGAAGAATAAAAAATACCCCCCACCATTTTATAACGGTTGATGTTTTCATCAGAGCGAAAAAAGAAGATCCATACAGTTCGAGGCAGGCGGCACTCTGATTGAAAACGTCCCTCAATTATTCCAGAGCCAAACCAGTTTGACCTTGCTAAGTAGTACACCCGCACAGCAACCAATTAAGCTTAAAAACAGATAGCAGCCGGGGCTCGATTACATCAAATCTAGCAGTAGCAGGAGCAGGTTCTTCTGCACCCGCCCACCCTTCACCGCCACCATCCAACTAAAAACTGCATCAACAAACCGTCAGACATGCTAGCAGAAAGCAGCTCCTGCCACCTCCAAGAAACGAAACAACGGGGGAGAAAAGCGAGCGCCAATGATGATGATGATGATGATGAGGCCAACTCCACCGCGCGACCCTATTCTATCCGCCTCCATCCGTTTGGGGTAAAAGGAACAAACGAGACGGCCCAGCGCGCGGGCGCAAACGGACTTTTGTCCGCTTTGTGTCCGCTTTCGACCCATCCCGGGCCCAAAGTTGCGCCGGTTTTGGGGTGAAACGGATAGCGCGCGGACGGGCGGGACGCGCGCGCTTGTCCTCCCCTGGCCCGCCTGTCGGTGGGAGAAACCAACCCCCCCTTCCGGCCCCCACGCCCATTTGGCGCCATTTCCCTCAAACCCTCCCGCCGCCCCCTCTCTCCTTCGTCCATGGCCGACGCCCCGTCGAGTTCCGGCGGCCTGGCCGTCGACCCGACCGCAAAGGTGAAGAAGAAGGCGCCAAGGAAGCCGCGGTCGGAGTGCACGCCGGAGGAGATCGTCAAGTTGGACGCGGAATCGGTGAAGAGGAGGGAACGGAGAGCGGCCGTCAAGATCAATACCGCCGCGGCCAAGTTCGCCGCCCAGCGCGAGGAGCTGGAGGCCGCGCGGCGCAAGGCCGCTGCCGACGAGAAGGAGGACCTCGTCAACAAAGCGCACGCCATCCTCATGCTTGGCATGGGCCGTCCGGCGGGGTTCCATGCAGCGGCCGTCGGCCCGGCGAGCACAGGCTCGTCGGTCGCCCGGCCTACGCACTGCCAGTCGCCGACGTCGCGCGCCGCGCCCATGTCGCCCGGCTTTCCTCCGCCCAGGCACGACGGCTAGACCCGTTTCTCGGCGTCGCCGGACGTGGGCTTGTTCGCGCCGTCCACACCACGCCTCGCGGCCGTCATCGACCTCAACGTCACGCCTGGGTCCAGCAGCGGCGGGCGGCCGTCCGTCGAGATGCAAAGAAAGCAGGCGCGTGCACCGTTCACGGGCACCATGCCGGCCCCCCGCGTGTTGTTTGACGGAATGCCAACCTCAACGCCGATGGTGGACGACCCCTTTCTACAACCAGTACATGGAGGACGTGATCTTCTAGGGTGGGCATGGCCGTGCCTACGACCCCGAGGAGACCCAAAGTCAGGATGGCCGCGCCCAGTACGTGCCCGATGAGGAGGCCGACGACCGTGCTGACTATGACCATGGTGATTCGTGGCATGAAGACGACGACATCTATGTCGAAGGTGAAGATGAAGATGAAGCCAATGATGTTGATATTAGTGGCGCTCCATTGTTCATAGACGAGCTCACCCAAAGAGCGGAAGCACAAAAGAAGCGGAAGAGTATTCGCACCGGTTCATATACACAAGATGAGGACAAGTTGATTTGTCAATGTTGGATGGAGATTAGCCAAAATCCAAGGACCGGCGTGCAACAAAATGGCATTGTTTTTTGGACGAGAGTCCACAAAACATTTCATGAAAGGAAGATGTTTGAGCCCTACCAAATTACAAGCAACCGTGGCATCGGTTCGATTCAAAAAAGATGGTTGTTCATCCAACAAGAGTGCAACAAGTATTGTGCCGCATTTGAGAGCGTTGAAGCACGACCCGTGAGTGGTCTCGGCGTTGGGGACATGGTATGCTCTTCTCTTTCTAGCCCTTTCCTTACTACGGCCATGATACTTCGGCCGTGTATATGTTTGCATGTTCACTTGTTGTTGATCATGTGGTGTAGGCATTTCAATCTTCGGAGGCATTCAAGGCCCGGCACAATGACAAGCCATTCACTCTTACGCATTGTTGGACGCTCATCAACAATTGCCCTAAGTTCAAGGATCAATACCGTGAACTTCAAAGGAAGAGAGGCAAGAAAACGGCCAAGTTCGCCGGAGGTGGGGATGGCGAGGCGTTGAAGAGGCCGAGGGGCAAGACCAACTCCAAGGTGGACGACATACGTGACGCCTCAACCATGGCCTTGCATGAGACTTTGCATGGCATGATGTCACATAAGGATGTGAGGGATGAGAAGAAGCGGCAAAGCAAGGACGAGCAAATGAAGCAATACCTAGACCTCCAAAGACAGAAGCTTGAGATGGAGGAGGCGGCCAAGAAGAGGAAGATAGACATGGAGGAGGCGGCCCGGCAAAGGCAGCTCGACATGGAAGAGGCCGCCCGGCAAAGGCAGCTCGAGATCGAGGCCGACAACGTCAAGGCCAGGTAGAGGCAGCTCGACATCGAGGCCACCAATGACGCCACCAAAGCGAAGAAGGTGGCCCTTGCGATCATGAGCGTGGACTTGTTAAAGATGAGCGACAAGACGAGGGCCTGGTTCGAGGCCAAGCAGAAGGAGATGCTCGACGCCGAAGGCCTGAAGGAGGTGCTGTTGCCGGCGTGATGAACTGGGGCCGTGAATTGGGGCTTTGGCATTTGAAACGTCCTTTTTTTTAAAATAGACACAGATAGGATGGGGCAAAAGGATGCGCCCGCGTGATGGGCGCACGGCCACCGCATCTCAGGACAGGCCCGGACACGATCCCAAATCCATATATAAAAGAATAAAAAAAGAAAAAAAACGGATGTCTGTTTGGGGTCGCGCGGTGGAGTTGGCCTGATGATGATGATGTGGGAGGGCGCATGCGAAAGCCATTCCTCGGAAGGAAACGGAACGCGGGGGCGGCGCCTTTCTGCTCACGCCGCGGCAGCAGCACCGCACGCCGCCCGTTCACGCCTTTCGCGTGGGTGCCACCTCCCTGTGGGCCCGGCTTGGGGCCTTGCTGCCGCCGCGGGTGGGGCCGGGTGGGCAGTGCGCAAAAGGGGGCGGGTCAAGGCTGAAGCGAAGGATTATTCTGGGGTCAGTTCGAAGGATAGATCAGCGACGTGGATGGATGGATGGATGGAGGAAACAGCGCGGAAGCTCGCCTCGCCTTGGGATTATTGGCGGGATCGGAAAACTCTGCAGAGCAAAAAATGCATCCGCCGTCCGTCTGCATGCGGGGGGCATATTCCTTGCTCGACGAGTACTTTTTTGCTACTACTACTCCGGACCCTAGGGTTTATTTACCAGCAGCCTGACTAGATTACGACATGTCATCTGGCTCAAACTCCTCATGTGTTGCAAATGTCAATGGACGAGTGCCATCCCGTCCGGTCCAATAATTCTTCGGTCACGGGTGTTTTGCTTGTGCTGCATCCTTTTCAGGCGAACACTTCATGTTTCACTGCGATGCACCCGCATATATAAATAGCAAATTCCGATCAAATAGTACGAAAGTGTTGCTTTAATCTTGAACAAATGCGCCCGCATATATAAATAGCAGATTCCGATGAAACAGTACGCAAGCGTTACTTTAATCTCGAACAAATGCACCCGCATAAATAGCAAAATCCAAAAAAATGGCTCCTCACCAGCACCCTCGCTCTGGTAAAAACCTGTTCATGCTGTAGAACGCCTTCCTCATCAATGCATTTCCTTTGGCACGAGGAGTCGGTCCGGCTGGCATGCGTGTGCACGGCCGCGCAGAAGAGCATGGAAGCGGATACCGCCATTGATGGCGGAGGCAGGGAGAGGAGCAGGCGGGCGAGCAGATGCCGCCATTGATGATGGTGAACAAGGATCAGAGTAGTGGCAGTGGTAGTGCTGGTGCTATTACTGTGAGCAGGACGACTCTACCCCTCGTGCCGCTTTTGGCCGGCAGCGGTTGAGAGTGGCCGCACCCGCCCCATCGCATCACACCCGCACGCACCTAGTACCGCCGATCCGACCGCCATTACCACCCATCGCCCGCACGAAGCTTCCTGCCACCTTCCTCGCCCCCTGGCCTGCGCGGCGCGGCGCGGCGCGAGTGCTGCTGCTGCGGCTACAAGTACTCGTGGCGGGACGCCAGGCGTGCCCTTCCCACCTGCCCACCACCACCACCACCTCTGCCCCCCTCACCCAACCACCCCCTCCACTCCCCTCTCCGTCCGGTGACTCACGAACCCGCCGCCCGCCGCCGGAGACAGGGAACTCCGGGGGAGGCGGCGCGGCGCGTGCGTGGCGGCGGCTTTGCGTTTGGGCTTGGGTCTGGGTTCTGTGTTGTGTTGATTGGTTCGTTGCGGGGCGGAGGGAATCCCGGCTCCGCACGCTAACAACCGCCTCGCCCCAAGGCCAAGCAAGAGATCTCGCCCCGGACGCCAGCGACATCTGTGGGCGTGCGCGGGGTATAAGACCGCGTCCTCGCCGTCCCCGGGGCGGATTCCGCGAGGCCGCCTCTCGATTTCGCATTGCTGAGATCGCCGCCGGCGGAGGGGGCCTTCCGTCAAAGGCGACTCCTTTCCTCGGCGCGGTCCGCGATGGGCGAGGCGGGGCACGACGCGCCGGCGGTGAAGGAGGAGGGGAAGGGGGAGATGGCGGCGCCGTTCCCGGCGTGGGCGCGGACGGTGGAGGAGTGCGAGAAGCGGTTCGGGACGGACCGTGACCGCGGGCTGTCGTCGTCGGAGGCGGCGGCGCGGCTGCGCGCGCACGGGCCCAACGAGCTGCTGGAGCACCCGGGCCCCTCCGTGCTGCAGCTCGTGGCGCAGCAGTTCGAGGACACGCTGGTCCGCATCCTCCTCGCCGCCGCCGCCGTCTCCTTCGCGCTCGCGCTCTCCTCGTCGGCCGGCGCGCTCACGCTCTCGGCCTTCGTCGAGCCGCTCGTCATCTTCCTCATCCTCGTCGTCAACGCCGCCGTCGGGGTGTGGCAGGAGACCAACGCCGAGAAGGCGCTCGAGGCGCTGCGCCAGATCCAGTCCGACCACGCCGCCGTGCTCCGCGACGGCGAGTGGGCGCCCGCCCTCCCTGCCCGCGACCTCGTCCCGGGCGACGTCGTGATGCTCCGCGTCGGGGACAAGGTGCCCGCCGACATGCGGGTGCTCCGCCTCGTCTCCTCCACGCTCCGCGTCGAGCAGGGCTCCCTCACCGGCGAGACCAACTCCGTCAACAAGACGGCCCACGCCGTGCCCGCCGAGGACGCCGACATCCAGGCCAAGGAGTGCATGGTGTTCGCCGGCACCACCGTCGTCAATGGCTCCGCCGTCTGCCTCGTCGTGCACACCGGGATGGCCACCGAGATAGGCAAGATCCACTCGCAGATCCACGAGGCCTCGCAGGAGGACGATGACACGCCGCTCAAGAAGAAGCTCAACGAGTTCGGCGAGGCGCTCACCAAGATCATCGGCCTCATATGCATCCTCGTGTGGCTCATCAACGTCAAGTACTTCTTGACCTTCGAGCTCGACGGATGGGTGCCCAGGAACATACGCTTCTCGTTCGAGAAGTGCACATACTACTTTGAGATCGCCGTGGCGCTTGCCGTCGCCGCCATACCCGAAGGATTGCCTGCTGTGATCACCACCTGCCTCGCCCTCGGAACGAGGAAGATGGCCGCCAAGAACGCGCTTGTCAGGAAGCTGCCCAGTGTGGAGACTCTCGGCTGCACCACCGTGATCTGCTCCGACAAGACCGGGACACTGACCACCAACCAGATGTCAGTCTCAAAGCTCGTTGCCATCGGTGATGCCCCAGGGAAAGTGAGGAGCTTCAAGGTGGACGGCACTTCGTATGATCCCCGTGATGGGAAAATTTATGACTGGCCTGCTGGGAGGATGGATGCAAATCTTGAGATGATCGCAAAGGTTGCCGCTGTGTGCAATGATGCCAGTGTCTCACATTCTTCAAACCAGTATGTTTCCACCGGAATGCCGACAGAGGCTGCTTTGAAGGTGAGGATTGGTACAGTTCATGCTATTCTCAGTTTCCTTGAATTTTACAGTATTTTAGTTCGAGAATACGGTGGTGCTTACTTGATCCAAAACTGAACAGTTTAGGATACAGTTATCACTGGAGTTTAGGTCGTGTCAGTTCAAATTCAGACAGTACTGATGTTGGAAGACATTCCATTCTTAGGCTCCCATGATGATTGATTTGTTGGTTGGTTTCTTGTAGGTCCTGGTTGAGAAAATGGGTGTACCTGAAGGAAAGAACGGTCTGTCGGTGGATCCGTCCGAGACATTAGGTAAGCATCAATGCATGCTTTCGAGCTTAGCATAACATAACTTACCATTTTGGTATTTTCTGATACGTGCTGCTGAGTTAACCGACAATTATATACTGAGAAATTTTGTGATATTGTTTGCTGTCAGGCTGCTGCCGATGGTGGAGCAATGCTGCCAAAAGGATTGCGACGCTCGAGTTCGACCGTATGAGGAAATCAATGGGAATCATTGTCACCTCCAAATCAGGAGGCAACACTTTACTTGTGAAGGTGTGAATGTCGTATCTCTTGCTATACGGCCATTTCCCACTGACATGTTAAATAAAATTATCCCGCGTTATAGCACCAATTGTTTTATGTTCGCTGGAGTGACACTAAGTGCATGATGATGTGTCCTGATGCAGGGAGCTGTTGAAACCTTGCTGGAGAGGAGTAGCCATATCCAGCTCCAGGATGGTTCAGTTGTGCCATTAGATGAGAAATCAAGAAAAGCTATTTTGGCTAGTCTCCATGAATTGTCAACAAAAGCTCTGCGGTGCCTCGGATTTGCATACAAGGAGGATCTTGGTGAATTCGCAACATATGATGGCGAATACCACCCTGCTCACAAGCTTTTGCTGGATCCAGCCAATTATGCGGCTATTGAAACTGACCTGATATTTGTTGGTCTTGCTGGCCTAAGGGTAAGACTGTGCTCCTCATTGTGGATATGTTTTGTAACCAATGCTGCTCTACACTTTATAATTTGTAATCTAGAAAAATATTTTGGCTGGGGACCATGATTTGTCAGTATGCTTTGCTGGATATGATTCCTTGCAATTGCTGACAAGTCTTTATTCTGAATGTTTTAACAGGATCCTCCGAGGGAAGAGGTCTTTGATGCTATTGAGGACTGCAGAGCTGCGGGCATCCGTGTTATGGTGATTACAGGAGACAACAAAGAAACTGCTGAGGCGATATGCCATGAAATCGGTGTATTTTCACCTGATGAAGACATTAGCTTGAAGAGCTTTACGGGGAGGGAGTTCATGGCACTTGAGGATAAGAAGACACTGTTGCGAAGGAAAGGTGGCCTTCTGTTTTCTAGGGCAGAGCCCAGGCACAAGCAAGAGATTGTGAGACTGTTAAAAGAAGACGGTGAGGTTGTTGCTATGACTGGAGATGGAGTAAATGATGCCCCTGCTCTAAAACTTGCTGACATTGGTATAGCAATGGGTATCACTGGCACTGAGGTATATTCTTAATGCACACAATGTTAACTGCTTTTGAACCACCTTTTTGGTTCTCTCTTGAATCAGGGGAAGTGCCCATTTTTCTATAATGTCAAATGAAAAAAGTTTGTACACACCGTACAACCTTACACCAGAGCGTGATTGCAAACCACAAGTTTAGCAGGCTTCACAAAACATACCTAGGCTGATCACAAATACTAAACTGTAGATGCGCTGTTGCAGAATTAAGAGAAAACTAGGAACCACCATCACATATTACATATTTCATGATCCAGAGCAGAGAATATAGGTGCTAACCCCTTTACAAGGTAGCATATCGGAATTATCCATCATTTTGCACTTTAGAGTCTTCAAGGTTTTCTGCTATAAAATCACTTCTTTCATTGGTTTTCCTGACAAAAACTATTGATATTTTCAAAACCATTGTTTGTCTTTCAACCTTTGTACTTCAGAAACCTCTGAAATGTATTGATACCAGCCCTAGCCCTCGCCTGTTACTGCTTTTAAGCTAACTACTCCCTCTGTAAACTAATGTAAGATCGTTTAGATCACTATCTTATATTAATTTACAGAGGGGGGTGCAAAATACTGTTTGAGTTGGACCAGTAAAACAACATTTGGTTGTCAGATTGTAAAGCACGACTTTAGAGGTTCTAAGAGAAGAGTGATATATGCAAAATTAGGCTTTTGTTCAGCTTATAATTTGGGCAGCAGCATCTGAAAAATCATTGTTTTTTTTCAGGTCGCCAAAGAGGCTTCTGACATGGTACTAGCTGATGACAATTTCAGTACCATTGTTGCTGCTGTTGGTGAAGGCAGATCTATTTACAACAACATGAAAGCTTTCATAAGGTTTGTGCACTGAGAGCCTTGCTCCCACTTCTTATTGGCAGTTTTGCGATTGCTTGCAATTTCAGTACCATATGACTTGCTAAAGCTAATGTTCCTGAATCGGGCATGAGTAGGACTGCTTGTGCCATCTATCTAGATTTTACATTCAGTTGTTGGAAAACATGATGCTGCTTGAGTATTCTGAAAGTCTTTCTTCACTGCTGCAGATATATGATTTCCTCAAACATTGGTGAAGTTGCCTCGATCTTCCTTACCTCTGCTTTGGGTATTCCTGAGGGGTTGATACCTGTTCAACTTCTGTGGGTAAATCTGGTCACTGATGGCCCCCCTGCGACTGCTTTGGGTTTCAATCCTCCTGACAAGGACATCATGAAGAAACCACCAAGGAGGAGCGACGACTCACTGATCACTCCCTGGATTCTGTTCCGTTATCTGGTAATTGATCACACCACATATCTGTTTGATCCCTTGTAGAAATCTCTGCCTTTCTTTCTTTTTGAGATTAATTTTTCTCACCGGCTATACATAACTTGCAGGTCATTGGCCTTTACGTGGGGGTTGCAACCGTTGGCATCTTTGTCATCTGGTACACCCATGGATCTTTCATGGGCATTGATCTCACTGGAGACGGCCACACACTTGTCAGCTACTCGCAGCTCTCAAACTGGGGCCAGTGCTCTACCTGGGACAACTTCACAGCCGCGCCCTTCACTGCTGGAGCTAGAACTTTCACCTTCGACGACAACCCCTGCGACTACTTCCAGGCAGGCAAAGTGAAGGCGACGACGCTTTCGCTGTCCGTGCTCGTGGCGATCGAGATGTTCAACTCGCTCAACGCCCTCTCTGAGGACACGAGCCTGCTGAGGATGCCTCCGTGGGTCAACCCGTGGCTGCTCCTGGCCATGTCGGTGTCATTCGGGCTGCACTTCCTCATCCTCTACGTGCCGTTCCTCGCGCAAGTGTTTGGCATCGTGCCGCTCAGCCTGAATGAATGGCTCCTGGTGCTGCTGGTGGCCCTCCCCGTGGTGCTCATCGACGAGGTCCTCAAGTTCGTGGGCAGGTGCACGACCGCCTCAGGCCCCAAGCGGCGTTTAAAAAAGCAGAAGGGCGAGTGAAGGAGGCGGCGGTGGCTAACAGCGGTTGTTCCAGACGCCGCGGTAACTAATCATCAACAAAAAAATTCCAATTTGTTCAGAATGTTCGGACCATATAACAGTGGTCGCCAAAGGAAGGATGTTTATTCAGCGTATAATATATATATAAGAAACTGAAGTAGATAAAAGGGTTCTTGAACAAAGCTCGCTTTTCGCGGAGACTGAACTTAGCAGCTCTGTTCTTGTTTCTTTTTAGTTGTTATAGGTTGCAAACCTTTGATTATATATCCTGTGAATTATATGTAGGTAGTGGTCCCTTGGTCTCTGAGTGTTGGAATATTGCTTTGTTTTTGCTGCGAGCTATTTGCCGAACTGGAGTGCAAATAATTATACATCACAAGGGAACAGACATTTCTGATTGCTGTTAATGCTGCTGTTTTAAATGTGTCTATGTATTTGCATATCCTATGAATTACAGTTCTTTGGAGCGTATGATGAGAAGAAGCAGAGTACTTAGTTGTGGTGATTTCATTGGTTGCTCTGTTGTTATCTGCTTTCAGATGCTGTAGTTCATACACCTGCAAGAACTTTTTTGTAGCACAACCTGCTTGTTCTCAAGCACAACTCCCAGCACAGGCCTCCTGCCACTTGTAGCAGTGAAGAACAGGCAATGCTTGTTAGCTATCGCTAATAGCTAGACTCAAATACCTTAGTTGGCTCCATGTTCAGAAGACACGAAGTTTTGGCTTGCCATTTCCTACACTAGGCGCTATGGAGCGGCAAAACCCTATTTGACGCATTTTGCGTAAAAGTGCTGGGGATTTGCGAAGGTTGGGAAGCGAGCGAATGCGAGTTGAGCCGACTCATTTAGTCCGGTTTCAAGCCTTCTAGAAGGCTCCAGTTCGGTTTTCACTTGTTTTCCATTTTCTTTTTCCGGCTGTTTCTTTTACCTGATTTCTTTAGTTTTTTATTATTATTTATTTTTCATTTTTCTCAGAAAGTTTCATTTTAACAAGTGTTTGGAATTTCAAAAATTGTTCAGAAATTTTCGAAATATGTTCATGTTCCATTTGTTTTTGGAATTTGAGAAAATGTTCTCATTAAAAATTGTCAGCATTTTCAAAAAATGTTTGGGAATTAAAAAAGTGCAAAAATTAATTTAAATTTTTAAAATGTTTCTATTTACAAAATTTGTTCACAAGTTCAAAAAATATTTTCATTTTAAAAATTTGTTTACAAATTAAAAAAATGTCGGCCAACGCTAGGCGCCGGCCGACCAGCCCGAGCGCTGGATAACTTGCCTTCCGCGCCGTAGAATTAGGATGCTCATAACCGCTAGATCCTGCCCTCCAGCGCCATCCCTTTGTCACACAACCTTTCCCGCACGCGCAACTTCGTTTCGCACGAGGCAGAAGCCAAAACTGCCTCCCGCTGGCCACGTCCTAGCCCGCCGTCGGCGAGCCATGAAGCTCGTGACCCTAGCAGTGTCATCTACTCCCTCCATTCCGAATTACTTGTCTTAGATTTGTCTAGATACGGGGTATCTACCACTAAAATGAGTCTAAATACGAATGTATTTAGACAAATCCAAGACAAGTAATTCAGAACAGAGAGAGTACCAGTTACAGCTTCATGGTCGCTAACTGCAGCCGCCTCAACACTTTCTTAGCGGCCACAACTTTCAAGGGCTACAATTCCTAGATTGTTCATGTCTTCGTTATTCATGGGTTTAATTGATACGAGATTTCGAATTATTTCAGAAGCCCGCTCTGCTTTTAAATCTAAAAGATCATTAACAGATTTCGCTATCTCTTTTTCATTTGAACCCAAAGTAACTCCTAAGTCGTTTGCCATATCAATAATCCCATGCTCGGTGAAATGCATAGTTGAACAACGCTTATCAAAAGACATATCTGTAGTTGCCTCGACATCTCGAAGCATGGCCACCCTCTTGGCGCGCGCTAACTGCATGTCATCTACATTTGGCTGACCCTGGATCCGACTGCTGACACGCCTGCCAGCCGTGACCGGATCCGAAATGCCACCGAAAGCGACAAGCTCCTCCATAGTCCTCTGCCGAGGTGTGTGATCCCTGCTCCGACGCCCTTCCCCAATTGCCGGTGAGGAGGGGTAAGGCGCGGTCGAGCGAGTATCCCCAGCCAAAGTAATGGGAGAAAGAGACCTTGGAGCCACCTGCTCAACAGTCTCACCCCCCCCCCCCCAAGCCATCAGCGCGGCGTAGAGAAGACATCGGAGAAGAAGATTTGCGGGCCTCCTGCCCACTCTCCTGGCCGTGCCACCCGGGACTGCCCCGTGGTGAGAGTACGCCTCAGGTCTCCACCCCGTGCCCCTCCTCCACAGGACTAGGAACCGCCGCGGGGCTGCGGGCCTCCTGCCCACGCCCCTCCCCCATAGTACTAGCAGCCTCCGTGGGTGTCCTGGGGCGGCGGGCCTCTTGCCCCCCCCCCACACACACACCAACGGTGTAGTGCTACTCGACAGATCATGTGGCCCGGAGTCGACCCTCGGAGACGCGTATGCAAATCAACAGCAGGGGCAACACTGGTGGTAACTCGAGTTCCTTTGGATCATCCCCCTCAACTCGGTTACTCCATAATCGACTAGGCGTAGACCACGCGCCAAAAGAACCAAACCGAAGTGAGGTCATCGGTGTCATGGAAGAAGGCGCCTCCTTGGCGGATGTGTCCGTCGTACCATGTGACGCCGGCCCCATAGCCGGCTCCCGTGGTGCGCTCTCAGGCCCCTTGTCCTGATTCCCGGGTGCACCATCACCCTCAGTCGTATCCATGTCCTGAATCTCATCTCCCTCCTGAATCTAAAGCTCAAGCACATATATGACTCCGACACGCGTCCACTTGACCACATCCGGTACGAACTCCAAACTGACTACACTGACAAGTAACCTCGTTGCTCCGTGTGCCCGAGTAAAAGGCATATCAACCTGTTCCGTCTTACCGATGATAGAACCCAAACTCCAAGCCACCAAGAAGTGATTAATATATTTGTGTGGTGTACCATAGAAGAGAACCCAGGACTTCTCTAAAGGTGTACCCTCGGGGTCCTTCTCCTTCCACTCATCAAAGGCCAAGATAATGTTTGTACTCTGTAATCTGCACATGCCATACTTAAGTGTATGTAACTGATTCTCCTTAGTGGGAAAATCAACCTTGTAAGTCTGGTGCTCCAACTTGACAAGGTCCCACTGATGGTTGCCTAGTACTAGGTCCTGCAACTGTCGCACAATCTGTGCCTCTGTTAAAGTCCCATTGGTAACCTTGACAACAGCAGTGAACGAGCTCTCTTGCACATGTATCACAGGTGCCACATCCGGTGACTCAAAAAACATAAGCTCCTGACAGCAAACTCCATAGATATTGACCACCGGCTTGGGGCCAGAAAGCAACGGACAGCCACCGGTTGTATGCTGCGATTTACAACAATAATCACACAATTCTGTGGTGCACTCCGCCACAAAATGTCCCGGCTCGCCACATCTATAACACGGTAGCTTCTTTTTCTTAATAACCCACTTTGATAACTTCTCACCATCACGTTTGTCCGGAACCTTTTTAGAACCTTCATCACCGCCCTTGACACCCGCGGTAGTGGTCACCGGAATGCTGACAGCTGCCAAGGCCCGGACTGTGTCTACAGCCACCTCGGGAAGAGCAGGCGCAGCCATCTGCATCGTAGCAACAGGTTCGGCCTGTGGCACCGCGGCCGTAGCAACAGGCGGTGGAGGAGGCCGCGGTGGAGGTGGGTGCCGCCCCCCTCCTCACCCACCTCGGAAAGTACAGTGAGCTCCTCGGTTAAACCGGTTCGTTGGGCCGGCCACCCCCTCGACAAAATTGCCGGGAGGACCTTGAAAGTCGCGCCCCGCTCCACCGCCATTGTGCCAACCATAACCACGTCCATCGCCTGACGAAGAACCACGGTGTTGTCCCTCACCGTACGCATCATATCCATCATCACCCCACTGACCATAGCAGTTGTAAGGGAAGCCGTCACCGATGTAGTTCCGTGCACCTCCGCCATAACCATCACGACCAGGGCCATTGCCACGCCCGGCGACTGGGGCACCGCCCCGCCCGGCAACAGGGGCAACCGGGGCACCTTCCCGTCCTGCGACCTGGGTGCCATCCCGCCCGGCTACCTGGGCATCGCTCCGCCCGGTGCCAGAGTCGCCGCCCCGCCCAGCGGCTTGACCAGTCGGCACCACTGGCTGCCTCACGGCGGCCCGGCCCGGGGCCGGAGCCACGGTCGCTCTTGCTGCAGCCGGTGCCGGGGGTGCAGCCCCTTGCTTGGATGGCGGCATATTTCCACGCCCCGCCATGGCGTCACCCGGCGGGCAGAATCTCCTAGCGGCGCGCCCTACCCCGAGCACAGGAAAACCAGGAGTGAAGGTACGGCGAACCCTAGGCGGAGGCGGACCGATCCCAATAGCCAGTCGATCGTCGCTCGGTGATTCAGAAAACACGTACGTAGGCTTCGATACGAGAATGCATGTTGGGCCACACGCCCAGTCACGCTCGATTCCGCACCGGCCCTATCAACCGCAGGCCCAACATGGCCCAATAGTTGATTCAAACGTGCTTGCCTGACCGCCTGGATCTCGGCCGCCCCGAAGGCCGCCGGCGCCGGCGGCTGCGCTGCCGCCCGGCCATTCCTCTTCTTCTTTCTAGTAACTCTTGTCCACGAATCCGGCACCAAAAAATCTGATAAAGTGATAGGCATAAGACATACCTTGGGGATCGAAAAAACAACATTTGGTCAAAAATGGAAAAAGAAAGAAAGAAGAATGGTAAAGTGTGAAAGGCTAACCGAGAGAAAAAGTAAACATTCCTTGGAACTCAAAGAGAAAAAATGGAAAGGGGAAAAACCAAAAGAGTAGGAAAGAAATAGCAAAAAACTATACAAGTAAAAAATGCAAAAATAATAATTAAAATAAAAGAAGTTAGAGAAATAAAAGGAATATAAAGCCGAAAGAATCCAGACAAAAAAACTACCATAAAACATAGAAAATAGTGTGGGAAAAAACAACACACGGAAAATTTCTGAAGAAAACTAGAAAAGAAAACCGCAGTTTGACCAGCAGAACAATGCAGAAACAGGAAAGAAATCCAGTCCGTTACTTAGCTTACTGGGCTGTTTCCCGCTTCCCCTTTGGGAAAATTTTGTTTTTGCCACTCTAGCTTTTGACAATACAGCAGAAATGCCATTCCATGGCAAAAACGATAATTTTTCATTTCACTTTTGCCACTCTTAGCTTTTGACAACGTATCACAATTGCCACTATGAAAATTTTGCTTTTGCCACAGAATGGCAAAAGTGATACATTGTCAAAAGCTAAGAGTGGCAAAAGTGATATGTCAAATTCTAGAGTGGCATAAGCAAAATTGGCAAAAGCTAGAGTGGCAAAAACAATGTTTTCCCTTCCCCTTTAGGCCAGTGCCAGAAGGGCCGGCCCAGGCGCGCGGGTAGCCCCACTCTCATTCTCTCTCTCTCTCTCTCTCTCTCTCTCTCTCTCTCTCTCTCTCTCTCTCTCTCTCTCTCTCTCTCTCTGGGTCACCCTGGGTGAGGAATAGTTATTCTTCACCCCTCTCTATTTTACCATCAATGCACCGTAATTTTACGTTCCGTAAGTTCTGTCTTATTTCCGACACAAAAAGAGATCGTAAGAAAATATATAATCGCCGTAAAAAATATTTTATGTTATGTAAAATTACAAACGTAAAAACATAGTCTAAAATACACATAAACTGCAAATTCTCTTATCTTATGACCTAAATTTTTTATTTTCTTATGTCAAAATTTACGTAGTGAATCAATAGAAATGTGACTATTTGAATTTCAAACGTAATTTAATTATGAAATGATTGTAAGATTACCTCGGATTAAGAATAACTTATTCTGCACCCTGGATGATGAATAGTAACACACACACACACACACACACACATTTCAGAACTGTTAACCAAGCATTTGAAAATGTTAAATATGTATAGAAGAAATGTTCCGCATGCATAGGATGTGTATGAAAAAAGTTAATCATGTATTTAAAAATAATAATTAATAACTTTAAAAATGTTAATCAGTTATTTAAAAAATCAATCAAATATTTGAAAAATATTAAATGTGTATTCAAAAATAATTTTCTTATATACGAAAAATATATTTAAAATGCAATTTGTATGAAAAATGTTTGTCATGTATTAAAAATGTTAAGAAAATTTTTAGAAAAAATATTCGATATAAACCAGAAATGTTCAATGTGTACTTTAAAAAGTAGACATATAATATACTCCCTCTGAACGGAAAAAAGGGAGTATAATTTTTTATAAAATAATAATCATGTTTTTCAAAATGTTAAACATGTATATAAAATATTTTTCTGATGTATTGGAAAACTATTAGGTGTGTACTAAAAAAATTGAACAAAGAAGAAACCAATAAAAGTCGACAGGGTAACAAATGAACACGAAAAACCCAAAGAATATATGAAAACAGAAGAAAACAAATGCAAAAGAATCAAAATAGAGAAGAGTGACAAATAAACGAAGAAAACCAATGAAAACAAAAAAGGATGTAAAATTGAGAAGCAAAAGCAAAAAAAAAAACAGCGAAACCGATAAAGAAACAAAGAAAGTAAAGAAAAAAAGAAACAAAAATAGTAAAACCCAAAAATGAAACGAAGCAAACCACTGAAAAAAAGGAAAAACAAACAATGACAAAAAGTGATGAAGAAAAAAACGAAAAGGAAAAGAACAAGAGAAAAACATCCAACTTAGCTACATTGATTTTTTTTTTTGAGCGAAAGTTCCCGAGCTCATTTTCGGGGACTCCAAAAGCCGACAATGTCGGCTCGGTGCTAAAACCAAAGAACTTTCATGATGTCACAGCCGCATGCGACCCCGCGAGCGAACCAGCGCTGAGAACTGGCTGGCCCAGTACTGTTCGGAAGACGAAAATGCTTCTCCTGATTGGTTGGGAAGCTAGCCTTGTTGGAAAAACCTATGTCCCGCTCACTGCGTCAAAATGTCGAAGCAACGCATAGGGAAGCCCCGCATCGCTAGCAATGGGCCAGCCCATTATACAAAATCTAGCCAGCCGGTTTTCGGAACCTGCTAGAAGGTTCCCTGAACAGTTTCTTTCTTTTTGACCGGTTCTCCTGTTTCTTCTTGGGTTTTTTTGTTTTTTGTTTTTCCCACTTTTCTATTTATTTTTCTTGTTTCCTAATTTTGTTTTTTCGCTTTTACATTTATTTTATTTTTCAAGTTTATTTTTTAAAGATCATTTTTCGAAAAAAATAAATTTTAAAAAAAGGTTCCTGTTTTAAATAAATGATCAATATTACAAAAAAATCGTGTTTTAAAAAAATTCTTCATAAATTCAAGAAATGTTCCTGTTTTAAAAAATTGTTTGCATTTTTCAAAAATTTAGAAAATAGTTCTTATTTTAAAAAATTGTTCTTTAATTTCAAATAATGTTCTTGTTTACAAAGAATGTTTGAATGTTTTCTTTTAAACTTTTTGACAGTGTGCAGAAAATGTTCCTGTTTGAAAAAATTGTTCACATTTCCTTTTTTAGGAATTTCAGAAAATGTTCAAAAGTTTCTTAAAAATTATGTTTTCAAATTTTGTTCAGTAATTTACAAATATGTTTGCGTTTCCCAATTTTTTTTTGAAACTTGGAAAAATGTTCCGTTTCAAAAAATTGTTTGTGATTTTAAAAAAATGTTATAGTTTTCTCAAATATTTTCACAATTTTGGAAAGTGTTTGTGTCTCACGGAACATACTGGTTTTCCAAAAAAATGCTTTCAAAATTCCTGAACAAATTTGGATCTGCGCAGCGTTATTGGTTCTTTAACTTTGATGCTCCAAAATTGTCAGATGCGGCTCCTAACTCAGCTGGTAGGAACGCATTTTTTAGACATTCACGCTAGGCTTTATTTAAATTGTCATAAGCTTTACAGGAAGGAAAATCAAATCCCCGGGTAGACCTAACCAAACATGGCGGACGTACCCAAGCGAAAGTGCGTGCCTAGCGAGACTGTGAGTCTCGAAATTCGAGCTCCTAAACTCGTGGATAATATTACAAGCAGCGAAAAAATGTGATCACTCTATAATTTCATGTATAATAGCTGCATGATCCCCATCCGATCTCTGCTTGATATCATCCACAACTATCTTGCAATCCGACGCCACTTGGATCTTCTGAACATATAAATCCTCCGCGATTGACAGCGCCTCTCTGACTGCCATAGCTTCCAATATAACATGATCATGGATGCTGAAATGTGATAGCAGAAGCCCCAAGAAAAATTCCATCAGCATCCCTACAGACTACTCCAACAGCATCAAACTTTTCACTATAAACTGCAACATCAGTATTCATCTTCATATACCCCTGGGGCGGGGGTAGCCAATGACTCGGCCTAGCAGCCCATCCCATGTTATTCGGTATTGCTGGTTTTGATAGTATATCCATATCCCTTAGAAACGCCCTGATAAAGTGATGGATCTGTAGTGGACTGTCATAGATTTCTTCATGTATTGCCCTTCGCCTAGACCTCCATATTGCCCATAGAGCGACCACCATGTGTGTGAACTCTTCATGCGACAATATTTCATGCATTGTGAATATCCAGTTTTTAGGATTTAAGTTCAGGTTGTCACACATCTTTTCCACCATCTCCTCGGATGACAAAGACCACACACACCTTGCAGAGATGCAGTCGATTAAAGCGTGTTTCCAGCCATCTTCCGCCGAACAGAATGGGCAGATAGAGTCAATCCTGTGCAATTTTTCTTTTTGAGCCATAGTGCGCGTCGCTATCTTCATGGGCCGGCCCAGTCGAAGACACGCCTGTGGGAAACCTTAGCAACTTGACGCAAAGAGCCTCGCATAGGAGACCCCACTCTTGTTGTAAGCGAGATATGCTCTAGCTAGCGCTCGGAAAAGGGAGTTGCTATGTCTCGCTAGTTGCGGTAATTGCCAAGCAAATTCCCAAGGGAGTACAAGTGGCCCGGCCAAGGAGCATGTGTGGTACTGTAGCACGAAATAGTGAAAATATCAAAAAATGGTGCACTTGCCAGGAAACGAAATAGAGGACCTGATAATTGTTAGTGACTAGGACGCATCGCCCTCTTTAAGAACTATCGACAGCTGCAGATCTGACATTGTTTCAAATTTCAACAATGAATATTTTTTTAAAGTGCATTTTTAAAACAATGATTATATTTTTAAACGTGATTTCTTAAAATGTGAACATTGTTTTGAAAAGGGTAATATTTTTCGAAATTCTAAACAAGATTTGAAAATGGAAACATTTTTTGAAGTCAATATTTTTCAAAAAAAGCAAACAATTTCTAATCTATGATCATTTTTTGAAAGCAGAAACATTTTTAGAAACACAAACAAAATTTGCATATGTGATTTTTTTTTTGCATCAGCGAACAATTTTTGAAAATAAGAACATTTTTCGAAACCCTGAAAAAAATTGAAAAGTCAAACATTTGTTGCATCCGTGAACAATTTTTGAGAACGAGAAAATGTTTTGAAACTCTGTTCCTATTTGAAAAGGCAAATATTTTTTTGCATCTTTGAACAATTTTGAAAATGAGAACATTTTTTTGAAACTCCAAACAAATTTGAAAAGGTGGCCATTTTTTCGTTCTGTGGATAATATTTGATAACGGGATCATTTTTGGAAACTGTGACAAAATTTGAAAACCTGAATATATATATATATATAATCTGTGAATGTTCTTCGAAATGCATGATTTTTTTGGAAAATCTACACATTTCGAACAATTTTTGGAAGTTTGAACACTTTTGGAAAATTGTGAATTATGGAAAAAAAGGGAAATATAAAAATGAAAAAAAGAAAAGAAAATGAAAACTAAGAACTAACATTAGTTTTTTTTTGAAAAAAAATAAGGAAAGGCAAGGGAAACTAATGAAGAAAAAAGAAAAGGGGGGAAACATTGAAAAAACGGTTGGTGGCTACTTGAGTCGGTCCATTTGCGGTTTGTTCGATGCTCGCGGGTGCAAATGTAACACCCGTGTGTTACTTAAGGATAATTAAAATGCATCGATTGTTATTTAGAATTAAATTTTGCTTAACTATCATTTTTCTAATAACTCAGGCATGCTAGTATTTATAAATAATTTTGGAGATAAATATCTTAAGACCAATAGGTGCATCCCAATCATTAGTAGATTTTCTTTGTATTAGAAGATGGTGGAGTATTGCATTTGCTTGAGCAATCCACGTACACTTACATGCATGCATCAATGCATGGCATGCACCACATCCATGGTCTGTACTCAACGCACTGCATGCATCCATCTAGTCACCGTTGCCGTAATACATGTACGTAGCCTGCCGACTAGCTCAGTAAGGTCAGCTGTATTTTCTTCTCACAGGCCAACTAGCTCTTGGATTACACTGTACCACCGTCTAGGGCAGTAGATATTTTTGCATGCAACGATGAGAAGGCTTGTTGCATGGCTACGTGTCTTTTCCTTGAGAGATAGAATGTACGTGTCATTGCTCTGGTTAGAAACATATGCATGCATGAGCTAGTAGGTGCATCGAACCAGCCATTAGGTGAAGCAAAGGGGCACTAGCTTATCCTTTGGAGCAAGCAGGAGTTACGGCGGCAGCTGGACGACGATTAATGTGTTCACAAGGAGCTACTCACTTGTTACCAGTATATAAGGCGACCAGGTGCTGTAGCGTAGGACCATTGACACACTAGTCAGAGTCGTCTGCTGGAAGAAGAAGTTGGAGCTCTCGCTGGTGTTGTTCCTAGCGACCGCGTGGTAGACGGGTACTGCTGTCAGGCAAGTAGCAGTTCCTCTGTTCATATTTCGTTGCTGTGCTTGGTCCTGCGACTTGCACACTGTTACACTGATCTAGAGATATATTGCTGCTAGTATTTCTTTTGCTAGCCACTGTACCGTGATATATGAGTTCTTCTGCAACTGTCCTCTGTTCGTTGGCCACGGTACTGTTGAAGAGAAATATGTTCCGGTGAGCAAGTAATCGTCATGATTATTTGGGCTTACGTGGAGACGTGAGGATTACTACATAAGTTTCATCATACCACTGACCTCCTTATTTCCATATTCACATATTGTCTATATTGGTGTCATGACCGCAAACATATTGTACCGGTCACGGTTCAGGTATGGGACTGTCTGAGTTCTCCGCTGGGGGCGACACTTGTTCCGAACAAGGTATCGGTGATGGATCCTTGGGAACAACCCATACTAGTAAGTCAAGTTGTCGTGCCTCAGGGGGTCGAAGGGCTCTGCTCTTCTAGAACCCACGTGGTTCTGGTCGAGACTGTCGATGTCGGAGTACCCCTCTTAAGAGTGTAAAAGTGTGAATATTCACCCATGTGACTCCCGGGTAGGGAACCTTGCTGGTCACGTGTGATACCAATATTTTTCCCTATACACCGCTATAAATATTTCCAGTATTCCGTTGAACTCTGTTTAATATCATCTTTTAATTCAGCCTTTTGCACTACTTTATTTTCCGCCGCTAAATTTGTCCATTGCTGTCGTATCATTTCCTTGAAACTGAATTATACCGTTGTGATATCCATAACACTTTCTCCTTTTGTACCCTTGAATAAATGCTACTTGCTGGGTATGAATCATCATACTCACCCTTGCTTAATCTCTATTTTTGCAGCCCAAAATGGTAATGATCCTGAGCTTGGCTTTGAGCAGTAGGCGTAGCACGCGCCGGGAGGGAATAAATTGAAGTACTTTAGAAGTTTATTTTCAGCAAGAACTATGTATCCCCAGAATAAAGAATAGATGCTTATTATGTGTATTATTGTGAAAAGTTTTAGTTTAGGCCTCACACGTTTATAATCTTTTGTTTATAAACGCGTGGCGGCTATTACGTCCGAACCATGTTTTGGGGCGTGACAGCTTAAGTGGTATCAGAGCTTAGGTAAAATAAAATTAAAAACTGTTGCAACTAATGGGGAATAACCAGGGTATTATTTTGTGCGTGTAAGTTAGAAACGCTCTTTTTTGTGCTTATTTTATGTGAAGCTAACATTTACGTGGCTCATTTGATTATATGTCCTGTCATGAAATTTAGTATTTCACTTCTTATGCATGCATTTTGTTAGTGCTAATATGTGTGGTTGGAATCAGGGATGGATGGCCCAACCATCTTCCATCTTAACTTTGTGCAAATCCTCGAGGAGGTAGCCGATCATTTTCACCTAGAGCCACCAGTGATCTCTACTAGTGCTCTTTCGGATGGAGGAATCCAGGGAGCTGTGCACGTGCAGGTCACTCCACATGACCCTGGTGCATACACTACCTTCTATGGCTATGGCGAGGATGATCATGAAGCTGGGTGCTCGGCGGCTCGTGAAGCGCTTAAATCACTCTACTTTAGTCTGAACTTTGGCCTAGTGGACTTGCACAGCTATGAGTACTGGGAGACTTTGCTGGACTTGGCACGTTCTGAGCAGCAACACCAGGAGGAGATTGCACAACTCCAGCAGTACCATGAGGTTCGTAGGAAGCAAGAACTAGACGAGTTAGAGCAGGAGCATCAGGCCCAACTTTATGAAATAAAGCATGACCATGAAATAGAGGTGGAGGACCGCGATCGCTGGATCGAGGAGGAGGGACACAAGACCAAGAAGCTGAAGCAAGAAAGAGATGAGCTGGAAGACGTCAACAACAAACAGGAGAGTGAGATGATGGATTTGAAGGCAGAGAACTGGTGCCTCCGTCAGCAGCTTGTAGCAATGAAGGATGAGAAAGGAAAGAACTAAGGGCGTGCAACGTACTAGCTAGCAGGCGATAGTACAACTTGAGTGGTCGTACGTACTAGCTTAAATAAATGAAGTGGCAGAGCTACTAGTATCTAGTGTGTAATTGTGTGACATATCCAGTTCGCATGTGATGTCTGCCTCCTGTAGCAACCCTAGTAGTAGTAGGTTGCTTCCACTTTTACTAGCCTTTGCATGTAGCTTGATGTTGACACTAGCACTCCTGTCAGGTGAGGCTGTGCAAATTTTGGTTGTACGTGTCAACCCCTCTTATATAGTAAAATCAACTTTTATGTACTGATGCATGCTATGAAGAGTGGCAGTTTATTTATTTATTTTGCTCTCCATCCTTCATGATTGTATAGATGGCTAACCACGATCATGGAGATTTTTCTACTACCCACGCTGGAGGTAGCGGTGGATCTCAAAGGACCGCAGAAGATCAACTTCCTCCAAGTAATTTGCTCTTGGAGATTTTGAACCGCCAGGAACAAACTCAAATGCGACAGACTGTAATCTTGCAGCAGTTAGTACAACAGTCACCCCAAGGAGAGAACTCTCATGAGGGTGGGACACAGGACAGCTTGCGCCAATTCATGCGACTGAAGCCGCCTGCCTTTCTTGGCAGTGTTAATCCTATGGACGCAAATGACTGGTTAACTGAGATAGAAAAAATATTTGAAGCAAGGCACTGTCCAGAGCAAGAGAAGGTGACACTAGCTACGTTTATGTTACAAGGTGGAGCTTTTGATTGGTGGAATGTGCACAAAAAGAAATATCCAGAAAATTATTTGGTTACTTGGGCGATATTTAGGCAAGAATTTCAAAGAAAATATTTTCCTGAAAGTGTTCAGAGGAAAATGGAGCTTGAATTTCTACAGCTAAAGCAAGGTGATAAAAGCGTGGCAGAATATGAAATTAATTTTTCTAGACTTGCCCGTTATGCGATGGCGTACGTTGAAAATGATGAAGTAAAGGCGCGAAGGTTCGCTCAAGGCTTACGTCAACCCATCAAGGCGCGCGTGGAGGTATTTGAATTAAAATCATTTCGTGACATAGCTAACAAGGCTCTTACAGTGGAACAAGCATACCTTGAAGAACGTGCTGAAGTTGAGAAACCAAACAAAAAGATGAGGTTCGACGACCATGGTCAAGGAAACATGCAAAGGAAGGCACATCAAAATTGGCGCCCAAATAATCGAGCAACATATCAGCCCATAGTTAATAAATGTGTTATTTGTCATGGAGATCATATGGCTTCCCAGTGTGAGCAGCGACAGGGAAAATGCTTCGGATGCGGCAAGGAGGGACATGTTATCAGTCAGTGCCGGAACAAGAATTTTACTCATAATCAGTCATTTGCTTTGCCTGCACCAAAAACACCGTTGTACCTACCTGCACCGCCTCCTAAGGCGAATATTGCTCCTCGGTACACGAACAATCCTGGAAGGAAGCAACAGCCTGTTCGTGCTAAAGTAAATCATTTGACCCAAAATGAGGTGGACAATGATAGCAATGTGGTTACAGGTACGTTCCGAGTATGTTCTCATAATGCGGTTGTTTTGTTTGACTCTGGTGCTACCCACTCTTTTATATCTTCTAAATTTATTGGTACCCATGGAATAGAAAGTACACCTATAAAGAAAAAAATCGTGGTAGAGTCTCCAATGGTTGAGATGATAACTCGAAGGGTATGCACGAATTGTCCGGTTATTATAAGGGGACATGAACTTCGGGCAGATTTGATAGTACTAGATATGCATGATTTTGATATAATACTAGGCATGGATTGGTTGATTGAAAATCATGCAACTATTGATTGACATGGGAAGAAAGTGATACTTCAAGTACCTGGTCAACAGAAAATAGTGTACCAAGGGAGCCACAAGAAAACAAGGTACGCACAAGTTAGGAACTTGGAAATAAAGGAGAAACGTATAGAGTGTATTCCTGTGGTTAGAGAATTTCCTGATGTATTTCCTAAATAGTTACCTGGAATTCCACCGGACTGAGAGATTGAGTTCAGCATAAACCTGGTCCCTGGTACTAATCCTATTTCAAAGACCCCATACAGAATGGCTCCAGCAGAACTAAAAGAACTCAAGCAACAGATCAAAGAGTTAGAAGAAAAGGGATTTATTCATCCAAGCATGTCACCATGGGGCGCTCCAGTATTATTTGTAAAGAAGAAAGATGGCAGTTGGCGATTATGTATTGATTATCGGCAGCTGAATAAGACAGAAGAGGAACACGCCGAACATTTGAGAGCAGTACTTCAAACATTGAGGAAACACCGGTTATACGCTAAACTCAAGAAGTGCGACTTTTGGTTAGACAAAGTATCATTCCTAGGCCACATTATTTCTGGAGAGGGTATATCTGCAGACCCAACAGAAGTTCAGGCAGTGTTGGACTGGAACAGACCAACCACGATTACTGAGATAAGAAGTTTTCTTGGGTTAGCCGGATATTACCGGAGATTTATTGAAGGTTTTGCTCAGCTTGCAGCGCCACTGACACAGCTCACTCGCAAAGGAGTAAAGTTCTACTGGACCGAGAAGTGCGAAGAAAGTTTTCAAGAATTAAAACGTCGACTAGTGTCTGCCCCAGTTCTCGCAGTACCAATAAATGGGATTGGATTTACTATTTTTTGTGATGCTTCAAAAATTGGTTTCGGTTGTGTCCTCATGCAGAACAACAAGGTAATCGCATATGCCTCTCGACAACTTAGACCATATGAGAAAAATTATCCAACACACGATCTGGAATTAGGTGCTATAATCTTTGCTCTAAAAATATGGAGACATTATTTGTATGGAAAACACTGTGAGATTTTTACTGACCACAAGAGTTTAAAATATATCTTCACACAAAAGGAATTAAATATGCGGCAGAGAAGATGGATCGAGCTATTTAAAGACTACGATGTCAATATCAATTACCATCCGGGTAAAGCAAACGCAGTAGCTGACGCGCTAAGCAGAAAAGCTGATTGCAATGTGGCATCTTTAATCACCTCACAAAGGAAGATTTTGGAGGACTTAGACAAGATGGGAATAGAGGTGCATGTACGTGACCCATTGATCACTATTATGGCACTACAGGTCAAACCTGATCTTCAAGAAAGAATTAGGATAAAGCAACTGGAAGATCCTTTTCTTGTCAGTCTCCGAGAAAGCATAGAGCAAGGAAAGCCATCAGAATTTCACATACGGATGGATGGATCTATATGGTTGAGAGAACGTATTTGTGTACCTAAAAATGCAGAATTGAAATTGGAGATCATGCAAGAAGCTCACACCACTCCATACACTGTACATCCTGGTAGCACAAAGATGTATCGGGATATTAAAGGAAATTTTTGGTGGCCAAATATGAAGAGAGAAATAGCAAGATTCGTCCTGGAATGTCCATATGTCAGCAGGTAAAGGTGGACCATCAAAAAGCACCAGGCCTCCTGCAACCGCTAAGAATTCCTAGTTGGAAATGGAAGGATATCAGTATGGATTTTGTTACCGGATTGCCGAAAACTTCCGCAGGATATGATTCTATATGGGTTATAGTAGACAGATTGACCAAGGTGGCACAATTCATACCAGTCAAGAAAACAATGACCCTTGAAAAATTAACAAGGTTATATATTAGGGAGATAGTTACGAACTATGGCGTCCCTGTAAATATTGCTTCAGATCGAGATCCAAGGTTCGTTTCAAGATTTTGGAGAAGTTTACATAAGACCTTGGGGACCAAACTGAATTTTAGTACAGCCTATCATCCCCGGTCTGATGGACAAACAGAGCGAGTCATACAAATACTGGAAGATATGCTTCGAGCAAGCATGTTGGACTTCAAAGAAAAGTGGGATGAGTCCCTTCCTCTAGTCAAATTTGCATACAACAACAGTTATCAATCCAGTATAAAGATGGCTCCGTATGAAGCTTTGTATGGTTAGAGATGTCGTTCTCCTATATGCTGGGAAGAAATTGGTGAGAGGAAGTATATAGGCCCAGAATTAGTTCAACAGGCAGAGGAAAAACTACGAGTAGTTCGGGAGCATTTAACGGCGGTACAGAACCGTCAAAAGAAACAAGCAGACACCAAACGGAGGGAAGTTGAATTTCAAGAGGGAGATCTAGTATACCTAAAGGTTTCACCTCGAAAAGGTACGAGACGTTTTGGTTTGAAAGGAAAGTTGAGTCCAAGGTATGTAGGACCTTTTCAAATTATTGGCAGAGTTGGACCAGTAGCCTACCGATTAGAGCTGCCTCCAAACTTGTCAGGGGTACATATTGTTTTTCATGTATCCACACTGAAGAAATGCGAGACACTGCCAGAAGCAACACAACTACCAATCGTGGAACTGAGACCAGACCTATCATACGAGGAGTACCCCTTGAGAATACTAGATGTCAAAGATCGAGTAATGAGAAAAAGGACTATCCGATTTGTCAAAGTCCAGTGGAGTAACCACAATGAGGACGAGGCGACATGGGAAAAAGAAGACGAACTTCACAAAAACTTCCCGCATCTTCTATCGACCGGTAATTGAATTTCGAGGACGAAATTTTTGTAAGGCGGGGAGGATGTAACACCCGTGTGTTACTTAAGGATAATTAAAATGCATCGATTGTCATTTAGAATTAAATTTTACTTAACTATCATTTTTCCAATAACTCAGGCATGCTAGTATTTATAAATAATTTTGGAGATAAATATCTTAAGACCAATAGGTGCATCCCAATCATTAGTAGATTTTCTTTGTATTAGAAGATGGTGGAGTATTGCATTTGCTTGAGCAATCCACGTACACTTACATGCATGCATCAATGCATGGCATGCACCACATCCATGGTCTGTACTCAACGCACTGCATGCATCCATCTAGTCACCGTTGCCGTAATACATGTACGTAGCCTGCCGACTAGCTCAGTAAGGTTAGCTGTATTTTCTTTTCACAGGCCAGCTAGCTCTTGGATTACACTGTACCACCGTCTAGGGCAGTAGATATTTTTGCATGCAGCGATGAGAAGGCTTGTTGTATGGCTACGTGTCTTTTCCTTGAGAGATAGAATGTACGTGTCATTGCTCTGGTTAGAAACATATGCATGCATGAGCTAGTAGGTGCATCGAACCAGCCATTAGGTGAAGCAATGGGGCACTAGCTTATCCTTTGGAGCAAGCAGGAGTTACGGCGGTAGCTGGACGACGATTAATGTGTTCACAAGGAGCTACTCACTTGTTACCAGTATATAAGGCGACCAGGTGCTGTAGCGTAGGACCATTGACACACTAGTCAGAGTCGTCTGCTGGAAGAAGAAGTTGGAGCTCTCGCTGGTGTTGTTCCTAGCGACCGCGTGGTAGACGGGTACTGCTGTCAGGCAAGTAGCAGTTCCTCTGTTCATATTTCGTTGTTGTGCTTGGTCCTGCGACTTGCACACTGTTACACTGATCTAGAGATATATTGCTGCTAGTATTTCTTTTGCTAGCCACTGTACCATGATATATGAGTTCTTCTGCAACTGTCCTCTGTTCGTTGGCCATGGTACTGTTGAAGAGAAATATGTTCCGGTGAGCAAGTAATTGTCATGATTATTTGGGCTTACGTGGAGACGTGAGGATTACTACATAAGTTTCATCATACCACTGACCTCCTTATTTCCATATTCACATATTGTCTATATTGGTGTCATGACCGCAAACATATTGTACCGGTCACGGTTCAGGTATGGGACTGTCTGAGTTCTCCGCTGGGGGCGACACTTGTTCCGAACAGGGTATCGGTGATGGATCCTTGGGAACGACCCATACTAGTAAGTCAAGTTGTCGTGCCTCAGGGGGTCGAAGGGCTCTGCTCTTCTAGAACCCACGTGGTTCTGGTCGAGACTGTCGATGTCGGAGTACCCCTCTTAAGAGTGTAAAAGTGTGAATATTCACCCATGTGACTCCCGGGTAGGGAACCTTGCTGGTCACGTGTGATACCAATATTTTTCCCTATACACCGCTATAAATATTTCCAGTATTCCGTTGAACTCTGTTTAATATCATCTTTTAATTCAGCCTTTTGCACTACTTTATTTTCCGCCGCTAAATTTGTCCATTGCTGTCGTATCATTTCCTTGAAACTGAATTACACCGTTGTGATATCCATAACACTTTCTCCTTTTGTACCCTTGAATAAATGCTACTTGCTGGGTATGAATCATCATACTCACCCTTGCTTAATCTCTATTTTTGTAGCCCAAAGTGGTAATGATCCTGAGCTTGGCTTTGAGCAGTAGGCGTAGCACGCGCCGGGAGGGAATAAATTGAAGTACTTTAGAAGTTTATTTTCAGCAAGAACTATGTATCCCCAGAATAAAGAATACATGCTTATTATGTGTATTATTGTGAAAAGTTTTAGTTTAGGCCTCACACGTTTATAATCTTTTGTTTATAAACGCGTGGCGGCTGTTACGTCCGAACCATGTTTTGGGGCGTGACAGCAAAGCAATGATATTTTGCCGTGGTGACTGGCTTATAGGGTTAGGCCGCCACCACCAGCGATAACTAAGATAGGACCACCTGCCACCGCACACCCCACCACTGACATGGGTGAAGCACACGGCCTACATGTGCCTTAACGTTTCTCACTGGAGAGGCAACTATGTAGCCTATCATCCAAAATCGCATCCCCAACATCAAATTGATCTGAATCCACCCCGCCGCAAGCTTGCAGCCACCGACCGCCGGAAAACAAACGAGAAGGCGCCTTGTTCCACACCCCGAGACATCGCCTAGACTTGTGACCACCCGAGCAAGGTCAGATCTGAATGCCAAAGTACCACCCTGCCAGCTTGGGCAAGGGTCAAGCTCCATGATGGCGCACAACCACAAGAAGGGGGAGAGGGACAAATCCGCGTCTCGCATGGAGACGAATCCACCGCCCTCGCGCTGCTCATAACCTTGGAGGGGTCCAACCCTCCGCTTTTTCTAATCTAGGAAGGTGTTGGACCCCCAAGTGTAGAGGTTTGCAGGCAAGAATAAATTTCTCTTTAGTGGATGACATGAGGCTTATCGAACTAGTAAGAGCACTTGAACCACAATCAATGATTAGTACCAACAGAAAACTACAGTACTTGTAATTGTCCCGAACAAAACTAGGTCTCACTAGCCTCGCTATCTATAAGGATTAATGTAACATGTGGTATGAAGTGATAATTGCAAAAAATGAAATAAAGGTTTAGACTATAAACAAGAGTTAAAGAGTGCTAATTGAGATTGAAAGAAATAACGATGAATGGTCTAGGATCTATAATTTTACTAGTGGCATCTCCAAAAACATAACATGGCATGGTCAACAAATTGAAGTTGTGTATTGATTAAGTTGCGGTTTTTATAACTATAATTATGCATGACATAATTGCATATAGGTATCACATCTAGCCATCTATAGACTGTAATCCAATTGCATCAATAGCTAATACTCCAACCCAAGACTGTTATTCAGCAAGCACCTGAAAGGTATCAAGTAAATAGAGCACTACATTAAGCATGAGGACATGATGTGGATAATATATTGTCTTACACCGTGTTCATTACTGGGACAACTATTCACCTATTATTTATCCTTAGCAGGAATGATACAATAGAGGCCATTTACACGTTCTGTCACTTCAGTAGATATTTTGCAAGATTGAACACAGCTAACATACACAACTCTCATGCTGAGATCATTCATTTAAACACGGCTAGTGCAAAACTAACAGATCAAGATCATATATGTCTATTAACTATGCAAAAAAACTCAAAAAGAAAATGGAAACACGTGTAGATTTGATCATAAAGTGACAATTCATCACATCGTAACAAACACACCCCAAAAAACTACACCATTTGAATCGCAATCAAGTAGGGCAGCTCATGCGATCATTACATTTAAGAACAAGGCAGAGATTGCCATCTAGATACTATTATGGACCCATAGTCCAAGGAGGACTACTCACACATGAACATCATGGGAGGAAGGTTGATGTACATGATCTCGTTGATGAATTTCCCCTTCGGTAGAGTATCAAAAAAGGCCTCTAGATCAGCTCTCCACGGAACATAGAGGTTGCAACAGCGAGAAAATCCTCTATAAATGTGGGGGGTGTTTTTAGGTCAATATAAAGGCAGAGGCACCAAGAGGTGGTAGAGTGGCGCCCTATGGTGTGACTCTAGGTAATTCAAGGTTGACTCGCCTGTCGGACACTCAATATAAAGCGTAGCACCACATTACTGTTGCACAAATGCACATTCAGTATCCACCATCAACTGAAACCCTATGTGCCAAGTTTCTCCATGGCAGGAAGCATTGTTATTTTTATGTTATTTACTTGCAAATATTCTCAAACTCTGCTATTTTCATTACAATCACATTTCCATCCTAACCTTTGCAAGCATTGTAGATACCACACTAGTCAATTCACTCAATGCTAGTGACACTGCGAGTGCGATCGGAACACTCATAATAACACAGCCTACGCTCTTCGTTGGTAATGATTTATAAACTAGGATTACTTACATGAAAGTGTGGTTTTAACCAACCCGTGCACTGATACGTCCATTTTGCATCATGCTTTTATATCGATATTTATTGCATTACGGACTGTTATTTCACTTTATGTCACAATAGTTATGGCTATTCTCTCTTATTTTACAAGGTTTACATAAGGAGGGAGAATGCCGGCAGCTGGAATTCTGGGTTGGAAAAGGAGCAAATATTAGAGACCTATTCTGCGCAACTCCAAAAGTCCTGAAACTCCATGGAACGTCTTGAAATAAATAAAGAAAAATCCTCGCCAAAGATGAAGGCCAGGGGGCCCACACCCTTCTCACGAGGGTGGGGGGCGCCCCCCTAGGGCGCGCCCCCCTATATCGTGGGCCCCCTGGTGGCTCTCCGATGCCCATCTTCTCCTATATGAAGTCTTTCGTTGAGAAAAAAATAGGAAGGAACTTTTCGGGACGAGACTCCGCCACCACGAGGCGGAACCTTGGCGGATCCAATCTAGAGCTCCGGCAGAGCTGTTCTGCCGGGGATACTTCCCTCCGGGAGGGGGAAATCATCACCATCGTCATCATCAATGCTCCTCTCATCGGGAGAGGGCAATCTCCATCAACATCAACATCTTCACCAGCATCATCTCATCTCCAAACCCTAGTTCATCTCTTGTATTCAATTCTTGTCTCAAAGTCGGGATTGGTTCTAGTAGGTTGCTACTAGTGTTGATTACTCCTTGTAGTTGATGCTAGTTGGTTTAATTGGTGGAAGATCATATGTTCAGATCCTGTATGCATATTTTTACCCCTCTGATTATGAACATGAATATGCTTTGTGAGTAATTATGTTCGTTCCCGAGGACAAGGGAGAAGTATTGCTATGAGTAGTCATGTGAATTTGGTATTCGTTTGATATTTTGATAAGATGTATGTTGTCTAGCCTCTAGTGGTGTTATGTGAACGTCGACTACATAACACTTCACCATTATTTGGGTCTAGAGGAAGGCATTGGGAAGTAATAAGTAAATGATGGGTTGCTAGAGTGACAGAAGTTTAAACCCTAGTTTATGCGTTGCTTCATAAGGGGCTGATTTGGATCCATATGTTTCATGCTATGGTTAAATTTATCTTAATACTTTTGTTGTAGTTGCAGATGCTTGCAATAGAGGTTAATCATAAGTGAGATGCTTGTTCAAGTAAGAACATCACCCAAGCACCGGTCCACCCACATATCAAATTATCAAAGTATCGAACGCGAATCATATGAACGTGATGAAAACTAGCTTGACGATATTCCCATGTGTCCTCAGGAGCGCTTTTCCTATTATAAGAGTTTGTTCCGCCTTGTCCTTTGCTACAAAAGGATTGGGCCACCTTGCTGCACTTTATTTACTTTAGTTACTTGTTGCTCGTTACAACCTATCTTATCACAAAACTATCTGTTACCACTTATTTCAGTACTTGTAGAGAATACCTTGCTGAAAACCGCTTATCATTTCCTTCTGCTCCTCGTTGGCTTCGACACTCTTACTTATCGAAAGGACTACGATAGATCCCTTATACTTGTGGGTCATCATGCACTTGCAGGACACCAGTCGTCCGCCGCCGACAACAAAGGTGCTTACATGGATGACAAGATAATCGTGGCTTTGTGGTGGTGACCGGGGTTTGAAGTTTGAGGATGGTGATGCTCGACATTAGCTGTGTGGTCTGGATCTGTGTGCGGTGCTGCTGAGTCTGCAACGACACTCTGCTTCATGTTACTTTGTGTGTGTGTCATGTTGTGGTGTCTTTGGTTTTGTAGCTCCGTATTCGTCGGTGAGCGCTTGGTAGTCTGGCCGGCTTGCTCGGGGTGGAGGGCGTCAAGCACCTGGTGAAAGTTGTATGTTGCCCTGGTTAGCACCAACATCAGTGGCACCTGTGGGCTCCGGTTTCCTCCTTGGAGATGATATTGCGATGTTACCAAACCTGAGAGCTCCGGGGGACTCCAGATCCAGGTATTCCCTAACTCGAACAAATGGCGACGCCTTGGCATGAACTACCTTCTTGAACACATTGTTTTTCGAGCAGGGCCACTGGAGGACCAGTGGTGTGGTGACTTGGTCGCGCGGGTGTTGTGGCAGCGGCCTCGAATCCTATGGCATTGGGACTCGTGCGGCAACGATGGTGGTGGCAAGAGCAGTTGGATTGTCACATGTCTTCCTTTGTCGATTGCTCGACATGTCTTTGGGTTTTCCTTGCAACTTTTGTTGTCTAGCGATGAATTGAGAGTTGTACAGTCATCGAGCGACTTGGCAGCAACGATGGCAAGCACAGTCGGTGCAAGATGTGCTTATTTCTCCTCGAGGCTTGTCACCAAAGTCAGAGCTACCTAGTGCTCGACATGGTTGGCCAATTGTTTGCCATGGCTTAGTAGGGATCTCGTGGGCGAGGGTCCCTTTGTTTGTCGTCGATGGTGAAGTTTGAGTCAGTTGCACAGGAAGAAGTGATGACAATTACAGTTTACACATATCATCAGCGACGTTCCTCTTATCATGAGCATGTTGGGTGTTTGCGGGTAGCTAGATCCCTCCGTTGCCTTGTTTTGTGGGCCTGTTGTAACGGGTTTAGTCCGTTTTTTAACTAATCAAGTAATTCTCTTATTCTTAATCAATACAGGGTAAAATGATGAAATTAAACTACAAGATAATAAAATTCTAGCCGTCTGATTCCGACAAAACTTTCTTTACCTCAGCCACTTAATCCGAAAGGTCACATGGTAATTTTTTTTTGAAATTAGACTACAAGATGATAAAATTCTAGCCGCCAGATTCCGACAAAACTTTCTTTACCCCAGCCATTAAATCCGAAAGGCCTCTATGGTAATCTATAGTAAAAGCAACTTAATCTAGAGAGGCTCAAACAAGACAACCTTGCAAGGAAGAACAAACATTCTAGCCAGGTCCACATTATTCTAGCATCGCAGCTGATCACGAGTCCACACCGAATCTAGGTCAAGTGGGCAAATCAATATGTTACTTGGGCGCTACAGCATAGTCGTCACCCCTTTTGCTTGAAATGAAAAGGAGGGGCAGGGGAAAAGTATTCGAGATATAACATATACATCTTCCCTAGGTCGCAGGAGCACAGGCTGCTAAAATATCATTACTTGCGTTGTCATTGATCTCGAATCCTTGTGGAATCTCAATCTCATGGGCGCAATTATTAGAAAAACTAGGCTACGCCTGTCAGTCTTTTCCCGTAAAGTTCGCCGTTCTAGCTGGACGAGCCCCTACACACGATTTCTTTTTTGTCCTTGTTAAATCTTCTGGGGCCTGGACAAGAAACGATCAAAACCAACTTGTAAATCAGCAACATCTGAAATGAAACAATGATAGAAAATAATTAAACATTTGATTTAGCAAATCTACTAGTAACATTTAATCTAACGTGGTGAAGGGGCAATACATTGATGTTGTGTGAATGCGCTAGATTTTTTTTCCAGAACTTTGCGAACATTTTAAAATATGTGGAACACCGGGAGCACCCAAGGGTGGAACCGTGGAAGCACCCGATACATTCCCCGTGGTGAAGTACTTTCTATGGTATACATAATACAATTATAAGTAAATGATTTGTAATATTATAAGTAAGTGTTTTCCAATATGAATATATAGATATTAATCTTATGCCATTTAGACTTGTATATTTAAGAGAGCAGCTCTTACTCAAAAAAACGAGTTGCTGATTTATGCCATTTAGACTGTATAAATCAACAACTTCTTGCTTGAGGAGAGAGCCTACACCCATTTTTTCTATGTCTTGTTAGATTTTACAGAACCAACTTGTAAATCAGCAACATCTAAGGATTCATTCCTTTTAGTTTTACAGAATTCTTGAACCATAGGAAAAGTAGAGGATTGACATGTCATGTCCACTTCAATTTTTAAGAATTTCTATAAGGTCTCACCTAACCCTTAGGGTTCTTAGAAATTAGACAAATATATACTCAATCCTTATAGAAATTAACCATTTAGACTGTATACATTGAAAAAACATTTTGCAAACGAATTGAAGCATGAAACAAGAGGAAAATGATTCCCCTGCTATACTTCATTTTGTCAAAGTTACTAATACCAGACCAAATGGTCATTAACAGTAAATAATGATGGGCTGCTTAAACAAATGGTTCATGTGGGAGCGAGTCACGCAGCTCACCTGCAGAGCGCACGCATACCCAGGCCCCCCTCCCACCCCTTCGGTCCACGGGCTCCTCACCGAGCCACTGTAGAACGTCCAGCCCTCTTTTGGACCAGGGCCAAAGGCCGGTCAAACGAGCCGAGCCACCATTGCGGCATTGTCCCTCCCAGCCTTGTGACCGCATGAATGCCCTGCCCCCCTCCCCGCAGCTTTTCTCCGCCACACCACTCCAAAACTACTTACCGCATTAAAAAGCTCGCAAAGACCCAATCATCCCGGAGGTACAACAACGAGAACAATGAAGGCCCATCAAGAGATACCAAGTAAAAGACGGTAGAAAACCGGCGAGGCCATGATGCGGTGTGCAGTATTTTGAGAGGAGGGCTTTGGAGAAAGCTCACCGTCCAGCCAGCGGATGGTGGTGCTCCTCATCTCATCTACTCCGGCGTGCCGTCTTAAAAACTGCCCAGTCCTCGCCGTCTTTTGACCGCTTTTTTTACCTTATCACCGGAGCGTCCTCCCTTCGCTTGCCGCGCCTATCATACCGTCACATCATGGGCTTTGGGCGGCAGCGGAGCAGATAGATAGACCATCACAAACATTTCTTGGTACGCCGGCCGAATTGAACTCGATGGGACTTGTCATTACACGGAACATTTCTCGCCACCGCTTCCGCTGCCTGAACATGAGCAAGCGAGGTGAGTGAACATGAGCACAGAGCCTCCGCACTGTACACTACGAATGCTCCTACAAGCTAAAAAATTGAATACTCTACTCAATCTACATTAATCAAAATAGCTGCACCACGCCCTAGTTCGTACTAGCTTTGCTATCGCAATGATATTTTAGGAAGTTGCTCAGAAGTCTACGAAAACCAAGCCCAGCATACTGTAAGCACAAAGTTGAAAGGACAAAAATAATGGGCCAAGCAGAGCGAGACGACGCGGGCAGAGCCATGCCCATTTTTCTACATAAAGAGAGACAGAGCCCCCAGCGCCACCTCAGCGGAGCGCCGGAGCCCCATGCCTCGCTCCCCCAATAACTTCACCCCATTACTGTCTCCCCCCCTCCCTCCCTCCCTGCTCTGCGGTTGCATTTGTGGTGCTGCGCTCCTCCTCTACCTAACCAACCCCGACGCCACGGACTCCCACGGCTCCGGCTCCGGCCCCCAAACCAAAACCCTATAAACCGTCTGGTCTGGCCGGAGGCCTCTCCATCCCCACCCGAAGGTCGCAGATTCCGGTGTGGCAATGGCGAGGGCCCCGACCATGGTCGTCCAGGACGACTACATCGACATGGACCTCTCCCCCTCCTCGCCCCAGTGCGCGCTCCTCGAGTTCGAGTTTCAGAGCGCTGGTGGAGGTGGAGGTGGCGGTGTGTCCAGGCGCAGGGAGGAGGCGGCCTACGCGTCGCCGGCGGACGAGCTGTTCTACAGGGGCAAGCTCCTGCCGCTGCACCTGCCCCCGCGGCTGCAGCTCGTGCAGAAGCTGCTGCAGGAGCAGCAGGTGAATGTGCCGGAGATCAAGCCGGCGGTGGCGGGGCCGGCGGCGCCTAGTGTGAGCGCAAGCGCGGATGTGGAGGACGGCGGCGACGGCAAGGTGGGCGCCAAGAGGTACTCTTGGTCCAAGAGGCTGAAGCTGATGAAGCGGTGGACGTCCAGGGAGTACATCAAGTCCCTCTTCCTCGCCAAGGCAGGCGACCTCGGCATCGTCAACGGCGGCGGCGGCGGGAGGGAGAGGGCGAGCCTGCTGGACCAAGACGAACTCTGCAGCCACCGCAGGTCCTTCTCCGGCATCATCCGGCGGGTGCGCCTGGTGGTGGCGACGAAGGCGGCGGCGTCGGCGTCGGCTCCGCCGGGGACCTCGCCGCTCTGCTCCTCGTCCTCCGCCTCGTCCTCCTCCTCGTCGACGCCGTCCTGCGGCGACGCGGAGCGGTTCTTCCTCCGGCCGAGGGCGGCGGCGATGCCGGTGCTGAAGCGGAGCAGCAGCGCCGGGTCGGAGGAGGGGGCCATCCAGGGCGCCATTGCCCACTGCAAGAGGTCGCACCAGCAGCTGCTGCAGCAGGGTAGGAAGAGCGCCAGCGGCGTGGTGTTCTACTCCGTGTCCAACACCCCCAGGATCTCCACCTCCGTCGCCGCCGCCGCCGCCAACGAGTCCTCGCAAGAGAGGCAGGAGATGTGCAGGGGATGACTCCATGAGCTTGGATGTTTTCTTTCCTTTTCTTTCCCCTTCTTTCTCTCTGGTTTTGGGGGGAAATGTTTGTGAAGATGAGCAATGTGCCTGTGAATTACTTGTGAGGAATCAAGAACTTCTCTTTGATTTTTGCCTTGGTTGTCACTGTTCATGTTCATCTCTTCTTCATTCATGTGAATGGATCAAAAGCTCTGTTCTTCTACTAGATGTGTGACCAAGAGATCAAAAATGCTTCCACCATTGATTGATCATTGATCTTGACAAGTGTTGCTGGGATCGGGAAGCATCATCATATACACCATTGCTACACCACCTTGAGTGAACAAACTATTGTGCGTGGGGGCAGGGGTGAGCGTACGGCGCTGTGCCGATGAATGGTGTGCTAGGGTGGCACTGACTTGGTGGCAGATTTGATTCCACTCAAAGTACACACTACTTGACCATGCCCTCTCCTGTGCAAAATATTCATTCCAATCCGGTGTTATAAATTGGGTCATGCATGCTTTCACCTACCTCGCACACATTGCTCGCTCCCTCCATGCCCCTGCCAACTTCTGCTCCACGCTGCATCTCGTTCGCCATGCCTTGCCTTGGCTTCAAAACAAAGGCTCTGTGAGTGTTACACTAGTGCTCCATGGAAAATGCTTTGCTTTCCTTTGAACCTACACATCGCCGGCCAATGGAGTAGAAATCATCCAAAGCTTTCTGTTGTGGTTAACAAGGTTAGAAGATGACTGTCCTATCTGCACATCCAAAAGGAATAGCCAAACATAAACTAGTGCAAGTACTCTGTTGTAAATTAAAAACTACAATGTGGCCATTGTAACTAGTAGCATTACTCATGAAATCATTTGAACTTTTGTGATTGTGTCCTACCAGAGATACTTAGCTTTATATGTTTGTTGGAAACTAATTATGTATCGTATCAGAGATACCTGGAACAGTTGGAAGGTGGTAGCAATGGTGCATAGGGCGCTGAGTCACTGACAAAGCCACACGGCACAATGGGGTGGCCAAAAAGGCTCGCAGCCTTGGCTTGTGATGATGATGATTGCCAGTTCCCCTCCACCACGGCTTGTCCTCCTCCATCTTCTTCTGACCGGGACGTGTCATTGTCACGCAATGCAAGCACACCACCACCACAGGCCCGGCCCGCCCAGCCGAGCACGAGCATTGGGAGGGAGTGCGATGGGCCAGAGCCAGAGCCAGAGCCAGAGGGAGAGAAATCTCACAAAGCGAACGGGAGATTCCCCCTCCTTTCACCGTCCATCTCCCAGCGACAGTTAAAGCCAGCACAGGGTTTAGCAGCGGCATCTTGGAACCGCATGGGGCGAGCGAGCAAAACCCTAATGCGAGCAGAGGGAATCTTCCTCCCCGGTGGCCATGGGGGGAAAAGGGCTCGCCTTTCTGTTGCCCGGGCGGAGGGGAAAAGCTGGAGAGAGATTTCCAATCGCAACAAACCGCTGGAAAAGGCGCCTCCCCCTCCCTCCACCCACTTGCGCTGGCAGCGGCAGCCGCAGCAGCGCCCGCCGCTTTGCTTTGGTTCGTGTGCGCGAGCCCATCCATGGCTACCCGGCCGTGCAGAATGATTGCTTCCTTCCCTCCTTCCTTCCTCCTGGGCTCCAGCCTCCAGCGAGCGAGGGAGGGCGCGTACAGATACGGACCAAAGCGTGGAATCGGCATCCAGAAACAGTGGAGGTGCCGCTGCTGGTACTGTATTATCTCTCGGCCACCGGCGTATTTGCGAGCCTGAAAAAGGTGAAAATACCGTGGAGGTGGCACGGCAGGGGTGAAGCAGAGGAACAATGGCTAGCATCTGGTACAACATTGGTTATTTTCATTGCGTTTTTCATTGCGCTGCGGCAGGAGGACAGACAGGGGTGGCAGATGGTTTGACTGAGGGGTCAAAGTTATGGAGAGAACGCGTAATGTAGTACGGGCATCTCACTGAGCCCTTGGACCAAGATATGCTTGTTTATCATGCTGATGGCAGTAGTAGTACAGTGAAATGCAACTAACTGCAAGGCAGGACAGGACAGGACAGAGGCGGGCTTCAATGCCCCATGCAAACAGACTTACCTAATCTCATGTGACACTTAGGGCAGTAATTTTATATTATGTGCAGGCAGGCAGGCATGCATTTTTTCTTCTCTACGGGTGGTGGTAGAAGACAGGGGATGAGACAAAACGGTATTAATACCTGTGGACAGCCAGAGAGGCGCCGTCTTCCTTCCTTCCCCACACACACCTGTTGCATTCCAACAAGCATCGGTACTGTACTACTACCACAGGTTAAACTTTTTTCTCTAACACAGGTACTACTGCAGGTTAATCTTTTAGTGAGGGAGACATGCCAAAGCCATACCTTGGCCGGTTGCTGAGTCCTCAACAGTGCACGAGTGACGTTGCCCCGAGTCCTGACCGATTCCTCCGGTTGCATACGCCAAGGGTTGCGTTCAGACAGGCACCGGCCATATGTCCCGTGTATGTATAATCTCATCCCACAATAGACAACTCCATGAGACCATGATGATTGCAGCAATGCACATACTCTCTGGTTTCTCAATCCAGAATGGACTTCACAGAACCTCAAGTATTTTTTTGCCAATAATTATAGGAGTACCCCGCGTTATGTTCCGCCTTCGACAGAATCACAGAAACACGCATTTCCTTCCATATTACTCCGCCCTAAAAGCAATATAAGAGCGTTTAGATCACTAAAGTATGTCCGTAAGCAAATAAAAGAATGTAAAATGATCAACGAATAAAGGATCAAAAGCGCCTGCTTAAGATGCCTGCAACCTTCCTGAAATGTGGTACACAGTCTATCAGTGATAAGAAACCTAGATACCCAAAAATGCTTCACTTTTTGCTGCTCAGAGTGTGTTTGTTCATTGGGAGCTCTAGAGACATGCATGCGAGGACAAGCAAGCTAAATACAACAGCAAAAGCTGAACCAGGTTGAAGATAAATGGTGCAGGCATGTTCAGGGCCCCCCATCATGCAGGCAGCTGCTGCAATGCTAGATAAGTTGGGCTACTTCTCTAGACACGACAAAATTGAATCAGGGCACCACTCTGAACAACAAGCAATTTGCATAGATGAGTGTGTCGACCATCTGATTCCATACTCCCAGCTTCAAAATATCACACAAGTGATGATCGTCTAGAAGGAAATGCAATTTTCTATATTAGCTAGTCTTATTGCACACACACACTGACACACACAGAGTTGAATCATGATTTAATGTATGACTCGCAGCCTGATGCCCACAAATACATGTTGTCATTGTTTTAAGCTGTTGATACATGTTGTTAATCGGTACATACAGCTGAAGAGGATGCTTGCTTGTTTTCTCACGAAAATGAAAAACACCTCAACATGCGAATAATTAGCAACAACAATCTGCATAATTCAATACAAAGTAGTAAGGAACTAATCATAAACTGAAGCAAATGTCATGCACTACAGCTGTGTGTTACCTTCGTTTTGTCATTAACACCAATATAGCCAGATAGCTTCTTATCTATAGCTAGCTCTCTTCCAGCTCACCAGAGTTGTATACTGTTACGCTCTTCATCTGGATATTGTTGACAAGAACGAATTGAACGATAATAAGCACAGGATACCGTGTTCCAAACAAAATGGAGAGATAAATTTAAATTCTTAAGGGATACTTTGTCAAGTTGAATAAAGGTTGATAGGCCTTTAAAAGATTCTGATAGCTCACTCAAACTATAAGATATAAAAATTAACCTATCTATTGCGGAGTTCAGTCTTTCTTCAGGACAACCATAACAAATTTGCAGTTTTCACAAATTTGCATCTCTGTTATCTGAACTAGTCCATGTTACCTGATTTTGGATGTTGCAGACAGAGAAGGCTTCCGAAGTATCTTGTAGAGCATTAGCAGCTGTATTACATTCCCTTAGAGCACAAGGGGACACGAATTGTTATGGCATACTTGTGCCTGGAAAAAAAATTTGGACAGATCTCGCCATAAGAATTTCTACAGGTATAAGACAGGGGATAAGACAAAACAGGATTAATACCTGTGGACAAAGAGGCGCCATCTTCCCCACACCTGTCGAATTCCAACATCAGCACTACAGGTTAATATTTTTCCTCGCACAAGTAGAGGTTAACCTTAGTGGGAGAGTCAGAGAGACAAGGCAAAACCATACCTTTGGCCGGTTGCTGAACAGTGCTGGTTTCCCATGAGTAGCATTGCCTGATTCCTGACTCCTCTGGTTGCATTCAGACAAGCACCGGCCATATGTCACGTGTACAATTTCACAATGCACAGCTCAATGATTGCAGCAATGCACATACTCTCTGGTTTCCAGATCCAGAATTGATTCCACAGAACCATAGGTATTTTGAAAATAAATAAACCATGGGAGTAACACACGTTATGTTTCGCCTTCGACAGAAACAAACATATTTTTCAAGAACACATGTAACAAATATTAAGCAAAATGCACTCAAATATGGTATCATGAACTACGAAAGGGATCAAAAGCACCTGCTTAGGATGCCTGCAACTTTCCTGGGATATGGTACATAGTCTATCACTGATAAGAAACCTAGATGCCCAAAAATGCTTCGCTTTTTCCTGCTCAGAGCGTGTTTGCTCAATGGAACTCAAGAGACATGCACATGAGCACAAGCAAGCTAAATACAAGAGCAAAAGTTGAACTAGATTGAAGTGTAGGTTTTTGCCTGAGTCCTGACTCCTCCGTCTGCAAACGCCAAGAGTTGCATTCAGACAAGGCACCGGCCATATTCACGATGGACAGCTCCATGATTGCAGCAATGCACATACTCTCTGGTTTCTCAATCCAGAACGGATTTCACAGAACCTTGAGTGTATTTTGCCAATAATTATAGGAGTACCACACGTTTTGGTTTCACCTTTGACAGACACACAAATGTTTTCCTATAATATATGGCACTAATGGTAAGCAAGATTTACTCAAATGTAAAATCAAGAACTAAGAAAGGGATCAAAAGCACCTGCTTAAGATGCCTGTAGCCTTCCTGCAATGTGGTACATAGTCTACCTGCTCAGTGATAAGAAACCTAGATACCCAACAAAATGCTTCACTTTTTGCTGCTCAGAGTGTGTTTGTTCATTGGAGCTCAAGAGACATCCATGTGAGGACAAGCAAGCTAAATACAACAGCATAAGTTGAACCAGATTGAAGATAAACAGTACATGCATGTTCAGAGGAGGGGGGGGGGGGGGGGGGGGGGGCATCATGTAGGCAGCTGCTGCAATGCTAGACAAGTTGGAATACTTCTCTGGACACGAGAAAACATAATCAGGGCACCATTCTGAATAACAAGCAATTTGCACAATGAGTTTGTCTACCACCAGATTGCATACTCCCAGCTTCAAAGATCATACGAGTGATGATCATTTAGCAGGAAATGCAATTTTCTCTCTTAGCTAGTCTTATTGCACACACAGAGTTGAATCATGATCAAATGTATTACTCACTCACAGCTTGATGCCCAGAAATACCTTGAACATTGTACAATGAAACATTCAGTGATTATACTGTGATTGTTTTAACCTGTTGATACATGTTGTCCATTGGTACATGAAGCTGAAGATGGTGCCTGTTTGTTTTCTCACGAAAATGAAAAACAACTTACATGTGCCTAATTTGCATAAATGCATATACTACTCAAAAGAAAAATTCACTACTCCCTCTGTATCAAAATATAAGACGTTTTTCAATACTCTTTTTTGATACAAAGGGAGTATAAAAATACGTCTTGTATTTTGATACAGAGGGAGCACCAGGCAATATCAACGACCGACAGGACCACACTAAAGGCTCGTTGGGAGGCTTAGCCTGATGACAATCTGCATAGATTAATACAATGTTAATAAAAAAATCAATCACAAACTGAAGCAAATGTTATGGGCAATACAGTTGTGTGTTACCTTTGTTTTGTCATTAACACCAATATAGTCAGATAGCTTCTTATCCATAGCTAGCTCTTTTCCAGCCCACCAAAGTTGTATGCTGTCACGCTTTTCATCTGGATATTGTTTACAAGAACAAATTAAATACTAAGAAGAGGATATCCCGTGTTCCAGAGAAAATGGAGAAATGAATTTAAACTCTAAAGGAAACTTTGTCAAGTTTAATAAAGGTATACTGTATCTACATTACAGTTTTTAAGAGATTCAGAGAGCTCACTGAGACCAGGAAATATACAGAACAACCTATGTATTGTGGAATTCAGTCTTTCTCCAGGAATACTGTATCTACATTACAGTTTTCGCAAATTTGCATCTCTGGTATCTAAACTCATTCGCGTTACCTGATTTTGGATGTTGCGGACATAAGGCCTCCGAAGTGTCTGGTAGAGCATTAGCAGCTGTCTTTTCAATATTCTTGATATGTTCCCTTAGAGCACGAGGGGACACAAATTTGTTATGACGTACTTGTACCTGGAATAAGATTCAGATAGATCTCAACTCTTCAACCAAAACATTCCAGCAAGCACCATCGTGATATATCAACTCTTAAAGAATTTTGGTTGATTGATAATAAGGCAAGGGCTAATTTAGCTTTCATTTCCCAAACTGGAAACACTGACCAAGAACCAAACAAATTACATGGGCATGTTCAGAAACAATTATTACACGATGTAGCTGAGAGGGAAGTCAAACCAATGTACAAGACTTCTAAAACAAGAAAGTTTTGGCTACTAAATAAGCAAACGCAGAAACGCGCTAAGAAACTCTAGGCCAATCCAGCGGCCTTTATGTAGCAACTGTCGATGGTCTGTGACATAGCAGAAGCTAGCTTTTCATCATCTCCATTTTCTTGAATACTAAATAAAAGTTCTGAAATGATCGTTATTCAGACCCAAAAAATCAATGGTTTCGCTTGTTAATGTAACAAATGTCTGCAAGCCCTTGAAACTGCATGCCAAAGCGCCATAGACAGTAGCGGCACCGGTTCATTCACAAGTATACACACATGACACTTCCCATACACTAAGCTCCATTAAAACAAACCATGTTTCGGTGTCAACAAAAATTTTACAAAAAATAAAAGAATTCATTAATTCTTATTGGCTGGTGCAACCTCAGCTTATCATCCTTTTCAGTAAATTCAGTACAACGTACATGAATGATGCAGCAGCAGCATAAGTTAGTTCATCACACCAGTAGGCAGGGGTAGTACAAGTAACAAAATCACACATGTCTACAATCCCCCCCCCCCCCCCCCCCCCTTCATGGAGCTCAGTTGTAAGCCTCATGCGCTCAATCAATTGTACTAGCTATCGACATCGATCCACACCTGAAGCTCTCAAAGGTACAGAGCTGGAACAAATCCAGGCATCTCCCACAAACAAATCGACAGAACTGGAACAAATCCAGGCATCTGAGTTGAGCAGCTACTGAAACGAGTCGAGAAACTTTACCTTGGAGGCGTAGGCTTCGGCCTCCGAAAGAGCCCTCTCCAGCTCGCCGCTCGGGCACCTCTCTGCAACCGCAACAAAAACATGAGCGCGTCAGTCCGAATTCGATCCGCTCATCCATGGCAGGCAGCGGCTAGCGCGACGCGGCGTCGGGAACTTTCATCACTCGCCTCGGAGGCGGCGGCAGAGGGAGAGGACGCGGGCCTGGAGGCCGGCGGTGCCCGCGAGCGCGGCCGCCACGTCCGCGACGGCGGCAGTGGCGGCGCACTCGTACAGGAACTCCATCTCCTCCTCTACCTCCGGCGGGGACGGGGATGGGGACGAGGAGGAGGTCGACGATTTCACGTGCAGCACCACCATGTCTCGCGCTCGGTTGCTCCGGCTGAAGGTTCTGGAAGCTTCCTCCGGCTGGGGGAGACGGGACGGCCCAGCGTACGTGGTCAATGTGTCCAAGCAGGGAAGCTAGCGGCCGTTTGATCATAATCACACGGTGGAGAATGAGACAATACACCATACATCAAGAAATTAGAGAAAAATTGAGTAAAAAACTAAGATTTTAGTGACCTACACCCATTGTCAAGACGTTGGCTCTGCCACTAGGTCTAAGAGCATCTTCAGCCGTTCGGCTCCCAGGACGCATAAAAACCGCCCTTGGGGCAAGCCGGCGATGCAATCGGCGCTGGGGCGGTTTCGCGACCAATCGTCGCCCCTAGGCGTCGAAATTGGTCCATTTTTCAGCCCCATTTCGGCGAATAAAGGATCCATATGGGCGACAATAGGCCCATATTTGACGTGGTTCGCCGTTGTTTGGCGTTCAATTATGCATATAAATTTTTTTATCACATATTTCATCACAAAAATATCAAATACTTCAACAAAATAATACAACAACAAATAGTTCAATACAAATTATATAGTTCAACAAATAAAAACTCATATTTCATCACACGCCGCGCCCGGCGTCACCCTTGAGCCTCCATAGATGCTCTATCAGATCTTGCTGCAGTTGATGATGCACCTGTGGGTCTCGGATCTCCTGACGCATACTGAGATAGGCAGTCTAGATTGCCGGTAGCTGGTGATCAACTTCGGCTAGAGGACCCTGCCTGTAGTATGGTTCAGTGTCAAACACTGGGTCTTCTTGCTCGCTCTCGATGATCATGTTGTGCAAGATGACACAGCAAGTCATAATCTCCCACATTTGATCTTTCGACCAGGTCTGAGCGGGGTACCGGACAACAGCAAATCGAGATTGGAGCACACCAAATACCCTCTCGACATCCTTCCTGCAAGCCTCCTGAACCTTCGCAAACCAGGCGTTCTTGCCTCCTGGCACAGGGTTTGAGATCGTCTTCACAAATGTCGACCATCTCGGATAGATGCCATCAGCTAGATAGTACCCTTTGTTGTAGTGTCGTCCATTGATCTCGAAGTTCATCAGAGGAGAATGACCTTCAACAAGCTTGGCAAAGACAGGAGAGCACTGCAGCACATTGATGTCATTGTGAGTTCCTGGCATACCAAAGAAGGAGTGCCAAATCCAGAGATCCTGTGTGGCCACCGCCTCAAGCACCACACTGCAACCGCCTTTGGCGCCTTTGTACATCCCCTGCCAAGCAAATGGACAATTCTTCCATTTCCAATGCATGCAGTCGATGCTTCCAAGCATCCCAGGAAATCCTCTTGCTGCATTCTGTGCTAGGATCCGAGCAGTGTCTTCCACATTGGGTGTTCTCAAGTATTGTGGTCCAAACACTGCCACCACTGCCCGACAGAACTTGTAGAAAAACTCTATGCTGGTGGACTTGGCCATGCGCCCATAGTCGTCGAGTGAATCACCAGGAGCTCCATATGCAAGCATCCTCATCACTATCGTGCACTTCTGGATGGAGGTGAATCCAAGAGCGCTGGTGCAATCCATCTTGCACTTGAAGTAGTTGTCGAACTCCCGGATGGAATTCACAATCCTGAGGAAGAGCTTTCGGCTCATCCGATAACGGCGCCGAAATGTTTTCTCGCCGTGAAGTGGAGCATCGGCGAAGTAGTCGGAGTAGAGCATGCAGTAGCCTTCGAGACGATGCCGGTTCTTTGCTTTCACCCGCCCAGGCGCCAAGCCACCTCGCCGCGGCTTTTCATTGCTCGCCAGCAGCTGGGCGAGGGCGGCGAGCACCATGAGATGCTCTTCTTCCTGGACGTCGGCCTCGGCTTCCTCCTCCAGCAGCACGGCGAGCGCTTCCTCGTCGTTCGAGTCCATCGCCGAGGCAGGCAAATCGCCAAACACCTTGCGCTCGGTGGGCGTGTACCCGCCGCTAAACCGCGCCTCCGCGGCCGGAAACACCCAGCTGCTGTTGGAGGGGCTGCCGCGGCGAAGCGCTGCTATTTTTCCGGCGGGGAATGGCTATCTAGCGGTGTAGGGCGGCGGGCGGCGCCGGGATATAGCTACTGGTGGCCGAGAGCGCGGGGGGTGGGAGGCGAGTCAGGGAAGAAAACCTTGACTTTTCCCCTGACGGTGTGGGCCAGCCACGCTCTTCCCTTGCGCCAGAGCCCCCAACTGCTCCCCAGTGCGTCGGGTTCGGCCTGTGACCGCCGGGCGGAAAAAAGGGCCGAACCGGCGATTTTCGGCATCCTAGGGGCACGACTGGGGCATTTTTTCCGCGCCGGCGCCTAAAAAGTGGCCTGGGGAGGCCTGTTGGGGGCGCGGCTGGAGACGCTCTAACTTGCCCGAGTGTGGCGCGAAGATTGATGTCACATTGGGTTTTTTTTGCAGAAAAGGAGAATTTTATCTTCTTCTATTGTTATTATAGTCCCTGGTCATTGTCATGTCTGTGCTACTCCCTCCGTTCCATATTAGTTGTCTCTGAAATGGATGTATCTAGATGTATTTCAGTGCTAGATACATCCGTTTGAGCGACAACTAATATGGGACAGAGGGAGTAGACCGGTGCATGAATGGCAGCCTCATCGGTCTTACTGTTAGAGATACGACGGGCAAATCAAACGACAAAGAATTAGTGAATTACTGAAAGCAGCTTAATATGACCCCAATCCATGTTAACAATAGCAAGCCTTGCAAGTTTCCTTGTCAATCATATGTGTATCACTGCCTCACCATCAATTAACAAGAAATTTCAATGATGACATAGCACTACGGAGAAGAAAAACTTGAGGATGAGCATGGGAGGGAAAGGAGGCGAGGACCCCAGCACCGAGTTGCTGGCACCGCCGAGCTACTGCTAGATCTAGAAAGGGAAGGAGGCAGGGAACACACCATTGGTTTGCCGTACGCGAGTTGCACAACGCGGGGCTGGAGCTTGGCAATGGATCTGAACCGCAATCGCAGTGGCCATCGGCAAGCAAGAGGGACTCGAAGGGGGCTGTAACTCCATTAGGTTTGGGAAATTTCGGGAATGTGCACACACTGCGGAGGAAGAAGAAGGAAATTGGCTAGAAATATAACTAGAAGGGAGGGTCCTTTTGCACATAAGCGTGTAGTTATGCGTATCTCCATAAAGATTTGTGCCATCCAATTCCAATCGGATGGCTTACATTGAATTTTTCTATTCTTTCACCATAGGCCGTTTTTCTATCATAGTCGCTCCCATTTGAGGTGGTTGCTGCAAAAATTCTGTTATATAATTAACTGTTGCTAGGGGGTTTTCATAAAAATACATTAAGTGGCTTGAGATCCCTCAACCAGAATTTGTGTCATCCCCATCGTATGGCTTGATGATTACCGCATCTCCTCTGAAGTGCCATGGTCCCTCTTGCATGACCCTCTCCCAATCCCCCAAGCAAGAAAATTGGATGGTGTACAAGTTATCCTCCAGCGGCTTGAAGTTTGCCGTTTGCGCGAGATCCCACGCTGCTCTCATGTTGCGAAAGAACCAATACTGGCTGTAAGTTTTCTTCGAGTGAATCCTAGCGATAGCCAGCCATCGGGCCGCCTCCGCGGGGGGGGGGGGGGGGGGGGGGCTGGTCTTCGTCGAAAACTACATCATCCAGATCTTCCTCCTTCAATCCCAATTCCTCCATCATCCTCCTCACATCCTCTGTCTCCGATGAGCCAGCCGCCGATGTGTTTTTGGCTGCGCTCGAAGACATCTTCCAGAATCCTAACCCGAACAATGAGAATCAGTCGGCCCTTGTTTGCGAGAACCCAAGAAAAACCCGGTCCCCCCACCCGAGCGATCCCCCAAGAGGAGAGCCCCTCGATCGATCGCACCTTGCGGTGGCGGGAGGATGAGGTAGGGAAACCAACGGTCTCGACGGCGGCAGATCGCCCCGGGAGGAACAAAACCCTAACGAGAGGGAAAGTTACTAGTAAATAAATGGGTTGGCAGTGCTCCGTTAGTCCAGAATCTCTGCCTTCATGGCCCATTTCGTGACTGACTTGTGAGCCGGTCCTATATAGCCTTACGGCGTCATGTTGCTTGGTAGTCAGATGTGGGCCATGGGCCATGCAGAAATTAATAATACGCCAACTATACCTAGGCCTATACGTCCCTTTTTGAGGATCTCGCTGCGTGTGGATGGGGCAGATAACGAGCACACATGTGCTCGGGAGCATAATAGCACTTTCGTTTAACTGCTCTCTTCTTTGTCTCCTGTGCAAAGCCTAAGACTTCAGAATCCGCGTTAGGCAGCCGACCGACTAGGGGTTTTTCATAAAAATACATGAAGTGGCTTGAGCGACTCCAGGTTGTTTTTTCTATTCTTTCATCAGAGGCCCTTTTTCTGTCCTAGTCGCAATAAGCACATGAATGCAAAACAAGAAAGAAACGTTAACCACACAGAGAACACATACAAGTTTGGCTTAAAACAAATTCTTTCATGGTTGATTCTCAAGCAACTTTAATTTAAAAAAACTGCACTTTGAGGATGGCTAAAATAGTTTTGGTGGGGAGATTACTTATCAAGACAATATAATTAACGAATCACTGAAAGCAGCTTAATACACTAGTGCAGAACCGGGCTTTAGCGCCGGTTCGTAAGGGTCTTTAGTGCCGGTTCCACAACCGGCACTAAAGAGCGGGGACTAAAGGTCCCCTCCCTTTAGTACCGGTTCATCACGAACCGGCTGACGGTGTCCTGGACTAGGGGGTACTCAACACGTCGTCTCCCGATCTGTTAGATTGGGCCGAGCACCCCCATGGCCGTATACTCATGGGCCAGTTTGGCCAGCTTCCGCATACATGGAAGATTCTACAAGACTTGGTGATCAAGACAAGGACTCCTCCCCACCGGCGTATTCGGCTAGGACTCTTGTTATCCTAGGCCTCTGGTGCATTATATAAACCGAGACCAGGCTAGTCGATAGAACATATACAACAATCATACCATAGGCTAGCTTCTAGGGTTTAGCCCCTCCGATCTCGTGGTAGATCAACTCTTGTAATAACCATATCATCAAGAATAAATCAAGCAGGACGTAGGGTTTTACCTCCATCAAGAGGGCCCGAACCTGGGTAAAACATCGTGTCCCCTGCCTCCTGTTACCATCCGTCTTAGACGCACAGTTCGGGACCCCCTACCCGAGATCCGCCGGTTTTGACACCGACATTGGTGCTTTCATTGAGAGTTCCGCTGTGTGATCGGCAAAAGGATCGATGGCTCGTCTGCAGATTAACTGCGACGTCGACATCTTCGTCACCGGCTCGACTGGTCACCTTGGCTTGACCAAGGACTGTGCCCTGCCTCCGATCTTCATGTTCAGATGAGGGCCTTCGTCAACATCAACTCCGATCTCTATCAAGATCATGGAGGAATCATCCATGGGGCTTGGGGGCTCAACATCAACATTGCCCTCGGGTGACCGTGCTGTTTTTCTGAACAGCGAACTTGTATCCGCTGCCACCACCTCTTAGAGCATCACCTTGACGATCCCTTTGGTGGAATTATGCGGAATTGAGTATACAACAACCATGCAAAATTTCGTCGAGTTCCGATGGAGGAATCTCCGACAATCTACGATATACCAGAGCCCTCTCAAATCTGGACGGGAATCTAGACGAGTTTAGAGCGTGATCTCCAGAGCCCAGCTCGGAGGTCCTTTGGAAGATCCAACCGTTCATCTACTGCGTAATTCCCATATCTACGACCCCTCCAAATTTCAGCTCGGCCCGACAGTTCAAACTCCGGGAACCTTCCGATGAGTGGACCGATTTTCGGATCTATTTTCTGCGCGAATACGGATCCGACCCGAATTCATGTTTCTTTATGAACGTGATATTGGACAACCTTTTTAGAGGAGCTCTCTTCTAGGGTATTGCGCGTCGTTTTTAAACACGTGCCCGTAAAATTTTAAGCCTCCCCTGAGGTCATCTTCATCATCATGCTGGTGTCAAACCAGTCCGGCAATATTGCTCCAAGGCTGCCGACCTGCGCTAGATGAAGGAAATATGCCCTAGAGGCAATAATAAAATTATTATTTATTTTCTTATATCATGATAAATGTTTATTATTCATGCTAGAATTGTATTAACCGGAAACATAATACATGTGTGAATACATAGACAAACAGAGTGTCACTAGTATGCCTCTACTTGACTAGCTCGTTAATCGAAGATGGTTATGTTTCCTAACCATGAACAAAAGAGTTGTTATTTGATTAACGGGATCACATCATTGGAAGAATGATGTGATTGACATGACCCATTCCATTAGCTTAGCACCTGATCGTTTAGTATGTTGCTATTGCTTTCTTCATGACTTATACATGTTCCTATAACTATGAGATTATGCAACTCCTGTTTGCCGGAGGTACACTTTGTGTGCTGCCAAACATCACAACGTAAATGGGTGATTACAAAGGAGCTCTACAGGTGTCTCCGAAGGTACATGTTGGGTTGGCGTATTTCGAGATTATGATTTGTCACTCCGATTGTCGGAGAGGTATCTCTGGGCCCTCTCGGTAATGCACATCACATAAGCCTTGCAAGCATTGCAACTAATAAGTTAGTTGCGAGATGATGTATTACGAAACGAGTAAAAGAGACTTGCCGGTAACGATATTGAACTAGGTATTGAGATACCGACGATCGAATCTCGGGCAAGTAACATACCGATGACAAGGGGAACAACGTATGTTGTTATGCGGTCTGACCGATAAAGATCTTCGTAGAATATGTGGGAGCCAATATGAGCATCCAGGTTCCGCTATTGGTTATTGACCGGAGACGTGTCTCGGTCATGTCTACATTGTTCTCGAACCCGTAGGGTCCGCACGCTTAAGGTTTCGATGATAGTTATATTATGAGTTTATGAGTTTTGATGTACCGAAGTTAGTTCGGAGTCCCGGATGTGATCACGGACATGACGAAGAGTCTCAAAATAGTCGAGACATAAAGATTGATATATTGGACGGCTATATTCGAACACCGGAAGTGTTCCGGGTAATTTCGGAGAAAACCGGAGTGCCGGAGGGTTACCGGAACCCCCCCGGGAGAAGTAATGGGCCTTATGGGCCCTAGTGGAGAGAGAGAGGGGCGGCCAGGGTGGGCCGCGCGCCCCCTCCCCCTCTGGTCTGAATTGGACTAGGAGAGGGGGGCGGCGCCCCCCTTTCCTTCTCCCTCTCCCCCTTCCTTTCCCCCTCCTAGTAGGAGTAGGAAAGAGGGGAGTCCTACTCCTACTAGGAGGAGGACTCCTCCTCCTTGGCGCGCCCTAGGGCCGGCCGGCCTCCTCCCCTTGCTCCTTTATATACCCGGGCAGGGGGCACCCCTAGACACACAAGTTGATCCACGTGATTGTTTTCTTAGCCGTGTGCGGTGCCCCCTTCCACCATACTCCTCGATAATATTGTAGCGGTGCTTAGGCGAAGCCCTGCGACGATAGAACATCAAGATCGTCACCACGCCGTCGTGCTGACGGAACTCTTCCCCGACACTTTGCTGGATTGGAGTCCAGGGATCGTCATCGAGCTGAACGTGTGCTAAAACTCGGAGGTGCCGTAGTTTCGGTGCTTGATCGGTCGGGCCGAGAAGACGTACGACTACATCAACCACGTTGTCATAACGCTTCCGCTGTCGGTCTACGAGGGTACGTAGATCACACTCTCCCCTATCGTTGCTATGCATCACCATGATCTTGCGTGTGTGTAGGAATTTTTTTGAAATTACTACGTTCCCCAACACTAGACACGTCGTCACTTTGTTGAGCCAAGCTCAACTTCTTCGGATCATCATCTCAGCAAGCCAAACAAGAGTTCGGCATCGCGAAGGATAAAACATCACCAACATCGCCGTCCCACGGATTACACGGAGCGGGCACACCGGCATCGCCGCACGGTCACTTCATCAAGTCGGCATTAACCACGTCACGACCTACATCGGCAGGGCCGCACTGTTGCTTCTTCAAGCCGGTGTCCATCACGCTGAACTACTTCAACACCTCGGCTGACATGGTAGCTACAACAACTCCTCACCGGCCTGCTCCGTCACCTCAGCTAGACCGGGGACTTGGCTATTTCTTCATCAACATACTCCGGTGACTTCGGCGTCACCAGCCGACCAGTTTCGTCACGTTAGCTGGACCGAGGGCTTCGCCTCGGCAAGCCAACCTTTGCCAGCATCACCAGGCCATCGCTTTACCGCCCATCAGGCAATGGGTGTGCGGATCGATTCCCGATTTTGGGAGTCTCTTTTCTTCGGAATGCTAAAACAAATAAACCAGGTGCTATTAATCCTAACAATTTTTGCTTGTTGGGTTTATTTTTCTTAAGGAATTATTACTCTGGTTTGTTCCATCATCTGTACATAGGTCTATCAAATGGCGGTCACATTAAAAACGGTCGCGTGGTGGTTCGGTCAGTTTCCGTACATAGTTCGGCGAACGCCGCATCCGGAGCCGGACCGCCCTGCAAATTCAGGCTTGGCCACGCCTTCACCGCGTCACGGCGACGCCCTGCGTCGACATGACTTCGGCGCCAGGCCACATCTCTTTCAATAAATTAGTTTTGCGAAAAGCAATTATCCTTTTTGGACCGCACTATTTTATGTGTGTAGGTGATCGACTTCGACTGCGTCACGTGGTCTCTTCGGCAAGCCGACGTCGTCGTCCCAATCGGCGTAAATCGGCTCGCGTGATCACTTTGTTGGTCGTGTTGCCATACCGACGTGTTCGGTTGCCTCGGGGACTTCGCATCGCCGAGAGAGCTCTACCTCATCGAGTGTTCGGCGCACAGGCCATATTTCTTCTATTACTCACTTTGCATAAATTATTGATTATGCAACAATTTTTTTATTATTCCTATTATCTCCGGCTTGCACTATTTTCTGTGCACAGGTAGATAATCCGGGCAGCGCTGTCACCGCGGCGTATCGATGTACCACGTCACCTCGGCTGACCGGGGGCTTCGTCATCACTTCATTAACACACGCTGGGGGCTTCGGCGTCACACTGCCGGCCTGCTCCGTCGCTGCGGTCGAACTGGGGTTCTCACCTCGCCCATCGACTATGCTGCGTCACCACTTCATCAAGCCGAGTTCTTTACTCGGACATCTCGGGACCGGCTTGGGGGCTGGGATCTCGTCCCGCCACCAACTCGGCCTGCGTCATCAACATCGAGCACATTAACCAGCTAAGTCGCTTTCATGCCCAAAACTTTTAGTTTTAATTTTTGCTCGATTCGACCAAGCATTATACTTTTCGGCACAAAGTTGTTTGTGACAAAGTTCCTTGTCAAAACTTTGTTTGTGACTCGCATATTCAAATACCCCGTTTATTTGGGGGCTCCCTTGATGGAGCTTTTCCTCTTGCATATGATTATACTTGTACGGCTTCGTTCCTTGTTCGTGTATTATGCCACAATATGCACCATATTGACCTAAGCGATTTGCAAGCTGGGTTGCCTGGCTCCTGTGCTTACCCCTACGTTCCCGATTGTTCGGCTAGGGAGTAAAGGGAGCACCTCTGCGATTGTCACGACTGGGTCCTCCGAGTTCTGACCTCAGACTGGGTGAAGCCGAAAGCTAGCGCTCTTATTGCTTTCAATCATGGTCGGCACACAACGAAACTCATGAGTACAAAAAATCTATTGCACAAGTCTCATAATAATAATGAGCACCGAAGAAAGGTATCGGTGGGGGGGTACTATTTTCTTCGAAGATGCTTCTTACACTTCGTCTATAATATAGCATAAGTTCCCTGAGCGCGCTTTGTCTGTTATAGCCTTATGGCCCGGTTGCCTGGTTATCGGAAACACTGTCGATATTCTCGACAGGTGGAGTACATAAAAATTTTCGATCCTTGACCGAAGAGGGAGAAGCCGACGGTCGGTTAAGACGCGTTTAAAGTTCGGGTGAACAAAGATATGATATTAGTACTTCGGTACATACAATCATTATACATAAAATTCTTTTACCCAAGTCACTTGGGGGCTCTTAAATTTATATGAGCCGTTTAATAATAAGTGTTCTTCTTCTTAGTTGTTGCAAAGTTTTTATTACTATTATTATTCATCACTCCTTTTTTCGATACGAGTGTGTGGTCACTAGTCGGGGAGCCTAATTTCTCTCTCAAAGCCGCTAGAGTTTAGTTTGCTAAACTGGCCTAATGAGAAGTACTCCGCCTTCGGGATAGGAGGTTGAAGCCGTAGGCTGGCCCGCTTGAAGTCTTGAGATAGGATGTGTCATGTTAAAGCACGACAGAAGCACTCTTTTTTTCTAAGACCAATTTTCGGATTGGCACCGAACACTTGATCTTGTTCGGACGTCATGTTTTTACTGACGTTTTTTGGTTTTCCAAGCTTTTGGCACTTTTAAACTATTTGTGTGTTTTCAGCATAAGTCTTGCAGTGCAACGCCGGACACCTTTAGAGATTCGGCAAAAACATTCTCAGATATTGCTATATATGCATCGGTTTCGAATTGTGTCTTCGGTCGATAGTTGGGTTGCCCGGCTCCTGCGCTTGCCTCCTACGTTCCGCTTTGTTCGGCTAGATATGCAAAGGGAGAACCACTGCGATTGTGCTTCCAGCTCACATGGTTAAGCACCTCAGTGGAGAAAGCCAAAAACTGACTGTCACAATAAGCGTAAACTGGTCAGCGATCCGATGACTGTGTTATATGATGGGCCATTCATAACATTGGCCGAAGTGTTTACGTCTTGACCTCGACTGTCGCCGAACACTACCGGGGGCTAGTAACTGGCCTCCCAAACTAAATCCTCAATATTTTGCTCTTACATTAGAGCCGAGGTTTCATGATCATGCTTAGCATGACAACCCAAAGAAAGAACCCGCTAGCGGGACTATTTTCTTTGGAAGACATTTCTTATGTTAAACAGTAATATAACATATCTCTCTGCGTACCTTTGTTTATAAAACCGTATGGCCAGTTTGCCTTGTTTGTCGTAAATCTTTGCCCTCATAAAGGCTTTATAAAGTAGGAAAAACACTCCTCGGCTACTGGCCGAGGAGGTTGAAGCCGATGGTCGGTCAACAAAGTTTTGTACAATGCGGATCCGAGCATTAATGACATAAAGTACTTGGATACATAGAGTCATTACACATAATTTGTGATTTTACTATGGATATCGATCCTTAATTCGGCCACCCATGCCCGCATTAAGGCTCGGGGGCTACTGGGCTTCAGGCTTATTATTTACAAATATTAAAGGGGCACATCGATCCCCTGATCTGGTGTTGCCACCCGACCAGTGTCTCGGGGGCTATTGCATTGCTTGTCCAATGCAGAAAATTTTATGTGCAATATAGTTTCCGAGGAGATTTTGATCCTCAGGTTGGTCGGCCGCACCCAACCTGAGTCTCGAGGACTGAGCACGCCGCTTTTAGTGTCCCGAAGTATTCCGCCGAGCTAGGACTTGATCCTCAGGCTGATTTTGCAAATCAACCTGAGTCTCAGCGGTTATTGGGATCAGCGGTCTTACGTCATCCTTCAGGTGCATCTCGGGTTTTAGACCGATACACACCTTGAGGGCTACTGGCTATATATCTCGGCAGAGAATAAATTGCACCAATAAAAAATATTGACAAAAAACGGCCCACGGTCGGGGTGGTGCACCACCTCGGAAGCAGTCCGGCATAAAGCTCGGGCACTAGCGGCTAGCTCCATAGAGGGCATTTCCAGCATTAAGCTCGGCTAAACTCCTTCAACTTTTTTTGGACCAAGATGATCTATGACATCTTGGATATCGTCCGACGTTGGAGCTTGGACATAGTCCGGCGTTGGAGTTCGGATACATTTCGGCGTTGGAGTTCGGAAGCAGTCCGACATTGGTGCTCGACTGCAAAAGATACCTCGAATGCAGTCCGGCGTTGGAGCTCGGACGCAAGAGGACACTGCCTCCCGGGAACAACTTCAAACCCGAGGTGTGGCATAAAAATAACAAGGCATTGATAAAGGCCGGAAACTTAAAGGGGCTCCTCGGATACCCGACGTGTAAACTCGTCGAATGCATTTCGGCGATCCTCAAGATCGAAGATGAGAAGATTTGTTGAACCAGTTTTCAAGACCGACAACCGAAGATGAAGAATAGTTCGGAAGAATCGAGGAGCGTCCCTAACTTGAAGACCGGTTCAGGGGGCTACTGACGGTGTCCTGGACTAGGGGGTACTCAACACGTCGTCTCCCGATCTGTTAGATTGGGCCGAGGACCCCCTTGACCGTATACTCATGGGCCAGTTTGGACAGCTGCCGCATACATGGAAGATTCCACAAGACTTGGTGATCAAGACAAGGACTCCTCTCCACCGGCGTATTCGGTTAGGACTCTTGTTATCCTAGGCCTCTGGTGCATTATATAAACCGAGGCCAGGCTAGTCGATAGAACATATACAACAATCATACCATAGGCTAGCTTCTAGGGTTTAGCCTCTCCGATCTCGTGGTAGATCAACTCTTGTAATACCCATATCATCAAGAATAAATCAAGCAGGACGTAGAGTTTTACCTCCATCAAGAGGTCCTGAACCTGGGTAAAACATCGTGTCCCCTGCCTCCTGTTACCATCCGCCTTAGATGCACAGTTCGGGACCCACTACCCGAGATCCGCCGGTTTTGACACCGACACCGGCACTAAAGTGCCACCACGTGGCACGAGCCAGGCCCGGGTGCGCGTAGGACATTAGTACCAGTAGGTAACACCAACCGGTACTAAATGGTTGGGGTGTTTTGGTTTTATTTTTTATTTTTACTTTAATTTTATGTTTTCAATTTAATTTAGCGATTGTTTTACATTATAATGAGTTGTTAAATCATTAGGTGAAAGTACCGCATATTAGTTTCGACTGGATGCATGTGGATCCTAGCTAAGTGATCAAGTATATGCCATATCCATATTATACTTGATCACCTAATTAAATGATCGAGGTAATATGGATATGGCATATACTTGATCACTTAGCTAGGATCCATCCAGTTGAAACTAATCTGCGGTTTCTTTACTAAATGATATAATAACTCATAATAACTCATCATCATCATCATCATATTAATATAAAAACTCTTGCATCATATATATCATCACCAACAACGATATATACTAGCTAGCTAAAAATCATCATAGTCATCTCATTACCACTATTTAATCATCATATAGTCATTACCGCTATCTAATCACCACCAACACTAACTTAAAGAAGAAACATTCACTTGTACCAAAAGCAAAGATATCATCGAGTTCAACATTGTAATGATATTATAAGCGTTCATAACACCACAAAAGCAAATCACTCTTTGAGATTAAGTACAGGACGAAGAACACGGACATGAGAGGACAAGTACTAAGAGCATGAACTAGCTAATCACTCATGCTGCTCTCTCTCAGGTAAAATAGCATAGAACATGTATAGCTTTCCTGATTCATCATATTGGAGCATGTAGATGAACCTATCTCCTAAACGTGGGTTGCGCTTCTGATTGCTGCCCCCTAGTACTTCTCTGCGATCGTTCACAATTTTGCTCCAGTCTTTTACTATTAAGCATTCCTCGCTATTAGAAATCATGAATGCACTAAAGTGCATTGTAGGATATCTTGGCTGTAAGCTAACAATATTCATGGTACCTTTAGTCTCGATCCAATCAGGCACAACATTCATCGGGAGTCCCTGTTGAAAAACATCGTATAGTAACATACTTAGCAACGAAGTTTAGCTTAAAAAAATAATGTATGCAAAAGATGCACCGAGGAGAAATAGTAAAAATCTTACCATCTTTCCTAAATATATGTGACCGTAGTTCAGTACGAACACTATTGGTCGCACGTTTTGAGTACTAATATTTCTAAGTGCAGAAAAAAATTGTCTTGACAACATCAAGATCCTCAAGCCATGAAACATAATGGCTTGTCTCCTCGTAGTTTAGTTCAGCCCCGGGACAGTGGACGGTCCAGTCTACCAAGCGCCAGACATGTTTGCTTGATTGGAAATAAGCTGTCAATAAAAATTACTTGTCAACTATTTTTGAATAAACAATATCGAAGACATAAATATGGTTGATAAACTCACATAATGGTAGAACTGGAGGCGTCTGCACATCGACCCAGATGTCTCTATTACCTTCAATATCATCTTCCGGATGAATATCAAAGGTGATAACCATATCAGGCTCAAATGCATAAGCCTTGCATAGTGCTTGCCAAGTTTTGCATTCAAAATAGGTGTATGTGTCGCCTTGTATAATTTGACGTTGAAGATATAACCATGCTCGGTCTTCAAGTAACTTTTTTTACCTCCATAGTTTTGTTAGGACTGAAACCTATCTTATCCAAGACAAAAATTCTTGCATGGCAGGGGATACGCTAGTAGAATAGTGAAAAATTAAAATTAAAAGTTGAAGCAAATGAAGCATATATAAGTCATGCTTAATTACGAAAAAAGACTTGTCGTTGTGACTTACCGTATCCACTTCGAAGGTCTCATCCAGTTTGATGCTGAAGCGCCTATTATCAACAAGGAAATTTCTGTCGCATAGGCCGCGCTGGTCTTCACAGTATTCGCACTTAATGAAATCTTTTTCGTCGTCAGATGACATTTCCTATGTTCATATAGGTGAAACATTAAACACTTACTAGTTCTATTAATTGAACTAATTCAACAACTTCTATTACTCCCTCCGTCTCAGTTTACAAGTCTTGTGCGTATATCTAGGTTGCTAATTTTATCACCCTAACATAAACTATATAACACAAAAATTATACCGTTTGAAAATAGAACATCTGAAGTTTATATTGGTATATTTTTTTATAATATATGACTTATATTAGGTTGGTCAAATTAATGACCTAGGGGTACGCGCACGCCCTGTAAACTGAGAGAGAGGGAGTAGTTTAACTAGTTCTATTAATTTATCTAATTAAACTAATCATTTAATAAAAATAAACTTGTTCTATTAATTTTCGTACTAAAATAAAGTAGCTAGTTCTATATAGTAATATTTTAATTAGACCATCAAATCTCAGATATCCAAATTTTCTTACTAAAAATAAACTAGTTCTATTAATTCAACTAATTCAACTAAGAATTTACTAAAAATAAACTAGTTCTATTAATTTTCTTACTAAAATATATAAAGTAGCTATATATAGTAATATTTTAATTAGATCATCAAATCTCATATACCTAAATTTTCTTACTAAAAATAAACTAGTTCTACTAATTCAACTAGTTCAACTAAGCATTTACTAAAAATAAACTAGTTATATTAATTCAACTAGTTCAAATAATCTCATATACCTAAATTTTCTTACTAAAAATAAACTTATTCTATTAATTTTCATACTAAAAATAAACTAGTTATATTAATTTAACTAGTTCAAATATCATATATATATACCTAATTAATATCTAGCTAATTCATCTAAAATTGACATTAATATTTAACATCTTTTCCATATAATTCATCTAACATTAACATTCTAACATTCTTATCTACGTAATTCATCTAACATTAATCTAAACAACAGAAAACAAAAAATAAGTAAAAAAATTGTGTGTGTGCGTGTGTGTGTGTATGTGTGTGTGTGCGAGCAGGAGGCGGCGGCGTACGGGCGGCGGCGCGAGACGGCGATGCGACGGGGACGGCGCGACGACGGGCGGCGGGCCGGGGGCGACAGCGCGATCGAGATGACGACGTAGTACGGGGCGGCGACGGGGGCGGCGGTGGTGACGGCGTACGACGGGCGGCGGTGACGGCGACGACGGGCGGTGGGGGCGACGGCGCACGGCGGGGGCGGCGGGGCCGGCGAGGGTGGCGCGTGATGGGCGACGTCGCGGCGGCGATGTCGCGCGAAGAAGTTGGAGAAGAAGTGGGTCAATGAAACTGATTTTTTCGTAAGTGCCATATATATAGGAGGGGCCTTTAGTACCGGTTGGAGCCACCAATCGGTACTAAAGGCCAATTTTCGCCAGGTCAAGCGGCGAGAAACGGCCCCCTTTAGTACTGGTTCGTGGCTTGAACCGGTACTAAAGGCCCACGCATTAGTACCGGTTGGAGCCACCAACTGGTGCTAATGGTTGTGCGCTGCAATTGGCGGTGCACAATGTTTAGTCCCATCTCGCCGAGCGCAGGGCAACCGCACTGATTTATAAACCCAGCCGCTGTTGCTCCTTCGAACTTCTCTATAGAGCAGGCTTCTGGGCCTAACTTCGGCGCGCTGCCCTATGAGCCCGCTGGCCCTTCCGGGCCTGTATTTGCAAACCCTAGGTCTGGCAGGCCCACTGGGCAGCGCCCCAACAATTTTTTATATAGTTTTTTTCTTTTCTGCATTATTTATTTTCTTCCATTTATTTTTGAGTAAATTTTTTATATAGTTTTTGTCTTTTCTATTTTAATTATTTTCTTCTATTTATTTCTGAATAGTTTATTTGCTGTATTTAGTTTCTTTGTGAATATAACAATTTTTTATATAGTTTTTTTTCTTTTCTGCATTATTTATTTTCTTCTATTTATTTATGAGTAAATTTTTTATATACTTTTTGTCTTTTATTTTTTTATTTATTTTCTTCTATTTATTTCTGAGTAGTTTTTTTGTTGTATTTAATTTCTTTGTGAATATAACAATTTTTTATATAATTTTTTTCTTTTCTGCATTATTTATTTTCTTCTATTTATTTTTGAGTAAATTTTTTATATAGTTTTTGTCTTTTCTGTTTTATTTATTTTTTAGTAGGTTTTTTTGCTGTATTTAGTTTCTTTGTGAATATAACAATTTTTTATATAGTTTTTTTTATCTTTTCTGCATTATTTATTTTCTTCTATTTATTTTTGAGTAAATTTTTTATATAGTTTTTTGTCTTTCCGCACATGCTATACGGGTGAAATGATGATACCATGCCAAGTTTCAACATTTTCAGAGTTCATTTTATAGTGAGTTTTAATTTCACGGTCATTTAGCTCTCTAAACAAATCGGTAAATGACTGAAAAACAGCAAATGGTGTCAGAACATGTTGGAAATTGATGACGTCACTTTCAATGCTGCATACTGAACACAAAAAGTACGGAGTTCAAATAAGTTATTAAAAATAAAAAAGAGGTGCAATGCTGGTTAATTAGCTTCAAGCCTTTCGGAATAGTGTAGACTGCATTGCACATAGTTCCGTGCAATCTATGCCATTCCGAAAGGCTTGAAGCTAAGCAACGTGCAGGTGAGCATTGCGCCTCTCCTTCATCGTCTCTGCACTCACGGCTTATAAACCGCTCATACTGCCTCTCTCTTAGCGAGGTGGGACTAAAAATCAGCTTACTAATAAACTCTAGTACCGGTTCATGCCATGAACCGGTACTAAAGGTGTTCGTGGGTGCCCCAGCCTGACACAGCCTCATTAGTACCGGTTCGTGGCATGAACCGGTACTAAAGGTTGCCCACGAACCGGCACTAGTGATGTCCACCTGCCTAGCTGTTGGAACCGGCACTAATGGACACATTAGTGCCGTCTTAAATTCAAACCGGCACTAATGTGCTTCACATTTGACCCTTTTTCTACTAGTGATATGACCCCGTCCATGTGAACAACAACAAGCCTTGCGAGTTTCCTTGTCAATCGTTGGTGTATCACTGCCTCGCCATCAATTAACAAGAAATTTCAATGAGGACATAGCACTGCAAAAAAGAAAAACTTGAGGATGAGCATGGGAGGGAAAAGGAGGCAAGGACCCCAGCACCGAATTGCCGGCGCCGCCGAGCTACTGCTAGATCTAGAAAGGGGAGGAGGCAGGGAACACACCACTGGTTTGCCGTACGCGAGTCGCACAACGCGGGGCCGAAGCCTGGCAACGGATCTGAACCGCCATCTCAGAGGCCATCGGCAATCTTCAAAAAAAGTGGCCATCGGCAATCAAGAGGGCCTCGAAGGGGGCAGTAACTCCATTAGGTTTGGGGAATTTCGGGGCTGTGCACACGCTGCGGAGGAAGAAGAAGGATATTGGCTATAAAATAACTAGAGGGGAGGGTCCTTTTTGCACAAAAGCGTGTAGTTATGCATACGACTCTCTCAATAAAGATTTAGTTATGCATACGACTCTCTCAATAAAGATTTGTGCCATCCAATTCCAATCTGATGGCTCATATTGAATTTTTCCATTCTTTCATTATAGGCCGTTTTTCTATCCTAGTTGCTTTCGTTTGAGGTGGTTGCTCCAAAAGTTCTGTTATATAAGTGACCGTTGGTAAGAGTTCATAAAAATACATTAAGTGCCTTGAGATCCCTCGACCAGAATCTAAGCCATCCACCTCTGATCCAATGGCTCGGGGCTGTTTTTTCTATTCTTTCACCAGAGGACTTTTTTCTATCCTAGTCGCTCCCTGTTGTATTTCGTCTCGGAGGTGAAAGAACATGATATGGTAAAAAAGTAGATAAAATGAGAAGACCATGTGCATCTACATGCTGATCGACGCGAATACACAAAAAGTGATGAAAAGAGGACCGGTCTATATTAGCTTCTATACATGCTGATCGACCCGAATTAGAAACTGACGGATGGATTCAGTAAGAATAAATCTGTCGGACTGGATCAAATCATCAGCAAACCTAGCGTGTCCCTCTACCCCCACCGTCGTCGTACCACTCCGACACGAGGATCACGAAGATGGCGCCAAACCAGCACCCGAAGAAGAGGGCCAGCAGCGACACAGCGATCAACGAAGACGTACATGAGCGCGACGGAGGCGAAACCCATCAGGGAAGTCAACATACGCCTACTACACTCGTTGGGCTCCGCCTCCCCAACGTCGGGGTTCTCGACGTCGACCATAGCTGCAGATATCGCCGCCTCGTTGATGATATTCCTGTATCTATATCTATACTATTATTAAAAGAGTAAAATGAGTTTTCCTAAAGACACATCACAAACTGTACACGGGATTATCTGAGACGTTTGATCAATCTAAATAAAACACATTTAACCGTCCATATTAGATCAAAGGTCTTCCACGTAAATAAACGATCCAGATTAAATGTTCTGCCGGAGCAGACTGCCCCGCCCCACGCATCCCTTCGTCCTCAATTAAGAGGATTATTATCCCGTAATTTTCTCTCTGCCCAGTGCCCACAAAGCTTTGCCGCTCCTCCTCTGCTATCCTAATCCCGTAATTTTCTCACAGATGCGAGCGCGGATAGCTGCCGCCGCCCACCGCTCCTCTACTTCCCATGGGCCCGAGCAAACGTAGCCAACCACCCGAGGCAACGGAGCGGCGAGTGGCGGAGGAAGGGAGAGAAAGACGGGGGAATGGGGTGATGGCGTCGGCAGTGGCGGGGGTGGAGACGATGCGGGCGGCGCACATCCCAATCAGGCATGAGTAGTCCCGGCGCAAGGCATCCTGGAAGGACCCCGAGGGCGGGTCATTTCCGCCACTACGCGTGCCGATTCTGCCCCGCGTCTTGGCGAGCTCCACGACCAGATCCTCGCCGTCTGCGCCTCCTTCGCCGACCTTGCCGCGCAGCACTCCGCGGACTCCACCAAAGGGCCGACCATGCAATAGCAGATTCAGGATTGGTTGGCGATGGTTAAGATCAACCCGTGTGGTCAGCAGTATTGGTACGATTCCTTTCCTTTGGGTGGTTAATTCCATGGCCACGTTGTTAACCAGTAGAAAGATACATTCGAAAAAATGAACTGGATAGAAATATGTTCTTGTGGAAGTCACGGGCATGAAAGTTTTGTTTCACTCATTCTCTTATATTTGTAGGCCTATTTATGAATCAATTTATACTGTAGGCCTAGATCCATCTTACTTCATAACAAATATTATTGATTGGTCGGTGGGATATGATTTTGTGAAATTACTTCCATACGAACAGTGAGAAATATCTTAATTCTCGCTTATACTGCTCTCGACTCCCATTGGACTGCAGTATATATCATTTTTGTTATATTACACGAACCCCTTTTATTTGTTAAAGTTGGGTAAATCCATTGTTAGAGTCCTCATACGCCACTATATATTGTATTGAATTAGTTCGATGGAAATGATAATGTGATATTACAACTCATATTTGGGAAAAGGCGAGCGAGTGTGGCATGATGTATATCTCAGAGTTAACACGATTTGCTGATTAACCAAGTCATGATTTTTTAGTTTTATTCCACCACCGAAACAATAACATATCTGCCTACACTTGGTGCTTCAGTTACCCGATTTAAGTTGTAGTTATTTTAAGATGTTATTTAGGTGGGTGTACCATGTACCATATACAATATTTTTCAGCTAGGTTGGTAGTTGGTCTTTCTGTCCTGTGAGCTTATTGATTCATCTGATTAACAGATGTTGGGTGGTGTTTTTTGGTCAGACAAGGTGGAGTTCATGCTTGTAATTGTATACTGTATGGTTCTGTTCATATGTTTTGCTCTAATAGATTGATGAAAATACATGTCAAGCTATTTTATCACAAGATTCCTACATCGATAATTCAAATGGACCTAACATATTGGGAACCTTTTCATGGACTATCCTCATAATGGATGTCAAATTCTTGCATTCAGAGGTAGCACCTGAACTTAGGGATCCATTTTCCTGTATTACCAATGTATTTACTTGTATAATATTGTATTAACCTAATATACCTTCAAAACAGGCTACTGAGACCATGGGCAAGAAGGAATCAACATTGGTAAGACACTAGCTATTTTTGGCATTCATATAACCTGTAGATAGAGCACATATGCTCCTGAAATGATACTACATGCCTCTCCAAGGTCCAATAATTCCAAGGATGACTACAACTGCGAAGCCAACATTATTATCTAAATTACTACATTAGTTACAATGAACAGGACAGTCTGCAAGCTACAACTTTGATAATTAATATTTTTCTCCTTTATAACATTTTTTTCTGAACAAAATTGACCATTCTTTTCTCAAGGGCAAAACTAACATAAATTAATTATTTTTTAGGTACCAATGCTGAAATATTTTTTGCAAGTCTCAAGCATGGTTTCTTTCTGATTGTGAGGATGAATTTTACAAAGAGGATGTTTGAGAAGGTAATCACATAACTATACATGTTTTCTAAGCATCTAAGAGGATTACGTGTTCAGTTTCGTGCTGCAATTTTAGAGCTTGATTCTAGAAGTAAGGGTGCCCTCCTTTGATATACCTGGTTTGTGAAGAGGTGATCGTGTGGCTGAAGAATGATGTTAATGGTTGGAAGTGTTCCAACCAGGAAGCATTCGGGTTGTGCCTGCGTTGGACACAGTGTTTTTTACGGTGAGACCATTCATGTGGAACTTTTCGGGGAGCAGAGTAAGAGCGAGCAAAACTATGGGTTGAATTTGTTGTGCTAAAGGGACCGACATAATGCATTGTTGAGTTCTGAATTCATCAAGTTTGTGTCAGCTGTGCTGGAAGGTCAGTGTGCAGAATTTGTGAAGTGTTATATACACAAACCAGTACATTCTTCTTTCGGAAGGAGCTGTTTGCTTTGCTGGTGCTAAGGCACTTTGGAATAGCTGGGTGCCATTGAACTGCAATTCATTTGCTTGGCTTCGCAACATCGAGTATGGACATCGGATCGTCGGGTCAGAAGAGAGCTGCAGGTACATATTTGGCCATGTTTTCTCTGAGCAGGAAGAGGACATTGCGACCTCATCCCGCTTCAGTGCGTATATACTCGACAGGTATGGTATCGATGTCTTCGATCGACTCATCTTGATGTTGTCCCTGCCCCTTCTGTCATCGATAATATTCCGGATTGGTGGGGAGGTCTCGCCAGTTCATTTCCAAAGCTAAATAATGTGGTTTTGATTCTCTTGTGATGCTTGTGTGCTATAGCCTATGAAAGCAACACAATGCTAGGGCGTTCAACAATGCTCAGCTTCAAGTCAACGAGGCAACACTCTGTGTTCTCATTCTTTGTGACCTAATTGCGTGAGGGAATAGGATGGCTGGATTATGTGAGTAGTCATTGTGATATGTGTTGGTGGTGGAGCGTGGATGTCGTCCCCCTTTGGGGTGCTCTTGTAACTTGTGTTCTCTTCTACAAAATTATGGTACAAATTTGCATACTCTCCATAAAAATATACACAAACCAAAGAGAAATTATATCACTGCCCTTACACAATTTATTGCAGGTAGGTGGAACGAACTTCTTAAATCATTCCTGCATATAAGCAATTCACTATATTCTATTCATTTCACTTGATACACCATTTCATAATTTATGTTCAATTTTTTTAGTTCAAGAAATTGTTTGGATGAACTACGCTATGGAAAATGTGGTATTTTTTACTATTCAAGTATAATTAGTTTTTTTATGTTTATAGAGAGACGTCCATGATTACTAGGTATTGGTACACATGCTGACATCACTTCCAGGGTTCAGTTTAGCAAGAAGACCAATTACACCTACAATGTCCATTCCTGCAGCACCTTGGCTTGGCAAACAAGAAGACTCAATGCAGCCAGCTGCTGAGTAGGAGATGACTATTGACCTCTCGACAACCAAGACAAAGAGACGCACAACAAGCCAAGAACAGGAAGATGAAGTAAGTGCTAAGCTTATTTTGTGTGTGAGTTGGTATATCGTTTCCATCATTCTAGATTTGTTGTAAGAGTATGGAGTTGAATACGATGAATGATGTGCTCACCGGACAAGCACACGTTTTGTCTATATACCATGACTAGGTTTTCAAAATAGATTGAGACACCCCCTACTTTTCTTTAGAGACGAAGTTGTATGCCATTTATGCCAGTAGTAGATATATTTATCAAAGTTAAAGAGACCAATCTTAAAAAAAACATCCTGTTTTTTGCGAATTTTTCTTAAGCATAGAGTTTCTCCGTCCCATAATATAAGAATGTTTTAACACTAGATTAGTGTGAAAAATGCGAAAATGCTCTTTAGAGCTCGGGCTCCATGGAGCCCGAGTTTGACTTGATCAAAATTCAAATTTTCACGTTTCAAAAAATTTTGAAAAAAAATACACACATACTTAGAGACATAAAGCATATGTGTGTAAATTTTCTGGACGAAACACTTTAAAATGAGTGCTACACAAAAAGAACAAATCTGAGCCTTTTTAGTAGATGCACTATTCATTCTCAAAGTATGAATTTGTCTTTTTTGCACAGATCGCATTTTAGGGTATTTCATCCTCAAATTTTACATACATACTCATAACATCCTTGTTTACTTGTATGATTTTTTTTAGATTTTTTTGAAACTGAAAAGTGTGAATTTTGAATTTTTCAAAAAATCCGGCCTCCATGGAGGCCGAGCTCCAAAACGCCCTACTCTGAAAAATGCTCTTATATTATGGGATGAAGGGAGTAGTAGACAAAAGATATGTCTGGGTTTCTTTCGGTTGTATTGCAGCACTTCAGTTGTTGCTCTTGGTTCTTTTACCACAAAAGTTGAACATAAAATTTGTAAGGTCTCTTGTGTTTGATTGTATACATCAGCTGAGACATGCCTTGTGAGCATTATTACTCATTATACCCATGTTCATTATGTGTATGGATGGAGACGTGCGTTGCATGTGCACATTTACTAATGTTGTTAACGTGCCGTGTGTGACCGGGACCGTGTCTACGTGCGTGCTTGCATATATATCTCCGGCCGTACGTATACGCTTGATATAGTCGTAGACTCATAGTCTGGTTACGATTTGCAGTGTTCCGGTCGGTTTTAGGATTGAAAGAGAGGACGACCACAGGCAATCCGGAGGCTTCTATTATTAGGTCCGGCACAAGTGTAGTATTGTCCATCACACATGGTTAAAACCTCGTATCACAAACACAGCTACAAACGGTCACCTTGTGATGGTGTATGATAGGAGGGTGTGTCGCACACATTACTGAATAACCGTGTGTGGATAAGTCTGCATATCACACACGATCCATCCGAAGAAACTCATGTGATGGGCCGAGCAATAACAAACAATCAGTGAAAACTAAGCGTGTGAGATCTGTCATACGTCCCACACAATTAACTTGAAAGAAACGTGGGAGGCGCGCAACTCATAATGAGAGAGGCATGCAGTTAGGGGGGGCAAGGCACCAACTTGTGGCAAGGGAGGCGCGAGGCCAAGGGCGGGCAGGCGCGCGGCTGACGGTTGTGGGAGGCGCACAACCAGCCCTTTTGTCTTCGTCTGCGGTTCCCATGGCGGCAAGAATAGCGAGAGAAAGCGGGCTTGGCCGAGCCGCCCATGGTAGCACAGTGGAGGCAGGCCGCTAGAGGATGGGGGTGAACTGTCACTAGTTGCGGATGAGATGCAACGACATCGGCAGCCGTTCGCCGGTGGCGGCTGGAGTCAGGTCCAGTGGTGGAGGCGAGCACGACGATGGCGACTACTCCAATCACGGGAGGAGCAGCGGGTCGGGGTCGGCCTTAGTTAGAGAGAACCCCCTCCCCCCTTCCCCCCTCTCCTCTTTTGTCCTCAAAGCCCTATGCTAAGGTGGATTTGGCTGCTGAGTTGGCATGGCCCATCAGCGTTGACCATGCATGGTCAAAACTTGTTGACCTAGGGAAAACCAAGACCAAGGATGAAAGTGTATTTCGACCAGTTTTGAAGTTTAGGGTTGTAAATTAAACTGACTGCTTAGTTTGGGGTTGAAATACGATCTTTTCTCATTAGAAAAGAATGTTATCTTTTATCACGCGGATAAGATAGCTCAATTGGTTTTAGCCTTGCGGCTGGACGGGAGGTCCCGAGCTCGATCTACCACGTACCCTAGGCGGACAGACAAATCCAGTAATGAATGAACGGGGAGCAAAACGTGATGGACCAAAAATCTGAAGAAACGCAACGTATGGCCCCGTGCATCTTGCTTTAACTAATATAAAATGTGTGGCTATATTACAACTTACTCCCTTCGTCCGAGTTTATTAGGCCCCCTCTTATTTTGTGCTAAAATTTGACCTATAAGTTTAATTAATGAAATGTAAACTATATGTCACAAAAATTATATGATGGGAAAGCTCTTTCAAATCCAAATCCAATGGTGTACTTTCTGTAACATATAATTTATATTTTGTTAGTCATATATATGGTCAAAGTCTGGCTCAAAATACAAGGGACCTAATAAACCCGGATGGAGGTAGTACAAGCCTATAAAACCAAAATTAAAGTTAATTAAGACAGTTCTACGATCAATGTTGCTCCACATGCAGTTTCACAGATGGAGTACAAAAAATTGATGAAAATAGGATGCGACTATGAATGTACATGATTTTTTCTCCTAAAAGACCCAAATCTATGTACATTAGACAAAACCAGTCCTTACAAAAACATCTGCTTGTACAAGAATAAAAAATTTACAAACAAGTTCTTGATCAAATCAATATCAACTTTCTCCTGCGTCTACTGGCGATGCGCTGCCCCTTCTTTGGGCCTCCGTCTCACATAGCTAGCAAATCTGGGTGAATCACCGCAAAAGAAGAAGAAGAAGCAAATCTTGGTTAAGCTCAAGAGCTTGAACAAGCAATGGCGTTGATGTAGACCAGAAAACTCCATGGATCATGGTAAGGACAAATCGATATCCCAGAGAAGCTGGCACCCGTAGGAGGAAACCCTAGCGTCCTTTGTGCAGAGGCGGAGGAGGTTGACTATGCATCTACATGCTGATGGTCGCGAAACTGCTCAAGGCGAAGTAGGCACTGACGGACGGATTCAGAAAGAATAAATCTGTCGGACTGGATCAAGCCATCTACAAACCTAGTATATCCCTCCGGGATACCGTCATACCACTCCGTGACGAGGATCACAAAGATGCAGCCGAACCAGCATCCGAGGAGGAAGACCAGCATTGACTTGGCAGGACGATCATGCTGCCGGCACTCGTCGACTCCGGATGGGATTCCAGCAGCTCCGCCATGTGCGCGCAGATGAACATGAGCGCGACCAAGGCGAAACCCACCAGGCATGTCAACATACGCCTGCTGCACTCGTCGGGCTCGGCCTCCACGACGTCAGGATTCTCGACGTCGGCCATCGAGCGAGCTAGAGATATCGCCGCCTCGTTGATGGTATTCTCTAGTAGTACTAATATAACAACTTATACCTCATACCGTGTGTCTGTGTCTATGTGCTTGCTTGCGTTTCCGCAAAAATACCTTGATGTATGTATTTGCAGTGCTTGGATCGGTTTCAAGTTCGAAGAGAGGACACGTTTGCATCGTGGATTGCATACTGTACCAGGTTCGCTCGATCGTTTTTCCTCTCGTTCCCTAGCGGCTGTAACCCTATCCGCCGTCACAAGAGGCCAGTCTTCCAGCGCCGTCCTCCGACGGCTCCTCTCTACCGGCGACCTCGGTCATCGGTGGTGACGGGAGTTGCCGGATCCACGCGTGTTGATCGTTTCTATTCCTTCATAGTCTAGGTTTTTAGATTGTTCATCGTCTTTGCTTCGGCGGCAACGATGACGGCGCTGAATAAAGATTCTTCGGATCCTTCCCTGATGAGGTCATCGGTTTTATGGTTGTGGATGAATTTAGAAACCAGTCTATTCAAGTAAGGATGACGTGGCCGCGGCGGCATCCTCGCGGTGGACCTATGTCCTCGGGCTCCGTCATTGCGACAACATTTGCTTCGGCGCCGATACGGAGCTTGGGAGGTAGTCCAGGAGCGGATGCAGATTGTGGTCTGCATCGACGACGTCTGAAAGACGGAACGTGTGCTGGGCTCGTGGTTCGTGGATGGTAGGTATGGTTTCCTCCTTTGGAGTCTTAGTCGTGGTGGGGTGCCAGATCTGGAGTTCGATGGCGTGTCTGGGGTGTTGCCCCAGTCTGATTCGTTTAACGACAAGGGCTTCATTTTTGGTGAGTCACCTTAGAGGTCTGTAAAGCTACATATCAGCTATGGAGCCGCGTCGAGCTCGGATGACGAGGTGATTTGTCATTTTTTTTTATGGCTGCTGTGTTGGTGCCGGAGGCAGAAGACAGACGTTGGTGTCAAGCTTAAATATATTCTACTATCTTTTCAGTTTTGTTATGTCAATCTTTATGCGACTTATACTTTGATCTTTATGATATAAATAAGACACGTATTATCATAAAAAAAAGTTTAAAAAGAGGTCAAGGGACCAATTAACGACAGATTACCCCTTCGTGGGGCCTTCAGGGTCACTATTTTTCTTCCAAAACCTTCAGGGTCACTTTAGTCGCGCGTTAAAGTGGTGCGTCCAACCATCGCCCCGTGTCGTGTATTGGGTCTTTTCTCTAGATTCCTTTATAATAATAATAACAATTATTATTATTATGTGTTTTCGGATTTTAGATGGGGTTTTTAGGTTTCTTTTTAACTTTTCAGTTTTTGTCTGGTTTTCTCTAGGTTTTTGAGATTCTTTTGTGAACCAAATTTTTTTTGTGCTTTCGTGAGAATCACATATTTGTTTCCGCAAAAAGCACAACTATACTTCTCAGGGAAAAAATATGTGCTTCCATGAGAAGAATCATGAAAGTAAGGATTTGCTTCTGCGAGAAGCATAGTTGTGCTTCTAAAAAAAAGAATATGTGTTTTCATGAGAAGCACAGGTTTGTTTCCTGTGGATAGATTAGCTTTCACGAGAGCTTCTCGAAAAAAAATCTATGCTTTCATGAGAAGTACATATTGCCTCTTGTGGAAGTACAAATTTGTTTTTCCGAGAAGCACAATTCTACTTCTTCAAAAAATAGAAAATCACAGCATGTACTTAAAAATAAAGTGAAAAACCGCAACGTGCTTTTGGGTTTACTTTTTAACTTTTATGTATTATTTTTGCTAAACCAAATTTTTATTTTGTTTTTTTGGATTTTTTGGGTATTTATTTTGCAATTATTATAATTTTTGGTTTTTCATTTTTTGTGAAAAAAGTTTGTCGAAACCGATTAATATGAAATCTGGATTCAAAGATCTCGACATGAGAAATCTATTAGTGATTAATTTTTCAGTTTGGAAGTCTTTGACGACTGCCCTCTCTACGCGATGGAGCCGGAGGACACGTTTTATGCATTTTGCAAATGTCCTAGAGCGGTGGCACTTTGGCAAGCGATGGCAGAACAGTGGCGGATCCCCCATGCTAGCGTCGTTTCAACGGACGGACCCTGAGTGGCTTGCCCAAACGCTTTGCGGCCTGCGGGACACGGAGAGATTGGAGCTCATGATGACATTATGGCGTTGCTGGCATGTTCGCAACGAGATAACACACCATAAGCAGCCGCCCCCGGTTGAAGCATCCAAAAGGTATCTTCTAAGACCCTGTTTGGTTCAGCTTTTATCGACGGATTCCGCTGCCGCGCAGCAGAATCTGAACCAAAGGGCGAACCCAGCAGAATCCGATTCTAGAAATCTGCTGCCAAAATCTGAACCAAAAGCGGAAGCAGCCCAGGACGTGCTTTCCCAAATCTGATTCCGCTGCTGGCCAAAATCTGAAAAAGCTATATCAGCTGGTTTGCCAAATGACCTACATCTTTTTCACCTCAGATTTTCCATAGCTGTTTTCCACAGCAGATTACAGCTGCTTTTAGAAATCCACAGCTGAACCAAACAGGGCCTAAGCTAAGTGGATTCACTAATTGGTGTGTAGAACAACCCAGGTGATGATCCAGTTAAAGGAAAGCAAGTTATGGATGTGGTGACTCCCAACAAGCCATTACCGCATGCTCAGCCCATCAATGGTGCCCCACCCAGGTGGTCTCCTCCGGCTCAAGGATGGGCAAAATTGAACGTTGATGGATCGTTCTGTGCCACATCGGGAACTGCAAGGGCGGGCATGATTCTGCGTGGCTCCACCGGTGACATCATTTTCTCATCCTGTAGAGAATTGCGCACATGTACATAACCATTGGAGGCTGAGCTCTCAGCTTGCATGGAGGGCATCAACCTCACCCTGCAATGGACGGAGATGCCGATAGAAGTAGAGACGGACTGCCTTGTCGCTCTTAACATGATTAATGGCCCGGACAGGGACCAGTCTCGCTATACCATGTTGGTTGACCAACTTCAAAGACTTTTGAGGGAGGGGAGGATGTTCAAGCTATCTCACGTTCGTAGGGAACAGAATGGTGCAAGCCATTATCTGGCCTCCTTTGGACGGACAGAAGGTCGCACCGTGGTGTGGTTGGGTTCAGGACCAGGAGACGTCCTTGATATTTGTAAGAATGACTTATGTCTTTTTTTGGGAAATGGAGGCATACCCCCGGCCTCTGCATCATAATGATGCATACAACCATCTTATTAAAAGTTCGCACAGAACACAAAGTCGTCAAAGTATTACAGCTCGCAAGTGGAGCAAAAATAAAATAGAAATAAAAATCATGCCGACAATCACAACCGGAATGGCAAAAGGAAGGACAAGCTCCCTAGACTCCTATCCTGTTATGCGACCGCCATCCGAACCGGTTGAATAAAACACGTGCTACCATCTCCCAGTGGTTGCACCCAGTAACCAAAGGCTCTCTGGATTCCATAGGAGTGAGTAAGGACCACGTACCGATCCAAGCAGTAGCTCTGAAGATGACCTACAAGAAAGATAAATTGTTTTGTCTGTTAAAAATCAAATCATTCCTGCAATTTCATATAGCCCACAAAAGCGCACATATTTCGATCCGAATATGAGCCGGCGTAGTATGTTCAACCCCAGTTAACCACATTCCAAACAACGATGTAATGTCAACTGGAGGGGTAATGTTAAAGGCTATATGAATCGATGTCCACAATAATTTGGCGAGTGGGCATTCAAGAAATGAATGTTGTATTGTTTCGTCATGATCACAAAAACAACATCATGAACTACCTACCCATCTCCTCTTGATTAAGTTGTCCTTTGTAAGAATTACTTGTTTGTGGACAAACCACATAAAGATTTTAATGCGCAAAGGAACGTTAATCTTCCAAATATGCAGCGATCTCGAGATTGGGCCAGAATTAACCAGATCCATATAAAAAGATTTTATCGTGAAAACTCCATTCTTAGCTAGTTTCCATTGCGTCGAATCCGGTTGGTTGGAGAGTTGAACATCTATCAATCTCCGAACCAAGTGCATCCATGCAGTCCAACGCTCACCAACTAACGCTCGTCTGAACTGGATATTCAATGGACTCATATGTAGAACAGTGCCTACGTAGTCCTTCTTACGTTGCACTATGTTATACAGGAATGATATTCAATGACTTATGTCCTGATTGATGAAATAAAATCTTCCTTTCACCCGCAAAAAAAGAAGAAAATGGTTCGGTATTTAGACCATGATTCAAGAGATAAAACATTTTGAAAAAAGTGAATATATATACAAAAGAAAACTGAGAACTCCATGTTGCGACAAGTGGTGCCACATGAATTGTACAATTTGTCAAATCGAAAAAGGTGGGGGAGTGACCTTTGTAAGGGGTACCCCTTAACTTGTAATTTCGGGATAACAATGACCAAGGCATTCCGCATGGCCATGCATGGGCTTCTTTTATTAGGGTAAACTACGGGCTCAAAGAAATGTTGGTGCTACGGGATCCTGCTATACATTAGATCATGGGTGGTTGATGTGAGGAAAAAAATAGCGCCTTAGAGAACTATGTCGAAACTTAAATGCTCTAGACGATGGTTGTCTAGGGTACCGAACACTATATCTAGCGTGATCCTTCCAATGCAGTTCTTTATCTAGGGTACCGCCTTCGACCTCCCCCGCCACGTGCACATCCATGCCCGGGATGATACCCTTGAGCTTGGTTTTAGTTGGCTCGATGCATGAAGGAAGGCATCCGAAATTGATTTAGGGCAAGAGAAGGGACGGTGGTGGCAGGCCTCGACGAGCTGACATTTGAACGCCCGAAACCTCAGCATGCGTGAGCGGGGCTATATCATTCTGTCCAGACAGAGCGGCAAAGGCAGAATCAATGGCTGGTTTATGTGAGATCAATGAGATCGATTTTTTAGTAGAAAAAAATCTACATGTTCAAACATTCTCAAAAAATATATTTGTAGACACACATCAAAAAGTGTCAGCTCCTAATTCGACCTACATTAATAGAAACAAAAAAAAGACAAAATTAGATGTGAATAATGTCAAAGTACCATTCACCCAAAACTGCCACTATTCACATTCAAATTTGTCTTTTTTGAATCTCCAAATATACATCAAGTTTTGAGCTGATTTTTTTCCAGAGTTGTATGAATGTTGTCAAATAATTTTAGATTTTTTCAAAATTTCTAATTATTAATTTTTGGGGTTGATCTCATTAATCTCACCTAATGTGAGATCTCATGCAAGTCTCCCTAGGAGAATTAGAAGGAGTAAGATGGATAGACAGCAAAAACAGACATACGCAACAAGCATGCATGGCGGAGAGACGACACATATGGCAGGAACCAAGGGATGGTCCGAGGCATAATATACAAGGAAGAATGGAAGATTGGGGTAACGCACCAACACGACAAATTAATCATCATCATCACCCCTGAAGTTAACTGCCATCTTCACCATTAGCACAGAAGGTAGCAGTGGACCTTTAAAGAGGTGGGTTTCAGCTTCAGTTATGGGAGGAGAAGGGGCGTGTGGTGGAGCCGCAAGGCATGGAGGAGGATGTAGCATGATGACAGCCGACGGTGTGGGCGGCCGTCGCAGCCGGCATACACGAACGCTGCAAGACAGGATATTTAAAAACAGCAAGGAAGGGGCTACGAAGGAAGTGTAGAGGGGAGTGGACCGGCACGGAGGCAGTCGCACATCATAATCTCGCCCAATGTTCAAGAAATCGTTAACTGGTAGCTACTCGGTTAGTTTAGAAGTAGCGATTAATCGGTGAATCGGCCTATTAACTAGATTAATCGGTCGATCATTAATCAGTAAATTGAATAGAAACTTGCCAACATATATCTAGATTTTTTTAATGAATTATACCATACTCTCATGCTCCCAGCTATGTAGTATACTAAAATATGCTGCCATACATATATAAAAAGTATAGAGAGGAGGTAAAATTATTAATCCTATCTATTAAGGAGCGGCATGGGGCCGGAAGGGGTTATGGGCCAAAATTTTGGGCTTTGTTTGCCCACCTGTTAATGGGCCAACATGGATTAATCGGCATGACAACTGATTAATCGGTCTAACTGGCCAATTAATCGGCCTAACAAGTTAACACGATGAATAGGTGTTATTCGATTCGGCCATGCTATGAGTAGCGATTAACTGGCCCATTAACTAATTAATCGGGTGAATTCTTGAACACTGGTCTCGCCCATGATGGATCAACGGCGCATCGAGGAGGGAGGAGCTGAAAGTGCAACTAATTCCCGGGTAATTTTGATAATTAATAACAACATATATGCCATTGATCTAATGCTCATTGTTAGTAGATTTCAGAAAAGATCAATAATTGGCATGACAAGGACTAATGAATGTGGACCCCCTAAGGACAAGAATTGGCTACCCCAAGACTCTACATTTTTGGTTTAGTGATCCAAAATCATATTGAGTCCCTTAGGAAAACCAATACTATTAAAAGGGGATGAGGTATTGATAATGAGGTTTTTGCTCAAATGCTTAGTGATATTGCTCCAAAGATCTATGGTTATTTTCTCAAACACATCTGTCCAAACCCAAAATCTTCATTTTGGTCCCACCGATATCACCTACTCTGGACCCACCGAGATGACCATTCGATTGCCACAGCCAAAACCCTAGCAATTCGGTTTGACCGAAATGGATCTCGGTCCCATCGAGATGGCCTGACCAAGTTTCTATGATGACATTATTTCACTTTGGAATCAGCAAGTTGAAACAATCAAAATTACCGAGATTGGTTTTTCCCTAGCCATTGCACTTTGATCCCACCAAGTTTTTCCATATTGGTCCCATCGAAAAGCCCAACGTTCATATGTTTTACACAGAACGGTCTCACCGAGTTTATGTTCGGTCTCACCGATTTGAGTCAAAAGTGTGTAACGGTTGGATTTTGGGTGAAGGCTATATACCCCTCCACCCCCACTTACTCTCTAAGAGAGCCATCAGAACGAAACACTATTTCCACCATTCGTTTTCTGAGAGAGAACCACCTACTCATGTGTTGAAATCAAGGGATTTCAATCCAACCATTTGAACCTTGATCTCTAGCCTCTTCAAGTTGCTTTCCACTCCAATCCTTCTCCTACCCAAGCCAAACCTGAGAGAGAGAGACTGAGTATTGAGGAGAATATCATTTGAAGCACAAGAACAAGGAGTTCATCACCAACAAAATATCTATTATATTTTGGACAGTGGTGTCTCTTAGATTGGTTAGGTGTCACTTGGGAGCCTCCAAGATGTGGAGTTGAACCAAGGAGTTTGTAAGGGCAAGGAGATCGCCTACTTCGTGAAGGTCTACGAGAGTGAGGCTAGTCCCTCGTGGACGTATTTCATGGTGGAATAGACAAGATTGCTTCTTTGTGAACCTTTGTGGGCGGAGCCCTCCATGGACTCGCGCAACCGTTACCCTCCGTGGGTTGAAGTCTCCATCAACATGGACATACGATAGCATCACCTATCGGTACCACGCCAAAAATCATCGTGTCTTCATTGCGTTTGATTTCTCTGATCCCTATGCAAAGTCTTTACTTTCCGCTGCATAACTCTTAGCCTTGTATGTGTAGGGTGTACTTGACTTGGTAGTATTGCTAAAACTTGCCCACAACTAAAATTGGGAAAATGCTAAGTTTTTATTTGTCAAGTAGTCTAACCACCCCCCACCCCCTCTAGACATACTTTCGATCCTATAGGAACGCCACCCGATGATAGGACACAAAGAAATTGTTCGTTCGGGGTGGGATAGCGCTGAAACCTGGGCAACTTGGGATGTTAGCATCCGAGTGGGAATAAGTGCGCCTTCATGGCCCGATTACTGACAGGAACAATTGGTGGTCCCACAGAGCAGCGGCCCACGAGACGGTGCGCAATTCGGGCGGGTGACCAGGGACACCCGACTTTCATCTGCATCATATGTTTGAAGATCCAACGGTTGAGACAGTCAAATTGCCGTGAAGACTCCTAGCTAGTTGTGTTATACTGTTTTTAATTGAGGCCTTCTATATCTCGTCTTTAATTTGTGGCACCTCGTCATTTTTTTTAGTTACTGTGAGACCTCGGCATTTCACCTATGGAATCAGGTTAAAAATCAAGCATTGGAAGTGCCCTTAGGGCATCTTCAAGCGACCTGCAAACCTTCCGCAACCGTCTGGATCGTGTTGTCCAAACTGCGAAAGTCATCCAACGCGGTCCTGTATCGGTCCACGGGACGGTCCGGACACGATTTCTCCCGCAAATTGGAGACAAAGTGAGCTGAGATTTGTGGGACTCCATACACCCGAAACGTATGACTCCGACACCCCGTAGACCCCGTAGACACCCGAAACATAGGGGAGATTGTAAGTTTTTAACAAACATAGGACTTTGTAGCCTGCACGCACTACCATGGTGTACCATAGGGCAAGGGCGTGCACACACTGTTGGATGAAGCTGAAGGGAAGTATGCGTGGGACGACATGATCCATTCATGAAAAGCTTGTCGGATATCCAGGATCTAGTCGAATTCGAGACCTTGTTGTACTAGACTTAATTTGTATTCTATGTGTGAATGACTTGTACTATTTTCTATCAAAACTTTGATTAATATCGCCGGTTTGCATGAATTTCGTCCGGTTCGCCGGTTTGCATGAATTTCGTCCGGTTTATTAAAATACGGGTTGAAATGTATGAGACTAGCGTTGGATGATGTCCTATTCGCAGGTTGCCGATGGAGGTGTGTGATGACCCGTGTCATTATTACTATAGATAATGACACTAGTCCTTGGATTATTTCTTGACAAAATCTTGTCTTGTCAAATAATAATCCATGTCAGAGATATGCAATAGGGAAATAGCTAGAGATAGTCATTTATATTACAATACCTTGCCACACAGGGCTAAAAGTCTCAGGTAGGCTTCTCACATGTTTTGCCAAATTATTACATCTCCTAACACCGGAGTTCCAACTAGCAGTACTAGATAGATGATGATAAAATAGTTTTCTGGATTACATAGCTAGATCATAATTACTTATTCATCCCAACCCCCATATGCGGCATCCAGATCGTACATAGCACTAGATGGATCCACATCTAGGTCCCCTGTGTAGTTGTAGTCATCACCATTGCTCTCCTCACTTGGTCCAGTAGGATTCTCATACAAGCTTTGCTCTAAGAAAAAGATGATTAATAGCAAGAGTGAGTACAAAGTACTCAGCAAGCTCAAAAAGCAAAATGCAACACTCATGATAGCTCAATATAAATCAACAAGTCCTACCTCAACTCAACACCTTTCAAAATAACCATTTGTTGCAGAAAGTTTATTTCAATTTATAAAAGCTATCAAACACTCGTATTGCGAGATAGACCACCAATAGGTCCCCATAATCCCCAATCCAAGAGACTGGCATGAATTCATGTTTTCCTTTAACTCTGCAGAGTTTGTATCACTTTACCCATAGAGCTCGAAACCATAATTGCCATCTGCATTTTCTTAGATGCGAGACATGGTTCAGAACCTAAGCTTTTTCCCATTTGTATATTATATCTCCACCCGGCTAGTGTCACTAGCCGTTGTGTCGGGTTTCGGAACCCGCACTCCTCCAACGCTTAATATATATAGCGCTTGCTAATGCACCCATCCGGCATTAGCGTGGGAACTCATCGCCCATCCTACTACTACTTACCCATGTGGAGAGTATAATAACTTGATGGTATTGGGCTCAACTCGTCTTAGACGAAACCACCATGGTTGATACGGTTGTAATACGGCGCATAAAACGAGTGAAAGTTATTTAATTCTTAATATACTAGCCATATGTAGAGGGCCCCACCTTCCAGTATGTCCATCCAGGGTACCCTCTACCCACCAAATAATTATAAAAATAAATAAATAAATCAATGGATTAGCTGCTCCATCAGCTAACCCAACTTTTTTGGCAATAGTCACTCCACACAATTTATTACCAAAACATTTTATGCAAGTTGATGATAAGATGCAGCAAAGAATAGTGTTTTTCAAAAATAGCTCTACTCAGCATGATCAAGGAGAGCTTGCTTGAGTTCTCGTACTCAGACCCGGACTCAGTTTGCTTCTGTAGCGTCTCCTTCTCCTGACTGTACTCGCTTCCTGCAGTTCGGTAAATATATATTTCGAGACTAAGTCGAGTGAATACTAGGAAAATGAAAAAATATACGCCGGTGCAGTGTGGTCATCCTACAGTCAAATATTACTTTTTTAATGTCTTTTTACTAAGCTTGCATTAGTATGCGTACTAGGTGTGCACCTGGATAAGTTACTAAGCTAATTTATCCTCCACGTGCCCTCTCCCTTTCTCTAAACTAAGACTATCTCTCTCTTCCCTGTACTAGTTCTGTACTAGTAGTCCTCAACCGAACAGAGCACCCACTAGTACTACTAGTCCAGCGAGAACACAAGTAATAATACAGACTGATGCTCCTCTGCTCCTTGCCCAGATCGGCGCCGCCGCCAGCGACGGGAAAGATGCCGCTGCTAGATCCTCCACACTCTCTCTCCCCTGACGTGAATCCCCATATTATCCCCATGAATTTCAGCCTCAACTCTCTAATCCCCCTCTGTGTGTGTGTTCTTTTGGCTTGCAGGTCAAACCCTATTGGGGATGTGATTTCCCTGCTCCAGATTGAAGTGGTTGGCGTTGGGCGCCGCCGTGATGCTGGATGGTGCAGGTCAGAGCTCCAGTGCGTGTCCGTGGAGCAGATCCACCATGGGTGCAGGTTAGTGGTGCCCTTGTTCCTTTCTCAAATATTTAGGATAGTCAAGTTCTCAGATTTAGTAGATTAAAATGGCTCCCATGTGTGTGTACTGAACATGTTCACCCCTTTGAATAATCTTGGTGTATTTCTGCTGCCTAATTAATCTGGGAACCTTTTATTTTACATCTTAATGCCTTATCCATGTTTCCTAGTACTGTTGCTTCCAAGATCTGGGGTAGATGTTCCTGCTGTGACTTTTGTGCACCTATGAATAATTAGGATACTTTTGCGTGCATCTGTGAATGACTATGAGACTTGTGTGTGCATCTGGGCTGGTCTTCTTTGTGTATGTGAGAAATATATAGTGGCAGAAGAAGAAGAACTCACCTTTCTTCTTTTGCCCTCTCTGTTGGTCCTACTCTTGCTGCTCCTATGCTCCAAGTCCACTCCAGTAGGCTAGATTGTAGCTCTAGCCTGTCCCCTTCAGTCTACTGATGATTTCTCAGGTCACCATCTTCACTTATTGATCTTGGATCTTTGTTGGTTGTGAACAGGGGAATGGAAATGCTACTGAGAAGAAGAAGAGAGCTTGGTCTGGCTATTTGGAAGCAGAGTGAAGAGTGTGCTACGGTGAAACCTTAGCCAGGTTACTCCTCCTCTCTTTCTAGTACCTAGCTAGTTATGGCTGCCCATCCCTACTGTACAGTGTAGTCATTTGTGGAGTCTCTCTATTGGCTAGGAGTTGCAGCCCATGCCTAGACCAACTGTTGGTTAATTGACTACTGATATCTATAATGCACGTGATGGTGGTGGTCAATGTGTATCCCAAATATGTCTCACTGTTTACTGCTTTGACCACGAGACTGTTTACTGCTTTGACCACGAGATATTTTTGGGTTGGTCTAAGTTTGGTGTGCCCTTTGTTGTATAGCTTAGCATAGTCTGGTCTCTCTCTCTCTTTCTATATATATATATATATATATATATATATATATATATTCAAAGATTTATAATACACCTGTACAGCTATACTGTCTGAGGTTTATGAATATAAATATATATATACTTGAGTGGTTATGAATGCTTGTTGAAGAAATCTGATATGTATTTGCTTAATGGATTCTACTTAATTATCTAGTTAAGGGTGGAAATACTATGTGAAAATATACGGGTCGTTACAAGGTGCCCTTATACACCGTCACCCAAAAACACGGCACGGACGCACCTGGGTATATTAGGGAACCACATTTCTGGATGTCAAAAAATAAAAAAGGATACCCACATTTCTGGACTTGGGATATCTTGCTCGAAGGGTAGTGCTGACTCGAGTAAAGCCCTCATGGTGATCCCGCAACGTGTCATGTGCACCTTGAGCAAACGGTCCCAACGAGTCCCAAAACCTTGACTGAAAATGCCACGTGCATTCAAATGGAGTTCGAATGGAGGCTTGCCGTGACGGGCGTTTGCAGCCTTCTCATACTTGGATGTTTCGCGTGGCAGTTGAAGAAAAGAATGGGTGTCTAGTGGATCACAAGATAAAAGGTTCTCGAAAAACATTTGCTTGCAGTCATTGTTCAGAAAGGAAGTACCAGAGTTTCAAGGTGTTTAAGAAGTTCATGCATGCTGTGGTTGCTCGTTAAACATTTAAGAAGTTGATTCTGCTATCACACGAAACAGCCACAGCTCCAGTGCCGAGGAGGATAGATAGGTAGATAGATCTGTGCATTTACATACACGAGGGCATGGGGCACCACCATGCACACAATGTTTCCTGCTCACTGCTCTTTGCTCGTGCCGAGGGCCAGGGATTTGAGTTCTGGCATCAGCCTCTCTTCTAGGTCTTCCTTCTTCTCCAGCATTCGGTCCGATGTGCAATCGTCTTCCTGCATGGCAAAAATGAGACAATGCATCATTGCACGCATGAGCGGCGCAGACAGTAGTCCAAGTTCTTTTGTAGTTTTTCCACACGGCAGATGATAGATACCGACAAAAGAAATGTTAATGCATGAATCCAATGTAGTTACTGTTTGACCATAGCAGATGATGTCAGGTAAATGGGGAGAGCTCGAAATAGAAATTAAGAGTACATGTATAGAGTTCAGGGCAGAACCCGGATGAAAGTTATGGGAGGATATAACAAACTAATCCTTTTCTAATGCACACAACAGTGAGCACTGATGTATTCGAGATTGTTGGAGTGGGACTTACATCACCCGTAGCAGCATCTTGTAGTGCGAGAAGTTTCACGGTGGTGGCGTGACATTCAGTTAAAACCTTGAAGGTTGCAGCTGGTAGCTTGTCCTGAAAAACAGAGGCAGATGATCACACAGGTAAAGATTTTGCTAAAATTAACAGTGTTATATCTGAATATGTGAAATAACCCAACATCACAGACAGGCCAAAACATCCTAATTCTGTAAGCCTGCTATAAAACTAAAACCCAAGGGGCTAAGATACTATGGCTAGAATGCAGAGAACTGTCGATCATCGATCCAAAAGCCGGCAGGAATTTGATGGTTAACACTAGTTTCTGGAAATAATGGTGAGGCCGTGGAGCTACGTACAGGAATTATAATATCTTTTATGCTGTTTCAACATATCAGACAAATATAGTATCAAGGATTCTGTGATCAGGATACTGTTAGTAAAAGTTAACATATTCTACTTGACTTGCATTAAGTATATTTTAAAGCGAATGCAAATAAAAAATTACCTTCAGTAGTGTGATGACAGCACCAACAGCACTTCCAGGTGCCTGAAGAGCCTTGTTGTATGCCTACAAAATATTCCAAAAGGATGTTTCTCTGGTCAGTCTGTAAATACAGAGAGAAAGCAGGAGTGTTATTTCAGGAAAGATACAATCAAGCAAACCTGGAGAAAAAGTAGAGCAGCAACTTTTGGGAGGAAGGAAACTGGATCAGTTTCTGAAGAAACTTGTGCTATCAAATCCTTCAATTCATAGAAAGTAAGCTGTCAAATAATTAGCACTAGAATTCATCCATAAAGAAACTTAGCATGTATGAATTCACACCCTACCAATCTATAAGAGCGCCTACGAGTCTAATAATCTTGGTAAATTTATATTATCGTGGTGATTTTGACTTGCATTCTGCTATTCTGTACTTGCACTACTTTGATGCTTAAAAACACAAGAAACAACAAATTTTTTAACCGTGGAGAATACCATATTTTCATAGAAACAAAGATCGTACTGTAAGACAGGGTTTTTAAAAGTGCTACCAGAATGGTTCAGGTTATTTGTGCGGTTTGCTAAGTTTAGAATATGAAAACACAAGAAACAATCAGTGTTTGGGGCATATCAAATAAATGATGAACTGATAATATACTCATTCCACCTGAACTGGGGATCAAAGGGGAACGTTTAGGGACTAAACCAGCAAAAACTAAAAACCTGATAGGCCCAGATCAAGAAAGTCAGTTCCCACTGGTTTTCCAGACGCTCTGATACTACCATCAAGATAGAAGATACCAAGAACATACCTTGTGGTGGGAATGCAGCATTGATCGCTCAAGTCTTTCATCAAGCTTCTTAAATAACAATCCACTGAAAAAGAGAGTAAGCACTTTGATAATCCAGCCAATGCGGAAATCAAATACAAATATAAAATGTTACCTTTCCTCTGCTGTATCTCTTAAGGCGTCCATAAATGAATCAAACCGCTGTTGTGGATTTCGAGAAAAGGTTAGAAAGAGCTACAAAGTCCAGTTATATTAGAAGTTGTGGATCTCAAAGACATAGCAACAGTCACTTATTGGTTTTTTATTTAGTGTATGTGTTTAGACAACAAAGAACTCAGAAGTCATATGCTTAGGAACATGCACATTTTATCAACTAGCAAAGTATAACAGATTGGTGAGGAAGATCTTTCTTACATGCAAACTTATATAATTGACTAGTTATTACAGGATCAAATAATTGATGTCATAGAACACACAGAAAATTAACATGAAGTGGGTTTCGTGGTTAGTCTACAGAATGACAGGGTGTTTTACAGGGTATAGGCAGCAAACAAGAAATTGTGAATGTTGGGTATTTACAACATAGAATCTTGGCAATCTGGTGATTAACATAATGCAGGAAGCTTCACGGAAGAACTTCATCTATATACAGATTCATTGCCTCAAAAATGTATAGTATTGTATCATGTTAATCATCCAAATGTCTGCTGTACCCAGAGACCCAGACTAAAGTTTTTGTGGTATGTTTGATTGTTAACTGTAGGTGCTAACATATTACCAGAATTTAGGCTGTTATGCATACTAGATTTAGAACAAGAAAAATACAGAACTAAGGACTTCAAGGCTTCAATCAATTTGTCAAACAATATTTCTTGGTTACAGACAAACCTTCCCCTCCAGTGCTTCGACTAAAGCTTGAGCCTTCGATGACAATTGCCCTGGAAGATCCTTCGCCTAATTTTTTTTAACAAAAAAGAGCAACCCACAAAGTTAAACAAAATGACATTTTCACACAGGATTGACATATGGAAAAATGAAATAAGTGAACTGTACCAGAAAAGTACGCTCCGTAGTGCTGAGCTGAACATGCTGTTCTTCACTGCCTTCAAACTCCATTCCATTCTTCAATTTGTTGTCCTTATCCTATCGGTAGTTCAGTGCAAAGTACACGTGCTAGTCAGAGAAGTAGGTCACAAAACCTTTTAAACTATTCAGATTATAATTCATAAGGTAGTCACAGTTTCATAGTTCGTGGCGCAAGAAAGATCACAAGTAGGGAAGGGACTGTTCCAAGGGAAAATTAAAGCCAAAACGGATACATCACGAAATTATTTATGAATTATAATCTTGCAGGCAACCCCACTGTGTGAGCTTATAGAAGTTACCAGACTAAATAAAATCTTGTCAACTACTGGAGTACCCATAGTTCTTAGCAGATGATCGTGTAATATGCCCTGAAAACCAGAAAACAGGTAAATAAAAAGGACCTAAGTAAAGGCTGATAACGTATTGAGTAGCAAGCAATGTTGTGAGAACAATGCCCGTAGGCTATAGCAGCTTACAGAGGTAGCAGGATCATCCTCAAACACATCTAGAGCTTTTCCATAAAGTTGCATATCGAGGACAGACTGACGATGACAAAGAATAATACTGAAAAAAGTTAGATGATCTAGCACCAGAAGAGAAATGCAGGAAAGCAATTTAGCAATAGTGAACAATTTCAAGGCTATCCAGGAACTATATATTATAAAAAGAAAGCACAAAGTAATTGGGATGCAAAAGCAGATTACCTCATCCAGCTGCTTTTGCAGATTATCAAGCACGCTTCCCCTCCTTTCAGCATTTTCTGACGGCATGGTGTTCATTTTCTTCTTCCCTGCATCAATAAGCATTTGCCTCAGGTGAGAGGGCAATAATTTAATTGGGCCATTTAAGTCGTCTGAGCCTAATGTTGGTTTTAAAAGCGAGAGGTCTACTTGCTCGTGTTAGTCTAGCGACGCGACGCGCGTGACCTAGCAACTATCAGAACGACGCCGGCGACCAAACCGAGCGGTGGCCGACGGTGGCGCTCGCGGAGATCGTGCTCCGAGGACGAAATCGAGGGGGGAGAGGTTGGGGCTTTTGGCGCGGCTGCTCACCTGGTGATGCTGGCGTAGCCGAACGGGCGGGAGGAGGTCGGCCGGCGGCGAATTTGGACGGTGACGGCGAACAGACCGAAGAGGAGGAGGTCGACCAATTCGACGGCGTGGAGGCGTCCGAGCTCGAGGTCGTCCGAGCAGAGGAAGCAGTCGTGCAGTCGGGGCTCCCGGTCACGAAGAAAACGCCGGCGGAGCACGCTGGCCGCGGTGGCCTGCTCCGGCGATGCTCTGGCGCTCCTCGGTTCGCTTGGTGGAGAAGGAAACGGAGGGGGAGACCCACCTGGCGGCGGCGGGAGGGTTAGGATTTGGGTGGCTGGGGAGGCTTCAAGGGGAGAGGAGAGCCGCGGTGGTTGCTCACTGATGTCGGCCGACGCACGCGTCTGTGGATCTCTCTCACTGGAGAAGACGCTAGACGAGAGGGCAGGTGGAGGGTCCAGCGGGCTTGGGCCGGCTGTGTGGACTGCGCACACTCTGGTTGTGCACTGACATCCTGTGCGCGGTGGGTCGGGCTAGAAGAGAGTTGCTCAAAAAAAAACTGAGAAGGGAGGGAGAGGGGTGGTGAAATTCTTCTTTTTCTTTTAAAGACAAAAAATAAAGGAGGCTTGGGTGGACCAACTCACTTCTGGCAGTTATTGCAAATCATACCAAGTCTGTTAGCTGTAACAAGGATGTGACTGCACAAATGGAAGAGGCCGGATTCGAAATTTATCAAACTGAACGTGGATGCTTCTTTTCATGCAGAGGAGGAATCGGGTGCGATTGGCGTTGTCCTACGACGGGACGATAAAGGCCGCTTTATTGCTGCACAATGCAGATTCATTCATGTTTGCAGCATATGTAGCGACGGTTGAGGCTATGGCAATGCGTGATGGTTTAAATTTTGCAAACACTTTTGGTTTTTGACAAAACTGAAGCGGAGTCCTATTCCTTGAGTGTGGTGAACTACTGCCAAAGTGCCAAGGGCAAAATCGGTGGTGGGATGCAACAGCGGCAATCTTTGCTGAGTGCATTGACACGGCAACATCAATACGGAAGGTCATCTTTTCGCGTTGTTTTTCGTGATGCTAATTCGGTAGCTCATGAGCTAGCTAAATTCAGCTTTTGTAATAAGTGTGATGATAATTGGATTGATGAAGCCCCGGGTTTCCTAATCAGCCAATTAATGAACAATGTAATTATTGTCTGATTTAATAGAGCTAGCCATGGTGGCATTTCCCCGGAAAAAAGGAGGCTTGAGGGACAACATTTGGTGGGTCAAATGAATTCCAAAAGTCGTGAAAACTTAAATTGTGGTCTCTGAATCATTTCAAAGCTCCAAAAATTTATCCACGGTCTATTGGCAAGGCTTGGCATTTGTTTGGCATAAAAAGGAGAGGAAGAGGAATAAAGGGATTTAAACTAGAGGTTGGTCACAGGGTTGGGCTAAAATTATGAATAATTTGGGTAGCTCCCCAATATTAAAGGGAAAAGCTTCCGTCCAGACGTCAGATTGTATGTGGGATCAACTGGTCTTGTGCTCTTCTGGTCCCACCTTTCTCTAGAAATATCCAGCTCCAACCAAAGCATCCCTTTCTTTTGTGAGCCAACGCTAACACATCGTTATCCATCCACAATTTTCCACGGCTTCTTTCTCAAGCTCCTGATCATGGCGCTGTAACTTTTGTAACCTCGTCGCCTTGCCCGTTGCTTTTACTCCTACTGTCGCACTGCATTGCTACCGACGCTGCTACAAGGGAAGTGGTCGCTTCTGTAGGCAAGCCATCGTGTCCCTGGTGTTGCGTTCTCTCTGCAGTCTCGATTTCTTTGGCAACGGCTGCACATCAGCCTTTTTGTGGCCTGTACGGGATGTTAGGTGCCATGAACGACGGCCACGGCGGTCTCATAAACAAAGACGATGAACGATGGCAGGTCGGCCGTGGCAACGTTTCTATAACATCATTTTCGTTGTAAGTTTCTTTTTTGCAACATGGTCTCAGTTGCAAAAGTTATTGGTAGCATGATCTCTGTTGCAAATGTTTTTAAAAAAATCTGCAACATCGTCTATGTTGTGAAATGTTTCTGCAACACGAGCTATGTTGCAAAGGGTTCCACAACATTCCCTTTGTTGCAATGCAAGGATGGGGTTTGACTCTGACGAGTGCTGAAGATCCGTCGGCCAACGTGCGAGGTCTTGGGGTGATGATTGGTGTAGAACATCAAAAGGAAGATGGGCCAAATTAATTATTAGTGAATAAAATGTCACGTGCGAACGGCCCCAACGAGTTCCAAAACCTTGACCTAAAACGCCACGTGCGTTCGAATGGAAGCTTGTCTTGACAGGCGTTTGCAGCCTACTCGTACTCGGATGTTTCGTTTGGCACTTGGAAGAGAAGAATGTGTTTCTAGTTGATCACGAGATAAAAGGTTCTAGAAAAATGTTTGCTTGCAGTCATTGTTCGGAAAAGACTACTACCAGAGTTTCAAGGTGTTTATACCTCATACATGCTGTCAGTCGGTATTTGGTTGCTCGTCAAAAATTAAGTTGATTCTGCTGTCACATGACCCCCTAGAATGTACACGGTGTATTACACATGGATCCCTTTCCTTCAGAAATTGCGAAGCCAGAGGGCAACAAATGAGCTCACGGTGCAAACATGCAACCCACATACTACGCTAGATTCACTTGATGAGTGCGCTAAGTAGACCAAGTATCGCAGGGTGGCTGCTTGCATCCCTAGCTGATGATAGATAGAGAGGTCTGTGTATTTACAATAGGGCATGGCGTACCATGCACGCACACAATGTTTGCTGCTCACTCTTTGCTCGTGCCGAGGGCCAGGGATTTGAGTTCTGGCATCAGCCTCTCTTCTAGGTCTTCCTTCTTCTCCAGCATTCGGTCCGATGCACAATCGTCTTCCTGCAGGGCAAAGACGAGATGACGCATGATTGCGCAAATGATGAGCACAGAGCATATTACTTGATGTATATCAGAGGGTGTCGGGTAGATGGGGAAAGCACAGAATATAAATTAAGAGTACATGTATAGAGTTCAGTGCAGAAACAGGATAAAATTACGGAAACACTAGGCATGACAAATCAAGCGTTTTTCATGGCAATTCATGTTGGCGTGATGATGGCAAATTTAGTTTACAAGCACGTCAATTTCCTGGGAAAACAAATAAACTGAGGCGGATTTGCCATCCTTGGCACACATAACTTGCCATGAAAACGTTCAATTTGCCATGCCTAAGAATCTGACGTCAGATTTGTAGCAAAGTCAAAAAGTTATGGAAAGATAACCAACTAATCCTTTTATAATGCACACAACAGTGAGCAGAGATATATTCAAAATGGTTGGAGTGGACTTACATCACCCGTGGCAGCAGCTTGTAGTGCGAGAACTTTCACGGTAGTGGCGTGATATTCAGTTAAAACCTTGAAGGTTGAAGCTGGTAGCTTGTCCTGAAAAATAGAGGATATGTATGATCACCCGGGCATGGATTTTGCTAAAGTTGACAGTATTATCTGAATGTGTGAAATCATCACAGGCAGGCCAAAGCATCCTAATTCTGTAAGACTGCTATAAAACTAAAACCCAAGAGGCTAAGAAACTATGGCCAGAATGCAGAGGACTGCCAATCATCGATCGAAAAGCCGGCAGGATTTTGATGGCTAATTATAATATCTGGAAATACTGGCGGGGCCGTGGAGCGATATGCAGGAATTATAATATCTGCTATGCTGTTTGAACAGGTTATGAAAAGATCAAACATGCAAAAGAAATGAGATAAAATTAACACCAGCGGGGGGGGGGGGGGGGGGGGGGTCCCTGATATTTGTACTTACTCTTGGTATGAGTTCATTTGTGCAAGGGAAAAGTTATCTTTCGTCCCTCGACTCTTTTCAAAGGTATAGAAATAGTCCCACAACTTCAAAACCAGCAAAGCTTAGTTTCATCGCACTCCCCGCCGCCTCGTGGGTGCACAAGCAGAGCAGCAGCACCGCGCTTCCGTCCGTGCCAGCTGCGACATATGCCTGCCTGACTTTGCCGATGGTGAAACTGTCCAGGTGCCAGCCTGCTGGATGGCGGCAACGCGACTTTCCGGCGAGAGTGGACTTGCAGCGCTGGCTTGATGTGGTCCGTTCATAGTAGATACGTTGCAGGTCGATGCATATACGCAGCAAAAGCAAAGCAGACTGCTAGCTCACATATGCACGTAAATTTATCACTGATTCCTCTCGGTCGTTCAGAGGTTGAAGATGCTCTTACATGTAGGGCCCACATGTGAGGGAGACAGAGAGCAAGAATTAAAGTGGACAAAAATGGGTAGGTGCGGGCCCATACTTGTCAGCTTGAGTCAAAAATCACTCCACGACGACAGGAAACCACCCAAAGCAGCACGAGGGAGTAAGCTTATCCGGTTTTGAAAGTTGAGGGACTAAGATTTGCTGGTTTTAGAGTTGAGGGACCATTTCTATACTTTTGAAAAAGTTGAGACGAAAAATATACTTTTCCCTTTGTGCAATATGAGCAGAAATACGTCCAACAGTGACAACCGAGGACTCCCTCTGCCTACGTTAGGAGTCTTGTGATGCAAGGAAGCAAACCCCTCTATACTAATTACTGGTTTCACTTGTCCAAGTAAAACAAAGCTAAGCCAAGGACACACAATACAAACAGATTCAATAGCCGTTGTTCCGGGGGGATTGCAAAATCAAGGGGTTTATTGTAATAAAGGACAGGATAAGAAAAAGGTGGACAGGTGATTCTTCTGACAGCTTAATGACACAATTACAAACCAGTATATCAGACAAATAGTATCAAAGATTCTGTGATCAGGATCCTGTTGCTATAAGTTAACATATTCTACTTGAACTATACTAAGTGTATCTCAAAGAGAATGCAAATCAACAATTACCTTCAGTAATGTGATGACAGCACCAACAGCTCTTCCAGGTGCCTGAAGACCCTTGTTGTGTGCCTACAAAATATTCAAACAGGATGTTTCTCCGGTCAGCCTATAAATACAGAGCGAAAAGAAGAGTTTTATTTCAGGAAAGATACAATCAAGCAAACCTGGAGAAAAAGTAGAGCAACGACTTTTGGGAGGAAGGAAACTGGATCAGTCTCTGAAGAAACTTGTGCTATCAAATCCTTCAATTCATACACGAAATTAAGGCGTCAGATAATTAGCACTAGAATTCAGCCATAAAGAAACTTAGCATGTATGAATTATTTATTCAGCACATTATGCCATATTGAACATTAACGTCTTCAGACCCTACGAATCTATAAGAGCGCCTACTAGTCTAACAATCTTGGTAAATTTATATTATCATGGTGATTTTGACTTGCGTTCTGCTATTCCGTACTTGCACTATTTTGATGTTTAAAAACACAAGAAACAACTTTTTTTAACCATGGAAAATACCATATTTTCTTGGAAACAGAGATCATCCTGTGAGACACAGGGTTTTGAGAAGTGCTACCAGAATGGTTCAGGTTATTTGGGCGGTTTGCTAAGTTTAGAATTCGAACACACAAGAAACAATTAGTGTTATGGGGCATATCAAATAAGTGATGAATTGGTAATACACTCATTCCAGCTGAACTGGGGATCAAAGGGGAACGTTTAGGGCCTAAACCAGCGACAACTAAAAACCTGTTAAGCCCAGTTCGAGAAAGTCGGTTCTCGCTGGTTTTCCAGACGCTGTGGTGCTGCCATCAAGATAGAAGATAGCAAGAACATACCTTGCGGTAGGAATGCAGCATTGATCGCTCAAGTCTTTTATCAAGCTTCTTAAATAACAAGCCACTGAAAAAGAGAGTAAGCACTTCGATAATCCAGCCAATGTGGAAAGCAAGTACAAACATAAAATGTTACCTTTCCTCTGCTGTATCTCTTAAGGCGTCCATAAATGAGTCAAACCGCTGTTGTGGATTTTGAGGAAAAGGTTAGAAAGAGCTACAAAGTCCAGTTATATTTGAAGTTGTGGATCTCAAAGACATAGCAATAGTCACTTATTCATTTGTTATTTAGTGTATGCGTTTAGACAACAAAGAACTCACCAGTCATATGCTTAGGAACATACAGATTTTTTTATCAACTAGCAAAGAATAACAGATTGGTGAGGAAGATGCTTCTGACATGCAATCTTATATCTGAACTAGTGTGTCAGCCCTAGTATGAATTATGTACACATTCTGAAAAAAGAATTGACTACACAATATATCACTTATCTTCTCGTGTCAACATTTTTTCAGGATATATGCTGCATATTTACTTTATTAGTTACTCCCTCCGTAAACTAATATAAGAGCGTTTAGAATACTAAAGTAGTGATCTAAACGCTCTTATATTAGTTTACAGAGGGAGTATTACAGAATCAAACAATTGGTGTTCTAGAACACACAGAAAATTAGCATTAATAGGATTTCGTGGTTAATTTAGGCTTCCTTTGGTTCATAGGATAGAAATGTTGTAGGAATAGGAAAATCATAGGAAGTGAGATGACATGCATCTCAATTCCTATAGAGAAAGAGATGTCATTTGATGCATAGGATAGGAATTTTTCCATTGAGTCTTAGCTAATGTTTTTTTTCCTCCAAAATGTGAAGGATTGATTCCTATCCTATATAGGAATAGGAATCCATTCCTACAAACCAAAGGGTCTCAAAGGAAATTTTCCTATGCAAATCCTATCCTATAGAAATCCTATGACATTCCTACAAACCAAAGGAGGCCTTACAGAAGGAAAGGATTTTTAAAGGATATAGACAGCATAGAAGAAATTGTGAATGTTGGGTATTTATAACATAGCATCCTGGCAAGCTGGTAATTAATATAATGCAGGAAGCTTCATGGAAGAACTTCATCTATATAAAGATTCATTGCCTCAAAATTGTTGAGTATTTTATCATGTTAAGCATCTAAACGTCTGCTCTACCCAAGAGACCCAGACATAGTTTTGTGGTATGTTAGATTGTTAACTGCATGTGCTAGCATATTATCAGAATTTAAGCTGCTATGCATACTAGATTTAGAACAAGAAAAATACAGAATAAAGGAGTTCAAGTCTTCAATCAATTCATCAAACAGTATTTCTTGGTTACAGACAAACCTTTCCCTCCAGTGCTTCAACTAAAGCTTGAGCCTTCGATGACAATTGCCCAGGAAGATCCTTTGCCTGATGTTTTTTAATAGAAAGCAAACCCATGAGGTTAAACCAAATGATATCTTCATTCAGGATTGACACAGGAAAACATTAAATAATATATGGAAAAATGAAACAAGTGAATTGTACCAGAAAAGTGCGGTCAGTAGTGCTCAGCTGAGCATGCTGTTCTTCACTGTCTTCATACTCCATTCCATTCTTCAATTTGTTGTCCCTATCCTATTGGTTGTTCAGTGTAAAGTACATGTACTAGTCAGAGAAGTAGGTTACAAAACCTTTTAAACGATTCAGATTTGAAATAGGAGCTATAAGCTAGTCCCAGTTTCTTAGTTCATCACGCAAGAAAGGTCGCTAGTAGGGAAGTAACACAATCAGGGACGCATGTTATTTTAAGGGTTCTGTTGCAACTGTAAAATTAAAGCCAAAATGGATACATCACGGAAATTATTTATGAAATATAATATTGCAGGCAACCATACTGTGTGAGCTTATAGAAGTTACCAGACTAGATAAAATCTTGTCGACTATTGGAGTACCCATAGTTCTTAGCAGATGCTTGTGTAATATGCCCTGCAAACAAGAAAACAGGTAAAGAAAGGACGGTAAGTAAAGGCTGCTAATGTATTGAGTAGCAAGCGATCTTGTGAGAACAATGCACATAGGCTATAGTAGCTTACAGAGGTAGCAGGATCATCCTCAAACACATCTAGAGCTTTTTCATAGAGTTGCATATCAAGGACAGCCTGACGATGGCAAAGAATAATATTGAAAAAAGTTAGATGATCTAGCACCAGAAGAGAAATGCAGGAAAGCAATTTAAAATACAGTAGCAATGTCGAACAATTTCAAGGCTATCCAGAAACTATAGTACAGAAAGGAAGCACAAAGAAAATGGGATGCAAAAGCAGATTACCTCATCTAGCTGCTTTTGCAGATTATCAAGTACACTTCGCCTCCTTTCAGCGTTTTCTGACAGCATGGTGTTCCTTTTCTTCTTCCATGCATCAATAAGCATTGGCCTCAGGTGAGAGGACAATAATTTAATTGGGCCATTTAAGTCGTCTGAGCCTAATGTTGGTTTCAAAAGTTAGGAAATTTGTAGAAGCACAATTTCAACTGAATAGAAACAACAAGGTTAATCTTATCTAGTTTCCTGACCTCCCAACTCTTCTAACTCTGGAGCAACAGCCAAAACCTTTTGCTCTATCAACTCATCGGGGAAGATATTTGTGTTCTCCTCTTTTGGTTTCTCTGGTGCCTTTTTACCACCGCGCTTCGCATCACCTGAAGAACCAGTGTCCTTGTTTTTCCTATGAGCTTTCTTGCCCTTTACAGGGATGATTTCTTCATCATCATCCTTCTCAACTGCTCCGCCTTTGACAGACCCCGTAGCTTTTCCACGTTTCTTCTTTGGTCCTCTGTCTGATGAAGCACCTGTACTGCTGGCGTCGTTATCACCAAAGTCTTTTGTGTCTGAGTACTGGACAGATCCTGCCCTATGCTCGCTACTTGAATTCATATTCACGGGCGTTCCTTGACCAGCACTATGTTTAATACCAAAGGAGTCGATCTCTTTCTCAAGTTGATCAAAAATACCCTGAAATGGACCGAAGAACAGACAAATTGCACTCGTTTGAGAGGTATAATGGGATAGTGCATACATAACTGCAGATTAACACAGGTTCAACAAGCAGATTCTAACAATTCACCTTAATGAACACATTGCTGAAGACACATGATTCTCCAAATAGCACTGCTTTTGAAGACTGCAAAGAAAGATTTTTTTAATGTGGCCATTTATGAAAAGTACACAAATTTCTATTACTTTAAATATGCCAACCTTGGCTGCCTTCTGAAAAGATGGACAAAGAGACAATATCTTGGTTGCATCAGGGCCACTGATATATGATGGAAGGATCGAAAGAGAATCAATCCTGAAAAAATAAAGGGTATCTTGTAGCAATGAAAACTTGAGAGGTGCTTAGCTTGGCAGAAAAAGGGATTACTAACAGTCAATAGGAAAGGCGCAAAGCTGCACAAAATGTTGAGACACCCTGTGAAGTCTCAACTACTTCAATGAACTGATGTAACTAATTAATCAATTCATATATCTTGCTATCGCTTGGTCAGTTTACTCCCTTTGCTCTACTCTGATGTAGGTCATAACTCATAAGTCATACACCTGTCACATGCCATAACAGGATGCAGTGTGTGTGATGGGTGGTCTAGGCCCTGAACCTTGTTATCCTGGTGCTGTAATGGCGTGGAGAAAAGGGAGTGCAGGGGAAGCAATAGAAAATGTTGACTTGTTTGCGCCTTATTGATAATTCCATCCTTCAAACGGATGAGTTACAGCTCAAAGTGGGATCCAACCAACCTAGTCTTTTCCCCTAACTTTATCTCTAACCTAAAGTCCTAACTTAACGGGCATGGAATAGGATGCTGCCTGCTTAGATGCACCGCCGTTGGCTTGTAAACCAGCTACAGAGGCCCCGGTCCCATGTTGACACTGGTAGGGAATTCCCCACATGACAAACCAGTTTTATTTGTTCCACACCATGCGTACAGGGACTATCAAACAGAACTGGAAGGCTCATTTTTCAGAATGCATGCCAACTTAGGACATCATAGCATATAACGGTGACAAATAGCAACGAAACCTTGAAACCAGACATGACATTTAACAATACCATTGTCCATTCTCGATTGCGTCACCCACAGCAGCATCTAGCATATCGACAACAGAAGGATGTACAAAAACAGCCTCCAGTGCAATGCCATCTGGATATCTGGCCTGTAGAAGATAATAAGATAGTCAATACAAACAAACAGGTGTTGCATTTTGAACAGTGAAGGAATATTGACAGCTTCAAGTGTACCTCTAAGTACTGTTTAGGCTGGGGAATTGCGAGTTTCTGAAGTACTTCGTACCCAATATAAGAGTTCTGTACAGAAAATGAAAAGTCAAACAAATGGAAGGATATAAGGCATAACAATAATGCAAAGTATGTGATCCGAACACAATTGCTTATCAATGCCGATTGCTAAATATCAGACCAAGAGATTTTCGTATGATTTTATATGGGAGTAAAACTGTGTGGGATTATGTGGAAGAACTAGATCAGTAGTCATACAAAGGTGTGCACATGAAGCAGTTGAGATCTTGTCTAGATTAATACACGTGTTTCTGTGAAGCCTACTCATGCTACCAGCTCGAAATTATTTAGTTGTAATAACATGTTAAATAATAGGAATTAAAGTGTAAGCTAGAGATGCCTCAACCTGTGAAAAAAATGCATCAACGCTTTCCTTTTGAGCATGAGCAAATACCTAGCAAAGAAAGAAAAGCACAACATTAAAACATAGTTTACGAATTAGATATATGAATTGAAAAGCAGAACTTACAGCTGGTGTCCAATGTACTCCGGCACGGACAGACCCAAGTACAGCACCTTCTTTTAGCAAGGCAACAAAAATGGACTGGAAGAATGAACCTTCCACTGAAACTCCATTAGCACCGTGCATTTCTTGGAGCTGTTGCTGCAAGGAGTTCCAGACAGATGGCAAGTTTGTCGGAACTGTTAAACCCCTTGTCGCACCACGGACCATGGCAGTAATTCGGGAGACGTATGCTGGAGTGTATAGCTGGCCACCTTCTAGCCTTCCATGCACCTGGAAGGATTTATAGAAATAGTACCTTTTTGGTTGAACGAAAGCAGCAAAGGAAAAGACCATTCAAAACATGAGATAGCACAGCAGGCTTACAATAGTTCCAAGCCGAGGCTCGAGAATATTGAGGACCAGCTCTGAGCCAATGTGTAACTGTGCAGCAATCTCAGCCAAGGCAATCTGGCTGCGCTCTTGCAACTTCTCATTTATCTCTTCTGTCACAGTGTCCCAGTAAGACTGTGACATGATCTCCGCGTTGATCAACATCAGGGCCGGATCCTCCGTGACGACCTTTTGTGCCTGCCTCTCAATATGGTAAAGATCCACCCCCAGGGTATCTGATAAATCGACTAGTGATGCACGCCCTCGCTTCTTGATCTCCACCTTAATCTCATGCTTCAAATGGTCCTGCCACACCACAGATCGCCATGGATGAAGGATCAGCTAAAATCTGCCCATTCTTGGTTGCGCAAGTGTGTTAAACACAACTAAGGCAGACAGACATTATCACAGCAATTTATAGCAATATACCAGAGGAATTTCTAGACAAAGCTCCTCCAGAACTTTATTAAGCCCGAGCTATTCAAACACGCAATTAAATCAAAATCTCTCATCTGTCTGGCTGTATCTATGGCAAATTGCCAGGAAGAACAGAACAATTTCCTTTGCTGAACACTTGAGCAACTCTACAAGATTGCAAAAGGGACTGGAAACAGATGTACTACTGAATCTAAACCCATCACTAATTTACTTCACAGAAATACCACTAGCTGCTGTGACAGTATATCAATTTGTCATCAATACTCTAAATTTAAACCATCCTTCAGAAGTGATAACCTACTACATACACGAAGATGAAATTCACCTCTCTGCACTAGAATTCCAGGGTTTAGATTTTGATAGCACCCGTAATTTCAACGCCGATAATCAAATCCAGGGTAAGTTCTCCACGCTCCATCACACTGGAGTGAGTCTAGTTCAACCCCTCCCCCCGCACAGAAACGAATCTGGTTCCCGACAGACCGAGAGGGGACTGGGGACTAGTACTAGAGAGAATGGGATGCGTGTGTGTACGGGGAGGGGGGGAGACGGGGCTTACGGATGTGATGTACTCCTTGCCGGAGACGGTGTGGAGGAGCTCGAAGTCGATGAGGCCGCGCTCCTGCAGCTTCTGCACGAGCTCCACCACGTTGCGCTCCGACAGCCGCACGCTCGACCGCGCGCTCTGCGCCGCCTCCAGCTGCCGCTGCAGCTCCAGGAGCTCCGCGTCCATCGCTCCCCCCGCGCCTTCGCTGCCGGCGCGATCCGCTGCTGTGTCGCCGGAGACGGGGAGGGGGGCGGTTTGCCGAGATCGATCGAGCCGTCGACGGAGTTGGGGGTCACGCGATTCGACTTGCCGGAGGGGGACAACGAAGGGGCCTCTGGCTACTGAGTGACAAGCGGGGCCTCGCGATGGCTTGGGTAGCGTCTTCTCAAAATGAAGGCGGTTACGGAGAAGCAGTACGTGTTCGCGGTATGAAAGCGTAGAACTGCGACCATTTTACCCTCACTTGTTTTTCTGCTTTTTGCACCTAACACCTTGAGAGAAAGAAGATGATGTTTCTAATTTTAGCGTCCATTAATTGATCGGTAAAATTGGGCATACAAGATAATTACTTTGGTAAGATAAAATAGGACGTTTTTAATGTATTCAATTGCTCTGTTCCAGTTAATGATTTTTGAAGCAACTCTCCTTCCATGCTCCACATATCATTTCAAGAGTGTGACTTGGATATTGGCATGGTTTATGATATACTGCACCATGATGGTGTGTGTTGTCACGCCTGTCCGTTTTTCAAAAAAAACTATAGGAGTTTTTGTAAATTCTTACAAAGTGATGAAATGCAAATTAAAATCGCATAAACTAACTAACATATTGGCATTAACAAGATAAATGTTGTAACAGAGAGAATATAGTTTTGCGCCTCTTGTTTGGTTTCATCTACATGCCATGAGTATGGATCAGTATATAAACACCAATTAGCTCGGATTGCCAACGAGTAGCCATGGCATGTATGAGATCTCAAGTGAACCAAGGGTCATTTGAAAAATTGATAGGGAAGCTCAATCGAGAAAATACTTACATAATACTTGTCGCGGAACAGATACCAGAGGTACCACAACCGTGGAATTTATGGGCTTAGATTAAATCGGCCAGCGAGGATATCATGTTTATATTTTCCTCCATAAATTCGATCAAATTTACAGAAGTTTGACTTAGAACAAACAAACCTTGCCTTGTAAAATAGGACGGTTTTTAATGAATTCAACTGTCCTTTTCCAGTTAATAATTTGTGAAGCAACTTCCTTTTATGCTGCACATATCATCTCATGAGTATGATTTAGATATTGGCACGGCCTCTAGTGTATAATGCAATATCATTTCTATGAACAATCTAGGGCTACTATTTCCATCTTACGAATCAAAATATACATCTGTATTTATTAGTAGAAGTTGATTGCACGATCTCTGAGAAAATACTTACATAATATTTGTCGTAGAACAAATATCAGAGGTACCACAACCGTGGAACTTATGGGCTAGATTAAATCAGCCAATGAGGATATCATGTAGATATTTTTCCTCCAAAAATTCGATCAAATTTACAGAAGTTTGACTTAGAACAAACAAATCTTGCCTTGTAAAATAGGACGGTTTTTAATGAATTCAACTGTCCTTTTCCAATTAATAATTTCTAAAGCAACTTCCTTTTATGCTGCACATATCATCTCATGAGTATGATTTAGATATTAGCACGGTCTCTAGTGTATAATGTAATATCATTTCTATGAACAATCTAGGGCTACTCTTTCCATCTTACGAATCAAAATATACCTCTGTATTTATTAGTAGAAGTTGGTTGCACGATCTCCGGAAAAATGAAGTCATGACAAATGGCCCTCCGTCCCAAAATACTTGTTAGAGAAATGGATAAAAATTAATAATCAAAATATGTCTATATACATCAATTTCTCCAAAAAAATTGATGTATTTAGAACTAAAATAATATTTCTCCTATAAGTATTTCTGGACGGAGGGACCATGTGCCAATGCTCATAGAGCAGTTGAAGTAACAAAAGGTCCACACTTACTGAATGTCGGTATTAAACTTTGATTCAATAACGCAAATCAGGAATTCAGGAGTTACACCATAGAACAAACATTTGCTAATAAGAAATTCTTTGCCATACATGCATGTGTGTAGCAGAATTTACATCGCAATAGGAAAGTTAAAATTTAAGAAGCTTGAAACACTAAAAAGATCGGCTCGAAACCTTTAGTTCATTCAGAATGTGGATCCCTTCTAGCCGAATATCCCTACTATCATGCCACAGGGAAACTAAGGCAGAGAAATCAGTTTGAACAATGGCTAGCTGCACATTCCTTGTGACATGCCCTGAAACTCAGCATGACAACACTTTCAAGGCCGCCCCTGGCTCCCTCTCGCTGCCTATCAGCTAACCACACCAAAGCACAAGACATGCGCCGTCATCACCTAGTGTCCAAGGTTTTTACCGGGGAACTAGGGAAGGAGAAAGGGATCTCAATACCGTCTCCAAGGAGGAATACCGCGGCCATGGAAATGCTTGCAGCCTCCCAGTCTTCACCATGGACATGGTTGGAGCCAGGCAAACCTGACCAAGGCTTTCACGGACTCCACCAAGCAAGACTCGCAAGATGAGCACAACCGGGCACCCGTACACCACCGTACCCCATCTAAATCTAGGAGGCCATAAAAAAACCGAGCTGCATGGTACCACGCCTCTCCCAACTGCAAGTTGTTACTTCTTTAGCCCGCGGAGTGCTGACGCCATCTTCGGCTCACGGGAACCCCAGGCTTTATTTGTATTTCTATGTCATTTGATACTTAATAAAGCGGCTTTTTATCCCTAAAAAAGCTCCAAGTTGTTGCACCACAATCGGTCGGCCTCTCTAGTGAGTGGTGATGCACCCTTGCTGCTCCATGCATATCGCCGTTATGGAACCTCGAAACATCACCCCTCCATCCTGAGCACGCTACTCTAAACATTAGACACCAACACCGAGCATCTCTATATAGAAATGTATGTGTTGGGTAGTAAAAAAGGATGCATCAAAAAAATTATCGAACACAAACCATCCATGTTAATGTTATTGCTTTATTACTCGGGCATCCACGATGAAATCAATGGAGAGCCTTAAGCTCGATCCGTTACACATGTATGCACTTGCAGTGCGGGGCAAGTAGCCGAAATGTTTACATGATCATAGTATCCACATAATGACGGGGAAAGGGAACCATCACGCCTATGAAGAAGGCCGCTGTGGCGGGTGGTCGTCATCTAGGGTTCGGGCCTGTAGGAGGAATCAGCCTTGGCACCGCTGAGACATGTGCGCTCGTTCCCGCTGGTGTCCGGTTATGGCCAGGCGGCGGATGTGGCTTCAGCGGCGGCAATGGCGCATCGGGCGGTGGGAATTCATTATGTATGGGGTTCGGGCCTGTAGGAGTCTTGCGTGCGCACGCGGCGGAGGAGAGTAGCAGCAATGATAGGACGACGAGGAGCACCGGTGTGACACTCTTGTGCATAGCCATGGCTAGCTTGCTGTTGTGACGTGATGTGTATGTGCCTCGTCATAACCTGCATTGGGAAAATATATAGAGATCGAGGGTCTCGTCTAAAACTATTCTGATGACAAATTATGACATGATTAGTGGGATGATTATCCATAAGAAATATATTACTTCTCCTATAATAAGATGAGATGGATATATCTATAAAGATTATCTTCGTAAGGTAGTAAATGTTTGCTTAGAATGGGAATTCAATAATTTTGTACTTATTTTTATGATTATTATGTATACTTTGTATCAGTGCTTTATATATATATATATATATATATATATATATATATATATATATATATATATATATATATAGACTCGAGATGATCTACTGAAACTATTTTGGTAACCTTAGGAAGATGGATGCCCATTTGACGATTATACCCTCAAGGTACCGAGTGCTTGCTTATAATGGGAATTGACTATTTTTGTACCTATAATGTAAATTCACTAATTCTATACTTCATTTACTAATGGACTTGCAGGCCAGGGAGATAAATGGGTCATAACAGATAAATGGGCCCTTATGATGGCCGTAACGGATAAATGGGCCCTTATGATGGCCAAGGTTCGGAACTGAGTATCGTCACATTTATCTCAAAAAAATGTTTCACATTAATAGGAAACATTTTTTTTTGAAATTAATGAATATCAAATATGCTCAAACTTTGTAGTTGCTCGAAGATTTCATACGGAAAAACATTCGTGGAGCTCTACACAAGAAAAAGATTTCATTGCTCAAAGTTTTGAGCACTTTTGAGCAATGGTTTTTGTTTGTCATGTGTACACCTTTATGTATATGATATTTCTCTGCGAAAATTTGCAACCACCGAAAACGTTTGAGCATACTTGATGTCACAAAATTTCAGACTTTTTTCATTTTGTTTTCTATTTTTTAATTTACTTTTCATGAAGGTGCAGGGACACCCGGGAGCTACCACACCTTGCCCTTAATCTCAAATATTGGTTTAAAATCACATACAATGATACACACGACAAGACCGCCTGACATACAAACTGGGGATCATCTAGATGACTTATAAATGTACAATTATAATGGACATGATTAATCCTACATACTAACATTTAATTACATACAAAACACCAGCTACTATACGATCCAGATTAGGGAAGGCACCCGACGGTTTTGGGAACGGGCAGAGCCATACCATACCCTAATCGGTACTCTTGGGCTTACCCATCACTCGTACCAATACCCGCACCAGCCAGTACAATTTTTCCATACCCGCCACTTGATAGGGTAAACAGGTACCTGCGCATAAGAATAAAATACCCACGTTTGCAACACAACAACTTTAGCAACACAGTCATAAGAAACAACATATCAAAACGACAACACATAGTCATACAATTTTGGTTCACAAATTGGCGATGGCCGATGGGAGAAGATTGCAAAGAGAAACTGAAGATTTGCGCGCGGGCACACATGATGAAATGAATCATGTGCAGGAGAGATACACATATGATATGCCTTATGCAGAATTCAAGAGGTGAATGTTATCGAATGTATGACAATACGGGTTGGGCTTTTGTTGGAAAGTGTTGCTTCTTGTATCTTGTATAGGCTCTTGAAAAGCAAATAAATGGTGGCCTCCTGACTTCTATGTTATAAAACACTTCATTAATTTCTCTCATTCTTATTTTACAAATCAAATTAACAATACATGGATAAATTGACCGATCCTTAACTAGAGTAATCCAAGTTTTCCTCAGAGGTAGCGACAGGAAGAACTGGAGGAGTTGCCACTTGGAACTCTTCCTAATGCAACACGGGTTAAATTGCTGGAGTGGGCTAACAAGCTTCAGCCTGTCCATGATGTTCTTGGGAGCAACATCAGACCGAAGCTCCCTGGGTTAGCTATATTGAATGTGACACAGATGACGACGTCGCGAAAAGATGGTCACCTGTCAGTATACACCAGCCTTTCAGGGTCTGCCCCCAGCGCAGACAGGATAGCAACCATTGGTGCTCGCCTGGAGTTACTGATACCTGGAATGAGCTTGTGTGTGCGGTCTTCATGAAAAGGCAAACAATGATGGACCAAAATGTTTCTCTTGCTGCTTCAGGAACATTGAACACAAGATGAATAAACTTCTGGGGGTGGGCTACCCGATGCTCGCCCGGTGAAGCAATGAAGCTCGGTATCTGAGGTTGGTTCATCATCCTCCTACACGATGATGCTGAAAGATAGGAGCGGGCTAGGAAGCTCTATTGTATGATGAGAGGAGAGTGGGAATAAGAGAAAAATTGAAGAAAGGCATACCAATAGGTCGATGCAATGTCTATGTTTCACATAGGCAGCAAAAGTGATAGCCAATGTGATCATAGCTTAGGGGGCTACATTCGGTGATGTACATAGTATATTTGGCTACTGCCATATTGGGGGCGTTGCTGTGGTGATTGTATGTAATTCGGGAATTGTATCCTCAACGGTATATTGTCAGTGGCTCGGACGGTTGATTTGCACATTTCGGCATTTCTATCCCATCTGGGGCAACTGTAAATATTTAATGAGAAATGTAATTGTGCGGACCTTCCCTGCCGCCAGAATAGCATGTTATTTTAGAAAAAAAACCCATTCTCATACTACTCTCGTTCAAGCACACATAACTTTGGAGTTTGAGAGGATCCGGTACTTTAGTGTTGGTGCGCCTGATGGCATAATACATTTATGCTTGCCTCTCCTATATAACTACATATACAATTTTATATTATTTGCACCACTCCTGCTTAATTACTGAGACAAGTTTAGGACGATTTTGACCCCTCCCTCTCAACTGCAACAACGCATATACACGAAGGTTTCGACCCTTTTAGAATGCGCTTGCTGATACCTCCTTTTAGTGATCAGGTAAAGGAACAGAAAAGAGAATCGCAAACCTATTTCCCCATAGGTGGCCTTGGGTTATCGAACCCATGAGAGGAAGATTCCATTGAAGCGATGGTCTCAAGCTTATGTTAAAAGATCAATTCCAGCTTTTGACCGGATCAATCAAGAAAATAGTGATTCAACCACTTATAATAAAAAGAGGTACAGGTATGAGGTAGTAATGCTTACAACCATGTATTTGTATTGGACCAAATATGATCTTAATTGTGCGTTGGAAGTTAGCCATCAAAATGTACTTGTTACGAACCGAAGTGGGGGATGTGTCCAAATAACATCTTGACCGGCACGAGCCCTGCATAAAGAATCAGTTATCCTATGGCAGGCCCAATCTATCACGCGGGATTGCCTCAATATTTAAGATAATGAAATCAGACAATAGCTTTGGGTATTTGATATGTCTCCAATGTATCTATAATTTTTGATTGTTCCATGCTATTTATATTCTGTTTTGGACATTATTGAGCTTTATTATACACTTTTATATTATTTCTGGGACTAACCTATTAACCGGAGGCTCAACCCAGAATTGTTGTTTTTTGCCTATTTCAGAGTTTCGCAGAAAAAGAATATCAAACGGAGTCCAAACGGAATGAAACCCTTGGGGAACATGATTTTTGGAACGAACATGATCTAGAGGACTTGGACCCTACGCCAAGAAAGCTACCAGGAAGGCACGAGGTAGGGTGCGCGCCTACCCCCCAGGCGCGCCCTCCACCATCATGGGGCCCACGTTGCTCCACCGACGTACTTCTTCCTCCTATATATACCTACGTACCCCCAAACTACCAGATACGGAGCCAAAAAAACCTAATTCCACCGCCGCAACCTTCGGTACCCGTGAGATCCCATCTTGGGGCCTTTTTCGGAGCTCCATCGGAGGGGGCATCGATCACGGAGGGCTTCTACATCAACATCATAGCCTCTCCGATGATGTGTGAGTAGTTTACCTCAGACCTTCGGGTCCATAGTTATTAGCTAGATGGCTTCTTCTCTCTCTTTGGATCTCAATACAAAGTTCTCCACGATTCTCATGGAGATCTATTCGATGTAATCTTCTTTTGAAGTGTGTTTGTTGAGACCGATGAATTGTGGGTTTATGATCAAGTTTATCTATGAACAATATTTGAATCTTCTCTGAATTCTTTTATGTATGATTGGTTCTCTTTGCAAGTCTCTTTGAATTATCAGTTCGGTTTGGCCTACTAGATTGATCTTTCTTGCAATGGGAGAAGTGCTTAGTGTCGTGGTTCTAAGTCTGACAGTAGAATGGGGGGTAGGTATGTAGAGGCAAGATCCTAGCTATGGAGGAGTTGTACACGTGAGTTTTACGAGTTCAAGCCCTTCTCGGAGGAAGTAACAGCCCTACGTCTCGGAGCCCGGAGGCGGTCGACTGGATATATGCGTGTGAGTTACAGGAGGTGCGAACCCTTGTACCGGAGGAGGGGGTGGCTTATATAGAGTGCGCCAGGACCCCAGCTCCCCTCCGTTACACAGGGTTCGATGTTCATAAAGAAGGAGCGTTACTGGTAACGTCCGAAGTAAAGTGCTATAAATGACTATTAAAGCTATGACTTAATCCCGACCGTTGCAGAGTGAGTGGCACTCCATCTTCTGGTAGTCGAGTGGTTGTTCGCATGGTCGAGTGTCTTCAAGACTGTCGAGTGGAACATGGCTTTATGGTCGAGTGGACGATGATATTTCTTCGACTGCTTCTGGTTCTTTTAGAGATGTCCTTGGGAAGGGTATCTTGGACAGATCCATGACCCTACCCTAGGTATATAGCTTCGTCATTAGCCCCCGAATGGATCAGGGTTTGGGTGAGGAAGGAGTTGAGAACACTTCCGATTCATTCTTCGTGCTATGAGTATATCTTGCTCTGGATCAATGAACTGAGGGGATAACATCAACTTCTTTTTCAGTCGCATTGGTCCATTCTTTGTTTTTGTCGAATGAACTTTCACGGTAGAGTTCCGAATGATGATGTGGAGGATGTTTTCAGTCTGACAAGTTGCTCTGCTCTCCGCGGATTTCGCAGGATTCGAATTTCGGGAAGCGCGCCAGACGGGCGAGGCCGTGGTAATCGGGACGGATTAGGCAGGTCGCCTCGATCCCCACGCCACCTTTTTCACCATGTATCGTGCGCGTGACTGTTGCGGGATTTGTTTAGATCGTCTGGGCCTACCAGTCAGTCACTCGGGGAATGACCTTATAAAAGGCACCGGACCGGGCCTATGAATAGCGCGCTCCCATTCTCTTTCTTCTTCCCCAGGCTTCTCCGCCGCGCTCGCTTCCGCTCTCGGCGCCACAACCTCGCTCGGACTCGATCCGCCGCCATGGGAAAAGAGAAGACGGTGGCGCTGGAGCGCGCGAAGAAGGCGACCGCGAAGGCGAAGGGCAAGAGGACCAGCCGGGGCGGATCTTCGTCAAGATCCGGCCTGCCGCCGGGCTGGATCCAGGGCGACTGGATCCGTTCGACGATCAGCCAGGACGACCTCAACGATCTGGTGGAGGGGGGACTGATCCCCCACAAATCGGCGCGGCTCCCGGGGAATGAGACCGAGCCGCAGCCGCGGGAGGGTGAGTGCATTCTCCTCGCCACTCACGTCGACCGCGGGTTTTCTCTGCCTCCCCATCCTTTCTTCCGTGGCTTTTTGAACTTCTTCGGGGCTCAACTCCACCACTTCACTCCAAACACCATAGTTTATCTGGCTGCTTTTGTGTCAATGTGTGAAAATTTCTTGGGTTGTCGACCGCACTAGGGTCTCTTCAAACACATCTTCGCCTATCGCTCCCAGTTGGTCAAGAAGGCCAACCCGAGTGACGAGAGGACGCACGTGATCTAGATGTGCGGGGGCCATGGGATCCAAATGAGGAACAAGAGCACCTTCCCAGCAATGATCCTTCCCGACTCGGTCCGGGGCTGGCAGTCGACTTGGTTTTACTGTAAGGACCAACCGACCCCGGGTCAGTCGACTGGACTTTCTCCCTTTTCCCTGGCTCGAGTGGAGAAGCCTTCCCCCTTGAGGGTGGTCCCAGAAGAGAAGGTGTAGGTCAAGGTGTTGGTCGAGCGGGTCGTCCAACTTGTCCGAGACGGGGTGACTGGGATGGACCTGCTGGAGGTCTTTCTCAGTCGACGCATCCAACCGCTTCAGGCCCGTGACCATCCGATGTGGATGTACTCGGGACTCGAGGACTCCACTCGGATCCACCCGGAGGACGTCAGTGAAGACACCTTGGAGAAGTGGCTGAGGGGAATCACTAGCAACAAAGACAATCCCCGGGGGTCTAGGAGGGTGATTCCATTCGACCACTCGCGCCAGCCGGAAAAGGTACGATTCTGCTTTGCCAAGTATCTTCTCGATTCACTGTGTGACACCTTGTTGATGGTCGACTGTATTTCTTTTGCTCGTTGTCCTTTCAGGCTCTTATTGATATGTACTCGATGCCCAATGGGGTGCAGGGGCAAGACGTCGAGGAAGGAGCGAGCGGGGACGAGAGCGGCGAGTGGCACTCAGATGCGGAGGAGGACGAGGAGAGCGACGACTCGAGTGATGACGAAGAGGTCGACTCGCCTCCTCGCAGAGAGAGGAGATCCAAGCACGCTCACGACCCAGCGAGCACCCCGGACCTGGCGACCGCACCGACTGGGCAGTCTTCGAAGCGCCCCCGGACGTCTTCCCCAGCGCCAATTGAGAAGGCCCCGAAGCAGCCCAAGGTTGTGCCGCCTCCAGCGCCAAAAGCACCGAAAGCCACCTCCTCCAAACTGCCAAAGGCTTTGCCCAGGATCAAAGTGACCGTCCCTACCATCTTCGGGTAATCATCTGACTTGTTCTTTTCGTCGACTCGAGCAACAGAACGTAACCGACTGGGTGCGGACATTTGCAGTGCTGCTACATCAGGAACCTCTTCTTACCAGTACCGAGATGAGGAGATGGAAGATGTGGTTACCTCCAACCTAGGTTAAAACTCTTATGATCTTGTTCTTGACTACTCGGTCGATTGAATTCTAGCAGTTCACTTTGGGGTCGACTGATCTTCTATGCAGCTCCACCCAACGTCATCGATCTCCCAAATGACGATGAAGATGTGGCTCCTAGGCCCAGAAAGAATAAAAAGGTGGTGGCTAGTAAGGCGTCTCAGCAGGGACCAATGACAACACCAACCGTCCATCAATCTGAAGACGCGGGCGGGGCCTCTGTAACCTTTGATGAACCCTTGTCGAGTGAGCGCCCTGCACCGTCGACTATACCGGTGATCCCTTCAGTCGTCCCATCTCACGCCTCGGAGGTCCAAGCTGCTGCACCTGGGTCGTCTGCACTCTTCTTCACCAGCTACCCTGTCCCGGAAAACCAGTCGGATGCGGCTGCGGAAGCCATCCGTCAGGCTAACGTGATGATGGAGCGGATGAAGACGGTGCACGAGAATAGCTAGGCTGCTTACGACGCAAGCGCTGCTCTCCGGGCCAATGTCCAGGTAAGTAAACTTTCAACTGCCCTTGTTCTATCAGGATATGCTACCCGAAATTTTTCTTCCATACGATCTCCTATTGTTTGCGTCGAATCTGTACACCCACTGGGTGTTTTGTTGTCTTTGGTGTTTGCGCTCTTCCACTCGGTCTGGGCGAGTAGGATATGAACCGATGGGGGCACGCTGAGTGCACCCACTGGGTGTAGTCCCCGAGACCGCAGTCGACTGCTGGCAGTCGACTGGGGTCTGAGTTCTTTTTCCTTTCTTTTCTTCCACTCGACCCGGGCAGACCGGTCGAATGGGATCTGAACCAGTGGGGGCACGTCAAGTGCACCCACTGGGTGTAGTCCCCGAGACCGTGGTCGACTGCTGGCAGTCGGCCGGGGTCTGAATAGTTTTTTTTACTCAACCCGTGCGGACCGGTCGAGTGGGGTCTTGATCAGCGGGGGCACGCCAAGTGCACCCGCTGGGTGTAGTCCCTGAGACCGTAGTCGACTGCGTGCAGTCGGCTGGGGTCTAAGTGAACTCTTTAGGTTTTATTCACTCGGAAGTAAATAATTTTTGATCTTGTTGATCGACACATCTTTTGCCTCCTACAGAAAGCTTGTACTCTCATTTCCAAGTTTGCTGAACTTGAAGAGAAGCAGAGGCAACTCAACCTCGACTTGGAGCTGGCCCAACAGAATCTGAAGAAAAGCTCAAGATGAAGCTGCTGGTACGGAAGGTAACTGCCTGTCGATTGTCTTTTAATATATTTATTCGATCTCTTGTTTGATTCGATTGCTTCTTTTATAGAGAAAATGAAGTTGGCTCTGGAGAAGAAGGACTCGGACCTCGCCGCTGCGCAGAAGAAAGCCCAAGATAAAACTGCCCTTGCAGACTAGAAGCTGGCTTCAGTCGGAGCGCTGGAAGGGGAGGTGAACAAACTGAAGTCCTGCCTCAATGAGTCCAACTGAGAAGTGAGTCGTCTGAAGAAGGATAAAGTTGTCCTGAATAAAAAGCCGGAGTCTGCGGTCCACAAGAGGAATGACACGGAAGCTTATTTGAGAACTCTTGCCAAGAGCTCTATCTGATGCTGGAAGGTACTCCTTTCAAACCGACTGTGTTGATGCTTGCAAATGAATCCTGTCCAGTCGACTCACTAATTTTTTGACCGCAGAATTCTGTCAAGACTTTGACGAGGAAACCGGAAGGGTCGAGACGGGTCTGGACCCTATCGCTTCTCCAGTTTGCGACGAAACTGCCATGAATGTGCTCCGACTGGAGTCTCGTGTCGCCGGCGTCACAAGTTATCTCGCGCGTCTGAAGGTGGCAGCCTCATGAGTTGACTCATTGCTCTGGCCAAGGGCGACGCTTCAAAACGACCTGGAATCTCTGATGGCTCGACTCGACGAGATCCCTGACCGAGTGCAAGAATGGAAGAAGTCCTCCGCCCGGTGTGGTGCTGACGTGGCGTTGTCCTTGGTGCGAGTCCAGTGCAAGGAAGCTCGTGAAGACAAGCTCGCGGCGATCAAGGTCGCCAACACCAAAAGGCATGACTTCCAGTCCTTTATGGAGACTTTCATTGTTGTTGCTACTCGGATCGCGGATGGGATCGACTTGGACGAGTTCGTCGAACCTGCCAGCCCTCCTCATGCCGAGTGAACAAACTTATGAGATTTGAATCTGCCTTCAATTTGCCTCGGGATGCCGAGTGATTGCTGTAACCGTTAAACTCCTTCGGGCTTGACGCTCGAATACTTTGATTTGCTACTTGGAACTTTAGGATTTATCCGAATTTGGTTTATTTCCAAATATGCTTGTGTTTTGCCTTCAAGTGGACTTTGTTCTTTACTCGGAATAATCTTTATGCTTGAGACGTAGCTCTGAGGTGGTGACTCCAGTCGACCTGCACTTCATTGTCCTTGCGGATTGGGACGGAGCACGCATTGCAGTCGACCTGCACCTCGTCGTCCTTGCGGATAGGGATGGAGTGCACATTGTACTTGTGGCATAGCTCCGAAGGAGAGGGTTGCAGTCGACCTGCACCTCGTCGTCCTTGCGGATAGGGATGGAGCGCACATTGTACTTGTGGCGCAGCTCCGAAGGATAAGGTTGCAGTCGACCTACACCTCGTCGTCCTCGCGGATAGGGATGTAGCGCACATTGTACTCGTGGCGTAGCTCCGAAGGAGAAGGTTGTAGTCGACCTGCACCTCGTCGTCCTTGCGGATAGGGATGGAGCGCACATTGTACTTGTGGTGTAGCTCCGAAGGAGAAGGTTGCAGTCGACCTGCATCTCGTCATCCTTGCGGATAGGGATGTGTTTCAAACTTAGGCGAGTAATAGACTGCAGCTAAGCCCCCGAGTGGGAGGGTTGCTCTCCACTCGGTAGGATTTTTTAAACTTAGGCGAGTACTGGACTGCAGCTAAGCCCCCGAGTGGGAGGGTTGCTCTCCACTCGGTAGGATTTTACAAACTTAGGTGAGTACTGGACTGTAGCTAAGCCTCCGAGTGGGAGAACTTATGCGAGTACTGGACTGCAGCTAAACCCCCGAGTGGGGGGATTGCTCTCCACTCGGTAGGATTTTACAAACTTAGGCGAGTATTGGACTACAACTAAGCCTCCGAGTGGGAGAACTTAGGCGAGTACTGGACTGCAGCTAAGCCCCCGAGTGAGAGGGTTGCTCTCCACTCGGTAGGATTTTTTAAACTTAGGCGAGTACTGGACTGCAGCTAAGCCCCCGAGTGGGAGGGTTGCTCTCCACTCGGTAGGATTTTACAAACTTAGGTGAGTACTGGACTGTAGCTAAGCCTCCGAGTGGGAGAACTTATGCGAGTACTGGACTGCAGCTAAGCCCCCGAGTGGGGGGATTGCTCTCCACTCGGTAGGATTTTACAAACTTAGGCGAGTACTGGACTACAACTAAGCCTCCGAGTGGGAGAACTTAGGCGAGTACTGGACTGCAGCTAAGCCCCCGAGTGAGAGGGTTGCTCTCCACTCGGTAGGATTTTACAAACTTAGGCGAGTACTGGACTGCAGCTAAGCCTCCGAGTGGGAGAACTTAGGTGAGTACTGGACTGCAGCTAAGACCCCGAGTGGGAGGATTGCTCTCCACTCGGTAGGATTTTACAAACTTAGGCGAGTACTGGACTGCAGCTAAGCCTCTGAGTGGGAGAACTTAGGCGAGTACTAGACTGCAGCTAAGCCCCCGAGTGGGAGGATTGCTCTCCACTCGGTAGGATTTTACAAACTTAGGCGAGTACTGGATTGCAGCTAAGTCCCCGAGTGGGAGAACTTAGGCGAGTACTGGACTGCAGCTAAGCCCCCGAGTGGGAGGGTTGCTCTCCACTCGGTAGGATTTTACAAACTTAGGCGAGTACTGGACTGCAGCTAAGCCCCCGAGTGGGGGGGTTGCTCTCCACTCGGTAGGATTTTACAAACTTAGGCGTGTACTGGACTGCAGCTAAGCTCCCGAGTGGGGGGGGGGGTTGCTCTCCACTCGGTAGGATTTTACAAACTTAGGCAAGTACTGGACTGTAGCTAAGCCTCCGAGTGGGAGAACTTGGGCGAGTAATGGACTGCAACTAAGCCCCCGAGTGGGAGGATTGCTCTCCACTCGGTAGGATTTTACAAACTTAGGCGAGTACTGGACTGCAGCTAAGACTCCGAGTGGGAGAACTTAGGCGAGTACTAGACTGCAGCTAAGCCCCCGAGTGGGAGGGTTGCTCTCCACTCGGTAGGATTTTACAAACTTAGGCGAGTACTGGACTGCAGCTAAGCCCCCGAGTGGGAGGGTTGCTCTCCACTCGGTAGGATTTTTTCAAACTTAGGCAAAACAGATTCGCGGCTAAGCCTCCCGAGTGAGAGGCTTGCCCATCACTCGGTAGGACTTTCTTTTGAACTTAGGCGAAACGGATTCGCGGCTAAGCCCACCCACTGGGGGATTTCAGAGGTAAATAAAAGCAACAACAATCGTGCAAGAAGACTGAAAAGCTCTTGTCTTTGACGAACAAATTACAAAGGTACTTCTTATTACGTTTTATTCGAATGAGTGCTTAAGTATAAAAGGGGCGAAGCAGCTCCACGTTCTAGGCCCGTGGCTCGTCCCTCTGATGCTCAACACTGTAAAGATGGTATGCTCCATTGTGGAGAACTTTGGTGACGATGAAGGGGCCTTCCCAAGCCGTGGCGAGCTTGTGTGGTTTCTGTTGATCCACTCGAAGAACCAGGTCTCCTTCTTGAAAGGTTCGACCCCTCATGTTTCTGGCGTGGAATCGACGCAAGTCTTGCTGATAAATGGTCGACTGGATCAAGGCCATCTCTCTTTCCTCCTCTAAGAGGTCGAATGAATCCTGCCGGGCCTGCTCTGCTTCCTCTTTGGAGAAGATCTCGACTCAGGGTGCATTGTGGAGCAGGTCACTTGGCAGAACAGCTTCGGCTCCATAGACCAAAAAGAAAGGAGTTCGTCCAGTCGATCGATTGGGAGTTGTCCTCAAACCCCAAAGAACTGATGGAAGTTCATCAACCCAAGCACCTGCTGCATGTTTGAGATCACGCATCAGTCGGGGTTTCAGTCCTTTGAGAATTAGGCCATTCGCTCTTTCTGCTTGTCCGTTCGACTGCAGGTGAGCGACTGAAGTATAGTCGACTCGTGTGCCTTGAGAAGCGCAGAAAGCTCTAAACTCATCAGAATCGAAGTTCGACACGTTGTCCGTGATGATGCTGTGTGGAACTCCATATCTGAATGTCAATTCTCTGATAAAACTGACAGCGGTGCTGGCTTCAAGACTCTTGATAGGTTTAGCTTCGATCCATTTGGTAAACTTGTCGACTGCTACAAGCACATGACTGAAGCCGCTCCTACCAGTTCTCAGTGGTCCCACCATATCCAATCCCCAAACAACAAAGGGCCAGACGAGGGGAATGGTCTTCAGGGCGGACGCTGGCTTGTGAGACATGTCGGAGTAAAACTGGCAGCCTTCACATCTGTCGACTATATCTTTCGCCATTTCATTTGCTCGTGGCCAATAGAATCCGGCTCGGTATGTTTTAGCCACGATGGCCCGAGAGGATGCATGGTGACCACAGGTCCCCGAGTGGATGTCATTGAGGATCATTTGACCTTCTTCTGGCGTTATGCATTTCTGACCGACTCCAGTCACACTTTCCCTGAACAGTTGTCCTCTTATCACAGTAAAGGCCTTGGATCGACGGACGATCTGTCAAGCCTCTTCTTCATCCTCTGGGAGTTCCTTCCTAAGGATGTACGCAATGTACGGCACTATCCAGTCGGGAGTAATGACTAGAACCTCCATGACCAGGTCGACCACGGCTGGGACCTCGACTTCAGTCGGATCTGTGGCGCTCTTAGGCTGCGGGGGCTCTTCAGTAAAAGGATCTTCCTGAACTGTCGGTGTGTGAATATGTTCCAAAAACACATTGCTGGGAATGGCTTCTCTCTTGGAACCTATCTTTGCCAACTCATTGGCTGCCTGATTTTTCAGCCGAGGTGTGTGATGGAGCTCTAACCCCTCAAACTTCTTTTCCAACTTCCTCACCGCGTTGCAGTAACCAGTCATGGCTGGGCTTCTGACGTCCCACTCCTTCATCACTTGATTGACTACCAAATCTGAGTCACCATAGACCATGAGGGGACAGATGCCGAGTGAGATGGCCATACGCAACCCATACAGGAGTGCTTCATATTCTGCTTCATTATTGGAGGAATCAAAGTGAATCTGAAGGACATATCTGAGCTTGTCTCCTCGGGGGGATACCAGAACCACCCCAGCAGCAGACCCATTCAGCATCTTGGAACCATCAAAGAACATGGTCCAGTGCTCCGAGTGGACTTGAGTCGGCAATTGTTGTTCAATCCACTCGGCGAGGAAATCTGCTATTGCTTGGGACTTAATAGCTTTCTTTGCCTCAAACTTGATATCTAAGGGAAGGAGTTCAATCGCCCACTTTGCCACTCGACCAGTTGCATCTCTATTGTGCAGAATCTCTGACAATGGAGCGTCGCTGATGACTGTAACAGAGTGATCAGAGAAATAGTGTGCAACCTTCTTCGTGGTCATGTAAATCCCATAAACAAGCTTCTGATAGTGCGGATATCTCTGCTTTGATGGGGTCAGGACTTCAGAAATATAATAAACTGGGCGCTGAACTTTATAAGCTTTTCCCTCTTCTTCCCGCTCGACCGTAAGTACTATACTGATGACTTGTCCAGTGGCTGCTATATAAAGCAGTAAATGCTCTTTGCTGATTGGGCAGCAAGCACCGGCTGGGTGGAGAGCAGGGCTTTTAGCTCTGCAAATGCTGCATCAGCTTCAGGAGTCCACTCAAACTTATCTGATTTCTTCATCAGTCGGTAAAGAGGCAGTGCCTTTTCACCGAGGCGAGAAATGAATCGACTTAGGGCGGCCAAGCAACCAGTAAGCTTCTAGACATCATGCACACGCACAGGGCGTTTCATCCGGAGTATAGCACCCACTTTCTCTGGGTTAGCATCGATCCCTCGTTCGGAAACGAGAAAACCGAGTAATTTTCCGCCTGGAACTCCAAACGTGCACTTTGATGGATTAAGCTTGATATCATACCTTCTGAGGTTGGCAAAGGTTTCAGCAAGGTCAGTCAGTAGGTCGGAACCTTTACGTGACTTGACCACAATGTCATCCATGTATGCTTCCACATTCCGACAGATCTGAGTGAGTAGGCACTTCTTAATCATCCGCATGAATGTGGCTCCAGTGTTCTTCAAACCGAATGGCATAGTGACATAACAGAAGCACCCAAATGGGGTGATGAAAGCTGTTTTTATCTCGCCGGGTCCATACAGACGGATCTGGTGGTACCCGAAGTAGGCGTCCAAAAAGGACAAACGCTCGCATCCCGCAGTCGAGTCGACTATCTGGTCGATGCGAGGGAAAGGAAAGTGATCTTTCGGGCAGGCCCGATTGATATGTTTGAAGTCGATGCACATGCGAAGTGAGTAGTCCTTCTTTGGGACCATCACAACATTGGCTAACCACTCCGAGTGGTAAATCTCACGGATAAACTCAGCTGCCAAAAGCCAAGCCACCTCTTCACCGATTGCCTTCCTCTTCTGTACGGCGGACCGTCGAAGATGTTCTTTGACTGGTTTCACTTTTGGGTCGACTCGCAAACGGTGCTCAGCCAGTCCCCTGGGAACACTTGGCATGTCTGAAGGGTTCCATGCAAAGATGTCCCAGTTCTCATGGAGGAACTGGGTGAGCGCTTTCCTATTTGGAGTCGAGTGTCGTTGAAATGTGAGTCGGAGCAGCATTGGAATCCGTCGGGGGAATGTGAATCGACTTTGTTTCGCCAGACGACTGGAATGCTGAATCCGTGGCGGGCTTCTTGGCTCGCAACAAATCACTCGGATCTGCATTTTTTTTGATATTCTTGCAATTCTACTACAGCCATCTGTGCATCGGCGATCTTTGAGCCCTTTTGGAAGCACTCTTCCGCCTTCTTCCGACTACCAGTGATAGTGATCACCCCTTTGGGACCAGACATCTTCAATTTGAGGTACACGTAACATGGTCGAGCCATAAAGCGTGCATAAGCCGACCTGCCCAGAATAGCATGATAGGCACTCTGGAAATCCACAACCTCAAATGTCAACTTTTCTCTGTGGTAATTCTTGGAATCACCGAAAACCACGTCAAGAGCAATCTGGCCGAGTGATGCAGCCTTCTTACCGGGAATGACCCCATGGAAACTCATATTACTTTCACTGAGTCTGGACATCTGAATGCCCATTCCTTTCAACGTCTCCGCATACAGTATATTCAGGCCACTGCCACCATCCATCAGGACTTTAGTCAGTCGGGTGCCTTCGACTACTGGGTCGACCACCAACGCTTGCCTCCCGGGGGTGGCTATGTGCGCTAGGTGATCGAACTGGTCGAATGTAATGGTAGTGTGGGACCACTTCAAATAACTGGGTGTCACCGGAGCGACCATGTTCACTTCTCTATTAATGACTTTCAATCGACTTTTACTCTGAACGTCAGCGAAAATCATGAGAGTGGAATTCACATGGGGATAACCATCGTCATCCTCTTCCTCATCCTCAACCTTGTCTGCTTATTTCTCCTTTTCCGTGGGTTGTTTCTCTCGGAATTGTTGGATTAGGAGTTGACACTGCTGAGTGGTATGTTTCGGGTAAATGAAATTACCCTCTTCATCTTTTTTTTGGTGTGGATGTGGCATGGAAAATCCAGCACATCATTTCCATCTTGATCTTTTACTTTCTTGGGGTTCCACGGTCCCTTGGGCTTCCCCTTGAACTTTCCTTGAGTCACGGCTAAGGCTTCACTAGGAGCAGCTGGCTCGGCTTTGCGCTTCTGCTTCCGATTGGAGTTTCCTCCTCCGGTTTCATGGGCGACTGTTTTGTGCTTGCCACTCCGGAGTCGGTCTTCTTCTTCACTGGCATATTTGGTGGCAATTTCCATCATCCGAGTCAGAGTCATATCTCCTGTCCGACCGAATTTCATATTCAACTCCCAATACTTGACGCCTTCTTTAAAGGCACAAATTGCCTGATGATCAGAGACATTCTCCACCGTGTGATGCAATGTGATCCATCTCTGGATATAATCCCTCAAAGACTCATTCGGTTTCTGAATGCAACACTATAATTCGGTCAGCCCTGCCGGCCGTTTGCAAGTACCTTCGAATGTTCTGACAAATACTCAGGCAAGATCTTCCCAAGCATAAATACTGCTTGGTGCTAACTGATTCATCCATGCTCTAGCCGAGCCCTCCAGCATCAGAGGAAGGTGTTTCATGGCCACTTCATCATTGCCGCCACCAATCTGGACAGCCACTCGGTAGTCTTCAAGCCAAGTATCAGGCTTGGACTCACCAGTGAACTTACTGACTCCAGTCACCAACCTGAAGTTGGGGGAATCACTGCAGCCCTGATGGCTCTGCTGAAGCACTCCGGACCTGAGACATGCACTCTGCTGCTGGTTGGTAGATCTCTGTCATGACCCTCACGGTGAGCTCTGTTTCTGTCGACCAAGCCCTGAACGAGAATAGATCTCGCATCAAAGCCCGGCTCTCTGGGGTCGACTGGAATCCCTCGCCCCATACTATGAGGGCACCTGTCATCATGTTGCCGAGGCACGTACGACCCACTCCTTGGGGGAGGTGTGGGCACTCGACGACGATCATCGCGATCGACTCGGTGGTCATACTGCCCACGGTTTCTGTACTGATCTCGTCGGTCTCCACATCCCTCACGCCTCGGGGGCGATCTTGGGCTGTGAGCCGACTGAACTGTGTCTGCAACCACGGACCTGCTATGGATCCTATTCCGCAACTGAGATACTGCTGTATTCTGCTCTCCTGCCGCACGGAGCAAAGCTCGGATCTACAATAGACCTCGACCAGCTTCTGACTAGGAAGGTTGGATCGACTCCGCTATCCGGGCTGCAGTTGCGAGATTCTGGATCGGATTTCGGCATACCTGAGTCGGAGGCGGAAAGAGTTGACGTCGACTGGATTCAGGAGCACACTATCAAGCACGCTCGTCGAGTGCGCGCTGGATATTCTCCAGTCAAGTGCGCTCAGCCAAGTTGGCCAGGCGCGCCTCCTCCAAGGCCTGAGCCTCAGGGGTTTATCCAACGATAGGAGTGTGAAGTGCATCCATGTTCCGGCGGCAAAGTTCTTTTCTCCGCTGCGAGGAGAGGCGTTCGGGGCAGTACTCTTCATGAATACGCGACGGATCGCCGCCCCCATCGCCTCCGTCTTCACGGGTGAAGCCAGGAGGACTGCGCGGTCCATTGACCATCAAAACTTCTGCTGCGGGGTCGCTGCTATCGCACTCGGATGCAGTCTCTACGGAGCCAGTCGACAGATCAAACAGGCCGTAGAGGGTTTCGTCGGGCTCGATTGCCGCGACTTGAGGGGTGGCCGACTAGCGAGCCACCGTATGCTTCACCCACCGCTGAAGCCTCGATCGACCGGAACATTTGCTCTGGCGGGTCCCAGGGAGGGGGGAAGCTGTAGGAGCCGACCGATACTGGGTCGACGGCTGCCGCAGGAGGACGCCGCGGACACACGCGCGAAAGTGCATTGCCCCGCCGATGGGGAGTGCGTCGACGTCGAGTGGAGCCTCCTGAAGCCAAGCGGAGTCGTCAGCGACAAACACGAGCGCGCCGAGACGGATCTCGCGGCCCTTAGCCAAACCTCCGCCTGAAACCATGATGAAGGGGATCGGAAAAATTGCAACTTCTCCAAAAAGTCGCTAAGACACCTGCCCCACGGTGGGCGCCAACTGTCATGGTTCTAAGTCTGACGATAGAATGGGAGGTAGGTATGTAGAGGCAAGATCCTAGCTATGGAGGAGTTGTACACGCGAGTTTTACGAGTTCAGGCCCTTCTCGGAGGAAGTAACAACCCTACGTCTCGGAGCCCGGAGGCGGTCGACTGGATATATGCGTGTGAGTTACAGGAGGTGCGAACCCTTGTCCCAGAGGAGGGGTGGCTTATATAGAGTGCGCCAGGACCCCAGCTCCCCTCTGTTACACAGGGTTCAATGTTCATAAAGAAGGAGCGTTAGTAGTAACGCCTGAAGTAAAGTGCTATAAATGACTATTAAAGCTATGACTTAATCCCGGCCGTTGCAGAGTGATTGGCACTCCATCTTCTGGTAGTCGAGTGGTTGTTCGCATGGTCGAGTGTTTTCAAGACCGTCGAGTGGAACATGGCTTTATGGTCGAGTGGACGATGATATTTCTTCGACTGCTTCTGGTTCTTTTAGAAATGTCCTTGGGGAGGGTATCTTGGACAGATCCATGACCCTACCCTAGGTATATAGCTACGTCACTTAGCTTTGGGTTCAATCTTGCGGTGTCCTTTCCCAGTAACAGTAGGGGCAGCAAGGCACGTATTGTATTGTTGCCATCAAGGATAACAAGATGGGGTTTATATCATATTGCATGGGTTTATCCCTCTACATCATGTCATATTACTTAAAGTGTTACTCTATTCCTTTGAACTTAATACTCTAGATGCATGTTGGATAGCGGTCGATGTGTGGAGTAATAGTAGTAGATGCAGGCAGGCGTCAGTCTACTTGTCTCGGACGTGATGCCTATATACATGATCATACCTAGATATTCTCATAACTATGCTCAATTCTGTCAATTGCTCAACAGTAATTTTTTTACCCACTGTCGGTGTCAAAACCGGCAGATCTCGGGTAGGGGGTCCCGAACTGTGCGTCTAGGCCGGATGGTAACAAGAGGCAAGGGACACGAAATTTTACCCAGGTTCGGGCCCTCTTGATGGAGGTAAAACCCTACGTCCTGCTTGATTAATATTGATGATATGGGTAGTACAAGAGTAGATCTACCACGAGATCGGAGAGGCTAAACCCTAGAAGCTAGCCTATGGTATGATTGTTGTTCTGTATGTTGTCGTACGGACTAAAACCCTCCAGTTTATATAGACATCGGAGAGAGTTAGGGTTACACAAAGTCGGTTACAATGGTAGGAGATCCACATATCCGTATCGCCAAGCTTGCCTTCCACGCCAAGGAAAGTCCCTCCCGGACACGGGACGAAGTCTTCAATCTTGTATCTTCATAGTCCAGGAGTCTGGCTGAAGGTATAGTCCGGCCATCCGGACACCCCCTAAGTAGCCCCTAAACCAGGCTTCAATGACGACGAGTCCGGCGCACAGATTGTCTTCGGCATTGCAAGGCGGGTTCCTCCTCCAAGTACTTCATAGAAGATTTTGAACACAAAGATAGTGTCCGGCTCTGCAAAATAAGTTTCCACATATTTCCATAGAGAGAATAATATTTACACAAATCTAATCTACTGACGTATTCCGTAGCATGACAACACCACGGCCAAGCCTTTATTCGAATCGTTTTATTATCCCACCTCAGCGTGTCATGCGAGGCGGTTTCCTTGGCACGTCTTGTTAAAGCAGAGATCATGTCCCCTTATTCCGGGATTCTCATCAATACGGGCGTGGGTAACCCAACGGCGCCATTGATTACGGCGCTTGGAGATAAGCAAGTTTTACCTGGCTGGTGGGGACACGTAGTTGCGTCCACCCATATAAGGGGATAAGGATCCACCTTTTCACCTACGCTTTCTTCCTCCTTTGCCTATCCATTTTCGCGCACTCGAGCTCCAGCGCCCAAGTCCACACTCCCCACCTCAACCTTCTCCAGCCATGTCCGGAGTGGGAGGCAAGTGGATGGTCTCCTCCATCACGGAGGGACACATCAAAAAACTGAGGAAGGCCGGATACTTGTCTAACGACATCGCGTACCGGCTTCCCGAAGAGGGGCAGCTCCTCCCCACCCCAAGGCCCCATGAGAGGGTTGTGTTCCTTCCCCACTTCCTCCGCGGACTGGGCTTTCCTATCCACCCATTCGTCCGGGGACTCATGTTCTACTACGGCCTGGATTTCCATGATCTGGCCCCGAACTTCATCCTCAACATCTCGGCGTTTATCATCGTGTGTGAGGCCTTCCTCCGCATCCGCCCCCATTTTGGCCTATGGCTCAAGACTTTCAATGTCAAGCCAAAGGTGGTGCGCGGCAACCAGGCGGAGTGCGGAGGCGCCATGGTGGGCAAGATGCCCAACGTCTTATGGCTCGAGGGATCCTTTGTGGAGACCCTGAAGGGGTGGCAATCGGGGTGGTTTTACATCACCGAGCCGCGCGACCCTGAGTGGGTTGCAGCCCCCAAGTTCCGGTCCGGACCCCCAACGCGGCTCACGTCCTAGAAAGAGACGGGCCTGTCGTGGGGCAGCAAAGGAGAGGTGACTGGACTGCAAACATGCATCCAAATCCTGGTGAACAAGCAGCTCAAGCTTGTCAACGTAGTCCAGGTTATGCTCATCCGCCGGATCCTCCCGTGTCAACAACGGGCCTTCAATCTGTGGGAGTTCAACCCGGCGTAGCACCGAACTCTGAGCAGGCTCTTCGACAAGACATACGAAGATGCCTGGAAGGTGCTTTTCAAGGGCGCCGAGGCTCCCGCATCCGCTACCGAGGATCGTGGATTCAGCGCGCAGCATCACGCTAGCGCGGTAAGTTGTTTGTACCTTTTACAGGGTATTAGTTTTTCATAGTTTAACTCTATGCGAGATCTAAGCTCCCTTACCTTTGACAGGATTGGCAGGCGAAGTCCGGACAGATCGACTGTCCGGCTCCTTTGCCCGAAGACCCAGCCAATGCTCGCTTGGCGAAGCTGCTGGTTCCGGCACCTTATGTGGTGCCGGAGAAGAAGGCCACGAAGAAGGTCACGGGGACTCGAAAAAGTGCCTGACGCTAGGGGGTGTCGGGTTCATCATCCGATGGCTCCAAGGCGCATTCCTCCCGTGAAGACGAGGAGGAGGAAGAAGAGACCTCTCCCCCTCCAGCGGGGGGAGAGAAGAAAAGGAAGGCCGCCCTCACTGGGGAAGCCAAAGGGTCCAAGAAGGGGAAAACTCTTCCTCCGGACTACTCCACCGACGCCGACGACGGCGGAGAGGAGTGGCCGCTCAGGGCCAAGCCCCTGACGAAATCGTAAGTATCCGGATACCAGAGTAATTCATAGTATTCCTTTATTGCACAGCTTTCCCTTATGTCGAATATGATTATGCAGCCCACCCAAAGACCGGCTCGACGCGTCGTCGAGCGGTTCACTGGAATCGTCGGATGTGAATTCGCTTCCGACGGCTACCTCCCCCCGCCCTACGGACGACGCCGAAGTGTTGTCCCAACAGGTTCCAAGCCAGGAGGAGGTGGTCCTGGAGGCGCCGCAAGGTGATCTCCCGGACTCCGGGAGTAAAGGGTATAAAACCCCCCAGGGCTCCAAGTCCGGCTCTAGGCCGGACACCGCTCCAGAACCTTCAAAGGTTCCAGAGTCCGGTGGGCGACCTCCTTCCAAGAGGAGCAAGCCCACCGTGCCGGTGACCCCCGTCCAACCGGAGGCGCCGGACAATCTGTTGGAGGTGCTCAAAGACGCCTCCATCGACGAGGAGCACCGCACCATTATGAGTGTGGTGGTCCAGAAGGTTCAGTCCGCCAAGAGCGGACTGACTGAAGCTTGTGCTAGCCTTTTAACAGGCTTTGAGGTAAGTAAAGAATGTGTAAATAATATTACCGCATAGACTGTAGCCCCTGATGCTCTGTTTGGCATTCGGGAAGAAAAGCCGAATAGAGGATCAAAATAAAAATCGCAGGAGTCTAACAAAAATGAGTCAATATGCGTATGCAGGCTTCTCTGCTGGCGTCCGCCGCACTGACTGCGGAAGTGGACACGCTAAAGCAGAACCTCGAGCAGTCCGAGCAAGAGCTCGGGCATGCCAAGAAACAGCTCGAGGACAAGGAAGGAAGAAATACCTTGTTAAATATATATATAAAAAGTGCAATTGCAAAAAATGACAGGATTATCGTGGCTATTGTAGGGGCCACGTCTGAGGTGGTGACCCTTAAGCAAGCGTTGTTCGAGGCTGAGAAGAGGGCGGCCATGGAGCGCACCGAGCGGGAGAAGTATGAGGCCCAGGTTGGCGAGGTGCGGCAAGAGCTCCAAGCTCTCATGAAAAAACATGAGAGTTTGGAGCTTGACTCAAAGACGCGAGCGTCCGAGCTCGCGATGGCTATTAAAAATGCCAAGTCTGCCATGGCCGAATCCCAGAAGACCCTCCAGGAGTTGGATGCGGTGAAAAAGATAGCGGCAGGTAAGGCATTCTTTATGCAAAGCAAACACATAAACGTGAGTTACTTGTTACTTACCCGAATCCGGAGCTCTCTAGGAGCATTCGCAGATCTTCCCCGTAGCGTGTCTGATGCCGCCGCATTCTATCGAGCCGAGGAGGGCAGCTCGACAGAGAAGGTGTTCTGGTCGCAGTATGCTGAGGCCGGACACCCCGTGCCCTTGAGCGACCAGCTGAAGCAACTGGTCGAGCTCCACAAGGTGGCCGAACAGGCCATGAAGGGCCTCATAGTTTGGCTGTGGCCTGGAGAGGCTCTGCCTGGGAGCTATTTCGGGCTGGTGCAGCGGCTGGTGGGGGCCTGTCCAAGGCTCGAAGTCATCAAGCGCTCCATCTGCATTGAAGGTGCCCGTAGGGCCCTTGCCCGTGCTAAGGTGCACTGGGGCAAGCTGGATGCTGAGAAGCTTGTGAAGGACGGGCCACCGCCAGGGAAAGAGCATCGCAAGCCTGAGAATTATTATAAGGATGTTCTGAAGGGTGCCCGCCTTATGGCGGATGAATGTTCCAGGGATGTAATTTTTGAGTAAAACTCGCTCATTTTGTCCTGTGCGCTGAAAACTTGTTCATATGCGCTAAGCAATGCTGTTAGAATTTAAAATATTACCTTCTGTGCGGCTGTTTATCAATTCTGAGAGATGGCGAGTCGTCGGCTTCTGCCCCCGTGCCGCTAGTGCTGGGGTGTTCGGGGATAAACCTGAGCGCTCTTTTTCCCATGTTTGGGTCCTTCGAGGGAGGCGCTCAGCACAACGAACAAGGCAATCGGACTATAATGCGTGAACACTCTCACTTAGCCATAGAATTCTATAATTTTAAATTTCGGCGAAGCCCCTGGTATTCAGAAGACCGAGTTCGGGGCGCTATCCATGCCTTGGCCGGACAGAGCCGACTCCTCGCTCTAAGCGGCATAAGTCTTTAGGGACTCGAAAAACCTCTCGAACAGCGATAGGCTCTCGCTTCATCATGACAGTCAGTTTTAGCTTTCTCTACTGAGGTGCTCGACCAGCTCAACTGGGGCACAATCGCAGTAGTTCTCCTAGTGCTACCTTAGCCGACATAGTGGAACGTAAGGCACCAAAACATAGGAGCCGGGTAAACCCAACTATTGACCCAAGACATGATTCGGAGCCGATGCATATAATGCTATAAGTTCGGGGTGCCGCACTTGTTAAAGTGTTCGGACTTCTCACACCATCTTGAGGGGTACTAAAGCCCCTGGCGTATTTTGGCCGTACCAAAGTGTACGGGTGCAACATGTCGTTAAGGAACATATATGTGTAAAAAAAGAGTAATGCAAAAATAGACAAAAGCTATGCATTGTTTATTAAAAAGGGCTGTGATCAAAGCAGAATGATACAAATAATGCGATAAGCAAAAGGTTGGACTATTTAACATGTCCGTTCCAGGGGCAGGCTGCGGAATGGTATGCGAAACAGGTATACTGCTCGTGATAGAGACCACCTGGGAGTTCCGTAATGCGGCATGGCTTGCCTGCTTCCCTGGTTCTTGCATCGTTTGTGCGGCAATTGAACTGCCGAACAGGCCTTCCGAAGAATGGAGTCCTAAAAGTAAGAGAAAATTAAAAAATCGGCAGCCCCTGGTGCGGTTTAATCCGTGTTTCGGGCGTGCCGTGATGGTGCCCCTCCCCTTGTACCCATGGTATTTCTAGAGCGTAGTTATGTACGCGAAGCACTGGTGTCGCATTTTTGCGAGGGCTGGGGTTGGGGCCGCATTGCTACGCCTGCTCGGAACGTGCCAGGTGATCTTGTTGTAGGTTACTCCGGGCGCGCTTGACGGTGTCCGGACGTTTGATGGCCGGACTGGAGAACTGCCTGGAGAGGCTGCTTTGTACTTCCGCTGCAAGGGCCGCCGTGTGCTCCTCCGTTCGGAGGGAGCGTTCGGTGTTTCCATTGACCGTAATTACTCCTCGAGGGCCTGGCATCTTGAGCTTAAGGTATGCATAGTGCGGTACCGCATTGAACTTGGCGAATGCGGTTCACCCGAGCAGTGCGTGATAGCCACTGTGGAATGGGACTATGTCGAAGATTAACTCCTCACTTCGGAAATTATCCGGAGATCCGAAGACCACTTCAAGTGTGACTGAGCCTGTACAGCTGGCCTCTACACCTGGTATTATGCCTTTAAAGGTCGTTTTGATGGGCTTAATCCTCGAGAGATCTATGCCCATTTTCTGCACTGTATCCTGGTAAAGCAGGTTCAGGCTGCTGCCGCCGTCCATAAGGACTCTAGTGAGATGAAATCCGTCAATAATTGGGTCTAGAACCAATGCGGCGAATCCACCATGACGGGTGCTAGTGGGATGGTCCCTTCGATCAAAGGTGATTGGGCAGGAGGACCATGGGTTGAACTTTGGGGCGACTGGCTCTACCGCGTATACGTCCCTTAACGCGCGCTTCCGCTCCCTCTTGGGGATGTGGGTTGCGTATATCATGTTCACCGTCCGCACTTGTGGGGGAAAACCCTTCTGTCCAATGTTGTTCGGCGGTCGGGGCTCTTCGTCGTCATCGCTATCCAGCCCCTTGTCTTTATTTTCGGCATTTAACTTGCCTGCTTGCTTGAACACCCAACAATCCCTGTTGGTGTGATTGGCCGGCTTTTCGGGGGTGCCATGTATCTGGCACAAGCGGTTAAGTATTCGGTCCAAACTGGACGCCCCCCCTAGGATTTCTTTTCAATGGCTTTTTTCGCTGACCGGATTTATAGCCTCTGAATCCGGCATTAACTGCCGTATCCTCAGCATTGTCGCCGTTAATGCGGCGCTTCTGCTTGTTGCGACGCAACCTGCCACTATTGTCCCTGGTATCCGAATTACCAGAGTTCTTGGTCATATTGTTGCTACGAGCAAGCCAGCTGTCTTCTCCCGCGCAAAAGCGGGTCATGAGTGTCGTGAGTGCTGCCATGGATTTCGACTTTTCCTGTCCAAGGTGCCGGGCAAGCCACTCGTCACGGATATTGTGCTTGAAGGCTGCTAGGGCCTCTGCGTCCGGACAGTCGACTATTTGATTTTTCTTTGTTAGGAACCATGTCCAGAATTGCCTGGCCGTTTCCTATGGCTGCTGAATTACGTGGCTTAGGTCATCGGCGTCTGGTGGTCGCACATAAGTGCCCTGGAAATTGTCGAGGAATGCGGCTTCCAGGTCCTCCCAACAACTGATTGATCCTGCTGGCAAGCTGTTAAGCCAATGCCGAGCTGGTCCTTTAAGCTTGAGTGGGAGGTATTTGATGGCGTGGAGATCATTGATGCGGGCCATGTGGATATGAAGGAGATAATCCTCGATCCATACCGCAGGATCTGTTGTGCCATCGTATGATTCGATGTTTACGGGTTTAAAACCCTCAGGGATTTGATGATCCATTACTTCGTATGTGAAGCATAGTGGGTGTGCGCCGCCTCTGTACTGGGCTATATCACGACGTAGCTCCAATGAGTTTTGTCTACTGTGTTCGGCCCTACCGGATTTGTGTCCGGCGTGACGGTTATCGTCTCGAGTCGTGGGGCGCCCACGCGATCCGTAGATCGATCTTGTTTGCCTTGCCTTGTCCTCCAACTTATCTCACAGGTCTGGTGCATTTTCCCGTGCCTTGGTACGGGGTGCGGCTTGAGTGGAGGGCCGAGAGGCCTCTCTGTCGCGGCCACGAGGTGGCCGGTCGGCCGTATCAAGTGCTGGTGATGTAGGTTTAAGTGCTTCCTCCTCTAATCGGGGTAGCAACATGCGCTTTGGGTAGCTCTTGGAGGGGCGTTTGAGTTTATGCTCTTCGGCCGCAAGGACTTCAGTCCATCTGTCGACAAGAAAATCTTGATCAGCTCTAAGCTGTTGCTTTTTTTTCTTGAGGCTTCTTGCCGTGGCCATAAGCCTACGTTGAAAACGCTCTTGCTCGACGGGATCCTCTGGTACGATGAATTCGTCGTCGTCGAGGCTTGCCTCGTCTTCGGAGGGAGGCATATAATTATCGTCCTCGACCTCTCTGTCTGCCGCTCTCTCATGAGGGCCGGCTTCTCCATCCTCCTGTGCTGAATCTTGCTGGAGGGGGTTTTCTTCGGCACTCTCCGGAGTATTATTATCTCCCGTGCTGGAATCACCATATTTGCTTTGGTGGGATTTTGAGTGGCGCCGCTGACGCTGGCGCTTAGGCTATTTCTTGGAGGGGTCATCCTCCGCTGTTCCATCGCCATCTCCTTCTTTTGGGGTGTCCACCATGTATATGTCATATGACAAAGTGGCTTTCTAGGGCCCAAAAGGTGCTGGTTCTTCATCGTCTCCTGCATCGGCGTCCATACCGTCGATGTCTTCGGAGTCGAAGTCGAGCATGTTGGTTAAATCGTCGACAGTGGCTACAAAGTGGGTGGTGGGTGGGCTTTGAATTTCTTCATCGTCCGTATCCCAACCTTGCTGACCGTAGTCCGGCTAGGGCTCTCCTGATAAAGAGAGAGACTGTAGTGTCTTCAGAATATCGCCGAAAGGCGAGTGCTGAAAGATGTCCGCGACAGTAAACTCCATGATCGGCGCCCAATCAGATTCGATCGGCAGGGGCGCGGAGGGTTCGGAGTCCGGAGAGGAGTCCGGCTCCTTGGAGTCACGAGTCTCGCGGAGTGCGGGGCTGGTGTTCGGCTCGATCGCCGTTGGGATCGCAGCCCCGGAGGCGGCGTCCAACCACCCATCCTCGATCGGTGTAGTTGGCTCTGAATTAAGGGTCGAAGCCGATGCGGGTGCGGCCTCCAGGGCACTGTTCGGCGGCAGAGCTAGATCATGCTCGTCGTGACAGTGTGGCACGCTCGGCAGTGGCTCGAATCCGTCGAAGATCAAGTCCCCGCGGATGTCAGCCGTGTAGTTTTACCTTCCTGTAAGTGCATTTAGTGCCAACCCTAGTTGGTTTTGGAGTATTGATGACAAACCTAGTTGAGGGACTAATGTGTTTGTGAGAATTGCAGGATAACACAGGTAGAAGTCCCTCATTGATTCGGTTTTACTACCAGAGATGACCCCTAAAAATGTATGAAGACATTGAAGTCAAAGGTGGTATATGAAGATATTCACATTGAAGACTATGACAAGAGAAGACACGATATGAAGCCTATGGAGCTCGAAGACTTAGATCTTTCGTAGTTCTTTTTCTTTTGTGTTGAGTCATAGGAACCACCGTACTGTTAAGTGGGGTCCAGGAGAACCAGTCAGAATGACTAAAGTGATGCCTAAACCAAAAACCTATGTCTTCGAGTGAAGACAATGAGAGCGAATCTTGTCCAGAGTCGGACAAGTCAACTTTGCTTGTAGCCCAAGTAAAGTTGTCGTGTGAGTTTGAAATTTGACCGTTGGGACACGTGTCAGTTCCTTAGTGACCCAGGGTCATTTCGGACAAATCAGGTCAGGTTGCCAAGTGGCTATAAATAGCCCACCCCCTACAACCATAAACGGTTGGCTGCTCAGATTTTAGTGCACGGCTTTTGTCGTTTGAGAGCAACCCACCTCGAAACCTTTGAGAGAAAATTCCTAGCGAGGAGAAAGCCCTAACCACCTAGAGCTAGAGAAAATTGGGCATCACTTAAGTCTTCTTGTCTGTGTGATCTGAAGACTTATTACACTTGAGGACTGTGCATCCTCCAGACGGTTAGGCGTCGCGTTCAGAGCATCCAAGATACATTGTGGATTGCCAGTGAACGAAGTCTGTGAAGGTTTGGGAGTCTACCTTGAAGACTTACTAGAGTGATTGGGCAAGGACTATGTGACCTTAGCTCAAGGAGAATACGGTGAGGACTTGGTGTCCTGAGCTGCGTGTTCAGGACTGGGTGTCCGGGACTGTGTGTCCTAAGGTTTAAATACCTAGCTGCTCCAACCAGACGTACAGTTGTCACAGCAACTGGAACTGGTCCAACACATCATTGTCTTCAACGAGTCACTGGTTTCATCTTCACTTCCTTTTACTTACTGATTACTCATTGTGAAGTCATTGCATGTCTGTTCTATCTTTTGTCTTCACAATGTGAGTAAATGATCTGTTTGGCTTCATAACATCTTCCTACCTGATCCTTATTACACTACAGCTATTTGTCACTATGCTTTCACTCTGTTGATACTTGACCATGGCTTGCCTAGTGTAGTCTACCTTCCGCTGTATAGTAATAGGCATATCTCTACTGTTTGTCTTCATAACTTCCACGTTTTGAAGACTTTCATAAAAATCGCCTATTCACCCCCCCTCTAGTCGATATAACGCACTTTCAATTGGTATCAGAGCAAGGTGCTCCCTTGTTCTGTGTGATTCGGTTTAACCACCTGGAGTTTTAGCTATGTCGACTGCAGGGATAATTAAAGTCTCCGCTGCGTGTCCCGTCTTCGATGGAACTGAATATCCCTACTGGAAGAATAAGATGCGTATGCATCTTGAAGCCATTGACGTCGACCTATGGTATGTCGTCGAGAACGGCGTTCCCAAGGCTAGAGAAGGTGTCACTGCTGCTGATGTCAAGAAATTCGTTCAATTGGACTCTACTGCCAAGAACATCATCTGTGGTCATCTGACCAAAGGACAGTATGGCCGTGTAAGTGCTTTGAAGACATTCAAGCTGGTCTGGGACTGGCTCTCCAAGGTCAATGAAGGCATCTCAACCCAGAGAGATCAAAGAATCAGTGTCCTTCGCAATCTCTTCAACCGCTTCAAGCGAAATGACAATGAGAATGTCCAGCACACATTTGACCGACTCACTGACATCACAAATGAGCTTCAAGCCCTCGGCGCCACTGATATTACCAAACACGAAGTCGTCAAGACGCTGCTGAGATCACTTGATAGTTCGTTTGACATCCTGGCCCTGATGATCCAAGAACGTCCTGATTTCAAGACACTCGATCTGTCTGACATACTTGAGAGGCTCAATACACATGAGTTTCAGCTTTCGGAGAAAAGAGATATCTACGGTCCAAACTATGGGCGAACTCATGCCTTGAAGGCAAAAGCTGTCTCCTCATCTGAAGAAGAATCTGATAGCAGTTCTGATGATCCTGAAGACATTGGAAGGGAACTTGCTATGCTTGTCAAGAAGTTCCAAAAATTCACGAAGAAGAAAGGTTTCAGAAAGTCTTCCCGATCAAGTTCAAGGAATGATGAAGCTCCTGCTCATGACTACAAGAAGAAAACATGTCACAAGTGCAAGAAACTTGGCCACTTCATCTCTGAGTGTCCACAGTGGGACAATGAGAACAAAAAGAAGAAGAAGAGCAAGGAATATGACTCTGACGACAAGAAGAAGAAGAAGAAATACTCAAAGTCTTCTTCCAAGTCTTCCTCAAAGTCTTCATCACATAAGAAGAGCTCATCTGGCAAGGCACGTGCGTTTGTTGGCAAGGAAATGGATTCAGAGGAGGAGTCTGCTTCTGAGGAGGCGGAGGTGGAGTCTGAAGAGGAATCCGACTCAGGCATCGCAAGTCTGGCTACAACATACGTTGCCAAGTCCATCTTCAACACTGAAGACAATGACTTCATCACCGACATCGATGCAAATAACAAGGACTGCTCCGCTTCTACCTACTGCTTCATGGCACGCGGTGCCAAGGTAAACATACGTACTACTCACTATCAAACATCTAGTGACGATGACTCTGATTGTGTTTCAAAACCTAGCTACAAAACACTTGCTAAAATTGCAACTGAACAACAGAAAGCTATGGAACATATTCAAAAACTGTTAGACAGAAGCGATGATCTGTTGGGTGCTGAAATGACTCGATCTGAATCCTTAATTGAAGACATAAAAAATCTTCACGTTAAATATCAGGAACTTGAAAATCGTCATGGAACTCTCTCAACAACTCATGAAAGCTTTCCTATGATTATCTTCAAAGGAAGCAAGATCTTGAGAAATTGAGAGCGGTTCATGAAGATCTTCAAACGGAAAACGAGTCACTTCGCGCCAAACAGATCAGTCCCGCTCAGGAAGGATTTGAACCACCATGTCTTAAATGCATTGAGCGTGATAATGCTACTTCTGTTGCTGAATGCTCTACTGCTACTGCTGTTGCAATATCTTCAACTGTTGATGCGGTAACTAACCCCTCTGTTGAGGATACCACCGCTATTGCTGATGAGAATGCTAGGTTGAAGACATTGCTTGAAACAGGGATGTACAAAAGTCTTCAAGGGCATCAGACACTATGTGATGTCCTCAAAAAGCAGATTCTGAACCGAAACCCTAGGAAAGAGGGTGTTGGGTTCGTAAGGAAAATGAATGCAGATGGCTCTTACTGGAAACCTGAGCAGTACCCCAAAACCATGTGGGTTGCTGCAAAGGAACCTTCAGCAGATCCATCCAATCTAACTGGCTGCACTTGTGCTAACCCCATTATCATTGATGAATCCTTTGATGCAAACTATATACTGTTTAAGAATCAGAATGGTGAAGTGTTTGCCAGGTACATTGGTACTAACTGCAGGAATGGACCGCCTATGAAGAAGATCTGGGTTCCGAAAAAGTGTCTGGAAAATCTTCCTGTGAATGTCTTCATGACACCTCACTTGAAGAAGACAAACCTCAGACCAAAGGCTTCATACGGTCCAAAGGCTTCATACAAACAGAGGACTCACCTGAGTCGCACTAACGCAAATGTTTTGCAGGGAGACCACACTCAGTCATATGAATATGAGAGCGGTTCATCAAACCGCTATGTTCATAAGACCAAGAACTATTCTGCTTATTCTTATGAGTACTATTGTCCACCTGCAAGACTGTTTGCTAAGGCTTCAAAGCCAAAATTCTCAGATGCTGCACTTAGACTTATTGCTTCTAAGCCACCCTTGAAGATGTGGGTGGTTAAGAAGGCTTAACTCTCTTTTGCAGGGAATGGTCTCCAGCAGAAAACCAAAATCATCTAACGCTATTGCTGGGGACCTTAAACATCTTGTAGGGCGCAAGATCAAATGCCCAAATGGTCTTACTATGTACTTCGTACCTGAATCGCTTGCTACTCTCCCTATTAGTCCTAACCTGGATCTAAGCTTTCATAACCCACTGGTTCGTCAAATGTTTTTGCTTCACAATGCTCTTGGTGAAGCCTATCCCCCTAACTGCATTGTAGGGTACAACACCAGCGTCTTCAGAATGGATTATTGACAGTGGGTGTACAAATCACATGACTGGCAAAAGAAGTCTTCTTATGGACTCAACCTTACGTCCATCCGACAAGAGTCACATCACATTTGCTGACACTGGTAAAAGTAAGGTATTGGGTCTAGGTAGAGTTGCAATCTCAAGGGATCAACACATGGATAAAGTCATGCTTGTTGAATCCCTTGGCTTCAACTTAATGTCTGTCTCAATGCTTTGCGATTTGAACATGATCGTAATGTTTGGAAAATATCGTTGCCTTGTACTAATGGAATCTGACAAGTCTCTAGTGTTTGAAGGGTATCGAAAAGATGATATGTACGTGGTAGATTTCTCAGCAGGGCCACAGCTTGCAGTATGTCTTCTAGCAAAGGCTTCAGAATGCTGGCTATGGCATCGGAGGCTTGGACATGCTGGCATGAGGAACCTCCACACCCTCGCGAAGAAGAAGCATGTCATAGGCATCGAGGGCGTCAAGTTCAAGAAAGACCATTTATGCGGTGCCTGTGAAGCAGGGAAAATGATGAGGACCAAACATCCCTCGAAGACAATCATGACTACTACTCAACCCTTCGAACTGCTCCACATGGATCTTTTCGGTCCCACTCATTACTCAACTCTAACTACTACTGCTTGCCTCTATGGCTTCGTTATTTTTGATGATTATTCTATACTTGGGTGCACATAATCCTTTACAAGACTGAAGTGCAGGATGTCTTCAGACGCTTCGCCAATCGTGCTATGAACAATTTTGGCGCCAAGATAAAGCACATCAGAAGTGACAATGGCACTGAATTCAAGAACACTGGCCTTGATACATACCTTGATACCTTGGGCATCACACATGAATTCTCAGCCCCGTACACGCCACAGCAGAATGGCGTCGTCGAACGCAAGAACAGAACACTAATTGAGATGGCCAGAACGATGCTAGATGAATACAAGACTCCAAGAAAATTCTGGCCCGAAGCCATTGATACTGCATGTCATACAATCAATCGTGTTTATCTTCACAAGCTACTGAACAAGACATCTTATGAGCTCCTTACTGGCAAAAAGCCAAATGTCAGTTACTTCAGAGTATTTGGCGCAAGGTGCTGGATCAAGGACCCACATCACACCTCAAAATTTGCACCAAAAGCACATGAGGGTTTTATGCTTGGATATGGAAAGGATTCGCACTCCTACAGAGTCTTCAATCTCTTTCATTACAAAGTGGTTGAAACAGTGGATGTGCGGTTCGATGAGACCAACGGATCACAAAGAGAGCAGCTGCCAAGTGTGCTAGATGAAGTTCCATCCAATGAATCAATCAAGCTAATGGGAACTGGAGAGATTATACCTTCTGAAGCTCATCCTGAAGAAGAACTTATCATTTCAGCACCTGATCAACATGAAGACATTGCTCAGCCTGAAGACATTCCTTCCAACAACGACAGTGAATAGCAAGAGCAAAGTCTTCGCCCTGTACATCCTCGCGTTGCCAATGAAGTGCAGATTGAAAGAATAATTGATAGCATCAATGCACCTGGTCCACTCACTCGTTCAAGGGCAACTCAGCTAGCAAATTTCTGTGGGCACTTCGCATTCGTCTCAATATCAGAACCCAAGAAAGTTGAAGAAGCCTTCATGGAACCTGAATGGATTCAAGCTATGCAAGAAGAGCTTCAACAGTTTGAGCTGAATAATGTATGGGAACTGGTTAAGCGTCCTGATCCACGGAAGCACAACATAATAGGCACCAAATGGATATACCGCAACAAGCAAGATGAGCATGGTCAAGTTGTCAGAAACAAAGCTCGTCTCGTTGCTCAAGGATATACTCAAGTGGAAGGCATTGACTTCGATGAAACATTTGCTCCTGTGGCTAGGCTTGAAGCCATACGCATACTGCTAGCCTATGCAAATCATCATAACATACTTCTATATCAAATGGATGTGAAGAGTGCCTTTCTCAATGGCAAGATTGAAGAAGAAGTGTATGTTGCACAACCGCCTGGCTTTGAAAATCCAAAACATCCTGACATGGTATACAAGCTCAACAAGGCACTGTATGGCCTCAAACAAGCCCCTAGGGCCTGGTATGACACACTCAAATACTTCCTGAAGAGCAATGGCTTCATACCTGGTTCCCTAGATCCCACTCTTTTCACGAAGACATATGATGGTGAACTGTTTGTGTGCCAAATATATGTGGATGACATTATCTTCGGCTGCACCAATCAGAAGTACAGTGAAGAGTTTGGATATATGATGCAAGAGCAATATCAGATGTCCATGATGGGGGAGCTGAAGTTCTTCCTTGGTCTTCAAATACGACAACAACGCAATGGCATCTTCATATCTCAAGAGAAGTATCTCAAAGATTGCCTGAAGAATTTCGGTATGCAAGACTGCAAAGGCTTCACAACACCAATGCCAGCCAAACATCATCTGGGTCCTGACGACAATGGTAAAGAGTTCGATCAAAAGGTATACCGCTCCATGATTGGTTCTTTACTTTATTTATGTGCATCTAGGCCAGATATTATGCTTAGTGTTTGCATGTGTGCTCGATTTCAAGCGGCAGCAAAGGAGTCGCATCACTTAGCTATGAAGTGAATTCTTCGATATTTGGCTCACACCCCAACTCTAGGATTATGGTATCCAAAGGGCTCAGAGTTTGATTTGGTTGGATTCTCGGATGCTGATTATGCTGGTGACAAAGTTGATCGCAAGTCTACATCAGGCACATGTCACTTTCTGGGACGATCACTTGTATGTTGGTCTTCAAAGAAGAAGAACTGTGTATCTCTCTCCATTGCTGAATCTGAATACATTGCTGCTGGATCTTGCTGCGCTCAGCTTCTATGGATGAAGCAAACACTCAAGGACTATGGCATTCATTTGAAGCAAGTGCCACTTTACCGCGACAACAAAAGCGCCATCAAGATTGCCAACAACCCAGTTCAGCACTCGAAGACAAAGCACATTGAAATTCGTCATCACTTTCTCAGAGATCATGTTGTGAAGGAAGACATTGATATCATACACGTCAACACTGAAGAGCAATTGGCAGATATCTTCACCAAGCCCTTGGATGAGAAGAGGTTTTGCAAGTTACGGTGTGAGCTAAATATCCTGGAATCCTCAAATGTCTTGTGATCAGGCACACATCCTAACCCTTATGCATATTGATGACTTAGATGTGCAACACACGAAGTGAAGTATATTTTCAATCAATGAAGACATACATTCTAAGTGTGAATACATTAATGTGGAATTTGACTTCGGAGCGCCACGATAATTGTGCGCCATGTCTGGATCTAATACTTCCTATACGGTGGGTAACGCCACCACCAAACGTTCTATTTTGAAGTGTTTCTCTCATGGCGTTACCTTGCAATGTCTTCACATTTGGTTTGGCTTCGAACTCAACATATTTTCACGATTATCTTCACTATGTTGACTATATATATATATATATATATATGCTAGTGTTCTGTCCTCTACAACATTCACTTATAGCTATGTCTTCGTGTCGAATCTTTTGAACTAAGTGAATGTGATCGGACCCCAAACTTCTCTATGCTTTCTATCTCAAACTCTATCTCTCTAAGTCATATGCATTCTATTGAAACTGTCGAATGTCTTCACTGCATCCTTGTCAGCAGAAGATATAGAGACAACCATAAAGTCCATTTTCAATGCTCATTCCTCCACATAAAATCCGGAGAAGTAGGAACGACCACCCGACAATCCACGCATGCGTGGGACGTGGAACAAACCCCAAACTTCCGCAAACTGGCCATGCGTTCCTCAGATGCGAATCGCCAGGGGCACTTGTGTAATAGCACAGTGCCGCCATTGTGCCTATAAATACACACTCACAGCGGTAACTATCTCTTCTTCCACCCTCGCACGAACTCTAGCGCCACCGCTAGCTCTCGACGACGCCGGCGACGAAGCGCTTCGCTGCCGCAACCTCTCCGACGCCGTCTTCACGCCGACCGCGGACATCGTCCTCTCCGCCGTCGCCGTAGGTCTCCTCCGTCGCCAAGTTAGGGCACGGACGAGTGAACTGCTCGGCCTCATCTCTCGCTCCGTCTAGCAGTTCTCAGTGTGGTAAATAAAACTGCCTTTTTACAGCACCGTTGATCCTATTGATCTGTCACTTTCTACCACAAGAAGTTTCTGTTCACACAAGCTAGATCTCTCTCAAACTGCATCTCATAACATGCCTAGTATATTCACTTGTGCTTCACAAAGTAGTTAGATTCCTCACTTGTACTGATTTGTGGATTCGTACAAATCTGGAACCAACTTCTTATCTATGAGTGAATGTCTTCGCACGATGAGGTCAATGTCTTCTAAACTGATTTATCTTCAAAATCTTCTGAGAATGCATATGACCTCTTCCCCTTCCCTCGCACCTTAATGCTGTCACAGGTACATGTCCGTGGGAGAATCCTTTGGTTCTCATAGTATGCATTCATTTGCAGAATTCCTGCAGCATCACATAAATTCTCCTGAAGCCAGTTCCTGTTGGTCCAGCAAGAGAAAGCCTTTGAAGCCTTTGAACGTCTTGAAGCCTTTCAAGTTAAAGTTTATGGCTTCAAAGAAAGTAGCAAGGAAGGGGGGCAGACAACGTCGTGGCGGAACATCCAAAGATCTGCCTGATGAACTCGCAGAAATGTATAAGACAGATCCTGAAGAGGATTATGGTCAGCGCAAGACCCAAATCCAATGGATTCGACGCTATTGGGCAGAACAATGGTTCAAGTACCGCTTCACAACCCAAGAGTATGCTGAGAAAAGCACCATCAAAAGACCGTGGGGAGACATCTTATACAAGAATCTCCAACCCAAGTCCAGAGATGAAGCTATTGCCCAAAGCTTCTATCCATGCATGGTTCGTGGGCCACAGCCTGATGATGCACATCCGTTGTCACTACTCTGGTGTCGTGACGACAATTTGTTCAAGCGCAACTTCCAGTTTGCCCAAAACTCAGCGAAGCAGAACAAGAAGAAATTTGGGTTAGACTTCAACCCTGGTCCCTCAGCACCAAGGGCAGATGGCACACGAGAAGCAGAACCCAATGTCATCCTTGAAGGCCTCATCACCTACATCTTGGTTCAAGGGACTGCAGTGAATGAGCCTGAAGCTGACACTGAGTCTGATGAAGCGCCTGCAGTACCAAAGCCAAAGCTGTCGAAGAAGTCAAAAGCTTCAAAGCCGGCCCCTTCACCGAAAATCTCAAGGGCGAAGCCATTGGCAACTGCACCTCCTGAAGACAGTGTGCCGTCTGAAGAAGTATCCCGCGTCTCCAAGCCCCAGAAGGCCAAGATGCCTCTGTCTCACACTGGCAAAGAGCTCACAGCTGCTGCCATCCTGCGCAGTGAAGCCATTGATCTGTCAAGTGATGAAGATCTTGGAGATGACGCTCTTGAGCAACTCATCAAGAGCAAAGAAGAAGCAGAAATCTTCAACAATCTGCCTCTCTTTGATGTCGCCATCATCCACAACTTCATTGACGAGTGGTTTGCCACACCAAACATCAGCTTTGAAGATCTACAGCTGCCCGTTGGCCTCAGCGTCGCCTTCTAAGGCGCTATTGCTTCAGAACTTGCTATTGCCCAGCACATTGTTGAACTGAAGCAGAAAATTGATCATGAAAAGGCTCAGTTCAAGAAGCATATGGCCAAGCTCAGCATGCAAGAAGTGAAGAGCTTCAAGATCATGTTGCATGAGCTAAAGGAAAACTTTCTGAAGAAGCGTGCAGAAGCTCAGGGTTCACGTGAGCGGATGAAGTCTCTGGCTGACAGATGTGTGCAAGCCTACAATGAGGCTGAGAAGCGCAAGGCACTTGGGCGTCCTGGCATCGGCCCCAAGATGGCCGCAAAGAAAAAGAAGAAGACTGTTCCAGCTGAACCAAAGGCACCAAGGCAGGAAGCAGTTCCGCTTGTCTTCCCAACTGCAACGACTGGCTCGAAGCCAAAGAGCCGGTCAACCTCTTCAGAGCTCAAGAAGACGAGAACTGCAGAGGCTGAAGCCAGGAAGAGGAAACACTCTGAAGCCTCTCCTTCTGCCCCCACTCAGAAAAAGCGAAAGATCAAGAAAGCTCGGGCTGCTCCCACAGAGCCCTTGATAGTTGAACCCATTTCTATGGTTCATCCTGACGCAGAACGTCAACTGACGGTTCATGAGCCTGCTTCCACAGGGGCTCCTGAAGCTGAAGACATTCCAGCAGCGGATCCCATCGCTGCTGAAGACATTGGTCATCATGACAATGTAGAAGATGATGCAGCCCTTCCTCAGTTAGAACACAGCGAACTCATCAGCGTTGGTCGTCCACTGACGCCAATTGCACAAGATGCTTCATGGGCGGATCGCCCTCAAGAGGAAGAAGACTATGAGGCCCAGCCCACTCCAACCCCACAGGCGTCGTCTGCGTTCCGCAGGCTTCGCAAAGGTCCAAGGCCTCAAGTCTATGCTGAAGACATTCCGGCTGCATCAGCCGCAGAAGAAGCACCACAAGAGCCCACTCCTCTGCTCCACCAAGAAGCAATTCTCCAGGAGAACGTGCTTGTGACCGACCCTCCAGCTAGTCAAGCGAAGGATGGAAATGTTGAGGCTGCCACAACCAATAACGAAGCTAATGTGGAGCCCTCCCCAGCAAAAGCTTCAGAAGACAGCGAAGCCACTGAACCCACAACTTCTGTTCCTGAGTCTGCTGCAGGTCCACAATTCAACTATCATGTTGAGCACAGGCCTCAGGTCCAGAAGCCAATCCCCAGACTGCCAAGGTTTCCAGGTCCTGCATCAGCACCTGGTTCCTTCAACATCAATAGCTTCAAGACAGATAATACTTTCTTCAATAGCTCCAAGAACCCCTATTCAAGGGAAAGGATTTCATCAGATAGGTTCTGGAGCTATCCTCAGCGCAGCTACTACTCTTGCATACTGTACAACCAAGGTCGCATTTTCCCGCACAAGCGCCTTGATGTTGAAGCTATTGCTGGTCTGCCCTGTCTAGAGGAAGCGTTGGATTGCTTCAAACAAGTGGGTCTGCTACCGTTTGTTACTGATGAAGAGCATTGGAACGAAGAGCTCCTGCTACAATTCTATGCCACACTACACATCAAAGGATACAACAGAGATCCGAAGACTTGGGTCCTGGAGTGGATGACCAGCAACGTTCATCACGAAGCCAATGCATTTGATATCATTGAGCTCACTGGCCTGCCCACTCCAGGCGAATTCTTCGAGCAAGGCTGTCGGCTACACACTGAAGCTATTGAGAGCATATTTCAGAGGCCTGAACCGAATATGAGTCAGATGCTCTCCATGATGAAGCCATTGCCCCACGATGCTCCTTATCCCACAGAGTTCTTCGTTGAAGACCTTGAGTACCTGCCCAGGACCATCTATCACATCATCCAGCAGACTCTCTGGCCCATTAAAGGACACTCTCCAAATGCCAAGATCGAGGGTGCAATGAAGACTCTGATATTCTATATCCTTCATGGCAAATGCTTCAACGCACAGGATTTCTTCATACGCCAACTAGCTACATCAGGCTCAGATCTGTTTGGTTTAAAGTTCTATGCTCCTTGGGTGATGAGGCTGATCAAACTTCACTCTGCCATCTCATATCAGCCCTCAGCCCGCAACCATCGGATCTTCTTGCCTGATGTGGATACCTCTGCTGAAGCCATCTATCCTGAACCTGCCAAGCAACCTCTGAGTCTTCAGAATGCAGAACACCAGAGCTTCACTCAAAACGTTGAAGGTGTTGAAGCCATCTCCAGGGTGTATCCTTTGGCTGGCACTACACGTGCACCACACCCTGCTTCAACTGAAGCCACTGACAGTGCCACTGCTTCAAGACCCAAGAAGCGCACTCGTGTTCTCAACGACCGAGAGCTTCTTGTGGCCCTTCATCAAAAGCAGGATAGGCATCATGACTGGTTGAAGAGACAGATGAAAAGCCTCTTGGTGGATGTAAATCGCATCCGAAATCTTGCCACCAAGAACGCTTTCGTTGCCCATGAAACCTGTCGCCGCACATGAAAAGGGCTAACGATGATGCTTTCTGAAGCTGATCTTCAAGAGGATGGCTTCACTGAGAGATTCAAGTTTGACTCCACACCTCCTCGAAGAGCTGTGCTGCTGGGAACTCCATCCCTTGAAGACTCTGAGTTCTCTTCCTCTGCTGCCACAGTCACTGCCAGAATTATTGAGGAAGAAGACGATGCTACTTCACCACCACCTGCTTCAGCACCTCCAAGCTCTTCTGCACCGCCAAACAACATCAACAACCCTGCTGCTTCACCTACTCCTCATGGGAACGAGTAGAGACTCTATGTCTTCAAACCTTTTTGGTCATTACTGACAAAAGGGGGAGAAGCATATGAGATTGATAGTCTTCAAGCGGGTTCATATGGGCGGGTGTCTTATATTTTGCTTCGTGCTTACAACTCTCGTTTTTGCTACAATTGGTTCTTATGAGTTGTAACACTTAAACCAGATGGTCGTCTGCTACTTGTTTGCCACCTTATTTTGCGAAGATAAATTCCGCATGTGCGACGATAAATTCCGCACTTAGCTCATTCTGCAGACGTCCATTTTCCATTATGCATGTCATTATCTTCATATACTTTCACATGCATAGTGGATTGTCATCATAAGCTGAAGTGGATCTCCACAAGTACAACCTGCCATGTGCGTTTGCATTCCAAAAGCAAATTAACTTATATGCACATCTTCAGGGGGAGCCCTTGCAACTTATGAAGACAATTCCTTATCTTTTACAAATTCACAGATTATATTCCCCGTTGAAAACTTCAACTAGTTTGTCATCAATCACCAAAAAGGGGGAGATTGTAAGTGCATCTAGTGCCACCCCTAGTTGGTTTTGGAGTATTGACGACAAACCTAGTTGAGGGACTAATGTGTTTGTGAGAATTGCAGGATAACACAGGTAGAAGTCCCTCATTGATTTGGTTTTACTACCAGAGATGACCCCTAAAAATGTATGAAGACATTGAAGTCAAAGGTGGTATATGAAGATATTCACATTGAAGACTATGACAAGAGAAGACACGATATGAAGCCTATGGAGCTCGAAGACTTAGATCTTTTGTAGTTCTTTTTCTTTTGTGTTGAGTCATAGGAACCACCGTACTGTTAAGTGGGGTCCAGAAGAACCAGTCAGAATGATTGAAGTGATGCCTAAACCAAAAACCTATGTCTTCGAGTGAAGACAATGAGAGCGAATCTTGTACAGAGTCGGACAAGTCAACTTTGCTTGTAGCCCAAGTAAAGTTGTCGTGTGAGTTTGAAATCTGACCGTTGGGACACGTGTCAGTTCCTTAGTGACCCAGGGTCATTTCAGACAAATCAGGTCGGGTTGCCAAGTGGCTATAAATAGCCCACCCCCTACAACCATAAACGGTTGGCTGCTCAGATTTCAGTGCACGGCTTTTGTCGTTTGAGAGCAACCCACCTCGAAACCTTTGAGAGAAAATTCCTAGCGAGGAGAAAGCCCTAACCACCCAGAGCCAGAGAAAATTGGGCATCACTTAAGTCTTCTTGTCTGTGTGATCTGAAGACTTATTACACTTGAGGACTGTGCATCCTCCAGACGGTTAGGCGTCGCGTTCAGAGCATCCAAGAGACATTGTGGATTGCCAGTGAACGAATTCTGTGAAGGTTTGGGAGTCTACCTTGAAGACTTACCAGAGTGATTGGGCGAGGACTATGTGACCTTAGCTCAAGGAGAATACGGTGAGGACTTGGTGTCCTGAGCTGCGTGTTCAGGACTGGGTGTCCGGGACTGTGTGTCCTAAGGTTTAAATACCTAGCCGCTCCAACCAGACGTACAGTTGTCACAGCAACTGGAACTGGTCCAACACATCATTGTCTTCAACGAGTCACTGGTTTCATCTTCACTTCCTTTTACTTACTGATTACTCATTGTGAAGTCATTGCATGTCTGTTCTATCTTTTGTCTTCACAACGTGAGTAAATGATCTGTTTGGCTTCATAACATCTTCCTACCTAATCCTTATTACACTACAGCTATTTGTCACTGTGCTTTCACTCTGTTGATACTTGACCATGGCTTGCCTAGTGTAGTCTACCTTCCGCTGCATAGTAATAGGCATATCTCTACTGTTTGTCTTCATAACTTCCACGTTTTGAAGACTTCCATAAAAATCGCCTATTCACCCCCCTCTAGTCGATATAACGCACTTTCACTTCCAAATCTGACCTGACGGCCAGGGGCATAGCTTTCGATCTGCTCCAGATGGCCAAGTGAATTGGCCCGTAGTGCGAAGCCGCCGAAGACGAAGATCTGTCCGGGGAGGAAGGTCTCACCCTGGACTGCATCGCTATTGATGATCTTAGGAGCCATCAAGCCTAACGGCGACGACACAGAGGAACTCTCAATGAAAGCACCAATGTCGGTGTCAAAACCGACGGATCTCGGGTAGGGGGTCCCGAACTGTGCGTCTAGGCCGGATGGTAACAGGAGGCAAGGGACACGAAGTTTTACCCAGGTTCGGGCCCTCTTGATGGAGGTAAAACCCTACGTCCTGCTTGATTAATATTGATGATGTGGGTAGTACAAGAGTAGATCTACCACGAGATCAGAGAGGCTAAACCCTAGAAGCTAGCCTATGGTATGATTGTTGTTCTGTATGTTGTCCTATGGACTAAAACCCTCCGGTTTATATAGACACCGGAGAGGGTTAGGGTTACACAAAGTCGGTTACAATGGTAGGAGATCCACATATCCGTATCGCCAAGCTTGCCTTCCACGCCAAGGAAAGTCCCTCCCGGACACGGGACGAAGTCTTCAATCTTGTACCTTCATAGTCCAGGAGTCCGGCTGAAGGTATAGTCCGGCCATCCGGACACCCCCTAATCCAGGACTCCCTCACCCACCGTAATACTTATCCATCATATTAATCTCCCGTTAACAAGCTATTTTTAGTGCCGTTTTTATTTTTCTTTATTTACTTTGCATCTTTATCATAAAAATACCAAAAATATTATCTTATCATATCTATCAGATCTCACTTTCGTAAGTGACTGTGAAGGGATTGACAACCCCTTTATTGCTTTGGTTGAGAGGATTTTATTTGTTTGTGTAGGTGCGAGGGACTCATGCGTGGCCTCCTACTGGATTGATACCTTGGTTCTCAAAAACTGAGGGAAATACTTACGCTACTTTGCTGCATCGCCCTTTCCTCTTCAAGGGAAAACCAACGCAGTGCTCAAGAGGTAGCAAGAAGGATTTCTGTCGCCGTTGCCGGGGAGTCTACGCAAAAGTCAACATACCAGGTACCCATCATAAACCCTTATCTCCCGCATTACATTATTTGCCATTTGCCTCTCATTTTCCTCTCCCCCACTTCACCCTTGCCATTTTATTCGCCCTCTCTCTTTTCCGTTCGCCTCTTTTTCGCTCGCTTCTTGTTTGGTCATGTGTTGGATTGCTTGCTTGTCGTTATGGCTAGCCCCCTATCTTCTCCGTTGTCTCCCGAAAATGAAGTTCTTAATTTTAAGCAAAGGGAAGGATAAAATCTAAAAGACGCTTGGTATAGAATTTGCAATGCTCAAAATAGATATACCAGGAAGCAATCTACTTCCGTTCTTCTCCGCAATTTTTATGTAGGCGCTACTCCTTGGTACAGATATATCCTTGATACCATTACTGGAGGGAATTTCTTGGGTAGCCATACTTTTGATTCTTATAATGCTATGATAGATTTGTTTGGCTCACCCCCTCTTTTGGTTAATGGAACTATGTTAACTTTGGAGCATGTAATGCAAAGACTTGAAATTATTGAAAATAAAGTTGCTACCTTAGAGTTAATTGAAAATTTGGATAAAAAGATCCACAATGAAATTACCCAATATGGATCTAGAGTAGGAGTCACTTTGAAAAATATTAAGGAGAAGGAACCCATAGTTAATGAAAGAATAAATCAGGATTCTACTAGAATCGATAAACTTGAGGGTATCATTACCAACTTGGGAACCGCTTTTTCTTTTGTAAAGAATAATCCAAGTCCACCAACTAAAATTGCCAAGCTTATGTATGTTCCTAAAAATAAGGGTGAATCCTCTAGCAAGGAAACTACGGATCTCAAATCTATAAGTATTCATCCCAATCTTTTTGCTATCATTAAGGAACCATTTGCTACAAATGAATTTTTCGATTTTGTGCCTAGAAGTTTGATAATTAATAAAAATAAAGAAACTCCTAAGGGTGATAGATGTCTCATTAAAGAATTGCCTGCCAAAGATGGCAATACCTAGATCCATCTTCGCTTTTATGCCTAGCTAGGGGCGTTAAACGATAGCGCTTGTTGGGAGGCAACCCAATTTTATTCCATGCTTTTTGCTCCTGTTAAGTAATAAATAATTTATCTAGACTCTATTTTGGTTGTGTTTTTTGTGTTTAATTAGTGTTTGTGCCAAGTAAAACTGTTGAAAACACTTGGGGAAAGCCTTTTTGATCTTGCTGTAAAAAACAGAAACTTTAGCACTCACGAGAATTGCTGCCATTTTTATTTGGAAAGTGCTATTTAGTTAATTCTTTTTGTAGATGATTAATAGATAAATTCCTCACGTCCAGAAATTTATTTTAGAATTTTTGGGGTTCCATAAGTTTGTGTTAGCTACAGATTACTACAGACTGTTCTGTTTTTGACAGATTCTGTTTTTCGTGTGTTGTTTGCTTATTTTGATGAATCTATGGCTAGTAAAATAGTTTATAAACCATAGAGAAGTTGGAATACAGTAGGTTTAACACCAATATAAATCAAGAATGAGTTCATTACAGTACCTTGAAGTGGTGTTTTGTTTTCTTTCACTAACGGAGCTCACGGGATTTTCTATTTTGAGTTTTGTGTTGTGAAGTTTTCAAGTTTTGGGTTAAGTTTTGATGGATTATGGAACAAGGAGTGGCAGGAGCCTAAGCTTGGGGATGCCCATGGCACCCCAAGGTAAAATTCAAGGACACCCAAAAGCCTAAGCTTGGGGATGCCTCGGAAGGCATCCCCTCTTTTGTCTTCGTCTATCGGTAACTTTACTTGGAGCTATATTTTTATTCACCACATGATATGTGTTTTTCTTGGAGCGTCTTGTATTATTTGAGTCTTTGCCTTTTAGTTTACCACAATCATCCTTGCTGTACACACCTTTTGAGAGAGACTCACATGATTTTAAAATTGTTAGAATACTCTATGTGCTTCACTTATATCTTTTGAGTTATATAGTTTTTGCTCTAGTGCTTCACTTATATCTTTTAGAGCACGGTGGTGGATTTGTTTTATAGAAACTATTGTTCTCTCATGCTTCACTTAGATTATTTTGAGAGTCCTACAAAACAGCATGGTAATTTGCTTTAATTATGATAGGCATTCAAGATTAAAAAAAATCTCATGAGTGTGTTGAATACTATGAGAAGTTTGATACTTGATAATTGTTTTGAGATATGGAGATGGTGATATTAGAGTCATGATACTTGAGTAGTTGTGAATTTGAGGAATACTTGTGTTGAAGTTTGTGATTCCCGTAGCATGCACGTATGGTGAACCGTTATGTGATGAAGTCGGAGCATGATTTATTTATTGATTGCCTTCCTTAAGAGTGGCGGTCGGGGACGAGCGATGGTCTTTTCCTAGTAATCTATCCCCCTAGGAGCATGCGCGTAATACTTTGTTTCGATAACTAATAGATTTTTGCAATAAGTATGTGAGTTCTTTATGACTAATGTTGAGTCCATGGATTATACGCACTCTCACCCTTCCACCATTGCTAGCCTCTCTAATACCGCGCACTTTTCACCGGTATCATATACCCACCATATACCTTCCTCAAAACAGCCACCATACCTACCTATTATGGCATTTCCATAGCCATTCCGAGATATATTGCCATGAAACTTTCCACCGTTCCGTTTACTATGACACGCTCCATCATTGTCATTGCTTTGCATGATCATGTAGTTGACATTGCATTTGTGGCAAAGCCACCGTTCATAATTCTTTCATACATGTCACTCTTGATTCATTGCATATCCTGGTATACCGCTGGAGGCATTCACATAGAGTCATATTTTGTTATAAGTACTGAGTTGTAATTGTTGAGTTGTAAGTAAATAAAAGTGTGATGATAATCATTTTTAGAGCATTGTCCCAAGTGAGGAAAGGAAGATGGAGACTATAATTCCCCCACAAGTCAGGATGAGACTCTGGACTAAAAAAAAGGAGAGGCCATGAAAAAAAAGAGAAAAGGCCTAATAAAAAATGAGAGAAAAAGAGAGAAGGGACAATGCTACTATCCTTTTACCACACTTGTGCTTCAAAGTAGCACCATGATCTTCATGATAGAGAGTCCCGTATGATATCACGTCCATATACTAGTGGGAATTTTTCATTATAGAACTTGGCTTGTATATTCCAATGATGGGCTTCCTCAAAATGCCCTAGGTCTTCATGAGCAAGCGAGTTGGATGCACACCCACTTAGTTCCTTTTGTTGAGCTTTCATATACTTATAGCTCTAGTGCATCCGTTGCATGGCAATCTGATACGTCTCCAATGTATCTATAATTTTTGATTGCTCCATGCTATATTATCTACTGTTTTTGATGTTTATGGGCTTTATTATACACTTTTATATCATTTTTTGGGACTAACCTATTAACCCAGAGCCCAGTGCCAGTTTATATTTTTTACCTTGTTTTAGAATATCGCAGAAAAGGAAAACCAACCGGAGTCCAATTGACCTGAAACTTCACGGAACTTATTTTTGGATCAGAAGAAGCCCGGGAGACTTGGAGTCTATGTCAAGGAAGCTTCGAGGAGGCCACGAGGTAGGGGGCGCACCCACACCCCTGGGCGCGCCCTCCACCCTCGTGGGCCCCTCGTGGCCCCCCTGACGTACTTCTTCCGCCTATATATCTCCATATACCCTAAAACGATCGAAGAGCACAATAGATCAGGAGTTCCGCCGCCAGAAGCCTCCGTAGCCACCGAAAGCCAATCTAGACCCATTCCGGCACCCTGTCGGAGGGGGAATCCCTCTCCGGTGGCCATCTTCATCATCCCGGTGCTCTCCATGACGAGGAGGGAGTAGTTCTCCCTCAGGGCTGAGGGTATGTACCAGTAGCTATGTGTTTGATCTCTCTCTCTCTCTCGTGTTCTTGAGGTGATACGATCTTGATGTATCGCGAACTTTGCTATTATATTTGGATCCTATGATGTTTTCTCCCCCCTCTACTCTCTTGTAATGGATTGAGTTTCCCCTTTGAAGTTATCTTCTCGGATTGAGTCTTTAAAGATTTGAGAACACTTGATGTATGTCTTGCCGTGCGTATCTGTGGTGACAATGGGATATCATGTGATTTACTTGATGTATGTTTTGGTGATCAACTTGCGGGTTCCTCCCATGAACCTATGCATAGGGGTTGGCACACGTTTTCATCATGATTCTCTGATAGAAACTTTGGGGCACTCTTTGAGGTTCTATGTGTTGGTTGAATAGATGAATCTGAGATTGTGTGATGCATATGGTATAATCATACCCACGGATACTTGAGGTGACATTGGAGTATCTAGGTGACATTAGGGTTTTGGTTGATTTGTGTCTTAAGGTGTTATTCTAGTACGAACTCTAGGGCGGTTTGTGACACTTATAGGAATATCCCAACGGATTGATTGGAAAGAATAACTTTGAGGTGGTTTCGTACCCTACCATAATCTCTTCGTTTGTTCTCCGCTATTAGTGACTTTGGAGTGACTCTTTGTTGCATGTTGAGGGTTAGTTATATGATCCAATTATGTTATTATTGTTGAGGGAACTTGCACTAGTGAAAGTATGAACCCTAGGCCTTGTTTCCTATCATTGCAATACCGTTTATGCTCACTTTTATCATTAGTTACCTTGCTGTTTTTATATTTTCAGATTACAAAAACCTATCTACTATCCATATACCACTTGTATCACCATCTCTTCGCCGAACTAGTGCACCTATACAATTTACCATTGTATTGGGTGTGTTGGGGACACAAGAGACTCTTTGTTATTTGGTTGCAGGGTTGCTTGAGAGAGACCATCTTCATCCTACGCCTCCCACGGATTGATAAACCTTAGGTCATCCACTTAAGGGAAATTTGCTACTGTCCTACAAACCTCTGCACTTGGAGGCCCAACAACATCTACAAGAAGAAGGTTGTGTAGTAGACATCAAGCTCTTTTCTGGCGCCGTTGCCGGGGAGGTGAGTGCTTGAAGGTATATCTTTAGATCTTGCAATCGAGTCTTTTAGTTTCTTGTTTTATCGCGAGTTTATTTTATAAAGGAAAACTATTAAAAAATGGAATTGAGTTTGTCTCATACGCTTCACCTTTTTAATATCTTTCGTGAGTATGATGGAAAGGATAATTGTGCTCAAGTTCTAGAAGAAGAAATCTATAAAATGTTTGGCACTAAATATTTGAATGATGAGCATGATTGTAATGTTGTTAGTATGAATTCCTTAAATATCCATGATGCTAATGATATGCAAAGCCACAAGCTTGGGGAAGCTATGTTTGATGAAGATGATATTTTTTGTCCCCAAGTTTTGATGAGCAAATTTATTATGATGAAATCATGCCTCCTATTTATGATGATTATATTGATGAAAGTGGATTTGGAGAGGTCATGACTTTATTTTGTGATGAATCCACTCTTCCGGAAGAGGTTCCAATTGATTATGACAACAAAGTTGCTATCTATATGATGATTATTGTGATGACTTGTATGCTATAAAGAATAATGATATCCATGAAACTTGTCATCATGATTTTAGTTTTCAATTGGATTATGCCTCACATGATAGTTATTTTGTTGAGTTTGCTCCCACTATTATTCATGAGAAGGATTTTGCTTGTGTGGAGCGTAGTAAATTTTCTATGCTTGTAGATCATGAAAAGAATGCTTTAGGTGCTGGTTATATTGTTGAATTCATTCATGATGCTACTGAAAATTATTATGAGAGAGGAATATATGCTTGTAGGAATTGCAATAATATCTAGTTTCCTCTCTATGTGCTTAAAATTTTGAAGTTATATTTGCTTTACCTTCCTATGCAAGTTGATTCTTGTTCCCATAAATTGTTTCCTCACAAAATCCCTATGCATAGGAAGTGGGTTAGACTTAAATGTGCTAGTCATATTCTTCATGATGCTCTCTTTATGTTACAATTCTTATCTTTTATGTGAGCATCATTAAAATCATCATGCCTAGCTAGGGGCGTTAAACGATAGCGCTTGTTGGGAGGCAACCCAACTTTATTTTTGTTCCTTGATCTTTGCTCCTGTTTAGTAATAAATAATTCATCTAGCCTCTGTTTAGATGTGTTTTTATGTGTTTAATTAGTATTTGTGCTAAGTAGAACCGTTGGGAAGACTTGGGGAAAGTCTTGTTGATCTTGCTGTAAAAAACAGAAACTTTAGCGCTCACGAGAATTGCTGCCATTTCTATTTGGAAAGTGCTATTTAGTTAATTATTTTTGAAGATGATTAATATATAAATTCCTCAGGTCCAGAAATTTATTTTAGAATTTTATGAGTTCCAGAAGTATACGTTTGATCCAGATTACTACAGACTATTCTGTTTTTGACAGATTCTGTTTTCGATGTGTTGTTTGCTTATTTTGATGAATCTATGAGTAGTATCGGAGGGTATGAACCATAGATAAGTTGGAATACAGTAGATATTACACTAATATTAATTTATAATGAGTTCACAACAGTACCTTGAAGTGGTGTTTTGTTTTCTTCCGATAACGGAGCTTATGAGTTTTCTGTTAAGTTTTGTGTTGTGAAGTTTTCAAGTTTTGGGTAAAGATTCGATGGACTATGGAATAAGGAGTGGCAAGAGCCTAATCTTGGGGATTCCCAAGGCACCCCAAGGTAATATTCAAGGATTACCAAGAGCCTAAGCTTGGGGATGCCCCGGAAGGCATCCCCTCTTTCGTCTTCGTTCATCGGTAACTTTACTTGGAGCTATATTTTTATTCGCCACATGATATGTGTTTTGCTTGGAGCATCATTTCATTTTAATTTTTTTTGATTTCTGTTTGAATAAAATACCAAGATCTGAAATTATTAAATGTTAGATAGTCTTCACATAGTTGCATAATTATTCGACTACTCATTGATCTTCACTTATATCTTTCGGAGTAGTTTGTCATTTGCTCTAGTGCTTCACTTATATCCTTTTAGAGCACGGTGGTGGTTTTATTTTATAGAAATAGATGAACTCTCATGCTTCACTTATATTATTTTGAGAGACTTAAATAGCATGGTAATTTGCTTAAATAATCCTAATATGCTAGGTATTCAAGATTAGTAAATTTTTTCTTCTGAGTGTTTTGAATACTAAGAGAGGTTTGATGCTTGATGATTGTTTTGAGATATGGAGGTAATAATATCAAAGTCGTGCTAGTTGAGTAGTTGTGAATTTGAGAAATGCTTGTGTTGAAGTTTGCAAGTCCCGTAGCATGCACATATGGTAAACGTTATGTGAAAAATTTGAAACATGAAGTGTTATTTGATTGTCTTCCTTATGGGTGGCGGTCGGGGACGAGCGATGGTCTTTTCCTACCAATCTATCCCCTAGGAGCATGCGCATAGTACCGAGGTTTTTGATGACTTGTAGATTTTTGCAATAAGTATGTGAGTTCTTTATGACTAATGTTGAGTCCATGGATTATACGCACTCTCACCCTTCCATCATTGCTAGCCTCTTCGGTACCGTGCATTGCCATTTCTCACATTGAGAGTTGGTGCAAACTTCGCCGGTGCATCCAAACCCTGTGATGTGATACACTCTTTCACACATAAACCTCCTTATATCTTCCTCAAAACAGCCACCATACCTACCTATTATGGCATCTCCATAGCCATTCTGAGATATATTGCCATGCAACTTTCCACCGTTCCGTTTATCATGACACATTCATCATTGTCATATTGCTTAGCATGATCATGTAGTTGACATACTATTTGTGGCAAAGCCACCGTTCATAATTCTTTCATACATGTCACTCTTGATTCATTGCATATCCCGATACACCACCGGAGGCCTTCATAAAGAGTCATACTTTGTTCTAGTATCGAGTTGTAATCATTGAGTTGTAAATAAATAGAAGTGTGATGATCATCATTTTCTAGAGCATTGTCCCAAGTGAGGAATAAAACAAAGAAAAAAAGAAGAGAAAGGCCATAAAAAAGAGAAGTACCAAAAAAATGAGAAAGGCCATAAAAAAGAGAAGGCCCCAAAAATAAAAAAAATAAAAATGAGAGAAAAAGAGAGAAGGGATAATGCTACTATCCTTTGCCACACTTGTGCTTCAAAGTAGCACCATGATCTTCATGATAGAGAGTCTTTTGTTTTGTCACTTTCATTTACTAGTGGGAATTTTCATTATAGAACTTGGCTTGTAAATTCCAACAATGGGCCTCCTCAAGTGCCCTAGGTCTTCATGAGCAAGCAAGTTGGATGCACACCCACTTAGTTTCTTTTGTTGAGCTTTCATACATTTATAGCTCTAGTGCATCCGTTGCATGGCAATCCCTACTCCTTGCATTAACATCAATCGGTGGGCATCTCCATAGCCCATTGATTAGCCTCGTTGATGTGAGACTTTCTCCTTTTTTGTCTTCTCCACATAACCCCCATCATCATATTCTATTCCACCCATAGTGCTATGTCCATGGCTCGCGCTCATATATTGCGTGAAAGTTTATAGGTTTGAGATTGCTAAAGTATGAAACAATTGATTGGCTTGTCATCGGGGTTGTGCATGATGAGAGCATTCTTGTGTGACAAAAATGGAGCATGACTAAACTATATGATTTTGTAGGGATGAACTTTCTTTGGCCATGTTATTTTGAGAAGACATAATTGCTTAGTTAGTATGCTTGAAGTATTATTATTTTTATGTCAATATGAACTTTTGTCTTGAATATTTCGGATCTGAATATTCATGCCACAATTAAGAAAAATTACATTGAAATTATGCCAAGTAGCACTCCGCATCAAAAATTCTGTTTTTATCATTTACCTACTCGAGGACGAGCAGGAATTAAGCTTGGGGATGCTGATACGTCTCCAACGTATCTATAATTTTTGATTGCTCCATGCTATATTATCTACTGTTTTTGATGTTTATGGGCTTTATTATACACTTTTATATCATTTTTTGGGACTAACCTATTAACCCAGAGCCCAACGCCAGTTTCTGTTTTACCTTGTTTTAGAATATCGCAGAAAAGGAAAACCAACCGGAGTCCAATTGACCTGAAACTTCACGGAACTTATTTTTGGATCAGAAGAAGCCCGGAGACTTGGAGTCTATGTCAAGGAAGCTTCGAGGAGGCCACGAGGTAGGGAGCGCGCCCACCCCCCTGGGCGCGCCCTCCACCCTCGTGGGCCCCTCGTGGGCCCCCTGACGTACTTATTCTGCCTATATATCTCCATATACCCTAAAACGATCGAAGAGCACAATAGATCGGGAGTTCCGCCGCCAGAAGCCTCCGTAGCCACCGAAAGCCAATCTAGACCCGTTCCGGCACCCTGCCGGAGGGGGAATCCCTCTTCGGTGGCCATCTTCATCATCCCGGTGCTCTCTATGACGAGGAGGGAGTAGTTCTCCCTCGGGTCTGAGGGTATGTACCAGTAGTTATATGTTTGATCTCTCTCTCTCTCTCGTGTTCTTGAGGTGATACGATCTTGATGTATCACGAGCTTTGCTATTATATTTGGATCCTATGATGTTTTCTCCCCCCTCTACTCTCTTGTAATGGATTGAGTTTCCCCTTTGAAGTTATCTTATCGGATTGAGTCTTTAAAGATTTGAGAACACTTGATGTATGTCTTCCCGTGCATATCTGTGGTGACAATGGGATATCACGTGATTCACTTGATGTATGTTTTGGTGATCAACTTGCGGGTTCCGCCCATGAACCTATGCATAGGGGTTGGCACACATTTTTGTCGTGATTCTCCGGTAGAAACTTTGGGGCACTCTTTGAGGTTCTATGTGTTGGTTGAATAGATGAATCTGAGATTGTGTGATGCATATTGTATAATCATACCCACGGATACTTGAGGTGACATTGGAGTATCTAGGTGACATTAGGGTTTTGGTTGATTTGTGTCTTAAGGTGTTATTCTAGTACGAACTCTAGGGCGGTTTGTGACACTTATAGGAATAGCCCAACAGATTGATTGGAAAGAATAACTTTGAGGTGGTTTCGTACCCTACCATAATCTCTTCGTTTGTTCTCCGCTATTAGTGACTTTGGAGTGACTCTTTGTTGCATGTTGAGGGATAGTTATATGATCCAATTATGTTATTATTGTTGATTCAACTTGCACTAGTGAAAGTATGAACCCTAGGCCTTGTTTCCTATCATTGCAATACCGTTTATGCTCACTTTTATCATTAGTTACCTTGCTGTTTTTATATTTTCAGATTACAAAAACCTATCTACTATCCATATACCACTTGTATCACCATCTCTTCGACGAATAGTGCACCTATACAATTTACCATTGTATTGGGTGTGTTGGGGACACAAGAGACTCTTTGTTATTTGGTTGCAGGGTTGCTTGAGAGAGACCATATTCATCCTACGCCTCCCACGGATTGATAAACCTTAGGTCATCCACTTGAGGGAGATTTGCTACTGTCCTACAAACCTCTGCACTTGGAGGCCCAACAATGTCTACAAGAAGAAGGTTGTGTAGTATACATCACAATCCCTACTCACTCACATTGATATCTATTAATGGGCATCTCCATAGCCCGTTGATACGCCTAGTTGATGTGATACTATCTTCTCCTTTTTTGTCTTCTCCACAACCACCATTCTATTCCACATATAGTGCTATGTCCATGGCTCACGCTCATGTATTGCGTGAAGATTGAAAAAGTTTGAGAACACCAAAAGTATGAAACAATTGCTTGGCTTGTCATCGGGGTTGTGCATGATTTAAATAATTTGTGTGGTGAAGATAGAGCATAGCCAGACTATATGATTTTGTAGGGATAACTTTCTTTGGCCATGTTATTTTGAGAAGACATAATTGCTTAGTTAGTATGCTTGAAGTATTATTATTTTTATGTCAATATTAAACTTTTGTCTTGAATCTTTTGGATCTTAATATTCATACCACAATTAAGAGAATTACATTGAAATTATGCCAAGTAGCATTCCACATTAAAAATTATGTTCTTATCATTTACCTACTCGAGGACGAGCATGAATTAAGCTTGGGGATGCTTGATATGTCTCCAACGTATCTATAATTTTTGATTGTTCCATGCTATATTATATTCTGTTTTGGACATTATTGGGCTTTATTATACACTTTTATATTATTTTTGGGACTAACCTATTAACCGAAGGCCCATCCCAGAATTGCTATTTTTGCCTATTTAAGAGTTTCGCCGAAAAAGAGTATCAAACGGAGTCCAAACGGAATGGAACCTTCGGGAATGTGATTTTTGGAACGAACGTGATCCAGAGGACTTGGACCCTACGTCAAGAAAGCTACCAGGAAGGCATGAGGTAGGGGGGCGCGCCTACCCCCCGGCACGCCCTCCACCCTTGTGGGGCCCACGTTGCTCCACCGACGTACTTCTTCCTCCTATATATATACCTATGTACCCCCAAACTACTGAAGGAAATACGCCCTAGAGGCAATAATAAAGTTATTATTTATTTCCTTATTTCATGATAAATGTTTATTATTCATGCTATAATTGTATTAACCGGAAACATAATACATGTGTGAATACATAGACAAACAGAGTGTCACTAGTATGCCTCTACTTGACTAGCTCGTTAATCAAAGATGGTTATGTTTCCTAACCATAGACAAAGAGTTGTTATTTGATTAATGGGATCACATCATTAGGTGAATGATCTGATTGACATGACCCATTCCATTAGCTTAGCACCCGATCGTTTAGTATGTTGCTATTGCTTTCTTCATGACTTATACATGTTCCTATGACTATGAGATTATGCAACTCCCGTTTGCCGGAGGAACACTTTGTGTGCTACCAAACGTCACAACGTAAATGGGTGATTATAAAGGAGCTCTACAGGTGTCTCCAAAGGTAAATGTTGGGTTGGCGTATTTCGAGATTAGAATTTGTCACTCCGATTGTCGGAGAGGTATCTCTGGGCCCTCTCGGTAATGCACATCACTTAAGCCTTGCAAGCATTGCAACTAATGAGTTAGTTGCGGGATGATGTATTACAGAATGAGTAAAGAGACTTGCCGGTAACGAGATTGAACTAGGTATTGGATACCAACGATCGAATCTCGGGCAAGTAACATACCGATGACAAAGGGAACAACGTATGTTGTTATGCGGTCTGACCGATAAAGATCTTCGTAGAATATGTAGGAGCCAATATGGGCATCCAGGTCCCGCTATTGGTTATTGACCGGAGACGTGTCTCGGTCATGTCTACATTGTTCTCGAACCCGTAGGGTCCGCACGCTTAAGGTTTCGATGACAGTTATATTATGAGTTTATGAGTTTTGATGTACCGAAGGAGTTCGGAGTCCCGGATGAGATCGGGGACATGACGAGGAGTCTCTAAATGGTCGAGACGTAAAGATCGATATATTGGACGACTATATTCGGACATCGGAAAGGTTCCGAGTGATTCGGGTATTTTTCGGAGTACCGGGTAGTTACGGGAGAAGCAATGGGCCTTGATGGGCTTTAGTGGGAAGAGGAAAAAGGGCCAAGGGGCTGCTGTGCCCCCCTCCCCTCTAGTCCGAATTGGACTAGGGAAAAGGGGGCCGGCCACCTTTCCTTCTCCTCTACTTCCTTCTCCCTTCCTCCCCTCTTGGTGGACTCCTACTAGGATTTGGAGTCCTAGTAGGAGTCCACATCCTGGCCGCACCAATTGCCTTGGTCGGCCTCCTCCTCCTCCATCCTTTATATACTGAGGCAAGGGGCACCCCATGAACACAAGTTGATCCACGTGATCTTATTCTTAGCCGTGTGCGGTGCCCCCTTCCACCATAATCCTCGATAATATTGTAGCGGTGCTTAGGCGAAGCCCTGCAACGGTAGAACATCAAGATCGTCACCACGCCGTCGTGCTGATGGAACTCTTCCCCGACACTTTGCTGGATCAGACTCCGGGGATCGTCATCGAGCTGAATTTGTGCTAAAACTCGGAGGTGCCGTAGTTTCGGTGCTTGATCGGTCGGGCCGTGAAGACGTACGACTACATCAACCGCGTTGTGCTAACGCTTCCGCTGTCAGCCTACAAGGGTACGTAGATCACACTCTCCCCTCTCGTTGCTATGCATCACCATGATCTTGCATGTGCGTAGGAAATTTTGAAATTACTACGAAACCCAACAACTACCAGATACGGAGCCAAAAAAACCTAATTCCACCGCTGCAACCTTCTATACCCGTGAGATCCCATCTTGGGGCCTTTTTCGGAGCTCCGTCGGAGGGGGCATCGATCACGGAGGGCTTCTACATCAACACCATAGCCTCTCCGATGATGTGTGAGTAGTTTACCTCGGACCTTCGGGTCCATAGTTATTAGCTAGATGGCTTCTTCTCTCTCTTTGGATCTCAATACAAAGTTCTCCACGATTCTCGTGGAGATCTATTTGATGTAATTTTCTTTTGCGGTGTGTTTGTTGAGACCGATGAATTGTGGGTTTATGATCAAGTTTATCTATGAACAATATTTGAATCTTCTCTGAATTCTTTTATGTATGATTGGTTATCTTTGCAAGTCTCTTCGAATTATCAGTTTGCTTTAGCCTACTAGATTGATCTTTCTTGCAATGGGAGAAGTGCTTAGCTTTGGGTTCAATCTTGCGGTGTCCTTTCCTAGTGACAGTAGGGGCAGCAAGGCACATATTGTATTGTTGCCATCGAGGATAACAAGATGGGGTTTATATCATATTGCATGAGTTTATCCCTCTACATCATGTCATCTTACTTAAAGCGTTACTCTGTTCCTTTGAACTTAATACTCTAGATGCATGCTGGATAGCGGTCGATGTGTGGAGTAATAGTAGTAGATGCAGGCAGGAGTCGGTCTACTTGTCTTGGACGTGATGCCTATATACATGATCATACCTAGATATTCTCATAACTATGCTCAATTCTGTCAATTGCTCAACAGTAATTTGTTTACCCACCATGATACTTATGCTCTCGAGAGAAGCCACTAGTGAAACCTATGGCCCCCGGGTCTATTTTCCATCATATTAATCTCCCGTTAACAAGCTATTTCTAGTGCCGTTTTTATTTCACTTTATTTACTTTGCATCTTTATCATAAAAATACCAAAAAATATTATCTTATCATATCTCACTTTCGTAAGTGACCGTGAAGGGATTGACAACCCCTTTATTGCGTTGGTTGCGAGGATTTTATTTGTTTGTGTAGGTGCGAGGGACTCGTGCGTGGCCTCCTACTGGATTGATACCTTGGTTCTCAAAAACTTAGGGAAATACTTACGCTACTTTGCTGCATCACCCTTTCCTCTTCAAGGGAAAACCAATGCAGTGCTCAAGAGGTAGCAGTATTTAATGACTACACCTCATGAATCCCCAAGGATTGGGTCCATGTTATTGTGTCAAGCCTTATTGTCATTGGTGTGCTGAATACCACTTCACGTTCTCCTTGCTCCTAGCCTTATTGTGGCTCGATCTCCATGATCCTGGCTACCTGCAGGGATGAAGATCGCGGATAGGACAAGAGACATCTCGGAACAATTTTATGTCACATATACGACATGTTAATTCAAAGCCCTTCCATTGATTCCCTCAACAAATGCAGAGGCTTGCAAGGCCTATGCCTCAACCCATACCTTACCGAACTACTCACACATGAAGATCTGATCGCAGGAAGAAAACATTGAAGAACACATCTTGAAGATTGATTGATTGCAAATGTGTCTTACAATGGTTTTCCTTATGCGATGCAAGACTACAAGTATGAACTAGAGGAAGATGGACTATGATTGTGATGGTGGCTATGGAGATGGAAATGGTGGCGGCTAGGGTTTGCGGATAGGGATGAAGATGGTTCTGTGCTAGCTTTGTTTGATGCCCCCCTTTTTCAATAAAAGCTTTCTACGAGAAAAATAAAGGGAAAAAGGAAACCACTTGCCTAGTTGAAACAACAATGAGCTAGGATGTGAAGTTGTTAATTGTCCTTATTAAAATTAAATGATAAGATGTGGAATTCTGCTTGATCATCACCAGAGTAAGTATGGGCTATTGTTTACTATGCATACTCATCAACAAGCGTCCCTCTTGGGAGTAATGGACTGATGTCTACTACACAACCTTCTTCTTGTAGACGTTGTTGGGCCTCCAAGTGCAGAGGTTTGTAGGACAGTAGCAAATTTCCCTCAAGTGGATGACCTAAGGTTTATCAATCCGTAGGAGGCGTAGGATGAAGATGGTATCTCTCAAGCAACCCTGCAACCAAATAATAAAGAGTCTCTTGTGTCCCCAACACACCCAATACAATGATAAATTGTATAGGTGCACTAGTTCGGCGAAGATATGGTGATACAAGTGGTATATGGATAGTACATAAAGGTTTTTGTAATCTGAAAATATAAAAACAACAAGGTAACTAATGGTAAAAGTGAGCATAAACGGTATTAAAATGATAGGAAACAAGGCCTAGGGTTCATACTTTCACTAGTGCAAGTCCTCTCAACAATAACAACATAATTGGATCACATAACTATCCCTCAACATGCAACAAAGAGTCACTCCAAAGTCACTAATAGCGGAGAACGAACGAAGAGATTATGGTAGGGTACGAAACCACCTCAAAGTTATTCTTTCCAATCAATCCATTGGGCTATTCCTATAAGTGTCACAAATAGCCCTAGAGTTCGTACTAGAATAACACCTTAAGATACAAATCAACCAAAACCCTAATGTCACCTAGATACTCCAATGTCACCTCAAGTATCCGTGGGTATGATTATACGATATGCATCACACAATCTCAGATTCATCTATTCAACCAACACATAGGACCTCAAAGAGTGCCCCAAAGTTTCTACCGGAGAATCACGACGAAAACGTGTGCCAACCCCTATGCATAGGTTCATGGGAGGAACCCGCAAGTTGATCACCAAAACATGCATCAAGTGAATCATGTGGTATCCCATTGTCACCACAGATACGCACGGCAAGACATACATCAAGTGTTCTCAAATCTTTAAAGACTCAATCCGATAAGATAACTTCAAAGGGGAAACTCAATCCATTACAAGAGAGTAGAGGGGGAAGAAAACATCATAAGATCCAACTATAAAGCAAAGCTCGCGATACATCAAGATCGTATCACCTCAAGAACACGAGAGAGAGAGAGAGAGATCAAACACATAGCTACTGGTACATACCCTCAGCCTCGAGGGAGAACTACTCCCTCCTCGTCATGGCGAGCACCGGGATGATGAAGATGGCCACCGGAGAGGGATTCCCCCTCCGGCAGGGTGCCGAAACGGGTCTAGATTGGCTTTCGGTGGCTACAGAGGCTTCTGGCGGCGGAACTCCCGACCTATTGTGCTCCCCGGTAGTTTTAGGGTATATGGAGATATATAGGCGGAAGAAGTACGCCAGGGGGGCCACGAGGGGCCCACGAGGGTGGAGGGCGCGCCCTAGGGGGGTGGGCACCCCCCCTACTTCGTGGCCTCCTTAAAGCTTCCTTGACGTAGACTCCAAGTCTCCCGGGTTGCTTTCCTTCCAAAAACGAGTTCCGTGAAGTTTCATGTCAATTGGACTCCGTTTGATTCTCCTTTTCTCCGAAACCCTAAAATAGGCAAAAAAACAGAAACTGGCACTGGGCTCTGGGTTAATAGGTTAGTCCCAAAAATAATATAAAAGTGTATAATAAAGCACATAAACATCCAAAACAGAAGATAATATAGCATGGAGCAATCAAAAATTATAGATACGTTGGAGACGTATCAGCATCCCCAAGCTTAATTCCTGCTCGTCCTCGAGTAGGTAAATGATAAAAACAGAATTTTTGATGCGGAGTGCTACTTGGCATAATTTCAATGTAATTCTTCTTAATTGTGGCATAAATATTCAGATCCATAAGATTCAAGACAAAAGTTTAATATTGACATAGAAACAATAATACTTCAAGCATACTAACTAAGCAATCATGTCTTCTCAAAATAACATGGCCAAAGAAAGTTCATCCCTACAAAATCATATAGTTTAGTCATGCTCCATTTTCGTCACACAAGAATGCTCTCATCATGCACAACCCCGATGACAAGCCAAGCAATTGTTTCATACTTTAGTAATCTCAAACCTATAAACTTTCACACAATATATGAGCGCGAGCCATGGACATAGCACTATGGGTGGAATAGAATATGATGAGGGGGTTATGTGGAGAAGACAAAAAGGAGAAAGTCTCACATCAATGAGGCTAATCAATGGGCTATGGAGATGCCCATCGATTGATGTTAATGCAAGGAGTAGGGATTGCCATGTAACGGATGCACTAGAGCTATAAATGTATGAAAGCTGAACAAAAGAAACTAAGTGGGTGTGCATCCAACTTGCTTGCTCATGAAGACCTAGGGCACTTGAGGAGGCCCATTGTTGGAATATACAAGCTAAGTTCTATAATGAAAATTCCCACTAGTATATGAAAGTGACAAAACAAAAGACTCTCTATCATGAAGATTATTGTGCTACTTTGAAGCACAAGTGTGGCAAAGGATAGTAGCATTGTCCCTTCTCTCTTTTTCTCTCATTTTTTAAATTTTTTTGGGCCTTCCCTTTTTTATGGCCTTTCTCTTTTTTTGGGCCTTCTCTTTTTTATGGCCTTTCTCTTATTTTTTTTCTTTTTTTTTTATTCCTCACTTGGGACAATGCTCTAGAAAATGATGAACATCACACTTCTATTTATTTACAACTCAATGATTACAACTCGATACTAGAACAAAGTATGACTCTATATGATGGCCTCCGGCGGTGTACCGGGATGTGCAATGACTCATGAGTGACATGTATGAAAGAATTATGAACGGTGGCTTTGCCACAAATACGATGTCAACTACATGATCATGCAAAGCAATATGACAATGATGAATGTGTCATGATAAACGGAATGGTGGAAAGTTGCATGGCAATATATCTCGGAATGGCTATGGAAATGCCATAATAGGTAGGTATGGTGGCTGTTTTGAGGAAGATATAAGGAGGTTTATGTGTGAAAGAGCGTATCATATCACGGGGTTTGGATGCACCGGCGAAGTTTGCACCAACTCTCAATGTGAGAAAGTGCAATGCACGGTACCGAAGAGGCTAGCAAGGATGGAAGGGTGAGAGTGCGTATAATCCATGGACTCAACATTAGTCATAAAGAACTCACATACTTATTGTAGAAATCTACAAGTCATCAAAAACCTCGGCACTACGCGCATGCTCCTAGGGTGTAGATTGGTAGGAAAAGACCACTGCTCGTCCCCGACCGCCACTCATAAGGAAAACAATCAATAAATAAATCATGCTCCAACTTCATCACATAACGGTTCACCATACGTGCATGCTACGGGAATCACAAACTTTAACACAAGTATTTCTCAAATTCAGAACTACTCAACTAGCACAACTTTAATATCACCATCTTCATATCTCAAAACAATTATCAAGTATCAAACTTCTCATAGTATTCAATGCACTTTATATGAAAGTTCTTATTATATCCCTCTTGGATGCCCATCATATTAGGACTAAATTCATAACCAAAGCAAATTACCATGCTGTTTAGGACTCTCAAAATAATATAAGTGAAGCACGAGAGTTCATATATTTCTATAAAATAAAATCACCACCGTGCTCTAAAAAGATATAAGTGAAGCACTAGAGCAACAACAAACTACTCCGAAAGATATAAGTGAAGATCAATGAGTAGTCGAATAATTATGCAACTATGTGAAGACTCTCTAACATTTAATAATTTCAGATCTTGGTATTTTATTCAAGCAGCAAGCAAAGCAAAATAAAATGACATTCTAAGAATGGCAGACATCATGTGAAGAAGCAAAAACTTAGGATCAACCGAAACTAACCGGTAGTTGTTGAAGAAGAAAGGTGGGATGCCAACCGGGGCATCCCCAAGCTTAGACGCTTGAGACTTCTAGAAATATTATCTTGGGATGCCTTGGGAATCCCCAAGCTTGAGCTTTTGTGTCTCCTTAATTCCTCTCATATCACGGTCTCCCTAAATCTCAAAAGCTTCATCCACACAAAACTCAACAAGGACTCGTGAGATAAGTTAGTATAAATCAATGCAAAAACCTTATCATCCTTTACTGTAGCAAATCACAAAAAATATTATTCAACATTGCATACTAAATTCCTCTGCATATTTAATAGTCCTATCCTCAAATAGAATCATTAAAGAAACAAACATATGCAAACAATGCAAGCATAACAGCAATCTGCCTAAACAGGATAGTCTGTAAAGAATGCAGCTAGATCCATACTTCCCTAACTCCAAAAATTATGAAAGAAAATTTCCACTGTAGTAAATTTATCAGATCTTAATATGAAAAAGGTTTCAACATTTTATCACATTCTCACTTTTCTAGGGAATTATTGCAACAGCGGTAAACTTTCTGTTTTCAAACAGCAACATGTAGACTTGTAAAATAGGCATAGTAAAGGCTATCAATGCCACTTTTATTGAAATAAAAGATGCAAAACATTGTTCAAAATAACAGCAAGCAAATTATAACAAAATAAATTGACGCTCCAAGCAAAACACATATCATGTGGCGAATAAAAATATAGCTCCAAGTAAAGTTATCGATAGAAGTAAACGAAAGAGGGGATGCCTTCCGGGGCATCCCCAAGCTTTGGCTTTTAGGTGTCCTTAGATTATCTTAGGGGTGCCATGGGAATCCAAAAGCTTAGGCTCTTGCCACTCCTTGTTCCATAATCCATCAAATCTTTACCCAAAATTTGAAAACTTCACAACACAAAACTTGAAGTAGAAAATCTCGTGAGCTCCGTTAGCGAAAGAAAACAAAAGACCACTTCAAGGTACTGTAATGAACTCATTCTTTATTTATATTGGTGTTATACCTACTGTATTCCAACTTCTCTATGGTTTATAAACTATTTTCCTAGCCATAGATTCATCAAAATAAGCAAACAACACACGAAAAACAGAATCTGTCAAAAACAGAACAGTCTGTAGTAATCTGTAGCTAACGCAAACTTCTGGAATCCCAAAAATTCTAAAATAAATTTCTGGACCTGATGAATTTATCTATTAATCATCTGCAAAAATAATTAACTAAATAGCACTCTCCAAATAAAAATGGCAGCAATTCTCGTGAGCGCTAAAGTTTCTGTTTTTAACAGCATGATCATAAAGGCTTCACCCAAGTCTTCCCAAAGGTTCTACTTGGAACAAACACTAATTAAACCACATCTAAACAGAGGCTAGATGAATTATTTATTACTAAACAGGATCAAAAAGCAAGGAACAAAAATAAAGTTGGGTTGCCTCCCAACAAGCGCTATCGTTTAACGCCCCTAGCTAGGCATGATGATTTCAATGATGCTCACATAAAAGATAAGAATTGTAACATAAAGAGAGCATCATGAAGAATATGACTAGCACATTTAAGTCTAACCCACTTCCTATGCATAGGGATTTTGTGAGAAAACAACATATGGGAACAATAATCAACTTGCATAGGAAAGCACAACAAGCATAACTTCAAGATTTTAAGCACATAGAGAGGAAACTTGATATTATTGCAACACCTACAATAATATATTCCTCCCTCATAATAATTTTCAGTAGCATCATGAATGAATTCAACAATATAACCAGCACCTAAAGGATTCTTTTCATGATCTACAAGCATATAAAATTTACTACTCTCCACATAAGCAAATTTCTTCTCATCAATAGTAGTGGGAGCAAACTCAACGAAATAACTATCATGGGATTGAAAATTGAAATCAAGATGAAAAGTTTCATTGTTATCATTATTCTTTAAAGCATATGTGTCATCACAATAATCATCATAGAGAGGAGGCATGCTTTCATCATAATAAATTTGCTCATCAAAACTTGGGGGACAAAATATATCATCTTCATCAAACATAGCTTCCCCAAGCTTGTGGCTTTCCATATCATTAGCATCATGGATATTCAAGGAATTCATACTAACAACATTGCAATCATGCTCATCATTCAAAGATTTAGTGCCAAACATTCTAATGCATTCTTCTTCTAGCACTTGAGCACAATTTTCCTTCCCATCATACTCACGAAAGATATTAAAAAGATGAAGCGTATGAGGTAAACGTAATTCCATTTTTTGTAATTTTCTTTTATAAACTAAACTAGTGATAAAATAAGAAACTAAAAGACTCGATTGCAAGATCTAAAGATATACCTTCAAGCACTCACATCCCCGGCAACAGCGCCAGAAAAGAGCTTGATGTCTACTACACAACCTTCTTCTTGTAGACGTTTTTGGGCCTCCAAGTGCAGAGGTTTGTAGGACAGTAGCAAATTTCCCTCAAGTGGATGACCTAAGGTTTATCAATACGTAGGAGGCATAGGATGAAGATGGTCTCTCTCAAGCAACCCTGCAACCAAATAACAAAGAGTCTCTTGTGTCCCCAACACACCCAATACAATGATAAATTGTATAGGTGCACTAGTTCGGCGAAGAGATGGTGATACAAGTGGTATATGGATAGTAGATAAAGGTTTTTGTAATCTGAAAATATAAAAACAGCAAGGTAACTAATGGTAAAAGTGAGCATAAACGGTATTGCAATGATAGGAAACAAGGCCTAGGGTTCATACTTTCACTAGTGCAAGTCCTCTCAACAATAATAACATAATTGGATCACATAACTATCCCTCAACATGCAACAAAGAGTCACTCCAAAGTCACTAATAGCAGAGAGCGAACGAAGAGATTATGGTAGGGTACGAAACCACCTCAAAGTTATTCTTTCCAATCAATCCATTGGGCTATTCCTATAAGTGTCACAAACAGCCCTAGAGTTCGTACTAGAATAACACCTTAAGATACAAATCAACCAAAACCCTAATGTCACCTAGATACTCCAATGTCACCTCAAGTATCCGTGGGTATGATTATACGATATGCATCACACAATCTCAGATTCATCTATTCAACCAACACATAGGACCTCGAAGAGTGCCCCAAAGTTTCTACCGGAGAATCACGACGAAAACGTGTGCCAACCCCTATGCATAGGTTCATGGGAGGAACCCGCAAGTTGATCACCAAAACATGCATCAAGTGAATCATGTGGTATCCCATTGTCACCATAGATACGCACGGCAAGACATACATCAAGTGTTCTCAAATCTTTAAAGACTCAATCCGATAAGATAACTTCAAAGGGGAAACTCAATCCATTACAAGAGAGTAGAGGGGGAAGAAAACATCATAAGATCCAACTATAAAGCAAAGCTCGCGATACATCAAGATCGTATCACCTCAAGAACACGAGAGAGAGAGAGAGATCAAACACATAGCTACTGGTACATACCCTCAGCCTCGAGGGAGAACTACTCCCTCCTCGTCGTGGAGAGCACCGGGATGATGAAGATGGCCACTGGAGAGGGATTCCCCCTCCGGCAGGGTGCCGGAACGGGTCTAGATTGGCTTTCGGTGGCTACGGAGGCTTCTGGCGGCGGAACTCCCGATCTATTGTGCTCCCGATCTATTGCGCGCCCCCTACCTCATGGCCTCCTCGAAGCTTCCTTGACATAGACTCCAAGTCTCCCAGGTTGCTTTCCTTCCAAAAATGAGTTCCGTGAAGTTTCAGGTCAATTGGACTCCGTTTGATTTTCCTTTTCTTCGAAACCCTAAAATAGGCAAAAAAACAGAAACTGGCACTGGGCTCTGGGTTAATAGGTTAGTCCCAAAAATAATATAAAAGTGTATAATAAAGCCCATAAACATCCAAAACAGAAGATAATATAGCATGGAGCAATCAAAAATTATAGATATGTTGGAGACGTATCATGGACTCATACCTTTTGATATCCATACCTTATGAACACGATGGGAACCTTGTTCTTTACAAGCCACGGTACTTGCTCAAGGATGAGCAAAACTTAAGCTTGGGGGAGTTGATGAGCCCAATTTACGTGATGTATTTCCTTTATATTTTGTTCCTACAAGGTGGGCTTTGTGGAATTTTACCGCGTTCACGCACTTATTTTTGTTGATGATCCTTCAGGTGACGTTGTTTGGAGCAATATTCATTTAGTGGAGAAAACACTCAACAATGGCAGTGGAATCGCGTATTAAAGGTGATAAGCACATTCCATAGAAAAAACCAAGCAAGAAGAAACAACCATCGTTGGGCTTCCAAAGCAAACGACGACGTTCCATCCGACCGCGCGTGCTCACATGAGCGGTCGTTTGGCGCACCACTACCTCGTGCGGGGGGGGGGGGGGGGTCAGCTATTTTCACCCCATCGAAATGGATCGGGGGAGAGGACAAACAAAAACTCCAGAAACTCATCCAGAAGGTAGAACCCTAGCCTCCGGAGCCCATCTAGAGGGAGGATCGACCCGGAGAAGAAGGGGATTCCTCTCACCACATGAGCAACGACATCATCATCACCCACATCATCACCACCTTCATCATCATCATCCACATCCTTATCATCTCCAACATCAAGATGTTGGGGAACGTAGTAATTTCAAAATTTTCCTACGCACACGCAGGGTCATGGTGATGCATAGCAACGAGAGGGGAGAGTGTCGTCCACGTACCCTCGTAGACCGTTAAGCGGAAGCGTTATGACAACGCGGTTGATGTAGTCGTACGTCTTCACGATCGACCAATCCTCAGTACCGAATGTACGGCACCTCCGCGTTCAGCACACGTTCAGCTCGGTGACGTCCCGCGAACTCACGATCCAGTAGAGCTCGGGGAAGAGTTTCATCAGCACGACGGCGTGGTGACGATGTTGATGAAGCTACCGCAGCAGGGCTTCGCCTAAACACCGCTACAGTATTACCGAGGTGGATTATGGTGGAGGGGGCACCGCACACGGCTGGGAGAGATCTTTGCGATAAACTTGTGTGTCTAGAGGTGCCCCCAGCCCCCGTATATCAAGGAGCAAGGTGGGAGAGGTGGCCGGCCAGGAGGAGGCGTGCCAGGGAGGAGTCCTACTCCCACCGAGAGTAGGACTCCCTCCTTTCCTAGTTGGAGTATGATATGTCTCCAACGTATCTACTTTTCCAAACACTTTTGCCCTTATTTTGGACTCTAACTTGCATGATTTGAATGGAACTAACCCGGACTGACGCTGTTTTCAGCAGAATTACCATGATGTTATTTATGTGCAGAAATAAACGTTCTCGGAATGACCTGAAACTTCACGGAGCAACTTTTCAGAAAATATGAAAAATACCTACAAAAGATGAAGGCCAGGGGGCCCACCACCTCTCCACGAGGGTGGGGGCGCGCCTGCCCCCCTAGGGCCCCTACCTCGTGGGCCCCTTGTTGCCTCTCCGACTCCAACTCCAACTCTATATATTGTGTTTCGGGGAGAAAAAATCAGAGAGAAGAATTCATCGCGTTTTACGATACGGAGCCGCCGCCAAGCCCTAAAACCTCTCGGGAGGGCTGATCTGGAGTCCGTTCAGGGCTCCGGAGAGGGGAATCCGTTTCCATCGTCATCATCAACCATCCTCCACCACCAATTTCATGATGCTCACCGCCGTGCGTGAGTAATTCCATTATAGGCTTGCTGGACAGTGATGGGTTGGATGGGATCTATCATGTAATCGAGTTAGTTTTGTTAGGGTTTGATCCCTAGTATCCACTATGTTCTGAGATTGATGTTGCTATGACTTTGCTATGCTTAATGCTTGTCACTAGGGCCCGAGTGCCATGATTTCAGATCTGAACCTATTATGTTTTCATCAATATATGAGAGTTCTTGATCCTATCTTACAAGTCTATAGTCACCTATTATGTGTTATGATCCGTTAACCCCGAAGTGGCAATAATCGGGATACTTACCGGTGATGACCGTAGTTTGAGGAGTTCATGTATTCACTATGTGTTAATGCTTTGTTCCGGTACTCTATTAAAAGGAGGCCTTAATATCCCTTAGTTTCTGTAAGGACCCCGCTGCCACGGGAGGGTAGGACAAAAGATGTCATGCAAGTTCTTTTCCATAAGCACGTATGACTATATTCGGAATACATGCCTACATTATATCAATGAACTAGAGCTAGTTCTGTGTCACCCTAGGTTATGACTGTTACATGATGAACCGCGTCCGGTATAATTCTCTATCACCGATCCATTGCCTACGAGCTTTCCATATACTATTCTTCGCTTATTTACTTTCCTGTTGGTATTGCTATCATCACCTCAAAATACCAAAAACATTACTTTTACTACTGTTACCTTTTTCTACCGTTACCACTATTATCATATTACTTTGCTACTAAATACTTTGCTGCAGATATTAAGTTTCCAAGTGTGGTTGAATTGACAACTCAGCTGCTAATACTTGAGAGTATTCTTTGGCTCCCCTTGTGTCGAATCAATAAATTTGGGTTGAATACTTTACCCTCGAGAACTATTGCGATCCCCTATACTTGTGGGTTATCAAGACTATTTTCTGGCGCCGTTGCCGGGGAGCATAGCTCTATTCTTTGAGTCACTTGGGATTTTTATCTGCTTATCATTATGAAGAACTTGAAAGATCCAAGAACCAAGATTTATCCCTCAACTACGAGGGGAGGTAAGGAACTGCCATCTAGCTCTGCACTTGATTCACCTTCTATTTTGAGTAAGCTTGCGACACCTATACCTGCTTCTGCTATTCGTTCTGATATGTTGCATGTTATTGATGATGCCACTTCTGCTATGCATGATACTTATGATGAAACTACTTCTATGCTTGATACTACTGTGCCACTTGGTGATTTTCTTGATGAACAACTTGCTAGGGCTAGAGAGATTGAAAATATTGAATCTGATAATACTGATGAAAGTGATGATGAAGAATCACTTGTTATTCCTGAGGGTTATGTTTTTGATCAAGAAGCTTCTTTAGCTATTTTAGCTTGCAAAGATAGAAACGAACTTAAGAGGTTATTAGCTAAATGGAATAAGCAATCTCTAAATGCTAGAATGAAACCTGACCCTGCTTTTGCTACTTCACCTATCTGTGTTACTGATAAGGATTATGAATTCTGTGTTGATCCTGATATAATTACTTTGGTTGAGTCTGATCCTTTTCATGGCTATGAATCTAAAACTATTGCGGCACATCTTACTAAATTAAATGATATAGCTACCCTGTTTACTAAATATGAGAGAACTCGTTACATTTATATCCTTAAAATATTCCCGTTCTCATTAAAGGGTGATGCTAAGATATGGTTTAATTCTCTTGATCCTGGTTGTGTGCGTAGTCCCCAGGATATGATTTATTACTTCTCTGCTAAATATTTCCCTGCTCATAAGAAACAAGCTGCTTTAAGGGATATATATAATTTTGCGCATATTGAAGAAGAGAGTCTCCCACAAGCTTGGGGGAGGCTTCTCCAATTACTTAATGCTTTGCCTGATCATCCTCTTAAGAAAAATGAAATACTTGATATCTTTTATAATGGACTAACCGATGCTTCCAGAGATTACCTGGATAGTTGTGCTGGTTCTGTTTTCAGGGAAAGAACACCGGATGACGCTGAAATTCTATTGAATAATATGTTGACAAATGAAAATAATTGGACACCTCCGGAGCCAATTCCTAAACCAACTCCGAAGAAGAGGGGTATTCTATTTCTCAGTCCTGAAGATATGCAAGAGGCAAAGAAATCTATGAAAGAAAAAGGTATTAAAGCTGAAGATGTTAATAATTTACCTCCTATTGAAGAAATATATGGTCTTAATTTACCGCCTGTTGAAGAAACATATGATCTTGATCCCTTACCTATTGAAGAAACTCATGGTCTTGATAACCCGACACAGGTAGTAAAGGTAAATTCTCTCTATAGATATGATAAAGTTGAAATCCCATTTACTAAAATTGCTAGCCCATGCTTAGATGAGTTTAATAAATTTATGGCTAAGCAAGAAGACTTTAATGCTTATTTTGGTAGACAATTGAAATACAATTAAAATATGCTTGAACACTTGGGTGATTATATGGCTAATGTTAAAGGTGAACTTAAACTTATTAGTAAACATGCTTCTATGGTTACCACTCAAGTAGAACAAGTACTTAAAGCTCAAAATGATTTGCTCAATGAATTGAATAGTAAGAATAATGATTATGCTGTTAGAGTGGCTACTAGAACTGGTAGAATGACTCAGGAACCTTTGTATCCCGAAGGCCACCCTAAGAGAATTGAGCAAGATTCTCAGAGAAATAATATAGATGCACCTAGTCCTTCTAAAAGGAAGAAAAAGAAAAATGATAGGACTTTGCATGCTTCTAGTGAACCTATTACTCAAACACCTGAGAATCCAAATGATATTTCTATCTCTGATGCTGAAACACAATCTGGTAATGAACCTGAAACTAGTAATAATGTTACTGATAATGTTCATGATGATGATCAACCTAGTAATGATAATGATGTAGAAATTGAACTTGCCGTTGATCTTGATAACCCACAATCAAAGAATCAACGTTATGATAAGAAAGACTTTGTTGCTAGGGAACATGGTAAAGAAAGAGAGCCTTGGGTTCAGAAACCCATGCCTTTTCCTCCCAAGCCATCCAAGAAAAAGGATGATGAGGACTTTGAGCGCTTTGCTGAAATGATTAGACCTATCTTTTTGCGTATGCGATTAACTGATATGCTTAAAATAAATCCTTATGCTAAGTACATGAAAGAAATTGTTACAAATAAAAGAAAGATACCGGAAGCTGAAATTTCCACCATGCTTGCTAATTATACTTTTAATGGTGGAATACCCAAGAAACTTGGAGATCCCGGTGTACCAACTATACCATGCTCCATTAAAAGAAACTATGTTAAAACTGCTTTATGTGATCTTGGAGCCGGTGTTAGTGTTATGCCTCTCTCTTTATATCGTAGACTTGATTTGAATAAGTTGACACCTACTGAAATATCTTCGCAAATGGCTGATAAATCAACTGCTATACTTGTCGGTATTTGTGAGGATGTGCCCTTGTAGTTGCAAACGTTACTATTTTAACGGATTTTGTTATTCTTGATATTCCCGAGGACGATAGTATGTCTATTATTCTTGGAAGACCCTTTTTGAATACTGCAGGGGCTGTCATTGATTGCACTAAAGACAATGTCACTTTCCATGTTAATGGTAATGAGCATACGGTACACTTTCCGAGGAAACAACCTCAAGTTCACAGTATCAATTCTATTGGAAAGATTCCATCGATTATATTTGGAGGTTTTGAATTTCCTCTTCCTACTATCAAGAAGAAATATGATATTCTTATTATTGGGGATGTGCATATCCCCGTTGAGGTAACATAGTGTTATTCGAAATTTCTCCGGTTCCATGTTATTCGGAATGAGTTCGTTAACAAAACTTGATCAACCTTGTTAGTGGATTCCTTTTGATGATCATGAGATGGATGAAATCAGAGGCACAACCTTCTGTACCCCACCTTCACTTTCTGTTATTTATATTAAATAAAAATAAATAAATATTTTTCTGTCTGTTATCTGATTATCCGTGCAATATAAAAATACCTCGAAAATAAAAGTTCTCCAAATGCCCTGAAATTTAAATATGATTTTTTCTATAATATTTGAGAATATTTGGCACTGAGAACACAGCAGGGGGGTCAACCACCTACCCACGAGGGTGGAGGGCGCGCCCTACCCCCCTGGGCACGTCCCCCTGCCTCGTGGGCCCACGGTGGCCCTCCTCCACTTATCCTTTCACCCACACACTCCTTCTTCCTCCCCCAAACACGAATATCTAGCTCAAGCACGAGTTCAAGCTCACTTTGCTGCCATTTTCGATCTCCTTGCTCAAAGCACCTCTCACAAAACTGCTTGGGGAGATTGTTCCTTGGTATGTGACTCCTCCATTGGTCCAATTCGTTTTTGTTCTAGTGCTTTATTCATTGCAAAATTTTGCTGCTTAGGTGACCCTGTTCTTGAGCTTGTCATGTCAAATTTATATGGTCAAAAGTAGTTTTCATGGATGATATAGGCCCTAGGCACTTGTAGGAGTAGTTGCTTTCAATATTATTGAGTTTGGTTTACTTTTATTTTGAAGTTACTAAAAATTTCAGAATTTTTCAGAAAATGATGAGGAGACTTTTGAGGGGCTCATCGAGCCAAAGCTTGAAGGAAAAGGCACCAACGCCTAAGTATAATCTTCCTCGCACCGCGGAGGTTCGGGCGTGTGAATGGCCTTTCGATGATTTCTTGAGAGCAACCGGTATTTATGAAGATTTTCATGAATTGGCTAAGAATGCAGGCCTCACCACTTTGCTCCACGACCAATGCGATCAGTATCTCTTACTCACAAATACCTTTGTGCAAAACTTTCATTTCCATTCTAGGAGCTCGCCACCTACGGTGGAGTTTCATTTATATGATGAGCATAAGGGGATGTCACTTTATGATTTTTGTCGGATTTGTTTAGTCCCTTTTAAGGGCAAGACAGAAGAACCACATCACGATGATGTGGAGGGGTTTATTGATACTATCACTGTAGGGGAAACAAGGAAGGTTTCCGATGCACGAATCACTAGCATACATTTTCCTATTTTACGTTACTTTGCATTATTTGCTAGTCGTTGTTTAATTGGTCGCGGAAACTATGGAAACCTTAGTATCCCTGATATTATTATTTTGCTCCATGATTTATACGGTGATAACTCTGTTAGTATGGGCGATATTATTGCCAAACGGTTAAGTTTGAACCGTACCAAGGGCCCCATCTTTGGAGGCATCTATACTTCACGCCTAGCTGCACATTTTAACATACCTATTAGGCATTATGAGAAGGAAGAAAAGGTGCTACCTCGTGTTCATCTAGATTATAAAAGTATGGTGGCACATGATTTTATTGTTAACAATAGGGAAGGAGAGCTTAAATACCAATTGTTCTTTAATAAACATCATCCTGAGACTATTACCCTGCCTGCTCCTTCTTTGTTTGATTTATCTGTAGGCCAGTACCTTGTTCCGTTAAAGGCTATTCACGCCTATCGGAACCCTGCACCAGCCATGGAGCCAGAGCCGAAACCACAAGTTGATCCTCCACGACAGTCTAATTATTAGTGGGATCCGGAGATGATTGTGAGCCAGTGGCAATCGGAGTCTTCCTCTTCTTCATCTCAGTACGACCCCAACTATTATTATGGATATCCGCCAGGCCAGCCGTGGCCATGGACAAACTTAGGCCAAAAGCCTAAGCTTGGGGGAGTACGAATTTCCCACCGACATTACATTTATGTTCACACACTCATTGCTAAATGTCGGTGCTCATACTTTTTCATTGTATCATCCATGCTAGTTTATTTTCCTTTTTATGCTTTCTTCTTGTGTGTTTAAAAAACCTTAAGAAAAACCAAAAAAATAGTTGTATCTTTTAGTTAGTTTACTTTCCATGCTTGTAGTAGTAATTAAAAAGAAAACCCAAAAATATTTCCTGTTCTTCTTTTGCTTGTTGGGAGCTTTCCCGTGTAAATAGTTTTATTTCTTTTCTTTTCTTTGGGGGTCGATAGGAGAAGACCATGATTAAATTGTTGAAGTGGCTCTTATATGCATTATTGTTGATCTGACAAAAGAGCCCATATTGCCTTGTCCTCTCCTATTTATTGAATGCTTGCAGATTCCAGCTTAGTCCAACGCATGTGCACTATTATTATTATTCACACTATTCAGTCGTGCAAGTGAAAGGCAATTATGATGATATATGATGGACTGACTGAGATGCGAAAAGCTGGTATGAACTCGACCTCTTTTGTTTTTGTAAATATGATCGGTTCATCGTTCCTGATTCAGCCTATTATGAATAAACATGTTTGCAATGACAACTGGAGATCATAGTTTCTTGTGCCATGCTTGATTAGCTATGAGTTATAATGGTTTACCTTGCGTGCCAACATGCTATTGAAATGGTTATGATGTGGTATCCTCCTTTGAATGATATAAGTGACTTGACTTGGCGCATGTTCACGCATGTAGTTGAAACAAAATCAACATAGCCTTCATGATATTTATGTTAATGGTGGATTATATCCTACTCATACTTGCATTCGGTGTTGATTAATTTTAATGCATGTTCATGACTGTTGTCGCTCTCTAGATGGTCGCTTCCCAGTCTTTTGCTAGCCTTCACTTGCACTAAGCGGGAATACTGCTTGTGCATCCAATCCCTTAAACCCCAAAGTTATTCCACATGAGTCCACTATACCTACCTATATACGGTATCTACCTGCCGTTCCAAGTAAATTTGTACGTGCCAAACTCTAAACCTTCAAATAAATATCCTGTTTTGTATGTTCGAATAGCTCATGTATCAACTAGGGCTGTTTGTATCTTCCATGTTAGGCGGGTTATTCTCAAGAGGAGTGGACTCCGCTCCTCACTCACGAGATAAATGGCTAGTCACCGGGATGCCCAGTCCCATGCTTTATGCAAACTAAATCAAAATAATTGCAAACAAAACTCCCCAGGATTCTTGTTAGCTAGAGGCACTCGTTGTTTCGAGCAAGCCATGGATTGATGCTTGTTGGTGGAAGGGGGAGTATAAACTTTCCCATTCTGTTTGGGAACCGCCTATAATGTGTGTAGCATGGAAGATATCGCCATCTCTTGGTTGTTATGTTGACAATGAAAGTATACCGCTCAAAATATTATTCACCTCTGTTTCAAAACCGAGCTCTGGCACCTCTACAAATCCCTGCTTCCCTCTGCGAAGGGCCTATCTATTTACTTTTATGCTGAGTCATCATCTTCTTATTAAAAAGCCCCAGTTGGAGAGCACCACTGTCATTTGCATTCATTACCGTTAGTTTACATTGAGTATGACTTGACTAGATCTCTTTTACCATGAATTACAATATCTAGTCAGTCTTTGGTCTTTAAAGGTGCTCTGCATTTATGTTTTGCGGTCTCAGAAAGGGCTAGCGAGATACCATCTTGTTATATCATATTATGATTGTTTTGAGAAAGTGTTATCATCCGAGATTTATTATTATTGCTCACTAGTTGATTATGCTATTGATATGAGTAAACTTGAGACCTAAGCGTTATTGCGAATGTGGTTAGTTATAATCTTTGCTAAAAACTTGAATGCTGGCTTTCCATATTTACAACAACAAGAGCACACAGAGTTTGTAAAAGTTTTTCTTTATCACTTTCAGTTTTTCAACTGAATTGCTTGATGACAAGCAAAGGTTTAAGTTTGGGGGAGTTGATACATCTCCAATGTATCTACTTTTCCAAACACTTTTGCCCTTGTTTTGGACTCTAACTTGCATGATTTGAATGGAACTAACCCGGACTGACGCTGTTTTCAGCAGAATTACCATGGTGTTATTTATGTGCAGAAACAAAAGTTCTCGGAATGACCTGAAACTTCACGGAGTAACTTTTCAGAAAATATGAAAAATACCTGCAAAAGATGAAGGCCAGGGGGCCCACCACCTCTCCACGAGGGTGGGGGGCGCGCCTGCCCCGCTAGGGCGCGCTCCCTACCTCGTGGGCCCCCTGTTGCCTCTCCGACTCCAACTCCAACTCTATATATTGTGTTTCGGGGAGAGAAAAATCAGAGAGAAGAATTCATCGCGTTTTACGATACGGAGCCGCCGCCATGCCCTAAAACCTCTCAGGAGGGCTGATCTGGAGTCCGTTCGGGGCTCCGGAGAGGGGAATCCGTCGCCATTGTCATCATCAACCATCCTCCATCACCAATTTCATGATGCTCACCGCCGTGCGTGAGTAATTCCATCGTAGGCTTGCTGGACGGTGATGGGTTGGATGGGATCTATCATGTAATCGAGTTAGTTTTGTTAGGGTTTGATCCCTAGTATCCACTATGTTCTGAGATTGATGTTGCCATGACTTTGCTATGCTTAATGCTTGTCACTAGGGCCCGAGTGCCATGGTTTCAGATCTGAACCTATTATGTTTTCATCAATATATGAGAGTTCTTGATCCTATCTTGCAAGTCTATAGTCACCTATTATGTGTTATGATCCGTTAACCCCGAAGTGACAATAATCGGGATACTTACCGGTGATGACCGTAGTTTGAGGAGTTCATGTATTCACTATGTGTTAATGCTTTGTTCCGGTACTCTATTAAAAGGAGGCCTTAATATCCCTTAGTTTCCGTAAGGACCCCGCTGCCACGGGAGGGTAGGACAAAAGATGTCATGCAAGTTCTTTTCCATAAGCACGTATGACTATATTCGGAATACATGCCTACATTATATCAATGAACTGGAGCTAGTTCTGTGTCACCCTAGGTTATGATTGTTACATGATGAACCGCATCCAGCATAATTCTCTATCACCGATCCATTGCCTACGAGCTTTCCATATATTGTTCTTCGCTTATTTACTTTCCCGTTGCTATTGCTATCATCACTACAAAATACCTAAAACATTACTTTTACTACTATTACCTTTTGCTACCGTTACCACTACTATCATATTACTTTGCTACTAAATACTTTGCTGCGGATATTAAGTTTCTAGGTGTGGTTGAATTGACAACTCAGCTGCTAATACTTGAGAGTATTCTTTGGCTCCCCTTGTGTCGAATCAATAAATTTGGGTTGAATACTTTACCCTCGAAAACTGTTGTGATCCCCTATACTTGTGGGTTATCAGAGTAGGAGAAGGGGGAAGGAGGAGGGAGAGAGGAAGGAAAGGGGGGCGCTGCCCCCCTCCTTGTCCAATTCGGACTAGAGGGAGAGGGGGCACGCGGCCTGCCCTGGCCCCCTCCTCTTATCCACTAAGGCCCATCTTGGCCCATTAAACCCCCGGGTGGGGTTCCGGTAACCCCCGATACTCCGGTAAAATCCCGATTTCACCCGGAACACTTCCGATATCCAAATATAGGCTTCCAATATATCAATCTTTATGTCTCGACCATTTTGAGACTCCTCGTCATGTCCGTGATCACATCCGGGACTCCGAACTTCCTTCGGTACATCAAAACACATAAACTCATAATATAATCGTCATCGAACTTTAAGCGTGCGGACCCTACGGGTTCGAGAACTATGTAGACATGACGGAGACATGTCTCCGGTCAATAACCAATAGCGGAACCTGGATGCTCATATTGGTTCCTACATATTCTACAAAGATCTTTATCGGTCAAACCGACAACACTATACGTTGTTCTCTTTGTCATCGGTATGTTACTTGCCCGAGATTCGATCGTCGGTATCCAATACCCAGTTCAATCTCGTTGCCGGCAAGTCTCTTTACTCGTTCCGTAATACATCACCCCATAACTAACTCATTAGTTATCATGCTTGCAAGGCTTATAGTGATGTGTATTACCGAGAGGGCCTAGAGATACCTCTCTGACAATCGGAGTGACAAATCCTAATCTTGATCTATGCCAACTCAAAAAGTACCATCGGAGACACCTGTAGAGCACCTTTATAATCACCCAGTTACGTTGTGACGTTTGGTAGCACACAAAGTGTTCCTCCGGTATTCGGGAGTTGCATAATCTCATACTCATAAGAAAATGTATAAGTCATGAAGAAAGCAACAACAGTAAACAAACGATCAAGTGCTAAGCTAACGGAATGGGTCAAGTCAATCACATCATTCTCCTAATGATGTGATCCCATTGATCAAATAACAACTCATGTCTATGGTTAGGAAACTTAACCATCTTTGATCAATGAGCTAGTCAAGTAGAGGCATACTAGTGATACTATGTTTGTCTATGTATTCACACATGTATTATGTTTCCAGTCATACAATCCTAGCATGAATAATAAACATTTATCATGAAATAAGGAAATTAATAATAACTTTATTATTGCCTCTAGGGCATATTTCCTTCACAAGAACCCTAGTGGATCCTTCATTGTATTAGTTGAATCATCCACCCATGTATTTCATTACTACCACAATGATGATTGTTGTTGTTATGTCTGAGTAAACCCATAGTTCTCGGGGATATGGATGAACCTTGGTATGTGTAGGATCTGAAACTTTTATTATAGATATGAGATCACCTATTGAGTGCTTAGTTAAATAACTTCGTGAATGTTGTGAAGGGGCCCACTCAGCATTTGTGCCTTTATTGGCCACACAATATATCACCATCTTTGCATAGGTTTAGGATGCGGAGGTAATTCGAGGTGATAGTAAAAGCCTACTGCTCGTAACCTTTACAAGTGACCGGGGATCACGCAGAACCCTCAGTGAGGCTGCGTCCACGGGGAAACCCTTAATTATCATGAGTTCTAACCCTTGGGAGAAGACTATGATGGTGGAGTGTGTGGCATGAAGTCTACCATGAGTAGAACGTGTTTTGTACCAGCTCCGCCCAACATAATCGTCAAGAGTGGCTCAAGTATCTGCTCCATGCTATGTGTATGCATAGTAGTACTAGAAACATACCAATGGGGATTCCAGACTCCATGAGAACACCTTTTTAATTCTGCTGTTTCATTGTTATTTACTATCCTTGCTTTTAATTTATTTTTACGTTATTTAGTTACAAGTCATCATTTTACTCAATTTTTATTTAAATCCGCCCTCACTCTGCTTCAAGTCTACAATTATCTGCAGGCATAAAGTCACATAATTTTTAACAAAGGGCACAAGCCTGATTCCTGTGTTCCCTGTGGGATCGATACTCTTACTTAAAAAATGCTACAATTAAACCATGTGCACTTGCAGGCTATCAATGTCCTCCGTTGTAGAGGCTCCACCGGTCCTGCAACGTATGGTGAGACTGGAATGTAGTGAGACTCTTCTACCCATTCCACTTAGAAGTGTTTAGTGGCCCCCATGCGCAAAGCAAATTTTAGATGGGCTATCATAGTTAACTGACTGGAACCCGCTAATTAAACCCACTGAGAGCTGCATAAGCCCACATGATGGGAGTTCCTATTGGACGCTCCAACAGTGGCGTGACGAACAGGGGAAACACAATTGGGCTGCCTACTCATTGCAGGCACGGCTAGGATACTATAGCGGAAACACGACAGCGAATCGCAAAACACTTGCGTGAATTGGGGAATACATTGTAGCGAACCTGAAGCACTGTAGCACGTGGTTTTTGTTCAGTTTTAGAAAAAAACATTTTCTAAAGTTCTAAACAGTTTGTGAAAATGCGAACATCTTTTCAAAACATGAAAACAACTTGAAAAAAGTGATTTTTTTTAGAAAATACGAATGCCTTTTCAATTATTTAAATCTTTCTAAGAACGCGATCATTTTTTCTAAATTTTGGAAATTTATTTTAAAAAATAGATTTTTTAAATTTGCATTTCTTTTAAAATTCTAAAAAGTGAAATTTCTACTTTTTTAATAGAGAAAACATTTTATTGAGTTTTTCAAAGAATTCTTTAAAACACGAACATTTTTTAATTTTTTAACAAATTTCAAAAAAAATATTCTTGAAATTTTCATATATCAAGCAATATTAATTTTTTATATTAATATAAAAGTAAAAGGTAAAGAAAAAATAAACAAAAAACTGAGCTTGAACCTTCTAGAAGGTTTCTAAAACTAGGAAAAAATTGAGCCTATAGCAGTTACCATGGGTCGGACCAAAACGCATCAACCTTGTGCGTTTTGTCTCAACCTATCGCAAAGAGTGGTGAATAAGAAATCCGGCAGATGAATTTGCATGTGAGTTATATCTCGCCTATTACGAGGCAGTACTCCGTATCGCAGTACCGTCTCACAGTAGGCAAGAGCCAGATGGACCATCCCTGCAGGGGTCCTTGGGGAGCGGTTTTTATTGAAGCATCCATGACCGGTTTTCTCATGGTTTTTTCTATGTGTTTTGTGCTGGTTTTTATCGGTTTTTGTTGCGGTTTTGAAATTTTTTTGTGTGTTACCTTTTTTTGCATTTTGCATTTTTTTTCTTTGGCTTTTGTTATTCTTTTTCTGTGATTTTTTACCTTTTTTGTTTTCTTTTATTTTTTAAATGCATATTGACATTTTTCAATACATTTTTTGTATACACACATAATATTTTTTATACATGTTCAATACGTCAAATACATAATTGGCATTTTTTCAAATACTTGCTTGAAACATTTCCTTTGAATAAATGTTTAACATCTTCAAATACAGATTGAACATTTTTTAACAATGCATTAGCATTTTTCAAAACTTTCATAAATATTTTTAAATGCATAAATTTTTGAGAAATGTCATGTACATTTTTCATAGTGGGTAATATTTTTTTGCATTGTATTTTTTAAATGAGAAAAGTAAGGGTCTGATTTTAAGCGACAGATGCCTCGTCCCATGCCCAATCTCCATCGTATGATGCTTCATCCCACCGATTTCCCTCTCTCCCTCCTGAATGTAATCCCCATTTTTTCAATCATGATTTTCTCTCCATCCCGAGGCCCATCTACCAGCTCAGCTAGCTAGGCTGGTTTTTGTGTAAATAATAGGAAAGACTTCTATTTGGGGCTTGGAGCTTCTGCTCGTAGGTGCAAGTGCACTGAATGAATAGTAAAATTCAGAACATATAGAAGCTCTTTTTTGCATGCCATGGGATTTAAACCCTGAATGAGTTTGCCCAACAAGGCATGAGTTTGGACAAACTTGACGCCACCCATATTTGAACTCTTAGGTTTACAAATGACTGAAAGTGTAGTCATTTTGTATTTATGTCAAATTTGGTAACCAAAATGTAGCCTTGCCAATCATGCGGTGTGGGTGCTCATCGGTGCTGTAGAAGGGGGGGGTAGAGGTCTGTTCGGGGGCAATGGTGGACCATCAGAGAAGGTGGCTTGGGTAGGGCGACACACGACATCGGCATCGGTCGCAACCAGTGTCATAGGAGGCCATCCACAAACCGAGTTGCACGGCACCACGCCTCTCCCAGCTACAAGTTGTTACTTATTTAGCCCATGGAGTGCGGACGCCATCTTTGGCTCACGGAAACCCCGGGCTTTATTTGTATTCCTATGTCGTTTGATACTTAATAAAGCAGCCTTTTATCCCTAAAGAAAAGCTCAAAGTTGTTGCGCCACAATCGGCCGACCTCTTTAGTGAGTAGTGACTGCACCCTCGCTGCTCCATGCATATCGCCATTATCGAACCTCGAAACATCCCCTTCATCTCGAGAACACTACTCTAAACATTAGACACCAACACCGAGCATCATTATATAGAAATGTATGTGTTGGGTAGTAAAAAAAGGTGCATCAAAACATTATCAAACACAAACCATCCATGTTACTGTTATTGCTTTATTACTCGGGCAGGCACGATGAAATCAATGAAGAGCCTCGAACTCGGCCGATACACATGTATGCACTTGCAGTACAGGGCTAATAGCCCAAACGTTTACATGATCATCGTATCCACACAATGACAAGGAATGGGAACCACCAGGCCTACGAAGAAGGCCGCTGCAGCGGGTGGTCATCATCTATCGGGTTCGGGCCTGTAGGAGGAATCAGCCTCGACACCGCAGAGAAATGTGCGCTCGTTCCCGTTGGTGGCCGGCCGTGGCCAGGCGGCAGATGTGGCTTCAGTGGAGGCAATGGCGCATCAGGCGGCGGGAATTCATTATGTATGGGGTTCGGGCCTGTAGGAGTCTTGCGTGCGCACACGGCGGAGGAGAGCAACAACAACGGCAGGAGGACGAGGAGCACCGGTGTGACGCTCTTGTGCATAGCCATGGCTAGCTTGCTACTGTGACGTGATGTGTATGTGCCTCGTCATAACCTGCATTGGGAAAATATATAGGGTCTCGTCTGAAACTATTCTGATGACAAATTAGGACATGATTAGTGGGATTATTATCCATAAAATATATTACTTCTCCTATAATAAGATGAGATGGATATATATGTAAAGATTATCTTCGTAAGGTAGTAAATGTTTGCTTAGAAGGGGAATTCAGTAATTTTGTACTTTGTTTTTACGGTTATTATGTATACTTTGTATCGGTGCTTTTATATGTAATTCGGGAATTTTAACCTCAACCGTATATTGTCAGTGGCTCCGGTGGTTGATTTGCACATTTCGACATTTCTATCCCATCTGCGTCAATTGTAAATATTTAATGAGAAATGTAATTGTGCAGACGTTCTTTGGGATGGCATGGTAAAATGTATGTCTTTCATGGCAATTTATGTTGTCGGAGAATAGCAAGTTCTTTTAGCAAACACCCATTCTCATACTACTCTCGTCCAATCATGCATAACTTTGAAGTTCTGAGAGTATCCGGTACTTTAGTGCTGACGCATGATTGCATAATTCATTTATGCTTGCCTCTCCTAGATAACTACAGATACAATTTTATATTATTTGCACCACTCCTGCTTAACTACGGAGACAAGTTTAGTACGATTTCGACCCCTCCTTCTCAACTGCAACAACACATATATACGAAGGTTTTGACCCTTCTAGAATGCGCTTGCTGATACCTCCTTTTAGTGATAAGGTAATGGAACAGAAAAGAGTATCCCTAACCTATTTCTCCATAGGTGACCTTGGGTTATCGAATCCATGAGAGGAAGATTTCCTTGAATCGATGATCTCAAGCTTATATTAAAGGATCAATTCCAGCTTTTAACCGGATCAATCAAAGCAAATAGTGATTCAAACACTTATAATTATAAAAAGAGGTACATGTATGAGGTAGTAATGCTTACAACCATGTATTCGATTGGACCAAATATGATCTTAATTGTGCGCCGGAAGTCACCCATCGAGATGTACTTGTTACACACCGAAGTGGGGATGTGTCCAAATAACATCTTGACCGACACGAGTCCTGCATCAAGAATCAGTTATCCTAGCGCAGGCCCTATCTGTCGCATGTGGTTGCCTCAATAATTAAGATAATGAAATCAGACAAGAGCTTTGGGTATTTAATGACTACACCTCATGAATCCCCAAGGATTGGGTCCGTGTTATCATACTTAGCCTTATTGTCACTAGTGTTCTGAATAACACTTCACGTTCTTCTTGCACCTAGCAGGGATGAAGATCGCGAACAGGACAAGAGACATCTACGGAATAATTTAATTTCACGTATACGGGATGTTAATTCAAAGTCCTTTCATTGATTCCCACAACAAAGGCTTACAAGGCCTATGCCTCAACACATACCTTACCAAACTACTCACACATGAAGATTAGTTCGCAAGAAGAAAACATTGAAGAACACACTGAAGGACACATCTTAAAGATTGATTGATTTAATATATGTCTTAATGTGCGATACACGATTACAAGTATGAACTAGAGGAAGATGAACTATGGTGGTGATGGTGGGTATGGAGATGGAAATGGTGGCGGCTAGGGTTTGCGGAGAGGTATGAAGATGGTTCTGTTCTGACTTCGTCCAACGCTCCCCTTTTCATTAAAAGCTTTCTACGAGAAAAATAAAGGAAAAAAGGAAACTACTTGCCCAGTTGAAACAACAATGAGCTAGGATATGACGTTGTTACTTGTCCTTAGTAAAATTAAATGATAAGATGTGGATGTCTGCATGATCATCACCACAATAAGTATGGGCTATTGTTTACCATGCATAGTCATCAACAAGTGCCCCCTCTTGGGAGTAATGGACTCATACCTTTTGATATCCGTACCTTATAAACACAATGGGAACCTCGTTCATTACAAGCCTTATCGTGGATCATGTCTTTGTTCGTCTATATTCGTGTGTCTATAGGTTGGAACCTTCTGATCTACGCTTCTCTTCATCGGCGGTGGTTTCTGTTCTGGTGCGCTGGTCCTATGGGGCCTTAGCACAACGACTTTGCGACTGTCTACTACAACAAGTTTTGCCCGGCACTGCTGAAGGAGAGGAGAAGACGGCGGAGCACCTTCGGCTCACTCCCGTGCTTGTAGTCATCGCTAGGTGGTCTACGAACCTGGATGTTTTTTACTTCCGATGTTTTTGGTACGCCATGATAATTAATGAATAGATCGAAAGTTTTTCCTCGCAAAAAAATTTGTTAGACCTTTTTTTAAGTCTGCCCAAGGCCTCCAGAGAATCAGGGCCGGCCGTGCATGTGTTGGTAGTAAAAAAGTGCATCTTAAGATTAATCAAGAACAAACGGTCCATCTTATTGCTCGATGGATACACATGCATGCGCCGTTACATATAGTTACACACTTTTGGCAAAAACAAAAACATATAATTACACACTGCAGAATCAGCTTGCTTGCAGTGTAGGATAACTAGCACAAACCTTGACATGATCATTGTATCCAGGGCGCTCATATTGTCGCGGAACCATCAAGCCTGCGAAGGCGCTGGTGATGGCGGCAACAGGTAGTAATTATCTACCGGGTTCCTGCCTGTAGGAGGGAACGACCTCGTCACCACAGAGACATGTGTGCTCATTCCCGCCGGCGGCAGGTGGCCAGGTGGTGGCACTGGCCGCAGTGGTGGCAACGGCGTGTTTGGCGGTGGAAATTCATTATGTATGGGGTTCGGGCCTGTAGGAACGTGGTGTGCACATGCGGCAGAGGAGAGCAGCATCAATGGCAGGAGGACGAGGAGTGCCGCCGCAACGCTCTTGTGCACGGCCATGGCATAGCCTGTTGTTTTGTTGTAGCTGCCGCTCCTGTGGTGTGTGGCTCGTCACAACCTGGGTTTGACAAATATATAGAGATGGATGGTCGCGTCTGAAACTATTCTAATGACAAATTAAGACATAACTGTTATGAAAAATCAACCTATGCATGTTACTCAATTGATTTTTAGAAGTTAGACAAAAAGTAATCAATGCCATTAGTAACATGACATGAAACCTTCGCAACGTATCAAAAAGTCATGTGGTTTTAGTACTAAAATGCTCCAAGTGAGCTAGATTATACATGACAATGATATGGAGAGAAACTTCTAAGTAACACTCCATATCATTGTGATGAGAAAAATCTGAAGTAATTCTAAAGATTAAGACATATCCTGGGTTGAATATGATGAGAAAAATCATCACTAATTCTGTTGGCCACATCATTAAAGTAAGGGCTTCTCAAATCCTAAAGATTTTACAATTCATATGCCAAGGGGTAGTTAATTCCTATGCCATCTTTCTGCAAAGTAAGAGCTTAGTCACCTTCATTCCTGGAAAGAATCAAGGGCGATATTTGTGGACCGATACAACCCCTGTCAGCCCCTTCAATTTTTTATGGTACTTATTAACGCCACTACTCGGAGGAGCCATGTATGCCTCTTGGCGACAAGGAACCGTGCTTTTGCAAAGCTTATTTCCTAGATAATACATTTAAGGGCAACTTTCCCTGATAATCGAGTTAAGTCCATTGGAATGGATAATATTGGAGAATTCACCTCGAAAGCATTTTGATTATTTTCTGTCCCTAGGCATAAGAGTAGAACACTCTGTTCAACTTGTGCCCTAGGCCCTGGGATTCAATCCTTATATCCACACACACTAGTGATGCAGAAGTTGAAGTTCGGAGGATAATAAATCTCCGGCTAGCTAATAATTTGCTAGATGCCTTCACTAATTATAAAGGTGTGACAAAATCACATATATCTGCAGCAAACACACTAGAGCGAGTGGAGATAACTCGAAAGCTGATGGACTCCACTTTAGGCCCCACCCTAGGAAAGGGGGACCTTTGGGTGCTAGAGACTCGGTTTCGCTAAGACCTCGGCAGAAACACAAGTCAGAATCAGATGTGGCACAAACTAAATTAGTTGACGAGGCTCAACTTGAAACCGATAATCTTCTTGAAGAGAGCCAATGAAAATATGGAACACCCAACACCATGTCACTCGTAGAAAGTTATTTTGATGCTCCGAATATGGAACAACCATGATCCATCTTTTTTTGAAGCATACAACCATGATCCATCTTTATGGGAAATCACGAACAACTGCAAGAATCACCTGCCCTCGTGTCGCCTCGCTTAGGAGACTCAGGGGCCCAAACCCTAACCCCGCCACCTTCCGCCCCATTTGGTCCCTCCCCCTCCACAGCCTAAGGTGGCCCTCGGGCAAGCCTGGGGCACTGCAAAGGACAGTGGTGGTTGGGCCTCTACTTCTCCATCTCAACAGCAGGGGGCATTGGGCTCCGGGGCAACGTCCCTGGTTGAAGAGGCTCCACCGGTCCTGCAACGGAAGGTGAGAATGGGACTCCGCTACCCATTCCACTTAAAAGTGTTTAGTGGGCACCCATGCGCAAAGAAAATTTTAGATGGGCTATCCCAGTTAACCGTCTGGAACCCACTGACGGCTGCATAAACCCAAATGATGGGAGTTCCTATTAGACGTTCCAACAGTGGCGCGACAAATAGGGGCAACACAATTGGGTTGCCGATCCATTGCAGGCACGACTAGGATACTGCAGTGGAAACATTACAACGAATCGCAAAACACTGTCTTGAACTGGGGAATACATTGTAGCAAACCTGAAACACTGCAGGACTTGGTTTTTGTTCAACTTTAGAAAAAACATTTTCTAAAGTTCTAAACAGTTTGTGAAAATGCAAACATCTTTTGAAAACATGAAAACAAGTTGACAAAAAAGTACACATTTTTAGATAATGCGAATACTTTTTCAATTATTTAAATCTTTCTAAGAATGTGAACATTTTTTCTATTTTTTTGAATATTTACTTAAAAATTAGATGTTTTAAAATTTGCATTTCTTTTAAAACGATAAAAAGTATGAAATTTGTAGTTTTTAGAATGGAGCAAACATTTTTAAAGTTTTGCAAAGAATGCTTTAAAACGTGAACGGTTTTGATTATTTTAACAAATATAAAGAACATGAATATTTTTCAAATTATCAAATACCAAGAAATATTAAATTTTGTTAATAAAAGATAAAAATGATAGAAATAAAGAAACAAAAAAGCCAACCTTGAACCTTCTAGAAAGTTCCTAAAATTAGGGGGAAAAGATCCTGTAGCAGCTACCATGGGTCGGACCAAAACCCACCAACCTTGTGCGTTTTATCGCAACCTACCGCAGAGAGTGGTGAATAGGAAATCCGGCACATGATCCTTTATTATTTGCATGTGAGCTACATCTCGCCTATTGCGAGGCAGTATTCCATATCGCAGTACCGTCTCACAATAGGCAAGAGCCAGATGGACCATCCCTGTACGGGTCTTTGGGGAGCAGTTTTTAGTGAAGCATCGAGACCGGTTTTCTCATATATTTTTCTGTGTGTTTTTTGTGCTGGTTTTCATTGGTTTTTGTTGTGGTTTTTGATATTTTTTTGTGTTTTACCTTTTATGCATTTTTCATTTTAATTGTTTTCTTTGGCTTTCGTTATTCTTTTTCTGCGATTGTTTTACCTTTTTTGTTTTCTTTTATTTTTTTAAATACATATCAACATTTTGCAATACATTTTCCGTATACACACATAATACTTTTGATACATGTTCAATATTTCAAATAGATAATTGGCATTTTTGCAAATACTTGTTTGGAACATTTACATTTAATAAATGTTTAACATTTTCAGATACACGTTGAACATTTTTTTAATGTTATGAAACATATTTATATGACGCGAACAATTTTTACAAGGCATTAATATTTTTCAAAACTGTCATAAATATTTTGAAAATGCGTAATTTTTTTAGAAATGTCTTGTACATTTGTTTTATAGTGGGTAACATTTTTTATAGTACATAATAATTTTTTTCATTGTATGAACATTTTTTAAATGAGAAAAGTAAGGGGTGAACCATCTGATTTTAAGCGTCAGATGCCTTGTCCCACATCCGATCTCCATCGTATGATCCTTCATCCCACCGATTTCCCTCTTCTCCCTGAACTTAATCCCCATTTTCTCTCCATCCCGAGGGCCATCTACCTGCTCAGCTAGCTAGGTTGGTTTTTGTCATAGGAGGCCATCCACAAACCGAGCTGCACAGCATCACGCCTCTCCGAGCTACAAGTTGTTACTTATTTAGCCCACGGAGTGCGGACGCCATCTTTGGCTCACGGAAACCCCGGGCTTTATTTGTATTCCTATGTCGTTTGATACTTAATAAAGCAGCTCTTTATCCCTAAAGAAAAGCTCCAAGTTGTTGCGCCACAATCGGCCGACCTCTTTAGTGAGTAGTGACTGCACCCTCGCTGCTCCATGCATATCGCCATTATCGAACCTCGAAACATCCCCCTCCATCTCGAGAACGCTACTCTAAACATTAGACACCAACACCGAGCATCACTATATAGAAATGTATGTGTTGGGTAGTAAAAAAAGGTGCATCAAAAAATTTATCGAACACAAACCATCCATGTTACTGTTATTGCTTTATTACTCGGGCAGGCATGATGAAATCAATGAAGAGCCTCGAACTCGGCCGATACACATGTATGCACTTGCAGTACAGGGCTAGTAGCCCAAACGTTTACATGATCATCGTATCTACACAATGACAGGGAATGGGAACCATCAGGCCTACGAAGAAGGCCGCTGCAGCGGGGGGTCATCATCTATCGGGTTCGGGCATGTAGGAGGAATCGTCCTCGGCACCGCAGAGACATGTGCGCTCGTTCCCGTTGGTGGCTGGCCGTGGCCAGGCGGCGGATGTGGCTTCAGTGGAGGCAATGGCACATCAGACGGCGGGAATTCATTATGTATGGGGTTCGGGCCTGTAGGTGTCCTGCGTGCGCACACGGTGGAGGAGAGCAACAATAACGACAGGAGGACGAGGAGCACCGGTGTGACGCTCTTGTGCATATCCATGGCTAGCTTGCTGCTGTAATGTGATGTGTATGTGCCTCGTCATAACCTGCGTTGGGAAAATATATAGAGATCGAGGGTCTCGTCTGAAACTATTCTGATGACAAATTAGGACATGATTAGTGGGATGATTATCCGTAAGATATATTACTTCTCCTATAATAAGATGAGATGGATATATATGTAAAGATTATCTTCGTAAGGTAGTAAATGTTTGCGTAGAATGGGAATTCAGTAATTTTGTACTTTGTTTTTATGGTTATTATGTATACTTTGTATCGGTGCTTTTTATATATATTGACTCGAGATGATCTACTGAAACTATTTTGGTAACCTTTGGAAGATGGATGTCCATTTCACGATTTACCCGTCAACGTACTAAGTGCTTGCTTATAATGGGAATTCACTAATTTTGTACCTATAATGGGAATTCACTAATTCTATACTTCGTTTACTACTGCACTTGCAGGCCGGGGAGAAGTGCGAGCCGTAACGGATAAATGGGCCCGTATGATGGCCAAGGTTCGGAACTGAGTACCGTCACATTTGTCGCAAAAAAATGTTTCACTGTAATATGAAACAAAACAAAATCTGAAGTTACTGAACATCAAATATGCTCAAACTTTGTGGCTGCTTGAAGATTTCATACAAAAAACATCCGAGGAGCTCTACACAAGGAAAATATTTCATTGCTCATAGTTTTGAGCACTTTTGAGCAATGGTTTTTGTTTGTCATGTGTACCCTTTAGCTATATAATATTTCTCGATGAAAATTTGCAACCACCGAAAATGTTTGAGCATATTTGATGTCACAAAATTTCAGTTTTTTTCATTTCGTTCTCTATTTTTTTAATTTACTTTTCATGAGGGTGTAGGGCAACCCGGGAGTTACCACACCTTGCCCTTAATCTCAAATATTGGTTTAAAATCACATACATTGATACACACGACAATACCGCCTGACATACAAACTGGGGACCATCTAGTACTAACATTTAATCCTACATACTAACATTTAATTACGTACAAACTACCAGCTAACTATACTATCTAGATTAGGGAAGGCACCCGCCGGGTTTGGGAACAGGCGGAGCCATGCCATACCCTAATCGGCCCCCCTTGGGCTTACCCATCACTCGTACCAGTACCCGCACTAGCTGGTACAATTTTTTCCATACCCACCACCCGGTAGGGTAAACAGGTACCCGCACGTAAGAATAAAATACCCATGTTTGCAACACATCAACTTTAGCAACATATAGTCATAAGAAACAACATATCAAAATGGTAGCACATAGTCATACAATTTTGGTTCACAAATTAGCGATGGCCGATGGAAGAAGATTGCAAAGAGACTTTGAAGATTGCGCACATGCTGACATGAATCATGTGCGGGAGATATACACATATGATATGCCTTATGCAGAATTCAAGAGGTGAATGTTACCGAATGTATGAAATTACGGGTTGGGCTTTCGTTGGAAAGTGTTGCTTCTTGTATCTTGTATAGGCTCTTGAAAAGCAAATAAATTGTGGCCTCCTGACTTCTATGCTATAAAACGCTGCATTAATTTCTCTCATTATTATTTTAGAAATCAAATTAACAATACATGGATAAATTGACTGATCCTTAACTAGAGTAATCCAAGTTTTCCTCAAAGGTGGCGACTGGAAGAGTGGAGGGAGTTGCCACTTGGAAACTCTTCCCAATGCAACCCGGGTTAAATCGCTGGAGCAGTGGGCTGACAAGTTTTAGCTTGTCCATGATGTTCTTGGGAGAAGCATCAGACCCAAGCTCCCTGGGTTAGCTATATGAACGTGACACACATGACAACACATCGAAAAGATGGTCACCTATTAGTATACACCAGCCCTTCGGGGCCTGCCCCCTGCGCAGACAGGATTGCAACCATTGGTGCTTGCCTGAAGTTCCTACTACCTGGAACGAGCTTGTTTGCGATGTCTTCATGAAAAGGTAAACGATGATGGCCCAAAATGTTTCTCTCGCTGCTTCAAGAACGCTGAACACAAGCTGACTGAAATTCTAGGGGTAGACTACCCGATGCTCGCTCAGTGAAGCACTAAAGCTCGTTATCTGAGGTTGGTTCGTTATCCTCTTACACGATGATGCTGAAAGATAGGAGCTGGCTAGTAGGAATGTCTGTTGTAAGCTGAGAGGAGAGTGGAATAAGAGCAAAATTAAAGAAACACATACCAATAGGTCGATGTGATGTCTATGTTTCACAGAGGTAGCAAAAAGTGTTAGCCAATGTGATCATAGCTTAGGGGGCTACATTTGGTGATGTACATAGTATATTTGGCTGCTATCATATTGGGGGTGTTGCCGTGGTGATTGTATGCAATTCGGGAATTTTAACCTCAACAGTATATTGTCAGTGGCTCCGATGGTTGATTTGCACATTTCGACATTTCTAACCCATCTGGGTCAATTGTAAATATTTAATGAGAAATTTAGTTGTGCATACGTTCTCTGGGATGGCATGGTAAAATGCATGTCTTTCATGGCAATTTATGTTGTCGGAGAATAGCAAGTTATTTTGGCAAACACCCATTCTCATACTACTCTCGTCCAATCATGCATGACTTTGGAGTTCAGAGAGGATCCGGTACTATAGTGCTGGTACGCATGATCACATAATTCATTTATGCTTGCCTCTCCTAGATAACTACAGATACAATTTTATATTATTTGCACCACCCCTGCTTAACTATGGAGACAAGTATAGTACGATTTCGACCCCTCTCTCTCAACTGCAACAACACATACATACGAAGGTTTTGACCCTTCTAGAATGCACTTGCTGATACCTCCTTTTAGTGATAAGGTAATGGAACAGAAAAGATTATCCCTAACCTATTTCCCCATAGGTGACCTTGGGTTATCGAACCCATGAGAGGAAGATTCCCTTGAAGCGATGGTCTCAAGCTTATATTAAAGGATCAATTCCAGCTTTTGACCGGATCAATCAAGCAAATAGTGATTCAAACACTTATAATAAAAAGAGGTACATGTATGAGGTAGTAATGCTTACAACCATGTATTTGTATTGGACCAAATATGATCTTCATTGTGCGCTGGAAGTCACCCATCGAGATGTACTTGTTACGAACCGAAGTGGGGGATGTGTCCAAATAACATCTTGACCGACACGAGCCCTGCATCAAGAATCAGTTATCCTACCGTAGGCCCTATCCGTCGCGCAGGGTTGCCTCGATAATTAAGATAATGAAATCAGACAAGAGCTTTGGGTATTTAATGACTACACCTCATGAATCCCCAAGGATTTGGTTCGAGTTACCGTACCGAGCCTTACTGTCACTAGTGTTCTGAATAACACTTCACGTTCTTATTGCACCTAGCAGGGATGAAGATCACAGACAGGACAAAAGACATCTACGGAATAATTTTATTTCACGTACACGGGATGTTAATTCAAAGTCCTTTCGTTGATTCCCACAACAAAGGCTTACAAGGCCTATGCCTCAACACATACCTTACCAAACTACTCACACATGAAGATTAGTTCGCAAGAAGAAAACATTGAAGAACACATTGAAGGACACATCTTGAAGATTGATTGATTAAATATATGTCTTAATGTGCGATGCACGATTACAAGTATGAACTAGAGGAAGATGAACTATGGTGGTGATGGTGGGTATGGAGATGGAAATGGTGGCGGCTAGGGTTTGCGAAGAGGTATGAAGATGGTTCTGTTCTTACTTTGTCCAACGCTCCCCTTTTTCATTAAAAGCTTTCCATGAGAAAAATAAAGGAAAAAGGAAACTACTTGCCCAGTTGAAACAACAATGAGCTAGGATATGACGTTGTTACTTGTCCTTAGTAAAATTAAATGATAAGATGTGGATGTCTGCATGATCATCACCACAGTAAGTATGGGCTATTGTTTACCATGCATACTCATCAACAAGTTCCCCTCTTGGGAGTAATGGACTCATACCTTTTGATATACGTACCTTATAAACACAATGGGAACCTCGTTCATTACAAGCCTTATCGTGGATCATGTCTTTGTTCGTCTATATTCGTGTGTCTACAGATTGGATCCTTCCGATCTACGCTTCTCTTCGTCGGCGGTGGTTTCTGTTCTGATGTGCTGGTCCTATGTGGCCTTAGCACGACGACTTTGCAACTGTCTACTATAATAAGTTTTTCCAGGCTCCGCTGAAGGAGGGGAGAAGACGGCGGAGCGCCTTCGGCTCGCTCCCGTGCTTGTAGTCATCGCTAGGTGGTCTACGAACCTGGATGTATTTTTACTTCCAGTGTTTTTGGTATGCCTTGATAATTAATGAATAGATCGAAAGTTTTTTCTCGCGAATTTTTTTTTGTTAGACCTTTTTTTAAGTTTGCCCATGGCCTCCAGAGAATCAGGGCCGGTCGTGCATGTGTTGGTAGTAAAAAAGTGCATCTTAAGATTAATCAAGAACAAACCGTCCATCTTATTGCTCGGCGGATAAACATGCATGCACCGTTACATATAGTTAACACTTTTGGCAAAAACAAAAACATAACACACTGCAGAAGCAGCTTGCTTGCAGTGAAGGATAACTAGCACAAACGTTGACGTGATCATCGCATCCAGGGTGGACATATTGTCACGGAACCATCAAGCCTGCGAAGGCGCTGGTGATGGGGGCAGCTGGTAGTTGCCTATAGGAGGGATCGACCTCGGCACCGCAGAGACATGTGTGCTTGTTCCAGCGGGCGGCAGGTGTCCGGGCGGTCGCACTGGCTGCAGTGGTGGCAACGGCGTGTCCGGCGGCGGGAATTCATTATGTATGGGGTTCGGGCCTGTAGGAACATGGCGTGTCCATGCGGCAGTGGAGAGCAACATCAATGGCAAGAGGACGAGGAGCGCTGGCGCAACGCCCTTGTGCACGGCCATGGCTTAGCTTGTTGTTTTCTTCTAGCTGCCGCTGCTGTGGTGCGTGGCTCGTCACAACCTGGGTTGGACAAATATATAGAGATGGATGGTCTCGTTTGAAACTATTCTTTTTTCTCATCTGAAACTATTCTAATGACAATTAAGACATAATTGTTATGAAACATTAACCTATGTATGTTACTCAATTGATTTCTATGAGTTAAACAAAAAGTAATCATTGTCATTAGTAACATGACTTGAAACCTTCGCAACGTATCAAAATGTCAATGTGGGTTTAGTACTAAGATTATACATGACATGATGACAATGATATGGAGTGTTACCGAGAAGTTTCTCTCCATACATACTTGTGTCTTTTTTCGCAATAATAATAATAATGCATACTTGTGTCTTTGTTCGTGCAATGTTTCATTTATCTATTGAACATTCGTGTCGGAGAAGGAGATCAACAACGAGTTATAACACGTTATCAGCACGAGTGCTCTTCTTGGCTACACGGTTGTACAATCTAATGGTGGAAGAGGAGAAATGTCTTATAGACAACACTGTCACAAACACAATTATCCAAGAAGATAAATATTTTCAGACTTTGAAAAAGAAAACCAGGAATATCATGAACATTGCTGGAAGCAATGCTCATATTGTTGGCACTCGAAGAGCCACATTAGTTCTCCCTATGGTTACAAAAATAGTGATCAACGAAGTACTATTGTACCCCGAATCGAAGCGAAGCCTTTTGAGCTTCAAGGATATCTGACCCAATGGTTGTTATAAATTGGGAAAGAGCATAATGTTGGATATTTACTTATGACTAAGTTTGATGGATATCAAAAGAATGTGGTTGAAAAACTCCCTTCCTTAGCATCAGGATTGCATTACACATACATAAATCTATTGAAGAGTATATTGCTATGAAAGCCATCTTTGGTAACCAAGATTCTAACCAAATATGGCCTCGTAGACTAGGTCATCCTGGGTTGAGTATGATGAGAAAAATCATCACTAATACTGTTGGTCACAACATTAAAGTAAGGGCTTCTCAAATCCAAAAGATTTTATAATTCATATGCCAAGGGGAAGTTAATTCCTATGCCATCCTTTTCGCACAGTAAGAGCTTAGTCACCTTCATTCCTGTAAAGAATCAAGGGCGATATTTGTGGACCGATACAACCCCTGTCAGCCCCCTACATATTTTTATGGTACTTATATTAACGCCAGTACTCGGAGGAGCCATGTATGCCTCTTGTCAACAAGGAACCGTGCTTTTATAAAGCTTATTTCCTAGATAATACATTTAAGGGCAAGTTTCCCTGATAATCAGGTTAAGTCCATTGGAATGGATAATATTGGAGAATTCACCTCGAAAGCATTTTGGTTATTTTCTGGCCCTACGCATAAGAGTAGAGCACTCAGTTCCACTTGTGCCCTAGGCCCTAGGATTCAATCCTTATATCCACACACTAGTGATGCAGAATTGAAGTTCAGAGGATAATAAATCTCCGGCTAGCTAATAATTTGCTAGATGCCTTCACTAATTCTAAAGGTGTGACAAAATCGCATATATCTACAGCAAACACACTAGAGCGAGTGGAGATAACTCGAAAGCTGATGGACTCCACTTTAGGCCCCACCCTGGGAAGGGGGACCTTTGGGTGCTAGAGACTCGGTTTCGCTAAGACCTCCGCAGAAGCACAAGTTAGAATCAGATGTGAAACAAACTAAATTAGTTGATGAGGCTCAACTTGAAACAGATAATCTTCCTGAAGAGAGCCAATGAAAATATGGAACACCCAACACCATGTCACCCGTACAAAGTTATTTTGATGCTCGGAATATGGAACAACCATGATCCATCTTTATGGGAAATCACGAACAACTGCAAGAACCACCCACCCTCGTGTCGCCTCGCTTAGGAGACTCGGGGGCCTAAACCCTAACCCCGCCACCTTCCTCCCCATTCGGTCCCTCCCCCTCCACAGCTAGAGGTGGCCATCGGGCAAGCCCGGGGCACTGCAAAGGACGGTGGCGGTTGGGCCTCTGCTTCTCCATGTCAACAGCGGGGGGCATTGGGCTCCGGGGCAACGTCCCCGGTTGGAAGAGGCTACACCGGTACTGCGACGTAAGGTGAGACTCGGACTCTGCTACCCATTCCACTTAAAAGTGTTTAGTGGGCACCCATGCGCAAAGCAAATTTTAGATGGGCTATCCCAGTTAACTGTCTGGAACCCACTGACGGCTGCATAAACCCACATGATGGGAGTTCCTATTGGACGTTCCAACAGTGGCGCGACAAATAGGGGCAACGCAATTGGGTTGCCGACCCATTGCAGGCACGACTAGGATACTACAGTGGAAACACTATAGCGAATCGCAAAACACTGTCTTGAACTGGGAAATACATTGTAGCAAACCTTAAACAGTTCAAGACGTGGTTTTTATTCAGCATTAGAAAAACCATTTTCTAAATTTCTAAACAGTTTGTGAAAATGTGAACATCTTTTGAAAACATGAAAACAAGTTGACAAAAAGTGAACATTTTTAGAAAATGCGAATACCTTTTCAATTATTTAAATCTTTCTAAGAATGTGAACATTTTTTCTAATTTTTTGAATATTTACTTAAAAATTAGATGTCTTAAAATTTGCATTTCTTTTAAAACGCTAAAAAGTATGAAATTTGTACTTTTTAGAATAATGCAAACATTTTAAAAGTTTTGCAAAGAATGCTTCAAAACATGAACAATTTTGATTTTTTTAACAAATTTCAAAAACATGAATATTTTTGAAATTTACAAATATCAAGAAATATCAAATTTCTATTAATAAAAAGGAAAGTAATAAAGGAACAAAAAACCAAGCTTGAACCTTCTAGAAGGTTCCTAAAATTAGGGGAAAAAAGAGAACCTGTAGCAGCTACCATGGGTCGGACCAAAACCCACCAACCTTGTGCGTTTTGTCCCAACCTACCGCAAAGAGTGGTGAATAGGAAATCCAACACATGATCCTTTATTATTTGCATGTGAGCTACATCTCGCTTATTGCGAGGCATTATTCCGTATGGCAGTACCGTCTCACAATAGGCAAGAGCCAGATGGACCATCCCTGTACGGGTCTTTGGGGAGCAGTTTTTAGTGAAGCATCGAGACCGGTTTTCTCATATATTTTTCTGTGTGTTTTTTGTGCTGGTTTTCATTGGTTTTTGTTGTGGTTTTTGATATTTTTTTGTGTTTTACCTTTTATGCATTTTGCATTCTAATTGTTTTCTTTGGCTTTTGTTATTCTTTTTCTGCGATTGTTTTACCTTGTTTGTTTTCTTTTATTTTTTTAAATACATATCAACATTTTGCAATACATTTTCTACATTTTTCGTATACACACATAATACTTTTGATACATGTTCAATATTTCAAATAGATAATTGGCATTTTTGCAAATACTTGTTTGGAACATTTACATTTAATAAATGTTTAACATTTTCAGATACACGTTGAACATTTGTTTAATGTTATGAAACATATTTATATGACGTGAACAATATTTTACAAGGCATTAACATTTTTCAAAACTGTCATAAATATTTTGAAAATGCATATTTTTTTAGAAATGTCTTGTACATTTGTTTTATAGTGGGTAACATTTTTTATAGTACATAATAATTTTTTGCATTGTATGAACATTTTTTTAAATGAGAAAAGTAAGGGGTGAACCATCTGATTTTAAGCGTCAAATGCCTCGTCCCACGTCCGATCTCCATCGTATGATCCTTCATCCCACCGATTTCCCTCTTCCCCCTAAACTTAATCCCCATTTTCTCTCCATCCCGAGGGCCATCTACCTGCTCAGCTAGCTAGGTTGGTTTTTGTGTAAATAATAGGAAAGACTTCTATTTGGGCGCTTGGAGCTTCTGCTCCTAGGTGCAAGTGCACTGAATGAACAGTAAAATTTAGAAAATATAGAAGCTCTTTTTTTGCATGCCATGGGATTTAAACCCTGAATGATGTAGTAGTTAACTTAATTAAGCAACCATCTCACTGATGTCTCCTTTTTCCTAAAAGAAAGGGAATATGATTTTTCTATCTACATGAACTTTGATCTAGTTTTTTATATAAACATATCCTAATAACTTCTGTGTAAATAGCATGATCTATGCATTGCAGACATGATATTTTACGTACAAACAATGCAGTAACTTTGATCGGAGGAAAAAGTCACTGAAAATATACCCCCGATAACTTATGTATAAGTAGCAAGGTAATATACGAACCGCAGACTTGATAACTTATGTACAAACACCATGATAATTTTGACCAAGGGGAAAAGTCGTTGAAAACATACACCTGATAACTTAGGTGTCAATGGTACGATAATATACGAACCGCAAACATGATAACTTACATACAAACACCACGACAACTTTGATTGGGGGAAAATGTTTGAAAACATACTCTTGTAACTTATGTGTAAATAGTATGGTAATATACACCGCAGACCTAATAAATTACGTACAAAATGCCATATAATTTTGATTCAGGAGAAAAATTGTTGAAACATACCTCGGTAACTTCAGTGCAAACACCATGATAACCAACGTATCATAGATGTGGTAACATACGTAGCGCAAGCATGGTAAGTTTTGATAAAAAAAAGTCATTGGAACATATCAACATAGGATCTAGCTTTCAAAATCTCGTCGCGATAGATTTAATGGTGCAAACGGATTATCAATCGGGCCGAGGATTAAACATACAAATGATTTTGAATATTTTGAATAGGAAGAAGCTAGGTTGTTATCGGGGTTTTCTGCCTCTAGTGCATACATGCATGTGCATGTAGGGAGAAGGTTGGAAGAATCCTTTTTATGCCCATTAAGTTTTGTGTAAATAGCCTGATAAATTATATATTGTATGAGTGATAAATTTAAGTAGTCTAAAAGAGATAAGTTTGGACCCCCAAAAAAGTCATTGGAGCATACCAATATGAGATCTAATTTTAAAGATCTCGTCACGACGAATCTACTGATGAGAACAGATTTTTATCGGGTTCGTCGTCGGAGTGTTAGAACATTTTATTCCTATGCTAATAATCTTTACTGCCACCATCTTCTTGTTGTTTTGCATGAATGTACAGTTGCAATTTGGAAGCATACACACGTGGCATGCAGGCCAATAGAAAAGCTTGTGCTCCCGTCAATCAACACACAACATGCATGTGAGGAACTTGCATGCGTTTGACTTTATGCAAGAAGAGTCGTTTCAGTTACGAACCTAAAATCGTAATGTTCAACAGTTCTTTTAAATGTCACAAATATTCTTTTTTCTAAAATGTGTGAACATTTTAAATGTCATACGCATGTTTTTGAATGGTTTGAAACATTTTTTAACTTGCGCCAATATTTTCTGTCCATTGTAATTGTTTTTGATAAAGTGTTGTGAATTTTTTTTTGAAACGAGTGAACATTATTTAAATATCATGAACTTTTTTTTCTGAATCCTATCAACAATTCTAAAAGGTGTTCAAACATTATTTTTGCACTACATGAACTCCTTTTAAATGTGCGATGAATGCTTTTAGAAAATCAAGTAAAGTAATTTTGAAATATCTACGTTTTATTTTATTTGAAATACAAAGAAAAAGAAACAATACAAACATATGATACTCTCTCTACTCTAAAATAAGTGTCGCTGATTTAATACTAACTGAAACGAAGAGAGTAGTAATTAACGGGCCGGCCCAGTAGCGCGGATGCTTACGCTTGTTGTGTGCACTTCGCCAACCCCTGAAAACAAATTGCACTACGTCAGGGGGACATCTCCAAGCGCCGCCTGACGCGGGAGGCCCTGAGACCCAGCCTCTAATCCAGTACATGGCGGCGCAGCTCGCCGCCATGCTACTGCAGTGCCCTAAAGAACACGGTGCTGGGACAGATGCAGATGGGAAAAGAATCTTTCGTGGTGGCAAAGCCACTTTGAAAAAATATGGATAGAATTTGAGGAAGCACATTGCTATTCAGTGGTTCTAATCCTTGGCAACACTACTCCGTGGTCCATATTATAGTGGATTTGGCTCAATATATATAACAAAAGGCGATAGCAACCTAGAATTGGAACACGAGAAAATGGCATCTAGTCGGCAATTCGGAACAAGTGAACCACGGAAGAGCACCGGTCACGTCCCTCGTCAACGTGTGGCCCATGAGAAGATTCCACGGGACAGTGATGCTGAAACAGATGGCGTCTCCTCTCCGTGTTAGCCTAAAAAGAATGGCGTCTCCGTGTGGGCTGCAGAAATCTTACCATCATTACTGGACTGGAGTCGGCATCTCGCCCATGCTAATGCCGTAATGGCTCATGGGCCATGGCGATGAATGGGGTAGCCGTGGCGGTGCATGCCCAAGTGTACTCCACAGTCCACACGCTTCGCTTTCCCCCACACAAACACAAATTCTATTCGCTTGCCGCTCGGCCCTCGTCCCCGTCTCATAAACTTCAGCTTTGTTCTTGGTCTCTTCTCGCCTTGCTTCGCGAGGTAGGGGAGGGGCGATGGTGGGGTCGCCGACGAAGCGGCGGGCGATGAGGAGGCCGCTGGAGAAGGCCGGGGTGGTGGGGCTCGCCGTCCTGGTCACGGCGACCGCCGCGCTGCTGCTGCTGCTGCTCGTCCGCACCGCGTCGCTCCGCTACACCGCCGCCGTCGACTACGCGCTCGCGTCCCCCAGGAAGCTCTGGAGCGGCGGGGTCTCCATCGCGGCCGAGGCGTCGCCTTCGCCGTCCCCGGAGAAGGGGCACGGGGCCGGTGCGGCGGCGATGGCGGCAGTGGAGGAGGAGGAGTGCGACCTGTTCGACGGGAGCTGGGTGTGGGACGACAGCTACCCGCTCTACGACTCCAAGGACTGCCCCTTCTTGGACGGTGGGTTCCGGTGCTCCGAGAACGGCCGGCCGGACACGTCCTATGTCAAATGGCGGTGGCAGCCGTCGCGCTGCGATCTACCCAGGTTGGTTGGTTGGTTGGTTCGAGTTCGCTGCTTCTTGCTTGCGCCGTTGCTTGCTACCAGTACCCCCTCCGTTTGGTTTATGTAGTTTTGCCAAGCTTGTTGTGTCAGAGAAATTTCTAGTCACAACTCACAACTCACAAGAACCTTAAATTCACTATTATCCGACATGAATTTCAACATGTCGCTCTCTGGGGAGTTGAATGCACAATTCACATTTGTACTCACAAGTTCCAATCCATTACTGGTTCTTGGTCACGTGGATAGGTTGGCTGTGCCTGTGCAGTTTTTAATTTTCAGTTGGCCGAACTTGTCAAAAAGAAGAAATTAGGATGGTGATGGCTTTGTCAAATAAACGTGACGCAATCTATAGCAATCAACATGGAAATATATTAGTTAATTGAATGATATTGTTCAGTTATTTGGGTCTGACATGATGTTGCCGTCTTTCTTGCCATTGTGGTTGGAAGTGGTCTGTTCCTGTTATTTGTTGAGTCCTCTGTTATTTCTGTTGTTACTGGTGTTGTTATGTTCTTTTTTTGCACCGTGAAATCTAGAATATGTTGCTGGTTAGCTTCCTTAGTTAAATTTAATGTTTTCATGTATGTGACTGCAGCAATTAGTTTATTGTGCTTAGCACATCACTGATGGACAAAAAAATGAAGAGCCTTTATGGTGAAGCTAAAGAACAGAGCATTGTAATTAAGTTTGAACAGAGCCTTTACTTGGAATAATCGTAGTAATAATCTTACTGAGCATGTCACTGCTCTCAAACTCTTTGCAAATTGGAATCCTACAAATGAAAGTGATCGTCAGTTTCTTTGTATTATGTAAGTTCATTTTTTTGCTTACTGCTAATCATGTCTATGTGAGCGGAGCAACCAGAACAATTTGCTTTTATCCTCTATAAAGCATAATTTACCTCTGCTTTCTAACTTAGTGCAGTTTTTCTTCTCTCGTTTCTTAGATTTGATGCCAAGTTTATGCTCGAGAAGCTACGGAATAGAAGAGTAGTATTCGTTGGTGATTCAATTGGAAGGAACCAATGGGAGTCTCTGCTTTGTATGCTCTCAAGTGTTGTTCCCAACAAGAAGTCCATCTATGAAATTAATGGAAGTCCCATCACAAAGCACACGGGTTTCTTGATTTTCAAGTTTAGCGACTACAATTGCACAGTGGAGTATTACAGATCTCCTTTTATAGCCCTTCATGGCCGTGCACCAGCTGGAGCCTCTAAGGTTGTTAAGTACACAATTAAGGTGGATGCCATGGATTGGATGTCAGACCGTGGTAAGTGGAGCAATGCTGATATTTTGATCTTTAACACAGGGCATTGGTGGAACTACGAGAAAACAATTAGAGGGTAAGCAACTAATAATATACATTATGTTGACTTACTAACTTGTCCTGCTTCACTGTTAAATGTTTCTTGTAGATGTGTCCTTTTATTTTACCATACCTTCTCCACGTTCATGAATTCACCTTTCAAATTCGAAATTAACATAGTACTAGTTATTAGTATACACACCAGCAGAGTAGTATTTGATTAGTATACCCAATATTTTAATTTGTTCATGTGTATACTTTTTTGATAGCTATTTGACAGAACTATGATAGCATGATTCATGAGACTATTGAGGATATGGAATGTTAAGATGTGGTTAGAGCTAAATGGGTAATAAAGAGGCCCAAGAACTCTTTTGTTCTTCAATTATACGTACTATGAACGTACTAGTATGAGATTTCTTGTCCCCAACCTGCTTTATGTAATGATGATTCACCGATACATCTCTATATGTAGTTAATTTCTTCTGGAACCACCACAACACAATTGCATCTTCCGTAGTTGACTTTAAACAAGGGTTTCTTTATGTGTGCTAGGGGCGCCTATTTTCAAGAAGGCAGTAAGGTGAAGATGAAGATGACTGTTATTGATGCATACCAAAAATCAATACAAACACTCTTCAATTGGGTTCACAAAAAAGTTAACACAAGCAAGACCCAGGTCATCTTCCGTACTTATGCTCCTGTGCACTTCAGGTCTGTCTAACGAACCACTTATCTATCACTGCTACGTATTCCTTTTTATGTTTCCTTGCTATAGCATTTTCATTGAGAATGATTATGTTTCAAGGCACCAAACAATCATCGCATGTTGTTGGCTTGACACAATATGTTTTGGGCTCAGAATTTATTCATTATGGTTTATATTCGAACTTCGCCAAAACATTATTGTTCGATATATGATCCACCTTTCGCTGGCCGTTTTTACAATTTTACTGAATATATGAGAATACGGGTTGGGCTTTCGGTGGAAAGTGGTGCTTCTTGTATCTTGTCTAGGAACTTGAAAAGCAAATAATGGAGGCTTCCTGACTTCTGTGCTGTAAAACACTGGATTAATTTCTCCCATTCCCATTTTCAAACCAATTTAACAATAGTTGGACAAATTGACTGATCCATAACTAGAGTAATCCATGTTTTCCATAGGGGCGGCGACTGGAAGAGTGGAGGGAGTTGCCACTTGGAAACTCTTCCTGATGCGACACCGTTTAAATCGCTGGAGCAATGGGCGGACAAGCTTGAGCCTGTCCATAATGTTCTTGGGAGCAGCACAAAACCCAAGATGCCTGGATTAGCTATACTGAACGTGACACAGATGACGGCACAGCGAAAAGATGGTCACTTGTCAGTGTACATCAGCCCTTCGGGGCCTGTCCCCCTGCGTAGACAGGATTGCAGCCATTGGTGCTTGCCTGGAGTTCCTGATACCTGGAACGAGCTTGTGTACGCCGTCTTCATGAAAAGGCAAACGATGGTGGACCAAAATGTTTCCCTTGCTGCTTCCAGAACGCTGAACACAAGTTGACTAAAATTCTATGGGTAGGCTACCCGATGCTCGCCCGGTGAAGCTTTGTATCTGAGGTTGGTTGGTGATCCTCCTGCACTATGATTTTGCAAGATAGGAGCTGGCTTGTAGGAAGTTGTACCACTCTAATCTGTTGTATGTTGAGAGAAGAGTGCAAATAAGAGCAAAATTAAAGAAAGGCATACCACTATGTTTCACAGAGGCAGCCAAAGTTTTAGCCGATGTGATCATAGATTAGAGGGGCTGCATTCGATGATGTACATAGTTTATTACTTTATTTGGCTGCTGTCATATTGGGGGAGTTACCGTGGTGATTGTATGTAATTCAGGAATTTTATCCTCAAAGGTATGTTCTCAGTGGCTCCGGCAGTTGATTTGCACATTTCGGGATTTTTATCCCATCCGGAACAAATGTAAATATTTAATGAGAAATGTAATAGTGCAGACATTTTCTGGGATGCCATTGTAAAATGTATTGTTTTCATGGCAATTTATGTTGTCGTAAGAATAGCAAGTACTTTTACCAAACACCCATTCACGTACTACTCTCGTCACAACAAGCATAACTTTGAAGTACTGAGATGATGCGGTACTTTTGTGTGTACGCATGATGGCATACCACATGGTATCCTTATATTTGTCCCTTATCCTCACACGGTTTTCAACCATCCCTCTCAACCGCGGCAACGCCTATTTATCACGGTTTCGATCTTTTTTAGAACGCGTTTGCCGCGCCACAACACAGCTGTTAGATGCGTGAATAATGAGTAGAGAGTCAAAATATACCGAAAACATGAAAAATAAGAAGACAAGATAAATATATGTCACACACGTGTGTCTTGTTTGTCACGAGGCATGAAAAAATTAGAAAGAAAATGCAACAAGAGAACTTCCCAGAAGGCCACCCATCCAAATACTACTCTTCCCCAAGCACGCTTAACTTTGAAATTTTAATGGGATCCGTTGCTTCAGTGCTGGTATGATCGCTTCCAACATGTTATCCCTGTCTTCGTCCCGTATGCTTGCCGCTACAAAGATGATTGTACATTGATTTGGCCACTCCCGCTCAATTATGGAGACGAGTTTACCATGATTTTCACCCCTCCCTCTCAACCGCACCAGCGCCTATTTACCATGGTTTCGGCCCCTTTCAGAACACGCCACAACGCCGTCGCTAGACGCGTGAATAATGAGAAGCGAGATAAAACTTACCACAAACATGCAAAATAATAAGATATAGTAAATATATGCCGTGCACGTGTGTTTTGTTTTGCACACGGTGCGAATTTTTTTTAAAAGGAAATGCAATAAGAGGACTTCCCAGGAGTTCACCCATCCTATTACTATCCTCACCAAAGCACGCTTAACTTTGGAGTTCTGATAGGATCAGGTGCTTTAGTGCTGGTATGATCGCATCAAACATGTTAACCCATCTTCGTTTCTTATGCTTGCCCCTCTCAGCTCCACTACAAAAACGATTTTACATTGCTTTGGCGGCTCCCGCTTAACTACGAAGACGAGTTTACCACGGTTTCCACCCCTTCTTTTCAACCGCACCAGTGTCTATCTACCACAGTTTTGACCCCTTTCAGAATGTGCTTCCCACGCCACAACGCCGTCGCTAGACCCGTGAGTAATGAGCAGCAAGCTAGAACTTACTGCAAATGTGGTAAGTATATGCCGCGCACATGCATTTCATTTTGCACGTGGCGCAAAAATATATATTAAAAAGGTAATGTAACACGAGGACTTCACAGTAGGTAGCTCATCCTAGTACCACTCTCGCCCAAGCACGCTTAACTTCGAAGTTCTGATGGGATCCGATGCATTAGTGTTGCTTTGATCGCCTTCGACATGTCACCACCGTCTTTGTCCCTTATGCTTGCCCCTCCCAGCTCCACTACAAAGACGATTGTACATTGCTTTGGCCGCTCCCGCTCAACTATAGAGACAAGTTTACCACGGTTTCCACCCCTCCCTTTCAACCGCATCAGCGCCTATTTACCACGGTTTTGACCCCTTTCAGATAGTGCTTGTCGCGCCACAACGCTGCCGCTAGACGCGTGAATAATAAGCAGCGAGCTAAAACTTACCGAAAGCGTGGAAAATAGCAAAACATGGTAAATATATGCTGCGCACGTGCGTTTTGTTTTGCACGCGGCACAAAAAAAATTAAAAAGGCAATGTAACACGAGGACTTCCCAAGAGGCCACCCATCCTAGTACTACTCTTGCCCAAGCACGCTTAACTTCGGAGTTTTGATGGGATCTGGTGCTTTAGTGCTTGTATAATCACATCCGATATGTTATCCCCGTCTTCGTCCCTTATGCTTGCCCCTCCCAGCTCCACTACAAAGATGATTGTACTTTGCTTTGGCCGCTCCCGCTCAACCACGGAGACGAGTTTACCATGGTTTCCACACCTCCATCTCAACCGCACCAGCGCCTATTTACCAAGGTTCCGACCCCTTCCCGAACGCGCTTCCCGCGCCACAACGCCATCGCTAGACGCGTGAATAATGAGCAGCGAGCTAAAACTTACCGCAAACGTGCAAAATATATGCCGCGCACGTGCGTTTTGTTTTGCACGTGGCGCAAAAACAATTAAAAAGGGAATGCAACACGAGGGCTGAGGGAGTCCTGGATTAGGGGGTCCTCGGACAGCCGTACTATGTACTTTGGCCGGACTGTTGGACTATGAAGATACAAGATTGAAGACTTCGTCCCGTGTCCAGATGAGACTCTCCTTTGCGTGGAAGGCAAGCTTGGCGATTCAGATATGTAGATCTCCTCCCTTGTAACCGACTCTGTGTAACCCTAGCCTCTCCGGTGTCTATATAAACCGGAGGGTTTTAGTCCGTAGGACAACAACAATCATACCATAGGCTAGCTTCTAGGGTTTAGCCTCTCCGATCTCGTGGTAGATCAACTCTTGTAATACTCATATCATCAAGATCAATCAAGCATGAAGTAGGGTATTACCTCCATCGAGAGGGCCCGAACCTGGGTAAACATTGTGCCCCCCGCCTCCTGTTACCATCCGCCTTAGACGCACAGTTCAGGACCCCCTACCCGAAATCCGCCGTTTTTGACACCGATATTGGTGCTTTCATTGAGAGTTCCATTGTGCCGTCACGATAAGGCCTGATGGCTCGTCTTGTTGTCAGGGACAACGTTACCTCTGGGGGAGCCCTGGCTGTAGGCCAAACTCTCCGATTAGGCGGTTTCGTCGTGACCGCCCCGTCGGCTGTCACGCCGACGATGACTTCTCGGGTCATCAAAAACAGCCTCCACGTCGGCTCGGGATTCGCCGAGCAGATGGATCCAATGGAGCTCTCTTCTTTGAACGAGCTCTTGGATTGCATTGCCGCCTTGGAAGTCGCTACAGACTATGATTGGATCGGGCTTAACCCCGACCAAAGAGAGATTAACTCTCCACCGGTTACCCATCAGATAGCGGTGGTGGAGGAGCGATGTAGCGATTCTTCCTCTATTTTGAGGAAAAACTATGTCCGGATTCCCGAGCTCTCCGAGCCGGATACCCGTCTATGGGAGGACATGGCCCAAGCTTCGAACCTGGAATCGAACAGCGGGCTAGTACCGTTGGGCAACGTCCCAGAGCCCGAACTACCAAGCTGGGAAACTCCTTCGGGTCTCAGACTGGGTCAGGGTTTAGACTTAAATCTACCTACCCACCCTCACATAAGTGATCTTTCCCATATTAGACAAGAGCCCCAAGAGACAGTACATCACTATTGGGCCAGATTCGTCCTTGCAATAAGCAAGGTGAAGGATTGTCACGAGGAAGACGCAATTTCATTCTTTTGCAAAAATTGCACGGACAAGGGCATCCTCAACTCCATAAGTCGCCGTGATTGTAGCGACCCAACTCGGTAAGAGTCGAAGTCTCTGTGCTTACCGTGCTAGTCCCTGGATCGACTTGCTAGCACACACAGTACTCGATGAAATAACAGAAATAACACACATCTCTTTATTACATCGATAGTCTAGGAGCAATACATTTATTACAAAATAGGGCATAAAGCCAATAAGCAAATACTGCGGAAGCAAAGAAGTAAATGAGTCCAACTCCACGAGCAAGGTTGAGTGTAGAACATCGACCTATCGCACCTTAATCCTCGTCGGATATATCTGCAACGTGATAAGTTGCAGCCAAATGGGCCAGTACATTGAATGTACTGGCAAGTCACATCATAGTGTAATGAACCTACTTTTACATGCAGTTTGGCTGGTGGAAAGCTCTAAGTTTAGTTTTTTGCATAAAGCTAGTTTTTCCCTATTAGAAAAGATTGTTATTCTACTACTACACATTTGCATAGGGTGAGTTGGCAAATCCAACTCCATCCGTCCCCAAGTTTCATTTAAAACCCAACTGTTTAATTAAAGGTGAGGAGATCTCCCGGCATTTCCACTACTAGATGCTCAAGTTGTCCATAACCGGGGACACGGCTAATCGATTAGGTTGAAAACTCTGGAGAGGTTGTGCACTTTTCCCCACAAGACTCGACAACCTCCATGATCGGAAGATCGAGACATAGCCTTTCAAAAATGTTCCCCCTTAACCCACGGATAGGCCGGTACACCTAGATCATTCTACATCTATTAGCCCATCCCGGAAGGGGGCACACTAACTACTCAACTAAGCCAGAGCCCATATTGGCCTGTGGCTGCACACGTAAGCTTCTAGACATGGGAATACGATTGATCTCTTTGAGCCTGAGCGGACGGTCCACTAGTGGTGCACCACCATGGATTTCCCATGCGTGCCCCACTGTACTTCGCCACCATTCCCACAAGTTTCCGCCCAGGTAGTTCATTATTTAACTTAGGTCTTATTTACTACATTGTCACTCATCTCTCACAATGATCACTCCCCAATCCACGTCTACTTAGCATAGCAACATAAAGTAAAACGATGGTGACAAAGTTATATGGTTCAGACCTACCTCAATGAACTACTGGGTGAAAAGCAAAGTCATGTGGCACCGGTTTCCTACCATGCAGTCCTACCGCAAAGAACTAAGTGCATAATAAAAACATAGGTAATGAAACATGATCAAGATGCAACTTGCCTTGGTACTGCTGGTTGGATTCTAAAGACTGATAATATTCTGCTTCGCACTCCCGGCCATCTATCGCAAAGAAGATAAACAAACATAAGCAACATTCCAGAGACCAAAAGAACATGCATAGCAAAAAGTCTCGGAAAAACCAAATGAACATACAACACACTAAGCTACTACAGAAATACTCTAAGTGCAAAACAACATAGGCCTATGGTTCAAAGAGTGATGTGAAATATAGTGCATATTATGCATACTAGTAAAAAAATATTAAAGGGCAGAATCTAGCGTGTGAAAATTATTGTGACAAAGGTCCAGGTGATAGGGCTTTGCTACGGTGACAACATGCAAAAGGAATCAACTTAATCGGAGCTACGGTTTGGAAGATATGGCTATTTGAAGTTTGAATTCGAATCTGAATAAATTCAAATTTGAATCTAACAAAATTTCACACCCTAGCTAGTTCAAGCATTAGGGTGTGCATCATGTTTAAATTTATTCTAAATTTGAAATGGGGATGACAGAACCCCCAGCACCCCCCTGGAACAACTAGGGTTTACTAAAAACTTTTTCAATGAACCTGAAATGCCCTTCTAAAAAGCCCACTCTTTTTGTTTTGGGTTAAAACCGTTGACAAAAATGGTGCACATTTTTCTAGGACATCTTAAGGTCATTGGATTAATTCTTATAGTATTTGCATTTGGGCATTTAAATGCTATAAAATATTTTAAATGCTCAAATAATCATAAACTAAAATGTTTGTTGTTGGATATATTCTAAGAAGTAGCCATGATTAATTTTATGATTTTTGGAAATGCCCTGGCATTTTTAATAAAGCCCTGAAGTTACAGAAATAATAGAATAAATAAAAAACAGAAAAAGGAGAGAGAAGGAACTTACCTGTCGCCTTGGCCTGGCCCAGCTCGGCCCAGTCCACTAGCTCGGCCAGTCATCCTCCTCTCGTCAGGACGACGAGAGGCGCGTGGCCGGCGCCCGCGGCCACATGCCGGCCACCTCCTGCTTCCGCCGACGCCCCGGACGCGCCTACGAATGCCACACACTCCCCCACGTCCCCCTCTCATTCTCCCCACTCTCCCCGTGGCCCTCTCACCCTCTCTGGCTCTCTCCCCATTTCCTGCCGAGCGCAGCCGTCGCCGCCGACAAGCTCCACCGTAGCCACCGCCGTCCACTCGCTGCCTCGCCGTGCCAAGAAGTTCCGCCGTCGTCCACTGCTTCGCCTCGACCCATCCCCGAGCGCTCGCTCGCCCCGGAGACGCTGCACCGAGCTCGTCTTCAACCTCGGTCGCCGGAGATCCCCCTCGCCGCCCCGCTCGCTCCAGCTCTTTCCCGAGCTCGCCGTTCGCTCCCCTGCAACCGCAGTGAGCTACTAACCTTCTCCCCCTCTCCGTGCTAGCTCTCGTGCACCGTACGCACCGCCTCGAGTTCGCCCGGACGCGTCGCCGCGGAGCTCGTCATCGACGAGGCTCCGGCCATGCCACGGCCACGCCACTTAGTCCACTAACCTCAACACGTCTCTAGGAGTCTAACGCACCTTGCCACGCGCCTCGCCGTGCCCCGCAGCCTCGGTTCTGAGCTCACCCGAGCTCCGGCCGCCGCCAAGGTCGACGCCAGCGACGTTTCCGGCCACCCCAGCTCCACCCACTGTCACCACTCGACGCGGCTCACTCCCGCATCACGTAGATGGTCTCCGCCGTCCTTTTGGTCGCCGGAGTGCAAAACCCGCACCCCTCCGCCGTCCCTGGCCCTGCCGGCGACGAGCCCCGGGTCAACTCCGGCGAGTTTGACCCAGGTTAACCCCAGTTTGACTTCCCCTGACTCACTGACGTGTGGGCCCGAGGCCACTAATTAAACTAGGATAGTATTAGTTTAACACTAACTAATTTTAGTTAGTTAGTTGACACTGACAGATGGGACCCACAGGTTAGGGTTGACCTGGACCGCCCCGTTGACCCCTGACGTCACTCTGACGCAATGCTGACGCAGTAAATCCTTTTCTGGATTTATTCTTTAATAGGAAATTCCAGAAAATAGCCAAAACTTCTAAAAATCATAGAAAATCAACCATAGCTCCAAATCAAACAATTTATATATGAAAAATGATAAGAAAAATTCAATCTATCCATCTGTAATGGTTTCATGCATGTCAAAACAAGGTAACCTTGCTGTTTAAGCAAAGTAAGATAATGCACTAATAAGGCTATGTTATATGAACTAACATTTGAATCTTTGATTCAAATGAGTTCATTCCTTTCTGTTTTAGCTTGCATTAGGCCAAGACACATTCATTTTGCGATGTCATAGCATGCATCATATTGTTGCATATTGTCATGTGTTGATTATGTTTCGGTGTGTCTTTTGTGGTAGGTTCTGCCTCCGAGGATAACCCCGAGTATTCGTCTGAAGGGAAGTACCCTACTACCACTACATCAGGCAAGCAACCCATTGATCATTCCGATACAAACCCATGTTCTCGCTTCTGCTCTTGTTTACTGCATTAAGACAACGCGATTCAAACTGCTGTGTGCTACGGTAGTTGAACCCTTATCCTCTGCATGACCTGTCATTGCCACAGTAACTAGATGAAACCCACTAGCATGTGTAGGAGTTGATTGAGCCATGTATGTGTTTCCTACCTTGCTATGCCTGCTATGCTTAGAGTTGTGTCAGGTCTGGTTCATCTAGGTGATGGGCTAGAGTGAAATGATTATGTCGGTAATGTGAGGGATGTGTTGAACATGATTTGGTAAAGGTATCGATGAGAGGCCATGTAGGAGTACATGGTGGGTTGTTTCATTGAGACCATCCATAAGAACTGAGATTTGTATGTGTGATTTAAGATTCAGTTACTACCATACATTGGGCCCGAAACCAATGGACCCTCTCGGCTTCTTATTCACCCTAGTACTCTGTCCAGGAGTTGCAATTAGTTTCTGGTGTTGTAGGTTATGTGTTGGCGGCCGTGCATAGCGCTGACCCTAGGGGAGGGCTATGTTGCGGTAGATACACCATGGCACGGTGTACCGAGTCACCCGTTTGGTGTCTCGGGAACCCTGTTCACATCGTTCGGGGCCGTATGTGGAAACCTCGGCCGGACTCCCTGCGGATGGAACCTGGATAGGCGATAAACCTAGACTAGATACTTGAGTGTTTAGGTAGGCCGTGGCCGACACCCTCGTTGGGCTTCCGCTTGAAGGTTGCCGAGTACATGTCGTGTAAATGACGGTAAGTGGTGAAAGCGTGTATGAAGAAGTACACCCCTGCAGGGTATAAAACTATTCGAATAGCCGCGTCCGCGGTAAAGGACTACTTGGTTGCCTATACAGTTCATAGACAAGTTAATGGATACTACTACAAGACTCAAGATAAGTGTGAGTACGGAGGATGGCCCTCTCGTAGGATGACGAGGGAGGATCCCCGGTGGAGTATTGTGTTGGTGAGTAGTGGACTCGTGTGGGAAAACTATTTTACTAGTGAAATTCCGTAGGATAGCTTAGCCAAGAGTCAAAGCTGGCTTGCTGCAATAACCCCACCACCTTCTTGAGAATGAGCATGTATAGTAGGTTCTGATGTAAGACTTGCTGAGTACCTTTGTACTCATGTTTGCTTAATTACTGTTTTCAGACGACAACACCGCCCCCTCCGATGGGTTTTATGTAGACCTCAACGTCGATGAGTAACTCGCCACCTAGGTGGTGATCCTGGCCATGGAGGGCCCTATGTAGATAGACAGGCTTCGAGAAGCCTTCTTGCTTTCTAGAGTCTGTACTCAGACTATTTGCTTCCGCATGTGCTTGTATGCTTGTATGACTTGAGTGCCGGGTCATGTGACCCCTACCTGTATGAACATGTTATGTATGGCTCTTGGAGCCTTTAAATAAAGTACTTGAGTTGTAGAGTTTTGTTGTGATGTCATGTTGTATGTACTCATATCGGGCATATTGTGTGTATGATTGAAATGCTTGGTATGAGTGGGATCCGACAATCTAGTTGTTTATCCTTGGCAGCCTTTCTTATGGGGAAATGTAGTCTAGTGTTCCTCGAGCCATAGTAGTCCGCTACAGTTCGGTTCACTGGAGTCCTGCTAGCCCAGCACTACTGCTCAGGACACTTGACTGGCCGGCATGTGTTTCACTTCGTTCCTATGTCTGTCCCTTCAGGGAAATGTCACACGGTGACTTCTGGAGTCCTTCCTAGCCTGCTACAGCCCAGGTTCCCCGGAGTCCTGTTAGCCCAGTGCTACATCCCGGATTCACTTGCTGATGACCGACATGCTCGATGTGATTCATGTATGCCTGTCTCCATAGGTCTGCGCCGCTTTGGGTTCACGACTAGCCATGTCGGCCCGGGTTCTTTGTCATATGGATGCTAGCGACACTATCATATACGTGAGCCAAAAGGCGCAAACGGTCCCGGGCCATGGTAAGGCGACACCCGTGGGAATACCGTGCGTGAGGCCGCAATGTGATATGAGGTGTTACCGGCTAGATCGATGTGACTTGGAATCAGGGTCCTGACATAAAAGTTTGCAAAAACTATTCTACTGGATAGATCTAAACAATACGAAGAATTTGCCGCTGGTTTCATCGAGTTTGGATCTACGGTTAAAAAGTTATGGCTAATCTAAGATCAGGGACTAATCTGATATTTATAGGGACTAAATGGTGAAGAAAACTACTGCAAACAGGTCCCTGGCCACGTGGCGGCTCCTGGCTGGCCGAGCAGCGTCCGCTGCGGAGACTACATGGTGAACGACCGCCAAATAAGAAAAACAGTGGCGGCGGCTAACTAAATAAAAACCGACGCTCGGTTTAAATAAAACCGCACGGTCTAAAGGAAACCGACCGGTAGTTTTTAAAATAAAAACCATGGTTAACCGCGTACCGGTTCAACTAAAAAAAACTAACCTAATCTAATCTAGGCCGTTGGTGTCCGATCTAACGGGCGAGGGTGGGGCGGCGGCTTACAGTGGGTGGTGGTGGCCGGCGACGAGCAGAGGACGGCGGTGCGACGTCGGGTGATGGCGGGGCAGCGGCTACGGCGGTCCTCGGCGTCGGGGAGGTGCGGCGCGGCTTGGGCGTCCGGATGGTGGCGTCGGGGCTCCTCAGGGGCGTCGGGGTCGGCGAGGCGAAGGCGGCGGTGCTCCGTGGGCTCCGGCGAGGTCGGGCGTCGTCTCCGGCGGGACCTAGGCGAGAAAAAGATGTCAACAAGATGCGCGACTTCACGATGGCAAAATTGACGAAGGAACAAGGGCTCGGGGTGGTTTACTGGCAGCGGAATGCTCCGGCGAGGTCCGTTCGGCCGGCGAGATCCAAGCGGCGACTGCGGGCGGTAGGGGCGGCGTGGGAAGAAGCGGGATGACGAGATCGACAGAGGGGAGCCCGGGGCATTTATAGGCGAGGGGAGGGTGTGCGGGTGCCGCAGATAAGCGTTATCCGCGAGGGCCTCGCCCGACGGTTGCGGGAGCGTTGCAGCGAGCTCATCCGAGCGGGGCAAGCGGGAGGTTGGGGGAGATGATGTGGAGCGGGGCCCACCAGTCAGTGGCGGCGGCGGTAGCGAGCGAGGGCGGGCGCGAAGCGGTCGACTGGTGCGGGAGGTTTCGGGCGCTGGGGCGCTGGCCTTGGGCCAAATGGCCAACTGGGCCGGTTGGGGCGCTCCTGGGCCGAACCCAGTTTCGGTCCAGGCTGCGGTGAGTGCGTGCGTGCGTTTTTTTAAACACCGAACACTAAAGTGGCCCTAAATAATTCAAAAGAATTAATAAAAACACCCAATTAATTTCTAAAATAACTACATAATATTTAGAGCCTAATGCACATTAACTTAAGCACAACACATTTTGAAAATAATTTTCCTAATGCAACTAATGCACTTTTTGCAAATAAAATAAATACCAAACAACTCCAAAACTTAAAGTAATATTCAAAATAAAATTTCCCACTTTTTTTATATTTTGAGGAAGTCATCTTATCCCCTCTCATTTGTTTTTCTCGAGTGGAAAACTATTATTTGAATATTTCAAAAACTCCAAAATGCAAGAAATATGAGATGCATTGAATGATTCTATTAACATCCAAATTTAATAAAATTGGGATGTTACAGTGATATAACGCACTTCGCTGACTTGGCGTCCATAGTACGGAAGTTCTGTGCGATGGAAAGCACTTGGAAAACCCAAACACAATTCTGGGATCCTCCGGCTCTAACTAAACCCTCTGTCCGAACTAAAAGGGTGTACTCTCGTAAGTCACCCAATCCAATTACAAAGAAGCCAAAACCCACTACAGGGCGCGGAACCATATTGGAGGGATGGCTCAATGGGCCATGCAAACTTCACAGTACATCGAATACCATGCCAACACACAACCTTAGAGCATGTTGGATACTCCGGTAGGTGGCCAGGAGCAGCGAGGATCTCCTCGTCAACAACACCGCAGAGAACCCTCCCACGGAAAATAACAATACAGTACTGACAGTCTTCGAGACTTTTGCCTCAAACAATAGGCGCAAGCGGGCACTTCGCAGCCTCGCCGAAGTCTGCCACATTGCAACGATAAATCCATGGAACGACACGGCCATAACCTTCAATGCCAGTGACGAACCTCAATTCCGCACAGCCCGAGCTCCAATCTCTTTGGTCCTTAGTCCAATTGTGGACGGCTTCCAGCTTACGAAAGTACTCATGGACGGTGGCAGCGGATTAAACCTTATCTATGAGGAGACTCTTAGAAAAATAGAAATAGACAAGAGCCGCATTGAGCAAAGCAGCACGACCTTCAGAGGAATCATCCCTAGCCGGGAGGCACGATGTGCAGGAAAAATCACACTAGATGTGGTATTCGGCACGCCGGAGAATTACAGGTCTGAAGAAATCACATTCCAAGTGGCCCCGTTTAGTAGCGGATACCACGCCATTCTAGGGCGAGAGGCATTCACGATCTTCCAAGCTATACCCCATTACGGGTACATGAAGCTCAAGATGCCCGGGCCCAATGGAATAATCACTCTAGCTAGTGATCCGGACATAGCATTCCGCGCCGAAAATAAAACCGCCGCACTGGCCCTCGAAGCGTTATCCGAAGCCCTCGCAGCCGAAGAACTAACTGCGCTACGCTCTAAAGTGGACAGGGACGACGTGATACTCGACAAAAGACCCAAGTCCACCTCTTTTAAACCAGCGGACGAAATAGTCAAATTCCAGGTCCACCCAACGGACCCTACAAAAACAGCATCCATCGGGGCACAGCTGAACCCCACAACAGATGTCGCACTGCGGGAGTTCTTATGCAAGAATTGTGACATCTTCGCCTGGCATCCTTCAGATATGCGAGGCATCCCACGTAGGCTGGCCGAGCATAGCCTAAACATTCTAAAGGGATACAAGCCGGTCAAGCAAACTCTTAGCATTTCTCTGAACCCAAGCGACAAGCCATGGGAGAAGAACTAGCCAAGTTACTCGAGGCCGGATTCATTAGAGAAATAAAACATCCGGACTGGCTAGCAAACTTGGTGACGGTACCAAAGAAGGACAAATCCTGGCGCATATGTGTCGACTTTAAGGACCTTAACAAGGCTTGCCCCAAGGATCCCTTCCCCCTCCCTCGCATCGATCAAATTATCGATGCTACCGCGGGACACGACTCGTTGTGTTTCCTCGACGCATACTCCGGATACCATCAAATCAAGATGGCGGAGCCCGATCAAGCCGCAACGGCATTCATTACTCCATACGGCCCCTTCTGTTTCAACACCATGCCTTTCGGGCTCAAAAATGCCGGTGAGACCTATCAACGCATGATTCAGACATGCCTGGAAGCACAAATCAGCAAAACAGTGGAGGCATATGTAGACGATGTGGTAATTAAAACCAGACACGTCGAATCTTTGATAGACGACTTGAGGCTCACGTTCGACAATCTCCGAACATATGACATTAAGCTCAATCCAGAAAAAATGTGTTTTCGGCGTACCTGCTGGAAAGCTCTTGGGCTTCACCGTTTCCAACAGAGGAATTGAAGCGAATCCGGCTAAAATCCAAGCTCTGTCACAGTTGGCTATCCCAACAAACCTCAAGAAAATCCAGAAATTAACTGGATGCGTGGCTGCCTTAAGCCACTTTATCTCTCGACTGGGAGAAAAGGCATTACCTCTTTATCGCCTTCTTCGGCACACCGAACACTTCGAGTGGACGGACGCGGCCACGGCCAGATTGGAAGAAATAAAAGCTGCCTTGGCCAGCAACCCAATTTTGGCCGCGCCAAATATCGGCGAACCAATGCTGTTATATATAGCAGCAACACACCAGGTTGTAAGCGCAGTGCTCATCGTCGAACGACAAGCGGACGGACATAAGTTCCTGCTTCAAAAGCCGGTATACTACGTATCTACTGTCCTCACTCCATGCAAATCCCGATACCCACATTATCAAAAGATAGCATACGCGGTCTTCATGGCATCCCAAAAACTACGACAATACTTTCAAGAGTGTTCAGTTACGGTGGCCTCCGAGGTTCCACTCAACGACATTATAAACAACCGCGATGCCACGGGCCGGATTGCTAAATGGGCCATTGAGCTCCTCCCGTTCGACATATCATACAAACCACAGCGAGCCATTAAGTCACAAGTACTGGCCGATTTCGTCGCCGAACGGACAAAAGCTGAACTCCCTAAAGAATACGGCGCGTACTCCAATTGGATCATGCACTTCGACGGCTCCAAAATGCTGGCGGGTCTGGGAGCAGGCGTCGTCCTGACATCCCCAACCGGAGATACAGTCCAATACGTACTCCAAATATTATACACAGACTCCAACAACGCAGCCGAATATGAGGCCCCGTTGCATGGTCTCCGGATAGAAGTCTCCATGGGCATTCAACGCCTAGAGGTGCGTGGGGATTCGAACCTCGCAATATCTCAAATAAATGGAGATTTTGATGCCAAGGACCCAAAAATGGCGGCTTATGGCAATGCCGTCCTCAAAATGTCAGCTCGATTCGAGGGGCCCGAATTCCACCATGTGGTCCAAGAAAACAATCAAGCGGCGGATATCCTCGCCCGAATCGGCGCTAAGCGCGACCCTGTCCCACCTAATATCTTCTTGTAAAGGCTGTTTAAGCCATCCGTGGTGTGGGAAGGGGAGAGCGGCAACAATATAGTCCGGATTCGGCCACAACAACAGACCGTGAACACTCTGACGTAATTGGAGGCTCCGCCACCAAGATAACACCTTCGGCCCACGTGATTATGGCTGTCATCGCCCCGTGGACAGAACCCTTCTTGGCTTACCTAAATAGGCAAGAACTCCTTGAGGACCAAAACGGGGCACGTTGCATTGTGCGGCGGTCTAAAGCCTGCAAGGTCCACGAGGGAGAGCTTTATAAGAAAAGCGCTACCAGAGTACTGCAAAGGTGCATCTCCGAGGTGGAAGGACAACAACTTTTGGCAGAAATTCACGCTGGACTCGGCGGCCATCACGCCGCAGCTCGGGCCCTTGTAAGTAAGGCCTTACGTACAGGTTTCTACTGGCCGACAGCTCGAGCAGACGCACAGGACCTAGTTCAACATTGCGTCGGTTGCCAGCTCTTTGCAAACCAAAGCCATATGCCACCTACCGCTCTCCAAACAATCCCCATTACTTGGCTCTTCGCAGTCTGGGGGCTTGATATGGTCGGACCCCTTAAAGGAGGAAGCCATAAGAAAAAGTACCTATTGGTCATGGTGGATAAATTCACCAAATAGATAGAGGCCAAACCAGTTAAAACGGCCGAATCCGGACCAGTGATAGATTTCATATCCGGGGTTGTACACCGCTACGGTGTCCCCCACAGTATCATCACCGATAACGGCTCGAACTTTACATTCGATGAGGTAAAAACTTGGTGCGACAAAATGGGCATTATGCTCGATTATGCATCCGTCTATCACCCTCAAACTAACGGTCAAGTCGAACGAGCAAATGGTCTTATAATGAGCGGCATTAAACCCAGACTAGTGTAGTCCTTGAAGGAATCAGATACGCACTGGGTCGAGGAGCTCGACTCCATACTATGGGGGCTGCGGACCACGCCAAATCGCACTACCGGATACACACCGTTCTTCATGGTGTACGGCGCAGAGGCGGTACTGCCCTGCGACATCATTCATGACTCACCTTGAGTGCACATGTATGAAGATAAAGAAGCCGAGCTAGATCGGCATGACAGTTTGGACGCCCTGGAGGAGGAGCATGACATGGCAAAAGACCGATCCGCATTCTATCAACAACAGGCTCGACGATATCAAAGCAGAGAAGTACGGGCCAAAACTTATAATCTTGGCGAACTCATTCTACGCCTACCAGAAAAGAAAAAGGACAAGCTCAAACCCAAATGGGAAGGTCCCTTTCTTATGGACAAAGTTCTGACCGGTGGAGCGTACCATCTGCGGGATGCATCGGACAATCGACTCGAGCCAAACCCATGGAACGCGGCCAGACTCCGAAGATTCTACGCCTAGCGCCGGACTCTGTGTTCGTCTCCTTACCTCCGTCAATTTTTTATATATTTGTTATCTATATTTTTACTGTCTTTCTTCCTTTTCTTCGTGGCCTTCAAAGGTTAAAATGTGTCTTGACTGCACAATTTTTACGCGCTAAGCGCGCTCATTATACCTGCGGGCTTCTTATACAGAAGCTTAATATAATTATGACCCGGGCTCTATGTCTGCCGCACATGTGTCATTTTTACACACGCACCTTTTCTTCACCATTATATGCATCGATATGACTTAAGTTTTGGCCAAGCTGGGTTGCCTGGCTCTTGTGTTTATGCCCAACGTTCCCGTTAATTCGGATAGGGCATAAGGGGAGCACCTCTGCAATTGTTACTGCCGGGTCAGCCGGACGTGTACCTCAGACTAGGTGAAGCCGAAAGCTAGTGTTCTTAAGGGAATATTCGGTCGGCGAACAAAGGATGACTTTTTTTACTTATTAGAATACATACCCCCAGATGTTTATATCATGCGTCTCTTGTCGCAGTTCGGACATGCACATTAATGCATGCGTACCCAGGGAAAGGAACCCTTAACGAAACTATTCTCCCTGGAAGATGTTTCTTACTATCCATGTAATATAACATAACTAGTTGGGTACTTGTCTGTTCAAGCACTTATGACCCCTACGCCTGGTTTCCACGCGTACCCCGGGTTTTACATAACTGAGCGGGATTCGGATACACTCCGGACTGTCGGGTCCGGAGGCCGAAGCGAAAAGGTCCGCCATGACAAATGATTTACAATCTGGCTAGGGACAATATATGTCACTCGAAGTACACAGTCACTTAGACTGACTAAATTCTTCTTCTATACCATCCAACAGGCTGTCTAGCCTACAATCCTGTTGGGAATACTTTGCGGCTAATTTCACCTGGTCATACACCAAGCTGACGGGGATCTCTTTCCCGTCAGGCCCTACAGGTCCTACCTCGGCCATATGGTTCGGGTCAGCCTTGGTACATCGAGTCTTCACCATGGCCCAGGCTTCCCTTGCACCTTGTCGACAGGCAGATATCTTCCATAATCGGAAGCACCGCCACGCTCGCTTGAGTATCTCTACAAGCTCCCCCATGCCTCCTGGCAGGGAGGCGGATGGCCACAAGGCCTGGGCAAGGCCCTGCATCACCTGCCGAGCTTGTTCGTGCAGTTGTGAGAGCTCTGGCAAAAGATCTCCCGCAGACCCGGGCATCTCCTCTCCGGGACGGCCCGTCAGCATACCTACAGATATAGCTCTGTTAGCTGGTTTCTTTGCCGAACTCTATAGAAGTTCGCTCAAGCACTTACTGAAAATGCCGCGTCGAAGCCTTTTATTCTCCTTTACGGAGTCAGCCAGCTGGGCCCGAACATATTTTAGTTCAACATCCAGCCAGGTATTGGCATCTTGGAGATTGTTTTTCTCCCGCCTAACTTGTGTAAGCATGCGCTCGCCAGCCTTCAGCTGTCGTTGAGCATGTTGCTCCTCTGGATTCACTCTGGGATCATCTGCAGAATCTATTAATTAGATTAGCATGCAAGCCAAATATTAACTGGTATATCTCGTTCTTTTCGATAGGAACAAGTGTTACCAGATGGGGCCTTCTTGGACTCCTCCATTTTGGCATCTGTAGCCCGTAGCTGGGCTTTGCACTCCTCCAGCTCTTGGGACAACTGGGTATTCTTCTCAGTAAGAACCTATGCAAATAATGATCCTTAAATCAGTTGTGCCAACTGTTTCAAGTCTCAGGGGCTACTGGTATATATAATTATCAGATTTTCTTACCCATATATCCTTTACATACTGGTCCGTGGCTCTGGCAAGACCATTTTGAGCAGCTCGGATGTACGCGTCCCCTGAGTTGAAGGTATCAAACGCCACTTTAGAAAAACCGGGGTCGCGGAGTACGGCCCGACGACGCATGTGCTTCATGGCACTCTCCACTTTGGAATTTGTAGCGGACAGCCTATCTGCATCCTCGGTAGGAGGAATATCCGACGTTGTCCCCACGTTAGCATCTGCCTCCAAGTCTGGCTCTGGAGCCCGACTAGTGGATGCATGGCCGGCAGGCTCTCCGGATACGGTCCAGCGAGCGCTTTTCCTGGTTTTAACCACGGACGTTATTATATTTTAAAGACAATAACCACGGAGCAGGGTTCTTTTTCATACCTCTGCGACGGCATCTCAATCCTGACCGCCTTCCTTTTAAGCCTACCCGGTTTCGGTGCCCCTTGTTGGTGAGTCACTACGGGTTCGGCATGGCGTCCCGAGGGCCTTCCCTGCAAGACACCATTGATGACCCACAAGTATATGGGATCTATCGTAGTCCTTTCGATAAGTAAGAGTGTCGAACCCAACAAGGAGCAGAAGGAAATGATAAGCGGTTTCCAGCAAGGTATTCTCTGCAAGTACTGAAATAAGTGGTAACAGATAGTTTTGTGATAGGATAATTTGTAACGAGCAACAAGTAACAAAAGTAAATAAAGTGCAGCAAGGTGGCCCAATCCTTTTTGTAGCAAAGGACAAGCCTGGACAAACTCTTATATAGAGAAAAGCGCTCCCGAGGACACATGGGAATATCATCAAGCTAGTTTTCATCACGCTCATATGATTCGCGTTCGGTACTTTGATAATTTGGTATGTGGGTGGACCGGTGCTTGGGTACTGCCCTTACTTGGACAAGCATCCCACTTATGATTAACCTCTATTGCAAGCATCCGCAACTACAACAAAAGTATTAAGGTAAACCTAACCATAGCATGAAACATATGGATCCAAATCAGCCCCTTACGAAGCAACGCATAAACTAGGGTTTAAGCTTCTGTCACTCTAGCAACCCATCATCTACTTATTACTTCCCAATGCCTTCCTTTAGGCCCAAATAATGGTGAAGTGTCATGTAGTCGACGTTCACATAACACCACTAGAGGAGAGACAACATACATCTCATCAAAATATCGAACGAATACCAAATTCACATGACTACTAATAGCAAGACTTCTCCCATGTCCTCAGGAACAAAAGTAACTACTCACAAAGCATAAACATGTTCATAATCAGAGGGGTATTAATATGCATATAGGATCTGAGCATATGATCTTCCACCAATTAAACCAACTAGCCTCAACTACAAGGAGTAATTAACACTACTAGCAACCTACTAGCACCAATCCCGGACTTGGAGACAAGAATTGGATACAAGAGATGAACTAGGGTTTTGAGAGGAGATGGTGCTGATGAAGATGTCGATGGAGATTGCCCTCTCCCGATGAGAGGAGCGTTGGTGATGATGATGGCGATGATTTCCCCCTCCGGGACGGAAGTTTCCCTGGCAGAACAGCTCCGCCAGAGCCCTAGATTGGTTCCGCCAAGGTTCCGCCTCGTGGCAGCGGGGTTTCATCCGAGAAGATGGCTTGTTATTTTTTCTCATCGAAAGACTTCATATAGCAGAAGATGGCCACCGGAGGGCGACCAGGGGGCCCACGAGGTAGGGGGGCGCACCCAGGGGGTAGGGCGCGCCCCCACCCTCGTGGGCAGGATGTGGCCCCCCTGGTGAAGTTCTTGCTCTCAGTATTTTTTATATATTTGGAAAACGTCTTCCGTGAAGTTTCAGGACTTTTGGAGCTGTGCAGAATAGGTCTCTAATATTTGCTCCTTTTCTAGCCCAGAATCCCAGCTGTCGGCATTCTCCCCCTTTATAGAAACCTTGTAAAATAAGAGAGAATAGGCATAAGTATTGTGACATAATGTGTAATAACAACCCATAATGCAATAAATATCGATGTAAAAGCAAGATGCAAAATGGACGTATCAACTCCCCCAAGCTTAGACCTCGCTTGTCCTCAAGCGGAAGCCGAAATCGAAAAATATGTCCACATGTTTAGAGATAGAGGTGTCGATAAAAAATAAAATACGGACATGAGGGCATCATGATCATTCTTGGAATATCAACTTATATAATTCTTGTCATATGATCTCTTATGCTAGAGTAATAATTCAATCACAATTTCAAGTATGAATCATAAACTTCATTGAAAACTAACAAACTATAATCTCAGTCATTGGAGCAATTGCAATTTATCATAACATAGGAAAGAGTCAATGTATAAGAGCTTTTCAGCAAGTCCACATACTCAACGATCATATAGTCTTTCACAATTGCTGAAACTCACGAAATACTTATGGGTATGGAGTTTTAATCGGATACAGAGAAAGATAGGGGCTTATAGTTTTGCCCCCCAACGTTTTACCTCAAGGGTAATGTCAACAATAATAGTTCATGAAAACTCACATCCAATTAGCCATATATACCAGGATCTTTCCAACATACCGTTCTTGCCAAAGGATAAAATGTAAAAAGGAAGGGTGAATATCACCATGACTCTTATGCAATGTAGGAGATAAAAGTAAAAGACAGGCCCTTCGCAGAGGGAAGCAGAGGTTGTCATGCGCTTTAATGGTTGGGTCCACAAAGTCTTAATGCGAGAGAACGTCACTTTATATTGCCACTTGTGATATGGACCTTTATTATGCAGTCTGCCGGTTTTATTTCTTCCATATCACACGATCGTATAAAGCTTATTTTCTCCCACCCTAATAAGTCATACATATTAGAGAGCAATTTTTATTGCTTGCACCGATGAAAACTTACTTGGAGGATCTTACTCAATCCATAGGTAGGTATGGTGGACTCTCATGGCAAAACTGGTTTAAGGGTATTCGGAAGCACAAGTAGTATCTCTACTTGGTGCGATGAATTTGGCTAGCATGAGGGAGAAAGGAAAGCTCAACCATGTTGGATGATCCATGACAATATAATTTATCTCAGATGTAAGAAAACATAACCCATTACATTGTATTCCTTGTCCAACGTCAACTCTTTAGCATGTCGTATTTTAATGAGTGCTCACAATCATAAAAGATGTCCAAGATAGTATATCTATATGTGAATACCTCTCTTTCTTTATTACTTCCTATTAATTGCAACGATGACTGAAACTATGCTTGTCAACCCTCAACAACTTTTATTCATCATACTTTTTTCTATGTGAGCTCATTACTCTCCATAAGACTCACATGATCTCTTTGTTTCTTTGTATTTCTTTCTCTTTTCTTTTATTCCCTTAGGATCATGGCAAAATAACCAAGCTCTTGACTCAACACTAATCTTTATTACATATATAGCTCACGGACTCAATTACATAGAAGGATTATAAAGCAAAACTCACAACTAGATCATACTAAGACTCTTATTCTACTAGATCAAGATATTACCAAAAGGATCGAACTAAGAAAAAACAGTAAAAATAGAAGTGATGGTGATACGATACCGGTGCACTCCCCCAAGCTTGGCAGTTGCCAAGGGGAGTGCCCATACCAGATACTCAATTCTTCTTTGTTGGTGGAGACGGTGGTGATTTTGTTGATGGCGTAGGCTTGTCGTCCTTCTTCCAAGGCATAGGTTCACCATCATAGAAGGATGACCGAGTCTCCTGAAACCTCAAATCTACAGCCAAATTCATCCTCTTGAATCTATATTCATACTCACAGTTTTGATTTTGCAGGTCATAGATCTGGGCTTGGAGGTGCTCGTTTTTCTCATGAAGCTTGAAGATGGCCTCCCCAATGTCCTTGACGTCCAGCTTGTGGTTGTTGGTGAACTCCGTGATCATAATGTGATTGGAATCGAGTCCACGCTCCACCATCTCCTGACACTTGAAAACTTCTTGCTCCAATGCCTCGAGCCTTGCCTCCGTGCTTCCGGTCTTCCTTGGTCCCTCAGCATCGTGGATGTGCAATAACCCCTCACGCATCTCAATGGTTTGAGGGTGTTGCAGCACTTCTGCGAGGTAGGGGTTGATGACCTTCTCGAAGAACTGGTCCATGGGGGCGCTTGAAGACGACATGACGACCTTGATCTGTCAGAAAAATAGCTCGAAACGAAAACAGGGGATTTTTGCGTGATACAGGAGTCAAAACCCCCAGGAGATTATATAATGATTTTTTACCGACCAAAATACGTGCCGTGTACGAAAACGGAGTCCGGAGAGCACACGATGTGGCCACGAGGTAGGGGTGCGCCCAGGGGGGTAGGGCGCGCCCTCCACCCTCGTGGAGCCCTCGTGTCCTTCCCGGACTGCCTCTTATTTTTCTATTTCTCTAAATATTCCAAAACGGAGAGATATTGCCTTAAAAATTGTTTTGGAGTCGGTTTACTTACCGTACCACATACCTATTACTTTTCGGAGTCTGAAACATTCCAGAAAGTGTCCCTTATGTATTCCTCCGGGGTTACGGTTTCAATAATATTGGTTTCAACATATATGGGATTACCTGAGATATAATGTTTGATTCTTTGACCGTTCACCACCTTCGGATTTGTGCCTTCGAAGTTGTTGATTTTTATAGCACCGGAACGATAGACCTCCTTGATAACGTAAGGACCTTCCCATTTAGAGAGAAGTTTTCCTGCAAAAAATCTTAAACGAGAGTTGTATAGCAATACATAATCACCTACATTAAACTCACGCTTTTGTATTCTTTTGTCATGCCATCTTTTAACTTTTTCTTTAAACAACTTGGCATTTTCATAGGCTTGGGTTCTCCATTCGTCAAGTGAGCTAATGTCAAATAACCTCTTCTCATTGGCAAGTTTAAAATCATAATTGAGATCTTTAATAGCCCAATATGCCTTGTTTTCTAGTTCGAGAGGTAAGTGACATGCTTTTCCATAAACCATTTTATACGGAGATATACCCGTAGGATTTTTATATGCAGTTCTATAGGCCCATAATGCATCATCAAGTTTCTTGGGCCAATTTTTTATAGATCTATTAACAGTCTTTTGCAAAATTAATTTGAGCTCTCTATTACTCAATTCTACTTGACCACTAGACCGTGGGTGATAAGGAGATGCAATTCTATGATTAACATCATATTTAGCAAGCATTTTACGGAAAGCACCATGAATAAAATGTGAACCACCATGAGTCATTAAATATCTAGGGATTCCAAATCTTGGAAAAATAACTTCTTTAAGCATTTTAATAGAAGTGTTATGATCAACACTACTAGTTGGAATAGCTTCTACCCACTTAGTTACGTAATCAAGAGCAACTAAAATATGTGTATATCCATTAGAGGAAGGAAAGGGTCCCATATAGTCAAAGCCCCAAACATCAAATGGTTCAATTACGAGTGAATAATTCATAGGCATTTCTTGACGTCTACCAATATTACCAATTCTTTGACATTCATCACAAGATAAGACAAACTTACGGGAGTCCTTGAAGAGAGTAGGCCAATAAAAACCAGATTGCAATACCTTATGTGCAGTTCTATCTCCAGCATGGTGTCCTCCATAAGCTTCAGAGTGACACTTGCGTAGGATCTGTTCCTGTTCATGCTCAGTTACACAACGTCTAATAACACCATCTACTCCTTCTTTATAAAGATGTGGGTCATCCCAAAAGTAATGCCTCAAATCATAGAAGAACTTTTTCTTTTGCTGGTATGTGAAACTAGGTGGTTTAAACTTAGCAACAATGTAATTAGCATAATCAGCATACCATGGAGCAGTATGAGAAGCATTTATGACATTTAATTGCTCATCAGGAAAGCTATCATCAATAGGAAGTGGGTCATCAAGCACATTTTCTAACCTAGACAAGTTGTCTACAACGGGGTTCTCAGCTCCCTTTCTATCAACAATATGCAAATCAAATTCTTGTAGCAAGAGAACACATCTAATAAGTCTAGGTTTAGCATCTTTCTTTTCCATTAGATATTTAATAGCAGCATGATTAGTGTGAATAGTTACTTTAGAATCAACAATATAAGGTCTGAACTTATCACAAGCAAATACAACCGCTAAGAATTCTTTTTCAGTAGTAGCATAATTTCTTTGAGCATTGTCTAGGGTTTTACTAGCATATTGAATAACATTTAATTTCTTATCAACTCTTTGTCCTAGAACAGCACCTACAGCGTAATCACTAGCATCACACATAATTTCAAAGGGTAAATTCCAATCAGGTGGTTGAACAATAGGTGCAGATATCAATGCTTTCTTAAGTATTTCAAATGCTTCTACACAATCATCATCAAAGACAAATGGCATATCTTTTTGTAATAAATTGGTCAGAGGCCGAGAAATTTTTGAGAAGTCCTTAATAAACCTCCTATAAAATCCGGCATGACCAGAGAAACTTCTTATACCTTTGATGTCCTTGGGACATGGCATCTTCTCAATAGCATCAACTTTGGCTTTATCAACTTCAATACCTCTTTCAGAAACTTTATGCCCCAAGACAATACCTTCATTAACCATAAAGTGGCACTTTTCCCAATTCAAGACAAGATTAGTTTCTTCACATCTCTGCAAAACTCGATCAAGGTTGCTCAAGCAATCATCAAAACAAGATCCATAGACGGAAAAATCATCCATCAAAACCTCACAAACCTTTTCACAAAAGTTAGAGAATATAGCCATCATGCATCTTTGAAAGGTAGCAGGTGCATTACATAAACCAAAAGGCATACGTCTATAAGCAAAAGTACCAAAAGGGCATGTAAAAGTAGTCTTTGATTGATCTTTGGCTGACACAGGTATTTGAGGGAAACCAGAATAACCATCTAGAAAGCAAAAATGTGTATGTTTAGATAATCTTTCTAGCATTTGATCGATAAAAGGTAAGGGGTAATGATCCTTTTTAGTAGCCTTATTTAATTTGTGGAAATCAATTACTATCCTATAACCTGTAATAATTCTTTGAGGGATCAATTCATCTTTATCATTAGGAACAACAGTAATACCTCCCTTCATAGGGACACAATAGACAGGGCTTACCCACTGACTATCAGTAACGGGATAGCTTATACCTGCCTCAAGGAGCTTTAGTATTTCCTTTTTTACCACTTATTTCATTTTAGGATTCAGCCAGCGTTGATGATCGCGAACTAGTTTAGCATCTTCTTCCAAATTAATTTTATGTTGACATAGAGTGGGACTAATGCCCTTAAGATCATCAAGAGTATACCCAATAGCAGCACAGTGCTTCTTCAGAATTTTCCATAATCTCTCTTCATCATGCTCTGAAAGGTTAGCACTAATAATAACATGATATATCTTTTTCTCATCAAGATAAGCATATTTAAGAGTATCAGGTAACGGTTTAAGCTCAAACACGGGATCACCTTTGGGTGGAGGAGGATCCCCTAGGATTTCAACAGGTAAATTGTTTTTCAGAATAGGTTCTTGTTTAAAGAATACTTCATCTATTTCCCTTCTTTCATTCGTAAACATGTCATTTTCATGGTCTAGCAAATATTGTTCTAAAGGATCACTAGGAGGTACGGCAATAGAAGCAAGACCAATAATTTCATCCTTACTAGGTAATTCTTCTTCACGGTGTTGTCTACTAAATTTAGAAAAATTAAATTCACGAGTCATATCATCTAAACCAATAGTAACAACATCCCTTTTGCAATCTATGGTAGCATTAACAGTGTTCAGGAAAGGTCTACCAAATACAATGGGACAAAAGCTATCTTGTGGGGAATCAAGAACAAGAAAATCAGCAGGATATTTAGTTTTCCCACACAAGACTTCAACATCTCTAACAATTCCCATTGGTGAAATAGTATCTCTATTAGCAAGTTCAATTGTGACATTGATACGTCTCCAACGTATCTATAATTTTTGATTGCTCCATGCTATATTATCTACTGTTTTGGACTATATTGGGCTTTATTTTCCACTTTTATATTATTTTTGGGACTAACCTATTAACCGGAGGCCCAACCCAGAATTGCTGTTTTTTTGCCTATTTCAGTGTTTCGGATAAACAAAATATCAAACGGAGTCCAAACGGAATAAATCTTCGGAAACGTGATTTTCTCACCGAACGTGATCCAGGAGACTTGGACCCTACTGCAAGGGATCAAAGAGGAGGTCCCGAGGGTGGGGGGCGCGCCCCCTGCCTCGTGGGCCCCTCGGTGCTCCACCGACGTAGTCCTTCCTCCTATATATACACACGTACCCCCAAACAATCAGAACAAGAGCCAAAAACCTAATTCCACCGCCGCAACTTTCTGTATCCACGAGATCCCATCTTGGGGCCTGTTCCGGAGCTCCGCCGGAAGAGGGCCGTCATGACGGAGGGCTTCTACATCATCCTAGCCCCTCAGATGAAGTGTGAGTAGTTTACCTCAGACCTTCGGGTCCATAGTTAGTAGCTAGATGGCTTCTTCTCTCTCTTTAAATCTCAATACAAAGTTCTCCCCTTCTCTTTTGGAGATCTATTCAATGTAATCTTGTTTTTGCGGTGTGTTTGTTGAGATCGATGAACTGTGGGTTTATGATCAAGTCTATCTATGAATAATATTTGAATCTTCTCTAAATTCTTTTATGTATGATTGGTTTTCTTTGCAAGTCTCTTCGAATTATCCGTTTGGTTTGGCCAACTAGATTGGTAGTTCTTGCCATGGGAGAAGTGCTTAGCTTTGGGTTCGATCTTGCGGTGTCCTTACCCAGTGACAGAAGGGGCAGCAAGGCACGTATTGTATTGTTGCCATCGAGGATAACAAGATGGGGTTTATTTCATATTGCATGAATTTATCTCTCTACATCATGTCATCTTGCTTAAGGCGTTACTCTGTTTTTAACTTAATACTCTAGATGCATGCTGGATAGCGGTCGATGAGTGGAGTAATAGTAGTTGATGCAGAATCATTTCGATCTACTTGTCACGGACGTGATGCCTATATACATGATCATGCCTAGATATTCTCATAATTATGCACAATTCTATGAATTGCTCAACAGTAATTTTTTCACCCACCGTAGAATACTTATGCTCTTGAGAGAAGCCACTAGTGAAACCTATGGCCCCCGGGTCTATTCTCATCATATCAATCTCCATCACTTTTATATTGTTTTGCTATTTACTTTGCCTTTACTTTTTACTTTGCATCTTTACATCAAAAATACCAAAAATATTATATCTATCAGATCTCACTCTCGTAAGTGACCGTGAAGGGCTTGACAACCCCTAATCGCGTCGGTTGCGAGTAGCTATCGCTTTGTGCAGGTACGAGGGACTTGAGTGTGGGCTCCTACTGGATTGATACCTTGGTTCTCAAAAACTGAGGGAAATACTTACGCTACTCTGCTGCATCATCCCTTCCTCTTCGGGAAAACCAACGCAAGCTCAAGACGTAGCAAGAAGGATTTCTGGCGCCGTTGCAGGGGAGTCTACGCAAAAAGTCAACATACCAAGTACCCATCACAATCCATATCTCCCGCATTACATTATTTGCCATTTGCCTCTCGTTTTCCTCTCCCCCAATTCACCCTTGCCGTTTTATTCTCCCTCTCTCTCTATCCTCCCTCTCTTTCTCTATTTGCCTCTTTTTGCCTGCTTGCTTCTTGTTTGCTCGTATGGTTAGAATAGTTGTTTATTTATTACTAAACAGAGAACCTAAGATCTATGGATCCTCATCCACTTGCTAATCTTTCTAAGAGGTCCAATTATGATAAACCAATTGCTAGTGAGTTTTGTGCACTAGATTATCTTTATGAAGTTTTGCTTGAAATTCGTGAATCTGAAAAGTGTGATGAATTGCCTCATGAAGAGATTCACGATAGATCTTTGAATATAAAGCATGATTAAAATGATTCTATTATAAATTCTATTAATGTCAATTATGCTAATAATATGCAAAACCCTAAGCTTGGGGATGCTAGTTTTTCTATGTCCTCTACTTGTTGCAATGATCATGATTGGGGTGATTCTTCTTTTGATCTTGAAAATTTATTTAAACCCCATGATGAATATGAGATTGATTATAATGTTTGCAATAATATTGAAAGTGGGTTTGAAAAGGTCATGACTTTAGTTAATGTTAATCCCACTATTTTGGAAGAGTGTCAACTTTGCATGCATGTGGATCGTGTTGAAAATATTTTATGTGATAGCTAGTTTGTTGAATTTTCCTATGATCCTACATATAATTATTATGAGAGAGGAAAATATGGTGGTAGAAATTTTCATGTTACTAATTTACCTCTCGTTATGATGAGATTGCTATTGTTTCTTTCCGCTTCCTTGCATAGGCTAGTTTTTGCTTGCCTTGATAGTTTGTTTGCCTATAAGATGCCTATGCATAGGAAGTATGTTAGACTTAAATGTGTTTGTCACGTGTTTTATGATGCTCTCTTTGTGCTTCAATTCTTGTCTTTCATGTGAGCATCATTGAAATATTATGCCTAGCTATAAGGCTTTGAAGAAAAGCGCTTATTGGGAGTCAACCCAATATTTATCCTTACTGCTATTTAATAAATAAATTATTTAGCCTCTGTTTTGGTTGTGTGTTTTGTGTTTAATTAGTGTTTGTGCCAAGTAGAACCGTTGGGAAGACTTGGGGAAAGTCTTGTTGAACTTGCTGTAAAAAACAGAAACTTTAGCGCTCACGAGAACTGCTGTCATTTTTATTTGAAGAGCGATATTTAGTTAATTATTTTTGCATATGATTAATAGATAAATTCCTCACGTCCAGCAGTTTATTTTAGAATTTTTGGGGTTCCATATTTTGTTCTAGATACATATTACTACAGACTGTTCTGTTTTTGACAGATTCTGTTTTTCATGTGTTGTTTGCTTATTTTGATGAATCTATGGCTAGTAAAATAGTTTATAATCCATAGAGAAGTTGGAATACAGTAGGTTTAACACCAATATAAATAAAGAATGAGTTCATTACAGTACCTTGAAGTGGTCTTTTGTTTTCTTTCGCTAATGGAGCTCACGAGTTTTCTATCTTGAGTTTTGTGTTGTGAAGTTTCAAGTTTTGGGTGAATTCTTCTGATGGATCATGGAACAAGGAGTGGCAAGAGCCTAATCTTGGGGATTCCCATGGCACCCCCAATATAATCCAAGGACACCAAAAAGTCAAAGCTTGGGGATGCCCCGGAAGGCATCCCCTCTTTTCGTCCACTTCCATCGGTAATTTACTTGGAGCTATATTTTTATTCACCAACATGATATGTGTTTTGCTTGGAGCATCTTGTATTATTTTTGTCTTTGTTTGTTAGTATGCCACAATCATCCTTGCTGTACGCACCTTTTGAGAGAGCCATACATGAATTAAAATTTGATAGAATACTCTATGTGCCTCACTTATATCTTTTGAGCTAGATAATTTTGCTCTATGTGCTTCACTTATATCTTTTGAGCTAGATAATTTTGCTCTATGTGCTTCACTTATATCTTTTGAGTGTTATAATTTTGCTCTGTGTGCTTCACTTAGATCTTTTAGAGCACGGTGGTGGATTCGTTTTAAAGAAACTATTGATCTCTCATGCTTCACTTAAATTAATTTGAGAGTCTCTTAATAGCATGGTAATTTGCCTAATAATAATATGCTTGGTATTCAAGATTTGTGAAACTTTCTTTTGAGTGTGTTGAATACTAAGAAAAGATTGAAGCATGATAATTGTTTTGAGATATGGAGGTGATAATATTAAAGTCATGCTAGTTGAGTAGTTGTGAATTTAAAGAATACTTGTGTTGAAGTTTGTGATTCCCGTAGCATGCACGTATGGTGAACCGTTATGTGATGAAGTCGGAGCATGATTTATTTATTGATTGTCTTCCTTATGAGTGGCAGTCGGGGACGAGCGATGGTCTTTTCCTACCAATCTATCCCCCTAGGAGCATGCGCGTAATACTTTGCTTTGATAACTTCTAAATTTTTGCAATAAGTATATGAGTTCTTTATGACTAATGTTGAGTCAATGGATTATACGCACTCTCACCCTTCCACCCTTGCTAGCCTCTCTAATACCGCGCACCTTTCGCCGGTATCATACACCTACCGTATACCTTCCTCAAAACAGCCACCATACCTACCAATTATGGCATTTCCATAGCCATTCCGAGATATATTGCCATGCAACTTTCCACCATCTAGTTCATCATGATACATCCATCATTGTCATATTGCTTAGCATGATCATGTAGTTGACATAGTATTTTTGGAAAAGCCAACGTTCATAATTCTTTCATACTTGCCACTCTTGATTCATTGCATATCCTGGTACACCGTCGGAGGCATTCATATAGAGTCATACTTTGTTTTAGTATCGAGTTGTAATCATTGAGTTGTCAATAAATAGAAGTGTGATGATCATCATTCAATAGAGCATTGTCCCCAAAAAAGAAAAAAAGAGAAAGGCCAAAGAAAAAAAGAAGGCCCAAAAAAATATAAATAAATAAAAGGGGGCAATGCTACTATCCCTTTTTCCACACTTGTGCTTAAAAATAGCACCATGATATAGCGAGTATCATATATTGTGCTTCAAAGTAGCACCATGTTCTTCATATAGAGAGTCTCATATGTTGTCACTTTCATATACTAGTGGGAATTTTACGTTATAGAACTTGACTTGCATATTCCAATGATGGGCTTCCTCAAATTGCCCTAGGTCTTCGTGAGCAAGCAAGTTGGATGCACACCCACTAGTTTCTTTTGTTGAGCTTTCATACATTTATAGCTCTAGTGCATCCGTTGCATGGCAATCCCTACTCACTCACATTGATATCTATTGATGGGCATCTCCATAGCCCGTTGATATGCCTAGTTGATGTGAGACTATCTTCTCCTTTTTGTCTTCTCCACAACCACCATTCTATTCCACCTATAGTGCTATATCCATGGCTCATGCTCATGTATTGCGTGAAGATTGAAAAAGTTTTGAAAAAGTTAGAGTATGAAACAATTGCTTGGCTTGTCATCGGGGTTGTGCATGATTTAAATACTTTGTGTGGGGAAGATGGAGCATAGCCAGACTATATGATTTTGTAGGGATAACTTTCTTTGGCCATGTTATTTTGAGAAGACATAATTGCTTTGTTAGTATGCTTGAAGTATTATTATTTTCTATGTCAATATAAACTTTTGTCTTGAATCTTTCTAATCTGAATATTCATACCACAATTAAGAAGATTTGCATTGAAATTATGCCAAGTAGCACTCCGCATCAAAAATTCTATTTTTATCATTTACCTACTCGAGGACGAGCAGGAATTAAGCTTGGGGATGCCTGATACGTCTCCAACGTATCTATAATTTTTGATTGCTCCATGCTATATTATCTACTGTTTTGGACTATATTGGGCTTTATTTTCCACTTTTATATTATTTTTGGGACTAACCTATTAACCGGAGGCCCAGCCCAGAATTGCTGTTTTTTTTGCCTATTTCAGTGTTTCGGATAAACAGAATATCAAATGGAGTCCAAACGGAATAAAATCTTCGGAAACGTGATTTTCTTACCGAAGGTGATCCAGGAGACTTGGACCCTACTGCAAGGGATCAAAGAGGAGGTCCTGAGGGTGGGGGCGCGCCCCCTGCCTCGTGGGCCCCTCGGTGCTCCACCTACGTACTCCTTCCTCCTATATATACACACGTACCCCCAAACGATCAGAACAAGAGCCAAAAACCTAATTCCACCGCTGCAACTTTCTGTATCCACGAGATCCCATCTTGTGGCCTGTTCCGGAGCTCCGCCGGAAGAGGGTCGTCATCACGGAGGGCTTCTACATCATCCTAGCCCCTCAGATGAAGTGTGAGTAGTTTACCTCAGACCTTCGGGTCCATAGTTAGTAGCTAGATGGCTTCTTCTCTCTCTTTGAATCTCAATACAAAGTTCTCCCCTTCTCTTGTGGAGATCTATTCGATGTAATCTTGTTTTTGCGGTGTGTTTGTTGAGATCGATGAATTGTGGGTTTATGATCAAGTCTATCTATGAATAATATTTGAATCTTCTCTGAATTCTTTTATGTATGATTGGTTTTCTTTGCAAGTCTCTTCGAATTATCCATTTGGTTTGGCCAACTAGATTGGTAGTTCTTGCCATGGGAGAAGTGCTTAGCTTTGGGTTCGATCTTGCGGTGTCCTTACCCAGTGACAGAAGGGGCAGCAAGGCACGTATTGTATTGTTGCCATCGAGGATAACAAGATGGGGTTTATTTCATATTGCATGAATTTATCTCTCTACATCATGTCATCTTGCTTAAGGCGTTACTCTGTTTTTAACTTAATACTCTAGATGCATGCTGGATAGCGGTCGATGAGTGGAGGAATAGTAGTAGATGCAGAATCGTTTCGATCTACTTGTCACGGACGTGATGCCTATATACATGATCATGCCTAGATATTCTCATAATTATGCACAATTCTATCAATTGCTCAACAGTAATTTTTTCACCCACCGTAGAATACTTATGCTCTTGAGAGAAGCCACTAGTGAAACCTATGGCCCCCGGGTCTATTCTCATCATATCAATCTCCATCACTTTTATATTGTTTTGCTATTTACTTTGCCTTTACTTTTTACTTTGCATCTTTACATCAAAAATACCAAAAATATTATATCTATTAGATCTCACTCTCGTAAGTGACCGTGAAGGGCTTGACAACCTCTAATCGCGTTGGTTGCGAGTAGCTATCGCTTTGTGCAGGTACGAGGGACTTGAGCGTGGGCTCCTACTGGATTGATACCTTGGTTCTCAAAAACTGAGGGAAATACTTACGCTACTTTGCTGCATCATCCCTTCCTCTTCGGGGAAAACCAACGCAAGCTCAAGACGTAGCAGACATCAATATCTTCTATCTCAGCAGGTGCAATATCATGCATAATTTCTTTGTATAAGGAATGAGGTATTGCACTAGAACTAGCACTAGCACCCATGTCACATAAGCCATAATAACAATGATCTCCCATTTTAACAGAAATAATAGGCATGCCTACCACAGGTCTAGGTTTATCTTTAGCACAGGGTTTAGCAATTCTAGCAGTTTCATCACAGAAATAAATAACATGCCCATCAATATTATCAGACAAGAGATCTTTAACAATAGCAATATTAGGTTCAACTTTAACTTGATCAGGAGGTGTATATGTTTTCATATTGCTTTTACGAACCACAGTTGAAGCTTTAGCATGATCCTTTATCCTAATAGGGAAAGGTGGTTTCTCAACATAAGCAGTAGGAACAATAGTATCATTATGAGTGACAATATTTTCTTCAACTTTAATAGGTTCAGCTACTTTTACTTCTATGGGAGGATGATATTTAAACCACTTCTCCTTGGGGAGATCAACATAAGTAGCAAAAGATTCACAGAAAGAAGCTACTATCTCAGAGTCAAGTCCATATTTAGTGCTAATTTTATGAAAAATATCGGTATCCATAAAAGATTTAACACAATCAAAACTAGGTGTCATACCTGACTCCTTACCTTTGTCGAGGTCCAAATCTTCGGAGTTGTGTTTAATTCTTTCCAATAAATCCCATTTGAATTCAATAGTCTTCATCATAAAAGAGCCAGCACAAGAAGTATCAAGCATGGTGCGATTGTTATCAGAAAGCCGAGCATAAATTTTTTGAATAATCATTTCTCTTGAGAGCTCATGATTGGGGCATGAATATAACATTGATTTAAGCCTCCCCCAAGCTTGAGCGATGCTTTATCCTTCGCGAGGCCAAAAATTATATATGTAATTGCGATCACGATGAACAAGATGCATAGGATAAATGTAACTCCCAAGCTTCTTGGCAAATGGTCTGCAGACCGAAAAAGTGTGGGGCGCTAGGGGTTCTGGACATACAAACCCAAAGTGATGCTTTACTCATGAAATACCTACACAAATTCTATAACCATTGGGATTTGCCGTGGGTTGACTTGATTTGGTCTACTTATTACAATAACAAAATCCCACATGCCTCAGACCCATGTGGATCATTCTGGTGGAAAGATGTGCTCAAACTCACACCTATCTATAGAGGCATCTCACAAGTGATCGTTCGCAAAGGAGATACTGTGCTTATGTGGAAAGACCTTTGGTTGGATGAGGTCCTTGCAGATTCACACCCCCGTGCTTTTTCTTATGCCAAACTTGAAGATATTTCTGTCAGGGATTTTCTAGGGTGTACAAATCTCAATGAAACCTTTCACCTACCACTATCCATGCAAGCACACAGTGAGCTACGTCATATCCAGGAACTCACAGCGCATGTTGGCAATGATGAGGGCGAGGACATGGACTCCTGGATTTACGAGTGGGGCACTGAGATATACACCGCCAAAGGATATTACAATTTCTACTTCCGTGAGGCCACTGCACACATTAGCTACAAATGGCTCTGGAAATCCTCGGCCACAATGAAAATCAAAGTCTTCGGTTGGCTTCTTCTCTCTGATCGCCTCAACACTAGAAACATGCTAAAGAGAAGACACTACAACGTCGGGGACAATTATGGCTGCATTCTATGTGGCAGCACTGAGGAAGAAACGGTTGAACATATGATCTTTACTTGCCACTTCAGTTCAACCTGTTGGGACACCTTGAATATCCAATGGACAACTAATGGAGATCGCCTAAACTGGATCAAGGAAGCCAAATCAAGATGGGACAACCAAATGTTTATGGAGATTTTTCTATATGCCTCCTGGAGTTTGTGGAAAGAATGGAATAACAAGCACTTTAGGAGAATTGACCCCACGATTGGCCTTGGGCAAGGAGATTCAAATAAGACCTCTCTCTACTCATACATAGAGCTAAAGAGAAACACAAGCACTTCCTCTCAACTTTTACCCAGACCTTTGTCGTCCCATAGTCTACTACTTAATTAGGCTACCTACATATACCCTTATTTTTATCATGGCTATGGATGTAAGATTATGGCCTTGTACAAAACTTTTTGATACTTTAATTCAATATATACAGTAGGAGCCTCTCCTACTGTTTCAGGTGTCAAAAAAAAGATGCATAGGATAAAACTTCTGATGAAATTCCAATTTCAATCGTTTGTAATTCCAAGACCCCATATCATCACATAGCCTATACCATGTCGATGTGTCTCCCTTCAAAGATAAAGGGAAGACCTTCTTCTTAACAACATCTCCGGGTACACCCGCAAGCTTAAATAATCCACAAACTTCATCCACATATATTAGATGCTCATCAGGATGTTTTGTTCCATCTCCTAAAAAAGGATTAGCTAGCAGTTGTTCTATCATACCCGAAGGAATTTCAAAGCAGACATTTTCATTTTCAGTAGGTTCAGTAGGTTGAGGAGCAACTCTTTGCTCTACTGGTCATGGTGAAGATACCCCGAACAAGCACCTCAGAGGATTACTTTCCATAGTAACAAGTGATAGTAAATTTCAGCACACTATATAAATTTTTCCTTTCCAAATTCCACCTACCAAAGGCGCTTCATTCCCCGGCAACGGTGCCAGAAAAGATTCTTGATGACCCACAAGTATAGGGGATCTATCATAGTCCTTTTGATAAGTAAGAGTGTCGAACCCAATGAGGAGCAGAAGGAAATGATAAGCGGTTTCCAGCAAGGTATTCTCTGCAAGTATTGAAATAAGTGGTAACAGATAGTTTTGTGATAGGATAATTTGTAACGAGCAACAAGTAACAAAAGTAAATAAAGTGCAGCAAGGTGGCCCAATCCTTTTTGTAGCAAAGGACAAGCCCGGACAAACTCTTATATAGAGAAAAGCGCTCCCGAGGACACATGGGAATATCATCAAGCTAGTTTTCATCACGCTCATATGATTCGCGTTCGGTACTTTGATAATTTGGTATGTGGGTGGACCGGTGCTTGGGTACTGCCCTTACTTGGACAAGCATCCCACTTATGATTAACCTCTATTGCAAGCATCCGCAACTACAACAAAAGTATTAAGGTAAACCTAACCATAGCATGAAACATATGGATCCAAATCAGCCCCTTATGAAGCAACGCATAAACTAGGGTTTAAGCTTCTGTCACTCTAGCAACCCATCATCTACTTATTACTTCCCAATGCCTTCCTTTAGGCCCAAATAATGGTGAAGTGTCATGTAGTCGACGTTCACATAACACCACTAGAGGAGAGACAACATACATCTCATCAAAATATCGAACGAATACCAAATTCACATGACTACTAATAGCAAGACTTCTCCCATGTCCTCAGGAACAAAAGTAACTACTCACAAAGCATAAACATGTTCATAATCAGAGGGGTATTAATATGCATATAGGATCTGAGCATATGATCTTCCACCAATTAAACCAACTAGCCTCAACTACAAGGAGTAATTAACACTACTAGCAACCTACTAGCACCAATCCCGGACTTGGAGACAAGAATTGGATACAAGAGATGAACTAGGGTTTTGAGAGGAGATGGTGCTGATGAAGATGTCGATGGAGATTGCCCTCTCCCGATGAGAGGAGCGTTGGTGATGATGATGGCGATGATTTCCCCCTCCGGGACGGAAGTTTCCCTGGCAGAACAGCTCCGCCAGAGCCCTAGATTGGTTCCGCCAAGGTTCCGCCTCGTGGCAGCGGGGTTTCATCCGAGAAGATGGCTTGTTATTTTTTCTCATCGAAAGACTTCATATAGCAGAAGATGGCCACCGGAGGGCGACCAGGGGGCCCACGAGGTAGGGGGGCGCACCCAGGGGGTAGGGCGCGCCCCCACCCTCGTGGGCAGGATGTGGCCCCCCTGGTGAAGTTCTTGCTCTCAGTATTTTTTATATATTTGGAAAACGTCTTCCGTGAAGTTTCAGGACTTTTGGAGCTGTGCAGAATAGGTCTCTAATATTTGCTCCTTTTCTAGCCCAGAATCCCAGCTGTCGGCATTCTCCCCCTTTATAGAAACCTTGTAAAATAAGAGAGAATAGGCATAAGTATTGTGACATAATGTGTAATAACAACCCATAATGCAATAAATATCGATGTAAAAGCAAGATGCAAAATGGACGTATCAACTCCCCCAAGCTTAGACCTCGCTTGTCCTCAAGCGGAAGCCGAAATCGAAAAATATGTCCACATGTTTAGAGATAGAGGTGTCGATAAAAAATAAAATACGGACATGAGGGCATCATGATCATTCTTGGAATATCAACTTATATAATTCTTGTCATATGATCTCTTATGCTAGAGTAATAATTCAATCACAATTTCAAGTATGAATCATAAACTTCATTGAAAACTAACAAACTATAATCTCAGTCATTGGAGCAATTGCAATTTATCATAACATAGGAAAGAGTCAATGTATAAGAGCTTTTCAGCAAGTCCACATACTCAACGATCATATAGTCTTTCACAATTGCTGAAACTCACGAAATACTTATGGGTATGGAGTTTTAATCGGATACAGAGAAAGATAGGGGCTTATAGTTTTGCCCCCCAACGTTTTACCTCAAGGGTAATGTCAACAATAATAGTTCATGAAAACTCACATCCAATTAGCCATATATACCAGGATCTTTCCAACATACCGTTCTTGCCAAAGGATAAAATGTAAAAAGGAAGGGTGAATATCACCATGACTCTTATGCAATGTAGGAGATAAAAGTAAAAGACAGGCCCTTCGCAGAGGGAAGCAGAGGTTGTCATGCGCTTTAATGGTTGGGTCCACAAAGTCTTAATGCGAGAGAACGTCACTTTATATTGCCACTTGTGATATGGACCTTTATTATGCAGTCTGCCGGTTTTATTTCTTCCATATCACACGATCGTATAAAGCTTATTTTCTCCCACCCTAATAAGTCATACATATTAGAGAGCAATTTTTATTGCTTGCACCGATGAAAACTTACTTGGAGGATCTTACTCAATCCATAGGTAGGTATGGTGGACTCTCATGGCAAAACTGGTTTAAGGGTATTCGGAAGCACAAGTAGTATCTCTACTTGGTGCGATGAATTTGGCTAGCATGAGGGAGAAAGGAAAGCTCAACCATGTTGGATGATCCATGACAATATAATTTATCTCAGATGTAAGAAAACATAACCCATTACATTGTATTCCTTGTCCAACGTCAACTCTTTAGCATGTCGTATTTTAATGAGTGCTCACAATCATAAAAGATGTCCAAGATAGTATATCTATATGTGAAGACCTCTCTTTCTTTATTACTTCCTATTAATTGCAACGATGACTGAAACTATGCTTGTCAACCCTCAACAACTTTTATTCATCATACTTTTTTCTATGTGAGCTCATTACTCTCCATAAGACTCACATGATCTCTTTGTTTCTTTGTATTTCTTTCTCTTTTCTTTTATTCCCTTAGGATCATGGCAAAATAACCAAGCTCTTGACTCAACACTAATCTTTATTACATATATAGCTCACGGACTCAATTACATAGAAGGATTATAAAGCAAAACTCACAACTAGATCATACTAAGACTCTTATTCTACTAGATCAAGATATTACCAAAAGGATCGAACTAAGAAAAAACAGTAAAAATAGAAGTGATGGTGATACGATACCGGTGCACTCCCCCAAGCTTGGCAGTTGCCAAGGAGAGTGCCCATACCAGATACTCAATTCTTCTTTGTTGGTGGAGATGGTGGTGATTTTGTTGATGGCGTAGGCTTGTCGTCCTTCTTCCAAGGCATAGGTTCACCATCATAGAAGGATGACCGAGTCTCCTGAAACCTCAAATCTGCAGCCAAATTCATCCTCTTGAATCTATATTCATACTCACAGTTTTGATTTTGCAGGTCATAGATCTGGGCTTGGAGGTGCTCGTTTTTCTCATGAAGCTTGAAGATGGCCTCCCCAATGTCCTTGACGTCCAGCTTGTGGTTGTTGGTGAACTCCGTGATCATAATGTGATTGGAATCGAGTCCACGCTCCACCATCTCCTGACACTTGAAAACTTCTTGCTCTAATGCCTCGAGCCTTGCCTCCGTGCTTCCGGTATTCCTTGGTCCCTCAGCATCGTGGATGTGCAATAACCCCTCACGCATCTCAATGGTTTGAGGGTGTTGCAGCACTTCTGCGAGGTAGGGGTTGATGACCTTCTCGAAGAACTGGTCCATGGGGGCGCTTGAAGACGACATGACGACCTGGATCTGTCATAAAAATAGCTCAAAATGAAAACAGGGGATTTTTGCGTGATACAGGAGTCAAAACTCCCAGGAGATTATATAATGATTTTTTACCGACCAAAATACGTGTCGTGTACGAAAACGGAGTCCGGAGAGCACACGATGTGGCCACGAGGTAGGGGCGCGCCCAGGGGGGTAGGGCGCGCCCTCCACCCTCGTGGAGCCCTCGTGTCCTTCCCGGACTGCCTCTTATTTTTCTATTTCTCTAAATATTCCAAAACGGGGAGATATTGCCTTAAAAATTGTTTTGGAGTTGGTTTACTTACCGTACCACATACCTATTACTTTTCGGAGTCTGAAACATTCCAGAAAGTGTCCCTTATGTATTCCTCCGGGGTTACGGTTTCAATAATATTGGTTTCAACATATATGGGATTACCTGAGATATAATGTTTGATTCTTTGACCGTTGACCACCTTCGGATTTGTGCCTTCGAAGTTGTTGATTTTTATAGCACCGGAACGATAGACCTCCTTGATAACGTAAGGACCTTCCCATTTAGAGAGAAGTTTTCCTGCAAAAAATCTTAAACGAGAGTTGTATAGCAATACATAATCACCTACATTAAACTCACGCTTTTGTATTCTTTTGTCATGCCATCTTTTAACTTTTTCTTTAAACAACTTGGCATTTTCATAGGCTTGGGTTCTCCATTCGTCAAGTGAGCTAATGTCAAATAACCTCTTCTCACCGGCAAGTTTAAAATCATAATTGAGATCTTTAATAGCCCAATATGCCTTGTTTTCTAGTTCGAGAGGTAAGTGACATGCTTTTCCATAAACCATTTTATACGGAGACATACCCGTAGGATTTTTATATGCAGTTCTATAGGCCCATAATGCATCATCAAGTTTCTTGGGCCAATTTTTTATAGATCTATTAACAGTCTTTTGCAAAATTAATTTGAGCTCTCTATTACTCAATTCTACTTGACCACTAGACCGTGGGTGATAAGGAGATGCAATTCTATGATTAACATCATATTTAGCAAGCATTTTACGGAAAGCACCATGAATAAAATGTGAACCACCATGAGTCATTAAATATCTAGGGATTCCAAATCTTGGAAAAATAACTTCTTTAAGCATTTTAATAGAAGTGTTATGATCAGCACTACTAGTTGGAATAGCTTCTACCCACTTAGTAACGTAATCAAGAGCAACTAAAATATGTGTATATCCATTAGAGGAAGGAAAGGGTCCCATATAGTCAAAGCCCCAAACATCAAATGGTTCAATTACGAGTGAATAATTCATAGGCATTTCTTGACGTCTACCAATATTACCAATTCTTTGACATTCATCACAAGATAAGACAAACTTACGGGAGTCCTTGAAGAGAGTAGGCCAATAAAAACCAGATTGCAATACCTTATGTGCAGTTCTATCTCCAGCATGGTGTCCTCCATAAGCTTCAGAGTGACACTTGCGTAGGATCTGTTCCTGTTCATGCTCAGTTACACAACGTCTAATAACACCATCTACTCCTTCTTTATAAAGATGTGGGTCATCCCAAAAGTAATGCCTCAAATCATAGAAGAACTTTTTCTTTTGCTGGTATGTGAAACTAGGTGGTATAAACTTAGCAACAATGTAATTAGCATAATCAGCATACCATGGAGCAGTATGAGAAGCATTTATGACATTTAATTGCTCATCAGGAAAGCTATCATCAATAGGAAGTGGGTCATCAAGCACATTTTCTAACCTAGACAAGTTGTCTGCAACGGGGTTCTCAGCTCCCTTTCTATCAACAATATGCAAATCAAATTCTTGTAGCAAGAGAACCCATCTTATAAGTCTAGGTTTAGCATCTTTCTTTTCCATAAGATATTTAATAGCAGCATGATCAGTGTGAATAGTTACTTTAGAATCAACAATATAAGGTCTGAACTTATCACAAGCAAATACAACCGCTAAGAATTCTTTTTCAGTAGTAGCATAATTTCTTTGAGCATTGTCTAGGGTTTTACTAGCATATTGAATAACATTTAATTTCTTATCAACTCTTTGTCCTAGAACAGCACCTACAGCGTAATCACTAGCATCACACATAATTTCAAAGGGTAAATTCCAATCAGGTGGTTGAACAATAGGTGCAGAGATCAATGCTTTCTTAAGTATTTCAAATGCTTCTACACAATCATCATCAAAGACAAATGGTATATCTTTTTGTAATAAATTGGTCAGAGGCCGAGAAATTTTTGAGAAGTCCTTAATAAACCTCCTATAAAATCCGGCATGACCAGAGAAACTTCTTATACCTTTGATGTCCTTGGGACATGGCATCTTCTCAATAGCATCAACTTTGGCTTTATCAACTTCAATACCTCTTTCAGAAACTTTATGCCCCAAGACAATACCTTCATTAACCATAAAGTGGCACTTTTCCCAATTCAAGACAAGATTAGTTTCTTCACATCTCTGCAAAACTCGATCAAGGTTGCTCAAGCAATCATCAAAAGAAGATCCATAGACGGAAAAATCGTCCATGAAAAGCTCACAAATCTTTTCACAAAAGTCAGAGAATATAGCCATCATGCATCTTTGAAAGGTAGCAGGTGCATTACATAAACCAAAAGGCATACATCTATAAGCAAAAGTACCAAAAGGGCATGTAAAAGTAGTCTTTGATTGATCTTTGGCTGACACAGGTATTTGAGAGAAACCAGAATAACCATCTAGAAAGCAAAAATGTGTATGTTTAGATAATCTTTCTAGCATTTGATCGATAAAAGGTAAGGGGTAATGATCCTTTTTAGTAGCCTTATTTAATTTGTAGAAATCAATTACCATCCTATAACCAGTAATAATTCTTTGAGGGATCAATTCATCTTTATCATTAGGAACAATAGTAATACCTCCCTTCTTAGGGACACAATGGACAGGGCTTACCCACTGACTATTAGCAATGGGATAGCTTATACCTGCCTCAAGGATCTTTAGTATTTCCTTTCTTACCACTTCTTCCATTTTAGGATTCAGCCGGCATTGATGATCGCGAACTAGTTTAGCATCTTCTTCCAAATTAATTTTATGTTGACATAGAGTGGGACTAATGCCCTTAAGATCATCAAGAGTATACCCAATAGCAGCACGGTGCTTCTTCAGAATTTTCAATAATCTCTCTTCCTCATGCTCTGAAAGGTTAGCACTAATAATAACATGATATATCTTTTTATCATCAAGATAAGCATATTTAAGAGTATCAGGTAACGGTTTAAGCTCAAACACGGGATCACCTTTGGGTGGAGGAGGATCCCCTAGGATTTCAACAGGTAAATTGTTTTTCAGAATAGGTTCTTGTTTAAAGAATACTTCATCTATTTCCCTTCTTTCACTCATAAACATGTCATTTTCATGGTCTAGCAAATATTGTTCTAAAGGATCACTAGGAGGTACGGCAATAGAAGCAAGACCAATAATTTCATCCTTACTAGGTAATTCTTCTTCACGGTGTTGTCTACTAAATTTAGAAAAATTAAATTCATGAGTCATATCATCTAAACTAATAGTAACACCATCCCTTTTGCAATCTATGGTAGCATTAACAGTGTTCAGGAAAGGTCTACCAAATATAATGGGACAAAAGCTATCTTGTGGGGAACCAAGAACAAGAAAATCACCAGGATATTTAGTTTTCCCACACAAGACTTCAACATCTCTAACAATTCCCATTGGTGAAATAGTATCTCTATTAGAAAGTTTAATTGTGACATCAATATCTTCTATCTCAGCAGGTGCAATATCATGCATAATTTCTTTGTATAAGGAATGAGGTATTGCACTAGCACTAGCACTAGGTCACATAAGCCATAATAACAATGATCTCCCATTTTAACAGAAATAATAGGCATGCCTACCACAGGTCTAGGTTTATCTTTAGCACAGGGTTTAGCAATTCTAGCAGTTTCATCACAGAAATAAATAACATGCCCATCAATATTATCAGACAAGAGATCTTTAACAATAGCAATATTAGGTTCAACTTTAACTTGATCAGGAGGTGTATATGTTTTAATATTGCTTTTACAAACCACAGTTGAAGCTTTAGCATGATCCTTTATCCTAATAGGGAAAGGTGGTTTTTCAACATAAGCAGTAGGAACAATAGGATCATTATAAGTGACAATCTTTTCTTCAACTTTAATAGGTTCAGCTACTTTTACTTCTATGGGAGGATGATATTTAAACCACTTCTCCTTGGGGAGATCAACATAAGTAGCAAAAGATTCACAGAAAGAAGCTACTATCTCAGAGTCAAGTCCATATTTAGTGCTAATTTTACGAAAAATATCGGTATCCATAAAAGATTTAACACAACCAAAACTAGGTGTCATACCTGACTCCTTACCTTTGTCGAGGTCCAAATCTACAGAGTTGTGTTTAATTCTTTCCAATTAATCCCATTTGAATTCAATAGTCTTCATCATAAAAGAGCCAGCACAAGAAGTATCAAGCATGGTGCGATTGTTATCAGAAAGCCGAGCATAAATTTTTTGAATAATCATTTCTCTTGAGAGCTCATGATTGGGGCATGAATATAACATTGATTTAAGCCTCCCCCAAGCTTGAGCGATGCTTTATCCTTTGCGAGGCCAAAAATTATATATGTAATTGCGATCACGATGAACAAGATGCATAGGATAAAACTTCTGATGAAATTCCAATTTCAATCATTTGTAATTCCAAGACCCCATATCATCACATAGCCTATACCATGTCGATGCATCTCCCTTCAAAGATAAAGGGAAGACCTTCTTCTTAACAACATCTCCGGGTACACCCGCAAGCTTAAATAATCCACAAACTTCATCCACATATATTAGATGCTCATCAGGATGTTTTGTTCCATCTCCTAAAAAAGGATTAGCTAGCAGTTTTTCTATCATACCCGAAGGAATTTCAAAGCATAAATTTTCATTTTCAGTAGGTTTAGTAGGTTGAGGAGAAACTCTTTGCTCTACTAGTCAGGGTGAAGATACCCCGAACAAGCACCTTAGAGGATTACTTTCCATAGTAACAAGTGACAGTAAATTTCAGCACACTATATAAATTTTTCCTTACCAAATTCCACCTACCAAAGGCGCTTCACTCCCCGGCAACGGCGCCAGAAAAGATTCTTGATGACCCACAAGTATAGGGGATCTATCATAGTCCTTTTGATAAGTAAGAGTGTTGAACCCAATGAGGAGCAGAAGGAAATGATAAGCGGTTTCCAACAATGTATTCTCTGCAAGTACTGAAATAAGTGGTAACAGATAGTTTTGTGATAGGATAATTTGTAACGAGCAACAAGTAACAACAGTAAATAAAGTGCAGCAAGGTGGCCCAATCCTTTTTGTAGCAAAGGACAAGCCTGGACAAACTCTTATATAGAGAAAAGCGCTCCCGAGGACACATGGGAATATCATCAAGCTAGTTTTCATCACGCTCATATGATTCGCATTCGGTACTATGATAATTTGGTATGTGAGTGGACCGGTGCTTGGGTACTGCCCTTACTTGGACAAGCATCCCACTTTTGATTAACCTCTATTGCAAGCATCCGCAACTACAACAAAAGTATTAAGGTAAACCTAACCATAGCATGAAACATATGGATCCAAATCAGCCCCTTACGAAGCAACGCATAAATTAGGGTTTAAGCTTCTGTCACTCTAGCAACCCATCATCTACTTATTACTTCCCAATGCCTTCCTCTAGGCCCAAATAATGGTGAAGTGTCATGTAGTCGACGTTCACATAACACCACTAGAGGAGAGACAACATACATCTCATCAAAATATTGAACGAATACCAAATTCACATGACTACTAATAGCAAGACTTCTCCCATGTCCTCAGGAACAAAAGTAACTACTCACAAAGCATAAACATGTTCATAATCAGAGGGGTATTAATATGCATATAGGATCTGAACATATGATCTTCCACCAATTAAACCAACTAGCATCAACTACAAGGAGTAATTAACACTACTACCAACCTACTAGCACCAATCCAGGACTTGGAGACAAGAATTGGATACAAGAGATGAACCAGGGCTTTGAGAGGAGATGGTGCTGATGAAGATGTCGATGGAGATTGCCATCTCCCGATGAGAGGAGCGTTGGTGATGACGATGGCGATGATTTCCCCCTCCGGGAGGGAAGTTTCCCCGGCAGAACAGCTCCGCCAGAGCCCTAGATTGGTTCCGCCAAGGCTCCGCCTCGTGGCGGCGGAGTTTCGTCTGAGAAGATGGCTTGTTATTTTTTTCCCATCAAAAAATTTCATATAGCAGAAGATGGCCACCGGAGGGCCACCAAGGGCCCACGAGGTAGGGGGCGCACCCAGGGGGTAGGGCATGCCCCCACCCTCGTGGGCAGGGTGTGGCCCCCCTAGTGAAGTTCTTGCTCTCAGTATTTTTTATATATTTGGAAAACGTCTTCTGTGAAGTTTCAGGACTTTTGGAGCTGTGCAGAATAGGTCTCTAATATTTTCTCCTTTTCCAGCCTAGAATCCCAGCTGCTGCATTCTCCCCCTTTATAGAAACCTTGTAAAATAAGAGAGAATAGGCATAAGTATTGTGACATAATTTGTAATAACAGCCCATAATGCAATAAATATTGATATAAAAGCATGATGCAAAATGGACGTATCAACCATACGTGTGCGGTGGGTGAAGTGCGAAAAAGGGGATTCTTTTCGGAAGTTGGGACTCCGGTGTTACTTACATGCGATGCAGGGAGCAGTCCAGGATAATCGGCGGTGATGGCCACCAAGGCACCGTCACAGCTTAACTGATAAAACGTCCTGTCGATGAGATCCACGAATATGTTCGGATCTTCTTCGAGTCCGGGATCGAGGGCCCGATCAGGGTCCTTTGCCTGTGGAGATGGGTTGTGAATCTCCCTCACAACTTTTCGTAGTTCCTGCTATGAAATAGCGAGGTAAATATTTATGACAAAGAAAGCGGGAAGGTTTGGAGTAAAAAGCAGCAGCTCACCCAGTTTGGGGGGTTGTACATGGAGAATCCATCCCGCGGCTTAATACGGATGAACTCCTCTTCCTCTCCCTTATATAAATCGGACAGTATTTTCGCCAGAGCGGCGGCGGAGTCCGGACCTTTACGGCCACAGCGGGTGGCATCGTTTTCTCCATTGAAGTGCCACATGGGTTGTCCCCGATATTGAAGTGGTCGCACCCCCCGCATTATACATATTGACATGACCTCGATTATTGTCAGTCCTGATTCGGCCAGTATCTTTATCCGGCTCATCAGGTAAAGGACCTCTCTGTTATCTTCCTCCCGGGGGCTCCGTGGGCGCCGGCTATGGCGTTTCTTCAAAGGGGCATTGTTGAACTCAGGAAGGCCTATCCGAATAGGGTATGGAAGGGGAACGTCCTCCATATAAAACCACTCCGAAGGCCAGTCTTCGGATGTCTTCTTCGGAGTACTGGACAGGTATCCGGTCCCGGCGATGCGTCATGTTTCGGCTCCACCCACTTGAAATATTGACCCCTTTCTATGTACGGGGCACGAGGAAGATAGCCTCTTCCATAACTCGAAATGAGCTTCGCAGCCCACAAACAGCTCACAAAGGGCAATGTAGCCTGCGATGTGTAGTATGGAGGCGGGAGTGAAGTTATGCAGCTGGAGGCCATAGAACTCCAGGAGCCCATGAAGGAATGGATGGATTGGAAATTTGAGTCCCCTCAATAAATAGGGGACGAGGCATACCCGCTCCCCTGTGGATGGGTTGGGAAAGCTTTTCGCTTGCTCCACGCCATTATAAGTGGCTAGTCCGGCTCGGACGGGGACCATGTATGCAGGAGGGAGAAACCCCTGGGTCTGCAACTCTACTAGTTGGCTATGGGGAATAGAACACTTCTCCCAACTACCTGGCTTAGGGCTACGGGGGCGAGAGGAGGAGCTGCGGTGGCCGGCCATGGTGGGATGGATTTTTCCGGGCACGCTCCGATGGATACTCGCTGTGGGAAGGTGGTATGATCTAGATCTGAAGATCCCCGACTGTTTAAATAGACAATTCATCTACCTGGTTAGGGTGGTAAATGTAAAAACACCCCGACCTCTCGCATTCACTCGACACATGGAAGATAGCCATTATTAAGGCACAGAAGCCGAGGAGTGCAACATTCATGGGAGGCCGGACACAACTTGTACGACAGGTACTCGGGATTTGGAGGAGAACCCGCCTTGCAATGCCGAAAACAATCTGTGCGCCAGACTCATCGTCATTGAAGCCTAGTTCGGGGGCTACTGAGGGAGTCCTAGATTAGGGGGTCCACGGACAGCCGGACTATGTACTTTGGCCGGACTATTGGACTATGAAGATACAAGATTGAAGACTTCGTCCCGTGTCCGGATGGGACTCTCCTTTGCGTGGAAGGCAAGCTTGGCGATTCGGATATGTAGATCTCCTCCCTTGTAACCGACTCTGTGTAACCCTAGCCCCTCCGGTGTCTATATAAACCGGAGGGTTTTAGTCCGTAGGACAACAACAATCATACCATAGGCTAGCTTCTAGTGTTTAGCCTCTCCGATCTCGTGGTACATCAACTCTTGTAATACTCATATCACCAAGATCAATCAAGCAGGAAGTAGGGTATTACCTCCATCGAGAGGGCCCGAACCTGCGTAAACATTGTGTCCCATGCCTCCTGTTACCATCCGCCTTAGACGCACAGTTCGGGACCCCCTACCCGAGATCCGCCGGTTTTGACACCGACAAGGACTTCGCAGGAGGTCACCCATCCTAGTACTACTAGTGCCCAAGAACACTTCACTTCGGAGTTCTGATAGGGTCCGGTGCTTTAGTGCTAGTATGATCACATCCGACATGTTTCCCCCGTCTTTGTCCCTTATGCTTTCCCCTCCCAGCTCCATTACAAAGACGATTGTACTTTGTTTTGGCCGCTCCCGCTCAACCACAGAGACGAGTTTACCATGGTTTCCATCCCTCCATCTCAACCGCACTAGCGCCTATTTACCAAGGTTCCGACCCCTTCCCAAACACGCTTCCCGTGCCACAACACCGTCGCTAGACGCGTGAACAATGAGCAACGAGCGGAAACTTACCGCAAACGTGCAAAATAATAAAACGTGGTAAATATATGCCGCGCACGTGCGTTTTGTTTTGCACGTCGTGATTTTTTTAAAAGGGAATGCAACATGAGGACTTCCCAGGAGGTCACCCATCCTAGTACTACTCTCGCCCAAGCATGCTTAACTTCGGAGTTCTGATGGGATCCGATGCTTTAGTGCTGGTATGATCGCATCTGACATGTTACCCCCGTCTTCGTCCCTTATGCTTGCCACTCCCAGCTCCGCTACAAAGACGATTGTACTTTGCTTTGGCCGCTGCCGCTCAACCACAGAGACAAGTTTACCATGGTTTCCACCCCTCTATCTCAACCGCACCAGCGCCAATTTACCAAGGTTCCGACCCCTTCCTGACGGCACTTCCCGCGTCACAACACCGCAGCTAGACGCGTGAATAATGAGCAACGAGCTAAAACTTACCGCAAAAGTGCAAAACAATAAAACGTGGTAAAAATATGTCGCACACGTGCGTTTTGTTTTGCACGTCGCGCAAAAAAATTAAAAAGGAAATGCAACACGAGGACTTCCCAGGAGGTCACCCATCGCCCAAGCATGCTTAACTTCGGAGTTCTGATGGGATCCGATACATTAGTGCTAGTATGATCGCATCCGACATGTTACCCCCGTCTTCGTCCCTTATGCTTGCCCCTCCCAGCTCCTCTACAAAGACGATTGTACTTTGCTTTGGCCGCTGGCGCTCAACCACAGAGACAAGTTTACCACGGTTTCCACCCCTCCATCTCAACCGCACCAGCGCCTATTTACGAAGGTTCCAACCCCTTGCCGAACACGCTTTCCGTGCCACAACGCCGTCGCTAGACGCGTGAATAATGAGCAACGAGCTTAAACATACTGCAAACGTGCAAAATAATAAAACGTGGTAAATATATGCCGCGCACGTGCGTTTTATTTTGCACGTCGCGCAAAAAATTCAAAAAAGGAAATGCAACACGAGGACTTCCCAGGAGGTCACCCATCCTAATACTACTCTCGCTCAAGCACGCTTTACTTCGAAGTTCTGATGGGATCCGGTGCTTTAGTGCTAGTATGATCGCATCTGACATGTTACCCCCGTCTTCGTCCCTTATGCTTGCCCCTCCCAGCTCCACTACAAAGATGATTGTACTTTGCTTTGGCCGCTGGCGCTCAACCATGGAGACAAGTTTACCACAGTTTCCAGCCCTCCATCTCAACTGCACCAGCGCCTATTTACCAAGGTTCCGACCCCTTCCCGAACACGCTTTCCGTGCGACGACGCCATCGCTAGATGCGTGAATAATGAGCAACGAGCTTAAACTTACCGCAAACATGCAAAATAATAAAACATGGAGACAAGTTTACCACGGTTTCCAGCCCTCCATCTCAACTGCACCAGCGCCTATTTACCAAGGTTCCGACCCCTTCCCGAACACGCTTTCCGTGCGACGACGCCATCGCTAGATGCGTGAATAATGAGCAACGAGCTTAAACTTACCGCAAACGTGCAAAATAATAAAACATGGTGAATATATGCCGTGCACGTGCGTTTTGTTTTGCACGTCGCGAATTTTTTTTAAAAAAGGAGTGCAACACGAGGAATTCCCAGGAGGTCACCCATCCTAGTACTACTCTCGCCCAAGCACGCTTAACTTCGAAGTTCTGATGGAATCCGATGCTTTAGTGCTCGTATGATCGCATCCGACATGTTACCCCCGTCTTCGCCCCTTATGTGTGCCCCTCCTAGCTCCACCACAAAGACGATTGTATTTTGCTTTGGCCGCTGCCGCTCAACCACGGAGACAAGTTTACCACGGTTTCCACCCCTCCATCTCAACCGCACCAGCGCCTATTTACCAAGGTTCCGACCCCTTCCAGAACGCGCTTCCCGTGCCACAATGCCGCTGCTAGACGCGTGAATAATGAGCAACGAGATAAAACTTAACGCAAACGTGCAAAATAATAAAATGTGGTAAATATATGCCGCGCACGTGCTTTTTGTTTTGCACATCGCGCAAAAGAAATTAAAAAGGAAATGCAACACGAGGACTTCCCAGGAGGTCACCCATCCTAGTGCTACTCTCGCCGAAGCAACGAGCTTAAACTTACCACAAGCGTGCAAAATAATAAAACATGGTAAATATATGACGCACACATGCGTTTTGTTTTGCACGTCACGAATTTTTTTAATAGGGAATGCAACAGGAGGACTTCCCAGGAGGTCACCCATCCTAGTACTACTCTTGCCCAAGCACGCTTAACTTTGGAGTTCTAATGAAATCCGATGCTTTAGTGCTGGTATGATCGCATCCAACATGTTACCCCCGTCTTCTTCCCTTATGTGTGCCCCTCCCAGCTCCACTACAAAGACGATTGTACTTTGCTTTGGCCGCTGCCGCTCAACCACGGAGACAAGTTTACCACGGTTTCCACCCCTCCATCTGAACCGCACCAGCGCCTATTTACCAAGGTTCCGACCCCTTCCCGAACGCGCTTCCCGCGCCACAATGCCGCCACTAAACGCGTGAATAATGAGCAACGAGATAAAACATACCGCAAACGTGCAAAATAATAAAATGTGGTAAATATATGCCGCGCACGTGCTTTTTGTTTTGCACGTCGCGCAAAAGAAATTAAAAAGGAAATGCAACACGAGGACTCAAGCACGCTTTACTTCGGAGTTCTGATGGGATCCGGTGCTTTAGTGCTGGTATGATCGCATCCGACATGTTACCCCCGTCTTCGCCTCTTATGTGTGCCCCTCCCAGCTCCACTACAAAGACGATTGTACTTTGCTTTGGCCGCTGGCGCTCAACCATGGAGACAAGTTTACCACGGTTTCCACCCCTTCATCTCAACTGCACCAGCGCGTATTTACCAAGGTTCCGACCCCTTCCCGAACACGCTTTCCGTGCGACAACGCCGTTGCTAGATGCGTGAATAATGAGCAACGAGCTTAAACTTACCGCAAACGTGCAAAATAATAAAACATGGTGAATATATGCCGTGCACGTGCGTTTTTTTTGCACGTCGCGAAAAAAATTTAAAAAGGGAATGCAACACGAGGAATTCCCAGGAGGTCACCCATCCTAGTACTACTCTCGCCCATGCACGCTTAACTTCGGAGTTCTGATGGAATCCGATGCTTTAGTGCTCGTATGATCGCATCCGACATGTTACCCCCGTCTTCGCCCCTTATGTGTGCCCCTCCCAGCGCCACTACAAAGACGATTGTACTTTGCTTTGGCCGCTGCCGCTCAACCACGGAGACAAGTTTACCACGGTTTCCACCCCTCCATCTGAACCGCACCAGCGCCTATTTACAAGGGTTCCGACCCCTTCCCGAACGCGCTTCCCGCGCCACAATGCCGCCACTAAACGCGTGAATAATGAGCAACGAGCTAAAACATACCGCAAACGTGCAAAATAATAAAATGTGGTAAATATATGCCGCGCACGTGCTTTTTGTTTTGCACGTCGCGCAAAAGAAATTAAAAAGGAAATGCAACACGAGGACTCAAGCACGCTTTACTTCGGAGTTCTGATGGGATCCGGTGCTTTAGTGCTGGTATGATCGCATCCGACATGTTACCCCCGTCTTCGCCTCTTATGTGTGCCCCTCCCAGCTCCACTACAAAGACGATTGTACTTTGCTTTGGCCGCTGGCGCTCAACCATGGAGACAAGTTTACCACGGTTTCCACCCCTTCATCTCAACTGCACCAGCGCGTATTTACCAAGGTTCCGACCCCTTCCCGAACACGCTTTCCGTGCGAAAACGCCGTTGCTAGATGCGTGAATAATGAGCAACGAGCATAAACTTACCGCAAACGTGCAAAATAATAAAACATGGTGAATATATGCCGTGCACGTGCGTTTTTTTTGCACGTCGCGAAAAAAATTTAAAAAGGGAATGCAACACGAGGAATTCCCAGGAGGTCACCCATCCTAGTACTACTCTCGCCCATGCACGCTTAACTTCGGAGTTCTGATGGAATCCGATGCTTTAGTGCTCGTATGATCGCATCCGACATGTTACCCCCGTCTTCGCCCCTTATGTGTGCCCCTCCCAGCTCCACTACAAAGACGATTGTACTTTGCTTTGGCCGCTGCCGCTCAACCACGGAGACATGTTTACCACGGTTTCCACCCCTCCATCTCAACCGCACCAGCGCCTATTTACCAAGGTTCCGACCCCTTCCAGAACGCGCTTCCTGCGCCACAATGCCGCCGCTAGACGCGTGAATAATGAGCAACGAGATAAAACTTAACGGAAACGTGCAAAATAATAAAATGTGGTAAATATATGCCGCGCACGTGCTTTTTGTTTTGCACGTCGCGCAAAGAAATTAAAAAGGAAATGCAACACGAGGACTTCCCAGGAGGTCACCCATCCTAGTGCTACTCTCGCCGAAGCAACGAGCTTAAACTTACTGCAAACGTGCAAAATAATAAAACATGGTAAATATATGACGCACACATGCGTTTTGTTTTGCACGTCACGATTTTTTTAATAGGGAATGCAACTGGAGGACTTCCCTGGAAGTCACCCATCCTAGTACTACTCTCGCCCAAGCACGCTTAACTTTGGAGTTCTAATGAAATCCGATGCTTTAGTGCTGGTATGATCGCATCCGACATGTTACCCCCGTCTTCTTCCCTTATGTGTGCCCCTCCCAGCTCCACTAAAAAGACGATTGTACTTTGCTTTGGCCGCTGCCGCTCAACCACGGAGACAAGTTTACCACAGTTTCCACCCCTCCATCTGAACCGCACCAGCGCCTATTTACCAAGGTTCCGACCCCTTCCCGAACGCGCTTCCCGCGCCACAATGCCGCCACTAAACGCGTGAATAATGAGCAACGAGCTAAAACTTACCACAAACGTGCAAAATAATAAAATGTTGTAAATATATGCCGCGCACGTGCTTTTTGTTTTGCACATCGCGCAAAAGAAATTAAAAAGGAAATGCAACACGAGGACTTCCGAGGAGGTCACCCATCCTAATACTACTCTCGCCCTAGCACAATTAACTTCAGAGTTCTGATGGGATCCTGTGCTTTAGTGCTAGTATGATCGCATCCAACATGTTACCCCCGTCTTCGTCCCTTATTCTTGCCCCTCCCAGCTCCACTACAAAGACGGTTGTACTTTGCTTTGGCCGCTGCCGCTCAACCATAGAGACAAGTTTACCACGGTTTCCACCCCTCCATCTCAACCGCACTAGTGCCTACTTAACAAGGTTCCGACCCCTTCCCGAACGCGCTTCCCGTGCCACAATGCCGCTGCTAGACGCGGGAATAATGAGCAACAAGCTAAAACTTACCGCAAACGTGCAAAATAATAAAACGTAGTAAATATATGCCGCACACGTGCGTTTTGTTTTGCACGTCGTGCAAAAAAAATTAAAAATGGAATGCAACACGAGGACTTCCCAGGAGGTCACCCATCGTAGCACTACTCTCGCCCAAGGACGCTTAACTTTGGAGTTCTAATGGGATCCGGTGCTATAGTGCTGGTATGATCGCATCCGATATGTTAACCCCATCTTCGTCCCTTATGCTTGCCCCTCCCAGCTCCACTACAAAGACGATTGTACTTTGCTTTGGCCGCTGCCGCTCAACCACGGAGACAAGTTTACCACGGTTTCCACCCCTCCATCTCAACCGCACCAGCGCCTAGTTACCAAGGTTCCGACCCCTTCCCGAACGCGCTTCCCGCGCCACAACGCCATTGGTAGACGCGTGAATAATGAGCACCGAGCTAAAACTTACCGCAAACGTGCAAAAAAATAAAACGTGGTAAATATATGCCGTGCACGTGCGGTTTTTTTTGCACGTCGCGCAAAAAAAATTAAAAAGGGAATGCAACACGAGGACTTCCCAGGAGGTCACCCATCCTAGTACTACGCTCGACAAGCACGCTTAACTCCGGAGTTTTGATGGGTTCCGGTGCTTTAGTGCTGGTATGATCGCATCAGACATGTTACCCCCGTCTTCGTCCCTTATGCTTGCCCCTCCCAGCTCCACTACAAAGACGATTGTACTTCGCTTTGGCTGCTGTCGCTCAACCACGGAGACAAGTTTACCTCAGTTTCCACCCCTCCATCTCAACCACACCAGCGCCTATTTACCAAGGTTCCGACCCCTTCCCGAACGCGCTTCCCGCGCCACAACGCCGCCGCTAGATGCGTGAATAATGAGCAACGAGCTAAAACTTACCGCAAACATGCAAAAAAATAAAACGTGGTAAATATATGCCGCGCACGTGCGTTTTCTTTTCCACGTCGCGCAAAAAAAATTAAAAAGGGAATGCAACACGAGGACTTCCCAGGAGGTCACCCATCCGAGTACTACGCTCGCCCAAGCATGCTTAACTTCGGAGTTTTGATTGGTTCCGGTGCTTTAGTGCTGGTATGATCGCATCAGACATGTTACCCCCGTCTTCGTCCCTTATGCTTGCCCCTCCCAGCTCCACTACAAAGACGATTGTACTTTGCTTTGGGGCTCAACCACGGAGACAACTTTACCACGGTTTCTACCCCTCCATCTCAACCGCAACAGCGCCTATTTACAAAGGTTCTGACCCCTTCCCGAACGCGCTTCCCACGCCACAACGTCGCCGCTAGACGCGTGAATAGTGAGCAACGAGCTAAAACTTACTGCAAACGTGCAAAATAATCAAACGTGGTAAATATATGTCGTGCGTGTGCGTTATGTTTTGCACGTCGCGTAAAAAAAATTAAAAAAGGAATGCGACACGAGGACTTCCCAGGAGGTCACCCATCCTAGTACTACTCTCACCCAAGCACGATTAACTTTGGAGTTCTTATGGGATCCTGTGCTTTAGTGCTTGTATGATCGCATCCGACATGTTACCCCCGTCTTCGTCCCTTAGGCTTGCCCCTCCCAGCTCCACTAAAAAGACAATTGTACTTTGCTTTGGCCGCTGCCGCTCAACCACGGAGACAAGTTTACCACGGTTTCCACCCCTCCATCTCAACCGCACCAGCGCCTATTTACCAAGGTTCCGACCCCCTTCCCGTACGCGCTTCCCGCGCCACAACGCTGCCGCTAGACGCGTGAATAATGAGCAACGAGATAAAACTTACCGCAAACGTGCAAAATAATAAAATGTGGTAAATATATGCCACGCACGTGATTTTTGTTTTGCACGTCGCGCAAAAGAAATTAAAAAGGAAATGCAACACGAGGACTTCCCGGGAGGTCACCCATCCAAGTGCTACTCTCGCCGAAGGAACGAGCTTAAACTTACCGCAAACGTGCAAAATAATAAAACATGGTAAATATATGATGCACACATGCGTTTTGTTTTGCACGTCATGAATTTTTTTAATTGGGAATGCAACAGGAGGACTTCCCAGGAGGTCACCCATCCTAGTACTACTCTCGCCCAAGCACGCTTAACTTTGGAGTTCTAATGAAATCCGATGCTTTAGTGCTGGTATGATCGCATCCAACATGTTACCCCCGTCTTCTTCCCTTATGGGTGCCCCTCCCAGCTCCACTACAAAGACGATTGTAATTTGCTTTGGCCGCTGCCGCTCAACCATGGAAACAAGTTTACCACAGTTTCCACCCCTCCATCTGAACCGCACCAGCGCCTATTTACCAAGGTTCCGACCCCTTCCCGAACGCGCTTCCCGCGCCACAATGCCGGCACAAAACGCGTGATTAATGAGCAACGAGCTAAAACTTACCGCAAACATGCAAAATAATAAAATGTGGTAAATATATGCCGCGCACGTGCTTTTTGTTTTGCACGTCGCGCAAAAGAAATAAAAAATGGAATGCAACACGAGGACTTCCCAGAAGGTCACCCATCCTAGCACTACTCTCGCCCAAGCACGCTTAACTCGGGAGTTCTGATAGGATCCTGTGCTGTAGTGCTGGTATGATCGCATCCAATATGTTACCCCCGTCTTCTTCTCTTATGCTTGCCCCTCCCAACTCCACTACAAAGACGATTGTACTTTCCTTTGGCCACTGCCGCTCAACCACGGAGACAAGTTTACCACGGTTTCCACCCCTCCATCTCAACCGCACCAGCGCCTATTTACCAAGGTTCCGACCCCTTCCCGAACGCGCTTCCCGCGCCACAACGCCACTGGTAGACGCGTGAATAATGAGCAACGAGCTAAAACTTACCGCAAACATGCAAAAAAATAAAACGTGGTAAATATATGCCGCGCACGTGCGTTTTCTTTTCCACGTCGCGCAAAAAAAATTAAAAAGGGAATGCAACACGAGGACTTCCCAGGGGGTCACCCATCCGAGTACTACGCTCGCCCAAGCATGCTTAACTTCGGAGTTTTGATTGGTTCCGGTGCTTTAGTGCTGGTATGATCGCATCAGACATGTTACCCCCGTCTTCGTCCCTTATGCTTGCCCCTCCCAGCTCCACTACAAAGACGATTGTACTTTGCTTTGGGGCTCAACCACGGAGACAACTTTACCACGGTTTCCACCCCTCCATCTCAACCGCACCAGCGCCTATTTACCAAGGTTCCGACCCCTTCCCGAACGCGCTTCCCACGCCACAACGTCGCCGCTAGACGCGTGAATAGTGAGCAACGAGCTAAAACTTACTGCAAACGTGCAAAATAATAAAACGTGGTAAATATATGTCGTGCGCGTGCGTTATGTTTTGCACGTCGCGCAAAAAAAAATTAAAAAAGGAATGCAACACGAGGACTTCCCAGGAGGTCACCCAAGCACGATTAACTTCAGAGTTCTGATGGGATCCTGTGCTTTAGTGCTTGTATGATCGCATCCGACATGTTACCCCCGTCTTCGTCCCTTATGCTTGCCCCTCCCAGCTCCACTACAAAGACGGTTGTATTTTGCTTTGGCCGCTGCCACTCAACCACGGAGATAAGTTTACCACGGTTTCCACCCCTCCATCTCAACCGCACCAGCGCCTATTTACCAAGGTTCCGACCCCTTCCCGAATGCGCTTCCCGCGCCATAACGCCGCCGCTAGACGCGTGAATAATGAGCAACGAGCTAAAACTTACCGCAAACGTGCAAAATAATAAAACGTTGTAAATATATGCCGCACACGTGCGTTGTGTTTTGCACGTCGTGCAAAAAAAATTAAAAAGGGAATGCAACACGAGGACTTCCCAGGAGGTCAACCATCCTAGCACTATTCTTGCCCAAGCACGCTTAACTTCAGAGTTTCTCTGGGATCCGGTGCTTTAGTGCTGGTATGATCACATCCGACATGTTACCCCCGTCTTCGTCCCTTATGCTTGCCCCTCCCAGCTCCACTACAAAGACGATTGTACTTTACTTTGGCCGCTGCCGCTCAACCACGGAGACAAGTTTACCACGGTTTCCACCCCTCCATCTCAACCGCACCAGCGCCTATTTACCAAGGTTCCGACCCCTTCACGAACGTGCTTCCCGCGCCACAACGCCGCCGCTAGACACGTGGATAATGAGCAACGAGCTAAAACTTACCGCAAACGTGCAAAATCATAAAACGTGGTAAATATATGCCGCACACGTGCGTTTTGTTTTGCACGTCGCGCAAAAAAAATTAAAAATGGAATGCAACACGAGGACTTCCCATGAGGTCACACATCGTAGTACTACTCTCACCCAAGCACGATTAACTTCGGAGTTCTGTCGGGATCCTGTGCTTTAGTGCTTGTATGATCGCATCCAACATGTTACCCCCGTCTTCGTCCCTTATGCTTGCCCCTCCCAGCACCACTACAAAGACAGTTGTACTTTGCTTTGGCCGCTGCTGCTCAACCACGGAGATAAGTTTACCACGGTTTCCACCCCTCCATCTCAACCGCACCAGCGCCTATTTACCAAGGTTCCGATCCCTTCCCGAACACGCTTCCCACGCCACAACGCCGCCACTAGACGCGTGAATAATGAGCAACGAGCTAAAACTTACCGCAAACGTGCAAAATAATAAAACATGGTAAATATATGCCGCGCACGTGCATTTTGTTTTGCACGTCATGCAAAAAAATTAAAAAGGGAATGCAACACGAGGACTTCCCAGGAGGTCAACCATCCTAGCACTACTCTTGCCCAAGCACGCATAACTTCGGAGTTCTGATGGGATCCGGTGGTTTAGTGCTGGTATGATCGCATCCGACATGTTACCCCCGTCTTCGTCCCTTATGCTTGCCCCTCCCAGCTCCACTACAAAGACGATTGTACTTTGCTTTGGCCGCTGCCGCTCAGCCACAGAGACAAGTTTACCACGGTTTCCACCCCTCCATCTCAACCGCACCAGCGCCTATTTACCAAGGTTCCGACCCCTTCCCGAACGTGCTTCCCGCGCCACAACGCCGACGCTAGACGCGTGGATAATGAGCAACGAGCTAAAACTTACCGCAAACGTGCAAAATAATAAAACGTGGTAAATATATGCCGCGCATGTGCGTTTTGTTTTGCACGTCGCGCAAAAAAATTAAAAAGGGAATGCAACACGAGGTCTTCCCAGTTCTGATGGGATCCGGTGCTTTAGTGCTGGTATGATCGCATCCGACATGTTACCCCCGTCTTCGTCCCTTATGCTTGGCCCTCCAGGTCCACTACAAAGACGATTGTTTATTGCTTTGGCCGCTGCCGCTCAACCACGGAGAGAAGTTTACCACGGTTTCCACCCCTCCATCTCAACCACACCAGTGCCTATTTACCAAGGTTCCGACCCCTTCCCGAACGCGCTTCCCGCGCCACAACGTCGCCGCTAGACGCGTGAATAATGAGCAACGAGCTAAAACTTACCAAAAACGTGCAAAATAATAAAATGTGGTAGATATATGCCGCGCATGTGCGTTTTGTTTTGCACGTCGCGCAAAAAAATTAAAAAGGGAATGCAACACGAGGTCTTCCCAGGAGGTTACCCATCCTAGTGCTACTCTCGCCCAAGCATGCTTAACTTCAGAGTTCTGATGGGATCCGGTGCTTTAGTGCTGGTATGATCGTATCCAACATGTTACCCCCGTCTTCGTCCCTTATGCGTGCCCATCCCAGCTCCACTACAAAGCCGATTGTACTTTGCTTTGGCCGCTGCCGCTCAACCATGGAGAGAAGTTTACCACGGTTTCCACCCCTCCATCTCAACCACACCAACGTCTATTTACCAAGGTTCCGATCCCTTCCCGAACGCGCTTCCCGTGCCACAACGCCGCCGCTAGACGCGTGAATAATGAGCAACGAGCTAAAACTTACCGCAAACATGCAAAATAATAAAACGTGGTAAATATATGCCGCGCACATGCGTTTTGTTTTGCACGTCACGCAAAAAAATGAAAAAGGGAAAGCAACACGAGGACTTCACAGGAGGTCACCCATCCTAATACTACTCTCGCCCAAGCACGCTTAAGTTCGGAGTTCTGATGGGATCCGGTGCTTTAGTGCTAGTATGATCGCATCTGACATGTTACCCCCGTCTTCGTCCCTTATGCTTTCCCATCCCACCTCCACTACAAAGACGATTGTACTTTGCTTTGGTCGCTGGCGCTCAACCACGGAGACAAGTTTACCAAGGTTTCCACCCCTCCATCTCAACCGCACCAGCGCCTACTTACCAAGGTTCCAACCCCTTCTCGAACACGCTTTCGATGCCACAACGCCGTCGCTAGACGCGTGAATAATGAGCAACGAGCTTAAACTTACCGCAAACGTGCAAAATAATAAAACGTGGTAAATATATGCCGCGCACGTGTGTTTTGTTTTGCACGTCGCGAATTTTTTTTAAGGGGAATGCAACACGAGGACTTCCCAGGAGGTCACCCAACCTAGTACTACTCTCGCGTGCAAAATAATAAAACGTGGTAAATATATGCCGTGCACGTGCGTTTTTTTTGCACGTCGCAAAAAAAAATTAAAAAGGGAATGCAACATGAGGACATCCCAGGAGGTCACACATCCTAGTACTACTCTCGCCCAAGCACGCTTAAATTTGGAGTTCTGATGGGATCCGGTGCTTTAGTGCTGGTATGATCGCATCCGACATGTTACCCCTGTCTTCGTCCCTTATGCTTGCCCCTCCCAGCTCCACTACAAAGACGATTGTACTTTGCTTTGGCCGCTGCTGCTCAACCACGGAGACAAGTTTACCACGGTTTCCACCCCTCTATCTCAACCACACCAGCGCCTATTTACCAAGGTTCCGACCCCTTCCCGAACGCGCTTCCCGTGCCACAACACCACAGCTAGACGCGTGAATAATGAGCAACGAGCTAAAACTTACCGCAAACGTGCAAAATAATAAAACGTGGTAAATATATGCCGCGCACGTGCGTTTTGTTTTGCACGTCGCGCAAAAAAAATTAAAAAGCGAGTGCAACACGAGGTCTTCTCGGAGGTTACCCATCCTAGTACTACTCTCGCCCAAGCACGCTTAACTTCAGAGTTCTGATGGGATTTGGTTCTTTAGTGCTGGTATGATCGCATCCGACATGTTACCCCCGTCGTCGTCCCTTATGCTTGCCCCTCCCAGCTCCACTACAAAGACGATTGTACTTTGCTTTAGCCGCTGCCACTCAACCACGGAGACAAGTTTACCACGGTTTCCACCCCTCCATCTCAACCGCACCAGCGCCTATTTACCAAGGTTTCGACCCCTTCCCGAACGCGCTTCCCGCGCCACAACGCCGCCGCTAGACGCGTGACTAATGAGCAACGAGCTAAAACTTAACGCAAACATGCAAAATAATAAAACTTGGTAAATATATGACGCGCATGTGCATTTTTTTGCATGTCGCGCAAAAAATAAATAAAAAGGGAAAGAACACGACGACTTCCCAGGAGGTCACCCATCCTAGTACTACTCTCACCCAAGCACGCTTAACTTCAGAGTTCTGATGGGATTTGGTGTTTTAGTGCTGGTATGATCGCATCCAACAAGTTACCCCCGTCTTCGTCCCTTATGCTTGCCCCTCCCAGCTCCACTACCAAGACGATTGTACTTTGCTTTGGCCGCTGCCGCTCAACCACGGAGACAAGTTTACCATGATTTCCACCCCTCTATCTCAACCGCACCAGCGCCAATTTACCAAGGTTCTGACCCCTTCCCGAATGCGCTTCCCCCGCCACAACGCCGCCGCTAGACGCGTGAATAATGAGCAACAAGCTAAAATTGACTGCAAACGTGCAAAATAATAAAACATGGTAAATATATGCCGCGCACTTGCGTTTTGTTTTGCACGTCGCGCAAATAAATTAAAAAGGAAATGACACACGAGGACTTCCCAGGAGGTCACCTATCCTAGTACTACTCTCACCCAAGCACACTTAACTTCGGAGTTCTGATGTGATCCGGTGCTTTAGTGCTGCTATGATCACATCTGACATGTTAGCCCCGTCTTCGTCCCTTATGCTTGCCCCTCCCATCTCCACTACAAAGAAGATTGTACTTTGCTTTGGCCGCTGCCGCTCAACCACGGAGACAAGTTTACCACGGTTTCCACCCCTCCATCTCAACCGCACCAGCGCCTATTTACCAAGGTTCCGACCCCTTCCCGAACGCACTTCCCGCGCCACAACGCTGCCGCTAGACGCGTGAATAATGAGCAACGAGCTAAAACTTACTGCGAACATGCAAAATAATAAAAGGTGGTAAATATATGCTGCACACGTGCGTTTTGTTTTGCACGTCGTGCAAAAAAAATAAAAAGGGAATGCAACACGAGGACTTCCCAGGAGGTCAGCCATCCTAGTACTACTCTCGCCCAAGCACGCTTAACTTCAGAGTTCTGATGGGATCCGATGCTTTAGTGTTGGTATAATCGCATCTGACATGTTACCCCCGTCTTCGTCCCTTATGCTTGCCCCTCCTAGCGCCACTACAAAGATGATTGTACTTTGCTTTGGCCGCTGCCGCTTGTCAGGACCCCAATTCTAAGTCACACCGATCTAGCCTGTAACACCTCATATCACTTTGCGGCCTCACGCACGGTATCCCGACGGGTGTCGCCTTACCATGGCCCGGGACCGTTTGCGCCTTTTGGCTCACGTATATGATAGTGTCGCTAGCATCCATATGACAGAGAACTCGGGCCGACATGACTAGTCGTGAACCCAAAGTGGCACTAACTTACGGGGACATGCATACATGAATCAACATCGAGCATGTCGGTCAGCAGCATGTGAATCCGGGCTGTAGCAACTGGGCTTACAGGACTCCGAATGTCACAGCGTGACATTTCCCCAAAGGGACAGACACAGGAATGAAGTGAATCACATGTCGGCCAATCAAAGTGTTTTGGAGCAGTAGTGCTGGGCTAGCAGGACTCCGGTGAACCGGGTTGTAGCGGACTACTATGGCTCATGGAAGCACAAGACTACATTTCCCCATAAGAGAGGCTGCCAAGGATAAACAACTAGGTTGTCGGATCCCACACATACCAAGCATTTCAATCATACACACAAAATGCTCGATGTGTGCAAATACAACATGGCATCACAACAAGACTCTACGACTCAGAGTATTTATTCATTAGGCTCCGAGGAGCTAGGTATTATAAGCATAGGTCTGATGACCCAACATACAGAGCATACAAGCAACAAGCGGAAGCATAAACATGTCTGAGTACAGACAACTATAAATGAAAAAGGCTGAGAAGCCTGACTATCTACAAGACCCTCCCAAGGGTACAAGATCGTAGCTGAGGTAACAAGCTAAACGTCGAAGTCCACGCGAAACTACTAGCGAGACTGAAGTCTCTCTCTGCAAAACATAAATTGAGAAAACGTGAGTACAAATGTACTCAGCAAGACTTACATCAGAACTAACTACATATGTATCATTATCAACAAAGGGATGGTGGGGTTTAACTGCAGCAAGCCAGCTTTGACTCGGTGGCTATCCTGAACTACGACTGCAAGTAACTCTTTTGCGGTGGCGCACACGAGTCCACATATTCACCATATCAATACACCACTATGGATCCGCTCCCGTCTCCCTACGAGAACGCCATCCATAGCACTCACGCTTATCTTGTGCATTTTAGAGTATCCACTTTCACTTGTCTATGAACTATGCAAGGGGTCCAAGTTTCCATATCTGAGGAATCCGGCTATTCGAATAGATAATGATAACCCTGCAGGGGTGTACTTCTTCACACACGCTCTCACCACTTACCACCATGTACACGTCGTGTATCTCGACAACCTTCAAGCGGAAGCCTGGTGAGGGAGTCGGCCACGACCTAACTAATCACACAAGTCTCTCGTCCAGGTTTATCGCCTATTCGGATTCCATCCGCAAGGAGATCCGGCCGGGGTGTCGCTCACGGCCCCAAACGATGTGATCAGGGTTCCCAAGCCCACCATCCGGGTGCCACTTGGTACACCGTGCCACTGTGCCTAGTCTGTCCCAAGCCCACCTGTACCGGGTGCCACTTGGTAGACTACTAACACTACCTACAAACACCAGAAACTAGTTGCAACTCCTGGACAGAGATCAGGTAGATTAATAAGTCGAGAGGGGCACTTAAGCATTACAATGCGTGGTAGTAATTGTTCATGGATCACAAACACAGAACTCAGTTCCTGAGTACGGCTGCAATGAGAGAACCCACCATGTACTCCTACATGGCCTTTCACCACTACCTTTACGAAATCGTGTTCACACACTTAGCTCTCACACAGTAGGACATGTTCATCACCATTCCAATTCATCCCCGATGAATCAGACCTGACTCAACTCTAAGCAGTAGCAGGCATGACAAACAAGCATGAATGAGTAGGCACATCAGGGCTCAAAAACTTCCTACTCATGCTAGTGGGTTTCATCTATTTACTGTGGCAATGACAGGTCATGCAGAGGAAAGGGGTTCAGCTACCGCAGCATGTAACAGTTGAAACATTGTTGTCCTAATGCAGTAAAAGAGAGCAGGAGCGAGAGAGTGGGATTGTATCGGACTGAACAAGGGGGTTTTGCTTGCCTGGCACTTCCGAAGATAGTATAGTTCTTCATTGGTGACATCGATCACATCGTCGGAACCACGTCTATCGAGAGGGGACAAACACCGACAACTGAGAAAGAACACAATCAATGCAATGCCACAATATGATGCATGATCATGACATGGCAATATATTGTGATTTGAGCTAATGCATCTAGCTATGATTTAAATGAAGTTGGTTTGAACCCAAGGTTCAAATTCAAATGTCATTTATATGATTTGTCCTAAACAACAGCCATAAGTTATTCTAACATGCATGAAAATGGTATAGATGGATAGATTGGATTTTTCTGATAATTTTTCATATATAAATTATTTCATTTGGAGTTATGATTTAATTTCTATGATTTTTTTGAAGTTTGTAACAATTTCTGGAATTTTCTGAATAAGTTTAAATCCAGAAAATTCTTTACTGCGTCAGCATGATGTCAGCAGGTCAACAGACCTGGTCAGGTCAAACCTGACGCATGGGTCCTGCATGTCGGTCTCACAGTGACTAAACCAGTTTAAGTAAACGTAAACTAATAAGTTAATCAGGGGCCGGGCCCCACATGTCATTGACCCATAGGGTCAATTAGGTTAGTGCTAATTAGTGGTTAGGCCTAATTAAGCTAGAGCCACGTCAGCATCGGCAGAGCTCAATGCCGGCGACCTGGAAACGCGGCGGTGACCCCCTCGAAAGGGCAGGAGAGCGGTGGTCGAGGCCACTGGAGCGCAGCTCGTGCCCGCACGCATCCAGGGAAGCAGGTAGCTAGGTGCGGGGTCACCGGAGTTCGCTAGAAACGAGCTCACGGCGGCGGTCCTAGCTCGGCCTCGACAGGAAAAAGGCCTATGGCGCACGGAAGGGCGGTTGGGTGGTCGCGTTCGTCTCCTGGGGACGCACGGAACATGGTGGTACGCTCAGACGTGGCGTCCGTGAGCTCTAGCCACGGCGACCTCGTGGCCAGCGGCGAGGAACTCTCGGGCTCGACGGATCTCGCGGTTAGAGAAAGAAATCAACATCGGGGAGAGAGAGGTTAGGTGCGGAGGCTCACAGCGTGGCTAACGAGCGCGAGGGCGAGGTTGGGGATGCCCTGTAGCTCCTGAATCGACGGCGAGGATCCACGGTGACCGACGAGGGGAACGGCGGTGCTGGCGATGTCCAGGGGCTTCTGGCGCCATGTGGCTCGGTGAGGATGAAGAGGGGGACGAGGCGGAGCTTCTTAGGGCGACGACAAGGCGTGGGGTGGCCAGTGGCCGCGGTGGTGGCAAGTGGCGTCGACGGCAGCACTGCGGAAGTGAGCAGAGGAGGGAGAGGGAGTCCTAGGAGAGAGGGGAGAGATGCAAGGGGTCAAGGGGAGTGCGTGGTGTGTTCAGGGCGTCAAGGGAGTGAAGCAGGCAGGGTGGAGGTGGCCTGCGCGTGGCCAGCAGGAGGCGAGCACGCGCCCCTGTCTTCTGTCCAAGGAGGAAGACGACAGGGGGCAGTGGTGGTGGGCTGGGCCGCCAGCTACAGTACTGGGCCTGTTGCGCGCCAGGTAAGTTGACCCAGGTAAGTCTTCTGCTTTTCCATTTGTTTCTGTTTTCTACTTTTGCAATTTGTTTTTGATTTAGTAAAAACACCAAATCATTTCTATAAATCCTGAAATTAATTATGGACAATAACTGAATTTTCTCAGAGGCCCTTAGCTATTTCCAAAATTGCTAGAGCATTTAATAATATTTATAGCAATTAAATGCCGCAATTCAAATACTTATGAATTAATTCAAATATCCAGAATGGCCTAAAAATATTTGCATCATTTTTGGCAGAGGTTTTCACCTTTAACAAAAATAATGAACATTTTCGAAGGCATTTTGGATTCATTGAAGATTATTTTAGGTTGAACCTATTTGACTTGATCTGGTGCTAGGGTTTCAACAATCCCCATTTCAACTTTCAAAGAAATTTAGACATGATGCATGGATGCTTGTGCAACTATTTGCAATCAAATGCTAGGGCTGTGACAACTCACCCCCACTAACGAGAATCTCATCCCGAGATTCAAGATGTGAGGTAAGAAGACAAAGGGGATACAAAGCTAAATTGATCTCCATGATCCAACTTGCACTTCATAACAACGTTGATTCGATCATCATCTTGATCTTGACATCTTTGCTTTGGAAACTTCAACCAACATGACAACAAGAGAAAAAGGAAAACTCTAGAAGAATCGATCTTCGTGAAGATCGAGCAACTCAAGATCAACTCATGGAATGAGACATAAAACCACAAAGCACACATCAGGGTGATGGAAAGAAACAGATGACGGGGTTTCAAATTGGCAGGTAACCATTCCATGCTTAAGTAAGATGGTGCATGGTTTCAAGATAGCGAAGAAATAATTTCCATGATTCCATAACGAGGCACCTTAACAGAGGTGACTCGTAGAATTATTCCCTTAAGTGGCAAAAAGAATTACTTTTGGTACATAGATCATTGAAACTCTCTAAACCAGCCTAAGGAAAATTACAAACGACCGGTCGAAGGAGTTCGGAGAAATGGCATACTCAGTTTGGAAAGAGAACTAGAGTTATAAGACAACCCAGCAAATGGAAAGCACATTCCAGATGATGCTGAGGATATAACCCGGTGACTGGGCGTGCTCTCAAGAACTTGAGAATTTCCATATTCATAGTGATGGACGATGCAGATGCAAAGGAAGATAACACCTTCTCAGATTTCACCTTAGCGAGGCCAAGGAAACAAAATCTGGGTGATCGACCGAGAGACATTTAGCACTCCGCGTCTAATGTTCTCCTTGATGTCCTACCGTAATCCAATTATAGATATGGTTTGGCATCTAGGACATCAAGTAAAAGGTCAGACTTCGGGAGCACAAGAATCCATAAGGAATAACTAAGGAAGTAGTATCCTACGAAATCCTTATGGGGAGATGGCCAACTTCCTCAATCAAGATATTATAATAATAGGTCTTCCGGCTGGGTGTGTTGGCCACGTCATCCACTCTACCGGTTACCGAGAGACCAATATTATAGCTTTTGGGAAAACGTCCCAACCATCACATCTGCCTGAGATTCAGATCTGGTTGGTGTCAGGATATTCCAGACTCATCGAGTCTAGAAAGAAAAATGAAAGTTTGCAGCACAAATCGACGAGATGACATTGCAAGATTCTCGGGAGATGAACTATGATAGCAAGCTCCAGAACATGATCTGGTTCTACTACAGCATGTGAACACGTTGTCCCAGACAAGCATGACCACGTAGTAGTCTTATAATAAAACACTACCGAGTTCTGGTTGGGAACCATCATCGCGGATAACAAAGTCCTTGCATAAGTCATATGATTAGCTCCTATGAAGGAACTTCTTCTCCTTGAACAAATCAGTTAGTGGCTTGGTGTGCTAGGGATACATATAGAATGAAGGTTGCAAGTCTCCAAACCACAATATACTTCGCACATATGCATGACTGACTTGGGATGATTCCAGAGGAAGCAAAACAAACTTTCTCGAATTCACGGTGGCAACTTGCATCGATTGCACGTGAACTTAGAGGAAATCGCTACTTTCATCCAAACATATGCTTCATGAACGGAACATGAAGGCATTGTTTACAAAGTTTCCAACACTAGCTTAATGTTTAACACGAATCATGGGGGAGACAAGATGCTGCTGATGGCTCAACAGCGACTCATCAGAATTTCCATATCACTCGACTTCCACCATTATGTGAACAATGTGACAGTATTGGTCAGACCAAAACATGTAATGGTGTATGCTCGAGGAATCAACCACGAGTAATACAATATTACGAATATCGTTGGTTCTGATTTGATTTGACGATAGCCCACAGTCAAATCAAAGATTGGATAAGATAATAGCACCGACAACTAATCACGAGGATCAATCAACAAAGATATCATATTTCTTCAACACAAACACACACACACACACAAAAAGATATCCTTTTAGAATGAACTAAGTAAGGAAAAGCGTTATCTTCCAACTCTCCAAGTTGTTGTTTAGCTTAACCAACTAGCTCAGGGATATCCAACAGATTCTTGGAGGATGGCTGGTTTAGCAAAAAACCAACATGATCACGAACTCAACATAGCGGTCAGGGAACAACCTGGTAATACTTTCGAGAAGATATTCGAAAAAATCACGAACCACCGATATGTTAATAAGCTCGAGAACAATCTTGCCTTTCAGAGCAAGAAGATAGGATCAAAAGAGCTAGGGATTAATAATCCTAACTCATTGACCGAAGTGTGCACCAGAAATATGGACATAGGTAGCATGATCAATTTTAGGATGATGATTTAATAACCAACACGCTAAGAATGAGAATATTGTCCATTAACTACCAGGCAGCACGGTTGCTAGGAGTATAGATTTCACACATCACGATTCATTAGTCGGCATTCCGATTGCGACAACACGACACCGAGGAATGAATAATGATGACGGGAAGTATCACTACGTCAAGAATTCATAAGAGGTGGTGCAATTCTCATGACAATCTTGGCATAAGATGGTAATACTTCAGAATAGACTAGAACAAAAGTTGAATTGGCATTTTGATCTGGGGGATACAACTACTTTGACCCAATCCTAGAAATGGATGAGGTACTGGAGTTTGTTTCTCCTAGTCATTCTGAAGTAGAATGGCTTAACGGACCACAAGAATAATAGGCATCCATGAACACGAATGCACAACTATTCCTGACTATCAATTGATAGACTAGGGTCGAAATACAACCGAGGAGGATCAACTCAAGGAACATATAACTTTCTGAGTTGTGGATGCATAGATTAGTATGTCGAACCAAGTTCAACATGTTTCTTCCGGATAACCCATGCAGAGAGGTAGGACTGGCAGAGTCACAATTATGAATGGAGAACTTCTCAAGAGTACTCTGATTGTGATCCTTTGGTTCAAATAACTTCTGCCATAAGCAGTTCATGGTATTTGGAGGAAGGAAATACCAGGACCTCGAGGACTATCGCAAAGGTTACTAATAACCTAAAGGTACGAGCAACACTATCAACACGAGGTAAGTAGAGTGAATCTTGGATCAAGTACCCAGGAATAGAATACCTACTAACTAAATGGCATCACGGGATGCTTTCGAGAAGGATGGCCAGAATCATCACACTAGGATACAAAGCATTGCTAGATTACTGAGAGGTTCTCTAAGACAACTAGGGTCATAATAATAGCTCCAACATAAATACTGAGGCAGTGGTACCTCAACACACCGGTTAGTGTGGTTAATCTGGCCCAAAGGGGCAGCGGGAACGGAAAGAATGGATTTGCAAATGCATCAGACTATGTAGAAACTTGGGATGACTCAGACAACATAACGGCTGTAAAGGCTCAAAATGATTTGAGACATCCTGCAAAATGGTGGCATAACCACTCAACATCACAATATCAAGGTTCTGAGGCCAGCTATGAACATATGGAAGTAGTAGGAACTGAACTGAGGCTTGAACTCAACAATCCTAGGCAACTATGGTTTAGTAACATGTCATCCTGAGAGATAGAAGAGAAGCCTAGTTCTTAACCCCATAGAAAAGATAAGATGACTCAGATCAAAAGGTCATGAGGATAAGGAGTAAAAAGAGCCTTACGTTCCCATCCACAATCAATTCCCTTATATAACTAAAGCATTTCTAGACACGACTTCGACCAGCTTGGCTTGGTAATCCTACAGGCAGTCAGGCTCTGATACCAAAGCTGTCAGGACCCCAATTCTAAGTCACACCGATCTAGCCTGTAACACCTCATATCACTTTGCGGCCTCACGCACGGTATCCCCACGGGTGTCGCCTTACCATGGCCCGGGACCGTTTGCGCCTTTTGGCTCACGTATATGATAGTGTCGCTAGCATCCATATGACAGAGAACTCGGGCCGACATGACTAGTCGTGAACCCAAAGTGGCACTAACTTACGGGGACATGCATACATGAATCAACATCGAGCATGTCGGTCAGCAGCGTGTGAATCCGGGCAGTAGCAACTGGGCTAACAGGACTCCGAATGTCACAGCGTGACATTTCCCCGAAGGGACAGACACAGGAATGAAGTGAATCACATGTCGGCCAGTCAAAGTGTTTCGGAGCAGTAGTGCTGGGCTAGCAGGACTCCGGTGAACCGGGCTGTAGCGGACTACTATGGCTCATGGAAGCACAAGACTACATTTCCCCATAAGAGAGGCTACCAAGGATAAACAACTAGGTTGTCGGATCCCACACATACCAAGCATTTCAATCATACACACAATATGCTCAGTGTGTGCAAATACAACATGGCATCACAACAAGACTCTACGACTCAGAGTATTTATTCATTAGGCTCCGAGGAGCCAGGTATTACAAGCATAGGTCTGATGACCCAACATACAGAGCATACAAGCAACAAGCGGAAGCATAAACATGTCTGAGTATAGACAACTATAAATGAAAAAGGCTGAGAAGCCCGACTATCTACAAGAGCCTCCCAAGGGTACAAGATCATAGCTGAGGTAACAAGCTAAACGTCGAAGTACACACGAAACTACTGGCGAGATTGAAGTCTCTCTCTGCAAAACATAAATTAAGCAAACGTGAGTACAAATGTACTCAGCAAGACTTACATCAGAACTAACTACATATGTATCATTATCAACAAAGGGATGGTGGGGTTTAACTGCAGCAAGCCAGCTTTGACTCGGTGGCTATCCTGAACTACGACTGCAAGTAACTCTTTTGCGGTGGCGCACATGAGTCCACATATTCACCATATCAATACACCACTATGGATCCGCTCCCGTCTCCCTACGAGAACGCCATCCATAGCACTCACGCTTATCTTGTGCATTTTAGAGTATCCACTTTCACTTGTCTATGAACTATGCAAGGGGTCCAAGTTTCCATATCTGAGGAATCCGGCTATTCGAATAGATAATGATAACCCTGCACCACTTACCACTTACCACTTACCACCATGTACACGTCGTGTATCTCGACAACCTTCAAGCGGAAGCCTGGTGAGGGAGTCGGCCACAACCTGACTAATCACACAAGTCTCTCGTCTTGGTTTATCGCCTATTCGGGTTCCATCCGCAAGGAGATCCGGCCGGGGTGTCGCTCACGGCCCCAAACGATGTGAGCAGGGTTATCAAGCCCACCATCCGGGTGCCACTTGGTACACCGTGCCATTGTGCCTAGTCTGTCCCCAGCCCACCTGTACCGGGTGCCACTTGGTAGACTACTAACACTACCTACAAACACCAGAAACTAGTTGCAACTCCTGGACAGAGATCAGGTAGATTAATAAGTCGAGAGGGGCACTTAAGCATTCCAATGCGTGGTAGTAATTGTTCATGGATCACAAACACAGAACTCAGTTCCCGAGTATGGCTGCAATGAGACAACCCACCTTGTACTCCTACATGGCCTCTCACCACTACCTTTACGAAATCGTGTTCACACACTTAGCTCTCACACAGTAGGACATGTTCATCACCATTCCAATTCATCCCCGATGAATCAGACCTGACTCAACTCTAAGCAGTAGCAGGCATGACAAACAAGCATGAATGAGTAGGAACATCAGGGCTCAAACAACTCCTACTCATGCTAGTGGGTTTCATCTATTTACAGTGGCAATGACAGGTCATGCAGAGGAAAGGGGTTCAGCTACCGCAGCATGTAACAGTTGAAACGTTGTTGTCCTAATGCAGTAAAAGAGAGCAGGAGCGAGAGAGTGGGATTGTATCGGAGTGAACAAGGGGTTTTTGCTTGCCTAGCACTTCTGAAGATAGTATAGTTCTTCATTGGTGACATCGATCACATCGTCGGAACCACGTCTATCGAGAGGGGACAAACACCGGCAACTGAGAAAGAACACAATCAATGCAATGCCACAATATGATGCATGATCATGACATGGCAATATGCTGTGATTTGAGCTAATGCATCTAGCTATGATTTAAATGAAGTTGGTTTGAACCCAAGGTTCAAATTCAAACTCCATATGTGAGAATTCAAATGCCATTTATATGATTTGTCCTAAACAGCAGCCATACGTTATTCTAGCATGCATGAAAATGGTACAGATGGATTGACTGGATTTGTCTGATAATTTTTCATATATAAATTATTTCATTTGGAGTTACGATTTAATTTCTATGATTTTTTCAAGTTTGTAACAATTTCTAGAATTTTCTGAATAAGTTTAAATCCAGAAAATTCTTTACTGCGTCAGCATGATGTCAGCAGGTCAACAGACCCGGTCAGGTCAAACCTGACACGTGGGTCCTGCATGTCGGTCTCACAGTGACTAAACCAGTTTAATTAAACGTAAACTAATAAGTTAATCAGGGGCCGGGACCCACATGTCATTGACCCATAAGGTCAATTAGGTTAGTGCTAATTAGTGGTTAGGCCTAATTAAGCTAGATCGATGTCAGCATCACCGGAGCTCAACGCCAGCGACCTGGAAACGCGGCGATGACCCCTCGAAAGGGCAGGAGAGCGGTGGTCGAGGCCACTGGAGCACAGCTCGTGCCCGCCCGCATCCAGGGAAGTAGGTAACTAGGTGCGGGGTCGCCGGAAACGAGCTCGGGGCGGCGGTGCTAGCTTGGCCTCGACGGGGAAAAGGCCTATGGTGCATGGAAGGGCGGTTGGGTGGCCGCGTTCGTCTCCTGGGGACGCGCAGAACATGGTGGTACGCTCAGACGTGGCGTCCGTGAGCTCTAGCCACGGCGACCTCGTGGCAGGCGGCGAGGAACTCTCGGGCTCGACGGAGCCCGCGGTTAGAGAAAGAAATCGACATCAGGGAGAGAGAGGTTAGGTGCGGAGGCTCACAGCGTGGCTAACGAGCGCGAGGGCGAGGTCGGGGATGCCCTGTAGCTCCTGAATCGATGGCGAGGGTCCACGGCGACCGATGAGGGGAACGGCGATGCTGGCGATGTCCAGGGGCTTCTGGCGCCATGTGGCTCGGTGAGGATGAAGAGGGGGACGAGGCAGAGCTTCTTAGGGCGACGGCAAGGCGTGGGGTGGCCGGTGGTGGCGAGCGGCGTCGACGGCAGCAGTCGGTGGCGCTGCGGAAGCGAGCAGAGGAGGGAGAGGGAGTCCTGGGAGAGAGGGGAGAGATGCAAGGGGTTGAGGGGAGTGCGTGGCGTGTGCAGGGCGTCGAGGGAGTGAAGCAGGCAGGGTGGAGGTGGCCTGCGCGTGGCCAGCAGACGGCGAGCACGCGCCCCTGTCCTTCTGTCCAAGGAGGAAGACGACAGGGGGCAGCGGTGGTAGGCTGGGCCGCCAGCTACAGTACTCGGCCTGTTGCGTGCCAGGTAAGTTGACCCAGGTAAGTCTTCTGCCTTTCCATTTGTTTCTGTTTTCTACTTTTGCAATTTGTTTTTGATTTAGTAAAAACACCAGATCATTTCTATAAATCCTGAAATTAATTATGGGCAATAACTGAATTTTCTCAGAGGCCCTTATCTATTTCCAGAATTGCTGGAGCATTTAATAATATTTATAGCAATTAAATGCCCAAATTCAACCACTTATGAATTAAGTCAAATATCCAGAATGGCCTAAAAATATTTGCACCATTTTTGGCAGAGGTTTTCACCTTTAACAAAAATAATGAGCATTTTCAAAGGCATTTTGGATTCATTGAAGATTATTTTAGGTTGAACCTATTCGACTTGATCTGGTGCTAGGGTTTCAACAATCCCCGTTTCAACTTTCAAAGAAATTTAGACATGATGCATGGATGCTTGTGCAACTATTTGCAATCAAATTCTAGGGCTGTGACACCGCTCAACCACGGAGACAAGTTTACCACGGTTTCCACCCCTCCATCTCAACCACACCAGTGCCTATTTACCATGGTTCCGACCCCTTCCGCGCTTCCCGCGCCGCAACGCCGCCGCTAGACGCGTGAATAATGAGAAACGAGCTAAAACTTACCGCAAACGTGCAAAATAATAAAACATGGTAATTATGTGCCGCGCATGTGCGTTTTGTTTTGCACGTCGCGCAAAAAAAATTAAAAAGGGGATGCAACACGAGGACTTCCCAGGAGGTCACCCATCCTAGTACTACTCTCGCCCAAGCACGCTTAACTTTGGAGTTCTGATGGGATCTAGTGCTTTTAGCACTGGTATGATCGCATCCAACATGTTACCCCCGTCTTCGTCCCTTATGCTTGCCCCTCCCAGCTCCACTACAAAGACGATTGTACTTTGCTTTGGCCGCTGCCGCTCAACCATGGAGACAAGTTTACCACGGGTTCCACCCCTCCATCTCAACCACACCAGCGCCTATTTACCAAGGTTCCGACCTCTTCCTGAACGCGCTTCCCACGCCACAACGCCGTCGCTAGACGCGTGAATAATGAGCAACGAGCTAAAACTTACCGCAAACGTGCAAAATAATAAAACGTGGTAAATATATGCCGCGCACCTGCATTTTGTTTTGCACGTCACGCAGAAAAAATTAAAAGGGAATGCAACACGAGGACTTCCTAGGGGGGGTCACCCATCCTAGTACTACTCTCACCCAAGGACGCTTAACTTCGGAGTTCTGATGGGATCCAGTGTTTTAGTGCTGGTATGATCGCATCCAACATGTTACCCCCGTTGTAGGTGTCAAAACCGGCGGATCTCGGGTAGGGGGTCCCGAACTGTGCGTCTAGGCCGGATGGTAACAGGAGGCAGGGGACACGAAGTTTTACCCAGGTTCGGGCCCTCTTGATGGAGGTAAAACCCTACGTCCTGCTTGATTAATATTCATGATATGGGTGTTACAAGAGTAGATCTACCATGAGATCAGAGAGGCTAAACCCTAGAAGCTAGCCTATGGTATGATTGTATGTTGTGATTGTTGTTCTACGGATTAAAACCCTTCGGTTTATATAGACACCGGAGAGGGTTAGGGTTACACAAGGTCGGTTACAAAGGAGGAGATATCCATATACGTATTGCCTAGCTTGCCTTCCACGCCAAGTAGAGTCCCATCCGGACACGAGACGAAGTCTTCAATCTTGTATCTTCGTAGTCTAACAGTCTGGCCAATGGAGATAGTCCGGCTGTCCGGAGACCCCCTAATCCAGGACTCCCACAGTAGCCCCTGAACCAGGCTTCAATGACGACGAGCCCGGCACGCAGTATTGTCTTTGGCATTGCAAGGCGGGTTCCTTCTCCGAATATATGACAGAAGAATTTGAATACGAGGATAGTGTCTGACCATGCAAAATAAATTCCACATTCCACCACAGAGAGAATAACGTTTTCACAGATCTAATTTGTTGGCTTGTTCTGGCGGCATGACGTCATGTCATGGCCCGGTGATTATTCGAACTGTTTATCTTAACCAGCTCCACACATAACGTGAGGCGGTTTCTTGACACGTCTCGCCGAAGCGGAGCGTGTTCCCCTAATTACGGGATTCTCATTAATGCGGTCATGGGTAACCCAACCGTTTCTAGGACTCCTAGATTATAGGCAAGTCCCAAACGGCTACGGAGAGGACGCTTGATATTCACCCTCTTTATAAGGGGACAAGGTTTTCGCTTTTTCCCTCTCGTGCTCAATCGAACCCTTCCCCCACCTCGAGTTCTAACACCCAAAGCCCAGGTTAGGTGCTCTGGATCTTCAACCATGTCCGGATCCAGCCTTCAAGGCCGATGGACGCCCTCCTCCGTTACGGAAGAGGACATTAAGAAGTTGAGGGAGGCCAGATACCTGACCGCCGAGGTTTCGCATCGGCTGCCTGCTCGAGGGCAGATCGTCCCTACTCCCGAACCCAACGAGAACATTGTGTTCATCTCACACTTCCTCCGAGGTCTAGGCCTCACTCTGGATCCTTTCGTCAGGGGCTTGATGTTTTATTACGGGCTAGATTTCCATGATCTAGCTCCGGACTCCTTTCTCCACATCACGACATTTATTGTTGTGTGTGAGGCCTTCCTCCGCATTACCCCTCACTTCGGCCTGTGGCTCAAGACTTTTGAAGTAAAGCCGAAGATGATCGAGGGTTAACATGCAGCGTGCGGAGGTGCATCAATAGGCAAGATGGCAGGAGCTCCGTGGCCGAAAGGTTCCTTTCCAGAGGTGTCCGAATTATGGCAACGGGAGTGGTTTTACGTTACGACTTCCAGAAGTGCCAAGTGGGCGGCTGCCCCCGCTTTCCGCTCGGGCCCCCCACGACAACTGATGTCATGGATTAGCAGGGGTCTGAGCTGGGTTCCAGCCAAGGACGTGCCTATACTGCAAAGCCGCATCCAAGATCTCTTCGAGGGAGATTTTAGTTTGGTTGCGGTAATACAAGTTATGTTGGTTCGTCAAGTCCAGCCTTGCAAACGCCGGCCCCTTCGCTTATGGGAGTTCAACCCAGAGGGACCACGTGCCATTCAAAGTGTCCTCGGCCTGACGCACGAGGAGATGTACAAGTCATTCTTCGGACCTCAAGTAGAATGTCCAGATATTACCGAGGACGTGGGCCTGAAAAGTAACCGCGCCGCCGAACAAGTAAGAAATCCTCTAGCCAAACACACTGTCTTTTATTCGAAGTTATTTCTGAGAGTTCGCTTTTTGACCAGGACTGGCTAACAAAGGCGAAGATGATTCGGTGTTTGGCCCCCCTCCCTAAGGGTTTGGAAAATCCGGTATTGGAAAAGATGCTCGAGGTCGCACCTTGCCCGGAGCCCTTGAAGGAAGATACCGGGGGGGATAATACGGGCGGACATGGGCCCCCATCGCTGCCTGTTCCAACCGAGGGAACGAGCGTCTCCACGAAGGAGGACGACCGGGGGAGAAAAAGGACTGCTTCCGAGGATCCGGAAGCCGAAGCCTCCAAACGGGAGAAGAAGTCTCCCAAAGAGGGTCTTGCCTCGGGGGGTGCTTTTGCCGCACAAAGTCCGCGGGGGGATCAGCCCTCCAACGAGTCGTAAGTGATCCAAAATATTTTAATAGTAAAGGTATGCTATCTTTTTTCTCTGAGAAAATAACCACTGCATGTATCTTGCAGTTCGGGCCTTAGCCCCTCTCAAATGAGCTCGTCTTCGGGGGATCTTCTTCCAGAGATGATGGAGAGCGAAACGCACCCCCCCCGGACTCCTCCGCTCCAGAAGCGGGCGACCCCGAAGTGTCGTCACGGAGGGCCTCTCCGGATCCGGTGGGGCCAGAACATAATCCCGTAGGCCCCCGAAGTCCACAGTGTCCGGCTCCCGAAGAGAGCATACAATAGAGTCTGGCACCGTCTGGTGTGCGGTCAGACATTCTGAGGGAGTTGGTGGGGCGAGCGGCCATCTCAGAAGAACACCGTATGCTGATGGGTACGGTGATGGAGAGGATATCGTCCGCCGAAAGCGGATTACATGAAGCCTTTACAAGTCTACTGACGGGCTTTGAGGTACGTGAGATAATATGTGATAGTACTGCACATATTGAGTGTGCCCTGTGTAGATAGTAGCCCCTGAGACTTTGGTTGTCGTGAGAACGGCGGCGAACAGAGGATCATATTCCCAGGCAATAACCAGAGTGCCCCTATGTGCAGGTGGTGGAAGCTCCGGTGGCTAGCCGGACTAGTGAGTTTGCCAAATTAAAATGATAACTGTATGCGGCAGACGCAGACATCGAGCTTGTTAACAAGAGGCTTGACGAGGCACAGGGTAAGTGTTATTATCCGGTGAACGCCACATAGTAAGAGCAGCGTAATGCCAGTATCTATAATATGTTGTGACTGCAGATGGAGCTGCCACCGTGGAAGCCTTGCGGGCGGAACTTGCCCGAGCCAAGGAACAAGCGAGGATTAGTAATGCGGCTGCTTTGAAGGTGGCCAAAGAGTTGAAAGCCGAGAAGGCCGCACATTACGAGAGCCAGGAGAAGATGGCCAAGATGGCCGTAGAATGAAAAGACACTACCGACCGTTGCCGGGTCCTTGAGAAAGAAAACCGAGCGAAGGCAGCGGACCTTGAGAAGGCCGCGGCGGCGGACAAAGACACCCGTTCTGCTATGAGAGCGAAGAAGGAGGAGCTGCGGGAAGCCGGTGATATTGCGGCTGGGAAATCCTTCATGTTACGCATGAAGTTCGGAGATCCACGGTATGCCCCTCTGGATCGGCTGTGGAGTTCGGCAGATGCGTATATGGATTTGGCGGCGAGCGCTGCCGATGCTGCCAAGTACTTCCAAGGTCAGACAGATCGTGAAGTGGACAAGCTATTCTAGACGCAATTCCATGTTCCAGAGCGTCCGCTTTCATTGACTGACCAGCTAGCCGAATGGGCCGAACTGAATAGGTTGTTCGGACTCGCTATGAGGTCTGTTGTGGATCAGCTATGGTCGGAAAGGCCAAAACCGAACAGCTATGTCAGCTTAGTGCAGCAGTTCCTTGATGCGGTGCCGCGCATAAATGCGATGAAGAGGTCGGCGTGCATAGAAGGCTCGCGAATGGCCCTTGCCCGTGTTAAAGTATACTGGGCGGAGATGGACGCTACCACTGTTACGGCGCAGGGTTCAGCTATAGGCTGGGTGGTTGCCGAGCACTATTTCGAGGAGGTTCTCGAGGGTGCTCGTTTGATAGAGGCCCACTGCTCGAAAAATATTATGTTTGAGTGATATGTATTTGCATTGTAAGCACAATGCTTTTATGAATTTTTTGTAAGGTTATTTTTATACTTTTGCCTAAAAGTAGTATGATGCCTCCTGTGCGGCCGTTTATGTATACCTGTGTATAACCTGAAAGATTGCAGCCGTCGGCTTCAACCCCCATGCATAAAATGCGGGGGTGCTCGCAAAAAACGCGTGTTCACACTTAACCCAACGTCTTGGTCCTATGAAGGAGGTGATAGCGTAGCGAGCGAGGCAACCGGACTATAATGCTTTAACACTTTCACTTAGCCATAGGAGTTTGACAGTGGGGCTACTAGATAGCCCCTGGTGGCTCCGCACTCTCCCGATCGCGGGGTGCGTATATGCCTGGCTGGAAAACGGCCCTTCGTTAAGGCGGAGGAATTCTAACATTCTGATAGGTCACCGAGTGGTTGACCAGTCTCACGCTATATCATGACAGTCAGTTTTTGGCTTTCTCTACTGAGGTGCTCGTCCGGATGAACCAGGGCACAATCGCAGTAGTTCTCCTGGTGCTACCTTAGCCGATAAAGCGGAACGTAAGGCACCAAAACATAGGAGCCGAGCAAACCCAACATTTGACCAAAGACAATGATTCGGAGCTGATGCATATAAGGCCAAACTCGCGACGCCGAACACTCCCTAAGGTATTCGGTCTTTATGGTATAAACCGGGCCTAAATAGTGCCCTTCGTAAGAAGCCCCTTGTGTCCAGGTACGTGCATTATTCTGACGTGGCCACATGCCAAGACGCCAGCATCCTTCTCAACTGCGCTGAGAATTCGGTGGATATTTATCAACAAGAGACAGTAAAAAAGGTTTACGCAGGGTCTTAATCTAAAAAGAATCCTTGGGATGGGTCCCTACTGCACGTCTGCGCCTGTGTCTCCGTTGTGCCATATCCTGGGCGGGTGTAGCACGATGATCATCTATAAAAGAGAGGAACTTAGGTGAAAAAGTTGTTGTGCAAAAGGATAGTTTTTAAAGGAACCAAGTATAATTCAGGATGAGTAAAAATTGCCGCTTGTGTGCGCGTGTTGAGCCCCTTGTATAGGGGTGTGACCATTGATCCGGTATGAATTACATATACCTGTGCTGGACTCGTCTAACCGTGTCCGAGGTCTTGACGACCTGTTAAATGCTTTAGTTGGTGAGGCCTTTTTTGGTGTGCGGCTGCCAAGGCAGCCGCACTCTCTTCGGCGCGCAAAGATCGCTTAATACTTCCATTTACTGTAATGATGCCACGTGGTCCGGGAATCTTGAGTGTGAGGGAAGCGTAGTGCAGTATTGCATTAAAGCGAGCAAAAGCTTCGTGTCCGAGTAGTGCTTGATAGCCGCTTTGGAACGGAGCGATGTGGAAGGTTAAATGTTCGCTACGGAAGTTATCGAGGGAGCCGAATATAACTTGTAGTAGCAGGGAGCCCGTGCAATGAGCCCCTGGGCCCGACGTTACTCTGATGTTACTCCTTTAAAGGTAGTATTGCTATGGCAATTTTTTGTTGGGTCTATCCCCATTTCGCGGATTGTATCCTGATATATCAGGTTTAGACTGCTGCTACCATCCATCAGGACTCATGTGAAGTGATATCCTTCAATTATTGGTTCTAATACCAGGGCAGCCCATCCTGCACGCCGGATACTTGCTGAGTAATCACGATGGTCGAAAGTGATCGGTTGAGACGACCAGTGGCAGGACTCCGCGGTGATAGGCCCTTGGGCATATTGTTCTGGGAGTGCCGTTTTTTTTTCTTCCCTTGATCACGTGTAACACGTTTATTGTTTTGACTTCTGGTGGAAATTTCTTTTGTTCCCCAGTGTCTTGCTTGAGAGGCTCATCCTCGTCTTCGCTTGGTGTATCCTCCCCCTTGTATGCGGCGTTGAGCTTACCGGACTGCTTGAAGACCCAACATTCTTTGTGGGTATGATTAGCAGGTTTACCAGGGGTGCTATGGATCTGACATATTTGGTCCAGAATTGTGTTTAGGCTAGATAGTTCATCTCTGGCGCCTTTAGAGGGTGGCTTTTGCTGACCTGGCCGAGAGCTTTTGAATCCGGCGTTTACTGCCATGCTCTTCGTGTTGTCTTCTTTGTTCTGGCATTTGTTACTGCTGTTGTGCCGTGATTTCCCATTTCCATCTCTAGCTTCAGATGTACTGGGGTCGCTGGTGCTGCATCTGGCTAGCCAGCTGTCCTCACCCGTGCAAAAGCGGGTCATGAGGCTTGTTAATGCTGCCATCGTTCTCGGCTTTTCTTGGCCGAGGTGTCTGGCGAGCTATTCGTCACGGACGCTATGCTTAAAAGCTGCCAAGGCTTCGGTGTCTGGACAGTCAACGATTTGGTTCTTTTTAGTGAGAAACCTGTTCCAAAGTTTTCGGGCTGACTCTCCGGGCTGTTGAGTTATATGACTCAAATCATCCGCGTCCAGAGGTCGGACATAAGTCACTTGAAAATTTGCCCGAAAAGCGTCTTCGAGCTCTTCCCAGCTTCCAATGGAGTTTTCGGGGAGGCCTTTAAGCCAATGACAAGCTCGCCCTTTGAGCTTGAAGGGCAAATACTTGATGGCATGGAGATCATCTCCTCGAGCCATATGTATATGGAGGATATAATCCTCAATCCAGACCCCAGGGCCTGTTGTTCCGTCGTATGCCTCTATGTTTACGGGTTTGAATCCCTCTGGAAATTCATGGTCCAGCACCTCATTGGTGAAACATAGGGGGTGTGCGGCACCCCTGTATCTGGGTGTACCGCGTTATTCGGATGTTTGTTGTGTTACATTGTATGCAGGGGCGCGCTTGCGTGGTCCATAGATGGATCTGGTTGCGCCGTCCTTTTGGTGCGAGCCCTCGCGTGGATCGCGTATTGGTTTGTTTGTCACTTGATGCTGGCCGTGAGGTCATCTATCCGTCCAGGTGGCTGCGTTGATATTTGGTTGTGGGGGGTCTGAGGCCTCCTCATCGAATTTAGGTAGCAACTTCCGCTTTGGGTAGCTCTTGGTGGGCCGATTGTCGCCGTACCTCGCTGTTGTGTTGAGTACTTTACTCCATCTGATTTGGAGTGTGTCTTGCGCAGCCTTGAGCCTTTGCTGCTGCTTTTTCAGACTCCTCGTGGTGGCCACAAGCCTTTGATGGGCATTCTGCTGCTCCAGGTGCCTGTCCGGCGTTATGTCATCCGGACTATTATCTTTGACAGAATTGGTTTGTTCGGTTTGATTCCCCGGATTGCCGTGGTCTGGCAGTGGTTCGCCCTGCTCCAACGCTAGGTCTGTGTGATCGTTATTTCTGCCGAGGCGGGATTTGGGGCGGTGCTTGCGCCGCCGCTTTAACTGCTTCTCGAGGGAACAAGCCTTCGGTGCGTCCTTCCGTTCCGCGTCGTCGTCTTCGTTTGGTGTGTCCACCATGCATACGTCATATGATGAAGTGGACGTCCAGCGCCTTGTGGGCGGTGGTTCCTCTTTGGCTCCCGCATCGTCGTCCATACCGTCGATGTCTTCGGAGCCGAAATCGAGCATGTCGGTTGAGTTATCGACAGTGGCTATTAAGTGGGTGGTGGGTGGGCGTCGAATTTCTTCGTCGTTCGAATCCCAATCATGTTGGCCATAATCCGGCCAGGGCTCTCGTGACAAAGAGAGAGACCTTAGTGAATTCAGAATGTCGTCGAAGGGTGAGTGCTGAAAGATATCCGCGGCAGTGAATTCCATGATCGGCGCCCAATCAGATTCGATTGGCAGGGGCGCGGGCGGTTTGGAGTCAGAAAAAGAGTCCGGCACCTTGGAGTCACGGGCTGCGCAGAGGATTATGCTAGTGTTCAGCTCGATCGCCATTGAGACTGCAACCCCTGAGGCGGTGTCTAACCACCCGTCCTCGATTGGCGCAGTTGGCCCCGAACTAAGGGTCGGACCTGATGCGGGCGCGGCTTCTAGGGTACTGTTCGGCGGCAGAGCTAGGTCATACCCATCGCGACAGTGCAGCGCGCCCGGCTGTGGCTCGAATCCGTCAAAGATCAAGTCTCCGCGGATGCTGGCCGTGTAGTTCAAACTTCCAAATCTGACCTGATGGCCAGGTGCGTAGATTTCTGTCTGCTCCAGATGGCCAAGCGAATTAGCCCGCAGTGCAAAGCCGCCGAATACGAAGATCTGTCCGGGGAGAAAAGTCTCGCCCTGGACCGCATCGCTATCGATGATAGTAGGAGCCATCAAGCCTAACGGCGACGACACAGAGGAACTCTCAATGAAAGCACCAATGTCGGTGTCAAAACCGGCGGATCTCGGGTAGGGGGTCCTGAACTGTGCGTCTAGGCCGGATGGTAACATGAGGCAGGGGACACGAAGTTTTACCTAGGTTCGGGCCCTCTTGATGGAGGTAAAACCCTACGTCCTGCTTGATTAATATTGATGATATGGGTGTTACAAGAGTAGATCTACCACGAGATCAGAGAGGCTAAACCCTAGAAGCTAGCCTATGGTATGATTGTATGTTGTGATTGTTGTTCTACGGATTAAAACCCTTCGGTTTATATAGACACCGGAGAGGGTTAGGGTTACACAAGGTCGGTTACAAAGGAGGAGATATCCATATACGTATTGCCTAGCTTGCCTTCCACGCCAAGTAGAGTCCCATCCGGACACGAGACGAAGTCTTCAATCTTGTATCTTCGTAGTCTAACAGTCCGGCAAATGGAGATAGTCCGGCTATCCGGAGACCCCCTAATCCAGGACTCCCACACCCGTCTTCGTCCCTTATGCTTGCCCGTCCCAGATCCACTACAAAGATGATTGTACTTTGCTTTGGCCGCTGCCGCTCAACCGCGGAGACAAGTTTACCATCGTTTCCACCCCTCCATCTCAACCGCACCAGCGCCTATTTACCAAGGTTCTGACCCTTTCCCGAACGTGCTTCCCGCGCCACAACGCCGCCGCTAGATGCGTGAATAATGAGCAACGAGCTAAAACTAACCGTAAACGTGCAACATAATAAAACGTAGTAACTATATGTCGCGCACGTGCGTTTTGTTTTGCACGTCGCGCAAAAAAAATTAAAAGGGGAATGCAACACGAGGACTTCCCAGGAGGTCACCCATCCTAGTACTAATCTCACCCAAGCACGCTTAACTTTGAAGTTCTGATGGGATCCGGTGCTTTAGTGCTGGTATGATCGCATCCGACATGTTACCCCCGTCTTCGTCCCTTATGCTTGCCCCTCCCAGCTCCACTACAAAGACGATTGTACTTTGCCTTGGCCGCTGCCGCTCAACCATTGAGACAAATTTACCACGGTTTCCACCCCTCCATCTCAACCACACCAGCGCCTATTTACCACGGTTCCGACCCCGTCCCAACCGCGCTTCCCGCGCCACAACGCCGCCGCTAGACGCGTGAATAATGAGCAACGAGCTAAAACTTACCGCAAACGTGCAAAATAATAAAACGTGGTAAATATATGTCGCGCACGTGCGTTTTGTTTTGCACATCGCGCAAAAAAAATTAAAAAGGGGATGCAACACGAGGACTTCCCAAGAGGTTTCCCATCCTAGTACTACCCTCGCCCAAGCACGCTTAACTTTGGAGTTCTGGTGGGATCCAGTGCTTTAGTGCTGGTATGATCGCATCCGACATGTTACCCCCGTCTTCGTCCCTTATGCTTGCCCCTTCCAGCTCCACTACAAAGACGATTGTACTTTGCTTTGGCCGCTACCGCTCAACCACGGAGACAAGTTTACCGCGGTTTCCACCCCTCCATCTCAACCGCACCAGCGCCTATTTACCAAGGTTCCGACCTCTTCTCGAACGCGCTTCCCACACCACAACGCCGCCGCTAGACGCGTGAATAATGAGCAACGAGCTAAAACTTACCGCAAACGTGCAAAATAATAAAATGTGGTAAATATATGACGCGCACGTACGAGCTAAAAATAACCACAAACGTGCAAAATAATAAAACATGGTAAATATATGCCGTGCACGTGCATTTTGTTTTGCATGTCGCGCAAAAAAAATTAAAAAGGGAATGCAACAAAAGGACTTCCCAAGAGGTCACCCATCCTAGTACTACTCTCGCCCAAGCACGATTAACTTCAGAGTTCTGATGGGATCCGATACTTTAGTGCTGGTATGATCACATCCCACATGTTACCCCCGTCTTCGCACCTTATGGATGCCCCTCCCAGCTCCACTACAAAGACGATTGTACTTTGCTTTGGCTGCTGCCGCTCAACCAAGGAGATAAGTTTACCACAGTTTCCACCCCTCCATCTCAACTGCACCAGTGCCTATTTACCAAGGTTCCGATCCCTTCCCGAACGCGCTTCCCGTGCCACAACGTCGCCGCTAGACGCGTGAATAATGAGCAACGAGCTAAAACTTACCGCAAACGTGCAAAATATTAAACATGGTAAATATATGCCGCGCACGTGCGTTTTGTTTTGCACGTCGCGCAAAAAAATTTAAAAAGGGAATGCAACACAAGGACTTACCAGGAGGTCACCCATCCTAGTACTACTCTCGCCCAAGCACGCTTAACTTTGGAGTTCTGATGGGATCCGGTGCTTTAGTGCTGGTATGATCGCATCCAACATGTTACCCCCGTCTTCGTCCCTTATGCTTGCCCCTCCCAGCTCCACTACAAAGACGATTGTACTTTGCTTTGGCCGTTGCCGCTCAACCACGGAGACAAGTTTGCCACGGTTTCCATCCCTCCATCTCAACCGCACTAGCGCCTATTTACCAAGGTTCTGACCCCTTCCCGAACGCGCTTCCCGCGCCAGAACGCCGCCCCTAGACGCGTGAATAATGAGCAACGAGCTAAAACTTACCGCAAACGTGCAAAATAATAAAATGCGGTAAATATACGCCGCGCGCGTATGAGCTAAAACATACCGCAAACGTGCAAAATAATAAAACATGGTAAATATATGTCGTGCGTGTGCGTTTTGTTTTGCATGTCACGCAAAAAAATTAAAAAGGGAATGCAACACGAGGACTTCCCAAGAGGTCACCAATCCTAGTACTACTCTCACCCAAGCACTCTTAACTTCAGAGTTCTGATGGGATCCGGTACTTTAGTGCTGGTATGATCGCATCCAACATGTTACCCCCGTCTTCGCCCCTTATGGATGCCCCTCCCAGCTCCACTACAAAAACGATTGTACTTTGCTTCGGCCGCTGCCGCTCAACCACAGAGACAAGTTTACCACGGTTTCCACCCCTCCATCTCAACCGCACCAGCGCCTATTTACCAAGGTTCCGACCCCTTCCCGAACGCGCTTCCCGCGCCACAACGCCGCCGCTAGACGCGTGAATAATGAGCAACAGGCTAAAACTTACCGCAAATGTGCAAAATAATAAAACGTGGTAACTCTATGCCGCGCACGTGCGTTTTGTTTTGCACGTCGCGCAAAACAAATTAAAAAGGGAATGCAACAAGAGGACTTCCCAGGAGGTCACCCATCATAGTACTACTCTCACCCAAGCACGCTTAACATCGGCGTTCTGATGGGATCCGGTGCTTTAGTGCTGGTATGATCGCATCCAACATGTTACCCCCGTCTTCACCCCTTATGTTTGCCCCTCCCAGCTCCACTACAAAGACGATTGTACTTTGCTTTGGCCGCTGCCGCTCAACCACGGAGACAAGTTTACCACGGTTTCCACCCCTCCATCTCAACCACACCAGCGCCTATTTACCAAGGTTCCGACCCCTTTCCAAACGCACTTCCCGCGTCACAACGCCGCCGCTAGACGCATGAATAATGAGCAACAAGCTAAAACTTACCGCAAACATGCAAAATAATAAAACGTAGTAAATATATGCCGCGCACGTTCGTTTTGTTTTGCACGTCACGTAAAAAAAGGAATGCAACACGAGGACCCATCCTAGTACTACTCTCGCCCAAGCACGCTTAACTGCGGAGTTCCAATGGGATCTGGTGCTTTAGTGCTGGTATGATCGCTTCCGACATATTACCCCCGTCTTCGTCCCTTATGCTTGCTCCTCCCAGCTACACTACAAAGACGATTGTACTTTACTTTTCCCGTCGCTACACGCGTGAATAATGACCGACGAGCTAAAACTTAGCGCGAACGTGCAAAATAATAAAACATGTCACGCCCGTGCGTTTTGTTTTGCACGTCGCGGAATAAAAAATTAAAAAGGGAATGCAACACACCCATCCTAGTAGTACTCTCGCCCAAGCCCGCTTAACTTCGGAGTTCTGATGGGATCCAGTGCTTTAGTGCTGGTATGATCACATCCGACATATTACCCCCGTCTTCGTCCCTTATGCTTGCCCCTCCCACCTCCACTACAAAGACGATTATACTTTGCTTTGCCCGCCGCTACACGCGTGAATAATGGCCGACGAGCTAAAACTTAGCGCGAACATGCAAAATAATAAAACGTGTCGCGCCCGTGCGTTTTGTTTTGCACGTCGCGGAATAAAAAATTAAAAAGGGAATGCAACACGAGGACTTCCCAGGAGGTCACCCATCCTAGTACTACTCTCACTCAAGCACGCTTAACTTCGGAGTTCTCATTGGATCCGCTGCTTTAGTGCTGGTATGATCGCATCCGACATCTTACCCCCGTCTTCGTGCCTTATGCTTGCCCCTCCCAGCTCCACTACAAACACGATTGTACTTTGCTTTGCCCGCTGCTACACGCGTGAATAATGACCAACGAGATAAAACTTATCGCAAACGTGCAAATAATAAAACGTGGTAAATATATGCCACGCACGTGCATTTTGTTTTGCATGTCGCGCAAAAAAAATTAAAAAGGGAATGCAACACGAGGACTTCCCAGGAGATCACCCATCCTAGTAATACTCTCGCCCAAGCACGCTTAACTTCGGTGTTCTGATGAGATTCAGTGCTTTAGTGCTGGTATGATCGCATCAGACATGTTACCCCCGTCTTCGTCCTTTATACTTGCCCCTCTCAGCTCCACTACAAAGACGATTGTACTTTGTTTTGCCCGTCGCTAGACGCGTGAATAATGACCAATGAGCTAAAACTTACCGCAAACGTGCAAAATAATAAAACGTGGTAATATATACCGCGCACCTGCGTTTTGTTTTGCACGTCACGCAAAAAAAATAAAAAGGGAATGCGACAAGAGGACTTCCCAAGAGGTCACCCATCTTAGTACTACTCCCGCCCAAGCACACTTAACTTCAGAGTTCTGATGGAATCCGGTGCTTTAGTGCTGGTATGATCGCATCCGACATGTTATCCCCGTCTTCGTCCCTTATGCTTGCCCCTTCCAGCTCCACTACAAAGACGATTCTACTTTGCTTTGCCCGACGCTAGACACGTGAAAAATGACTAGCGAGCTAAAACTTACCGCAAACGTGCAAAATAATAAAATATGGTAAATATATGCGCGCACGTGTGTATTGTTTTGCACGAAGCGCAAAAAAATTAAAAAAAGAAAGCAACACGAGGACTTTCCAGGAGGTCACCCATCTTAGTACTACTCTCGCCCAAGCACGCTTAACTTCGGAGTTCTCATGGGATCCGGTGCTTTAGTGCTGCTATGATCGCATCCGACATGTTACCCCGTCTTCGTCCCTTATGCTTGCCCCTCCCAGCTCCATTACAAAGACGATTGTAATTTGATTTGCCCGCCGCTAGACGCGTGAATAATGACCAATGAGCTAAACTTACCGCAAACGTGCAAAATAATAAAAAGTGGTAATATATGCCGCGCCCGTGCGTTTTCTTTTGCACGTCGAGCAAAAAAATAAAAAGGGAATGCGACACGATGACTTCCCAAGAGGTCACCCATCCTAGTACTACTCTTGCCCAAGCACGCTTAACTTCGGAGTTCTGATGGGATCCGGTGCTTTAGTGCTGGTATGATCGCATCCAACATGTTACCCCCGTCTTCGTCCCTTATGCTTGCCTCTCCCAGCTCCACTACAAATACGATTGTATTTTGCTTTGCCCGCTGCTAGACGCGTGAATAATGACCAACGAGTTAAAACTTACCACAAACATGCAAAATAATAAAACGTGGTAAATATATGCGCGCATGTGTGTTTTGTTTTGCACGTCGCGCAAAAAAATTAAAAAGGGAATGCAACACGAGGACTTCCCAAGAGGTCACCCATCCTAGTACTACTCTCGCCCAAGCACGCTTAAGTTTGGAGTTCTGATGCGATCCGCTACTTTAGCGCTGGTATGATCACATCCAACATGTTACCTCCGTCTTCGTCGCTCATGCTTGCCCTCACAGCTCCACTACAAAGACGATTGTACTTTGCTTTGCCTGCCGCTACGCGCGTGAATAATGACCAACGAGCTAAAACTTACCGCAAACGTGCAAAATAATAAAACGTGGTAAATATATGCCACAAACGTGCGTTTTCTTTTTCACGTCGCGCAAAAAAAATTAGAAAGGGAATGAAACACGAGGACTTCTCAAGAGATCACCCATCCTAATACTACTCTCGCCCAAGCACGCTTAACTTCGGAGTTTTGATGGGATCCGGTGCTTTAGTGCTGGTATGATCGCATCCGACATGTTGCCCCCGTCTTCGTCCCTTATGCTTGCCCCTCCCAGCACCACTACAAAGACGATTGTACTTTGCTTTGCCCGCCGCTAGACGCGTGAATAATGACCAACGAGCTAAAACTTACCGCAAATGTGCAAAATAATAAAACGTGGTAAATATATGTTGCGCCCGTGCGTTTTCTTTTGCACGTCGCGCAAAAAAAATTAAAAAGGGAATGCAACACGAGGACTTCCCAGGAGGTCACCCATCCTAGTACTACTCTCGCCCAAGCATGCTTAACTTCGGAGTTCTGATGGGATCCGATGCTTTAGTGCTGGTATGATCGCATTCGACATGTTACCCCCGTCTTCGTTCCTTATGCTTGCCCCTCCCAGCTCCATTACAAAGACGATTGTAATTTGCTTTGCCCGCCGCTAGACGCGTGAATAATGACCAATGAGCAAAACTTACCGCAAACGTGTAAAATAATAAAACATGGTAAATATATGCCGCGCCCGTGCGTTTTCTTTTGCACGTCACGCAAAAAAAATAAAAAGGGAATGCGACACAATGACTTCCCAAGAGGTCACCCATCCTAGTACTACTCTCCCCCAAGCACGCTTAACTTCGGAGTTCTGATGGGATCCGGTGCTTTAGTGCTGGTATGATCGCATCCAACATGTTACCCCCGTCTTCGTCCCTTATGCTTGCCTCTCCCAGCTCCACTACAAATACGATTGTATTTTGCTTTGCCCGCTGCTAGACGCGTGAATAATGACCAACGAGTTAAAACTTACCACAAACATGCAAAATAATAAAACGTGGTAAATATATGCGCGCACGTGTGTTTTGTTTTGCACGTCGCGCAAAAAAATTAAAAAGGGAATGCAACACGAGGACTTCCCAAGAGGTCACCCATCCTAGTACTACTCTCGCCCAAGCACGCTTAACTTCGGAGTTCTGATGGGATCCGGTGCTTTAGTGCTGGTATGATCGCATCCGACATGTTACCCCCATCTTCGTCCCTTATGCTTGCCCCTCCCAGCTCCACTACAAAGACGATTGTACTTTGCTTTGCCCGCCGCTACACGCGTGAATAATGACCAACGAGCTAAAACTTACCGCAAACGTGCAAAATAATAAAACGTGGTAAATATATGTCGCGGCCGTGAGTTTTCTTTTGCACGCCGCGCAAAAAAAAATTAAAAAGGGAATGCAACACGAGGACTTCCCAGGAGGTCACCCATCCAAGTACTACTCTCGCCCAAGCACGCTTAACTTTGGAGTTCTGATGGGATCCGGTGCTTTAGTGCTGGTATGACCGCATCCGACATGTTACCCCCGTCTTCGTCCCTTATGCTTGCCCCTCCCAGCTCCACTACAAAGACGATTGTACTTTGCTTTGCCCGCCGCTACACGCGTGAATAATGACCAACGAGCTAAAACTTACCGCAAACGTGCAAAATAATAAAACATGGTAAATATATGTTGCGCCCGTGCGTTTTCTTTTGCACGTCGCGCAAAAAAAATTAAAAAAGAATGCAACACGAGGACTTCCCAGGAGGTCACCCATCCTAGTACTACTCTCGCCCAAGCATGCTTAACTTCGGAGTTCTGATAGGATCCGATGCTTTACTGCTGGTATGATCGCATTCGACATGTTACCCCCGTCTTCGTTCCTTATGCTTGCCCCTCCCAGCTCCACTACAAAGATGATTGCACTTTGCTTTGCCCACCGCTACACGCGTGAATAATGACCAACGAGCTAAAACTTACCGCAAACGTGCAAAATAATAAAACGTGGTAAATATATGCCGCGCCCGTGCGTTTTCTTTTGCACGTCACGCAAAAAAATATTAAAAAGGGAATACAACACGAGGACTTCCTAGGAGGTCACCCATCCTATACTACTCTCACCCAAGCACGCTTAACTTCGGAGTTCTGATGGGATCCGGCGCTTTAGTACTGGTATGATCGCATCCGACATGTTACCCCCGTCTTGTCCCTTATGGTTGCCCCTCCTAGTACTGGTATGATCGCATCCGACATGTTACCCCCGTCTTGTCCCTTATGGTTGCCCCTCCTAGCTCCACTACAAAGACGATTGTACTTTGCTTTGCCGGCCGCTACACACGTGAATAATGACCAACGAGGTAAAACTTACCGCAAACGTGCAAAATAATAAAACGTGGTAAATATATGCCGCGCCCGTGCGTTTTCATTTGCACGTCACGCAAAAAAAATAAAAAGGGAATGCAACACAAGGACTTCCGAGGAGGTCACCCATCCTAGTACTACTCTCGCCCAAGCACGCTTAACTTCAAAGTTCTGATGGGATTCGGTGATTTAGTGCTGGTATATGATTGCATCTGACATGTTACCCCGTCTTCGTCCCTTATGCTTGCCTCTCCCAGCTCCACTACAAAGATGATTATAGTTTGCTTTGCTCGCCGCTACACGCGTGAATAATGACCGACGAACTAAAACTTACCGCAAACGTGCAAAATAATAAAACGTGGTAAATATATGTCGTGCACGTGCGTTTCTTTTGCACGTCGCGCAAAAAAAATTAAAAAGGGAATGCAACACGAGGATTTCCCAGGAGGTCACCCATCCTAGTACTACTCTCGCCCAAGCACGCTTAACTTCGGATTTCTGATGGGATCCGGTGCTTTAGTGCTGGTATGGTCGCATCCAACATGTTACCCCCGTCTTCGTCCCTTATGCTTGCCCCTCCCAGCTCCACTACAAAGACGATTATACTTTGCTAAAACTTACTGCAAACGTGCAAAATAATAAAACGTGGTAAATATATGTTGCGGTCATGCGTTTTCTTTTGCACGTCGCGCCAAATAAATTAAAAAGGAATGCAACACGAGGACTTCCCAGGAGGTCACCCAACCTAGTACTACTCTCGCCCAAGCACGCTTAACTTCGGAGTTTTGATGGGATCCGGTGCTTTAGTGCTGGTATGATCGCATCCGACATGTTACCCCCGTCTTTGTCCCTTATGCTTGCCCCTTCCAGCTCCACTACAAAGACGATTCTACTTTGCTTCGCCCACCGCTACACGAGTAAATAATGACCAACGAGCTAAAACTTAACGCAAACGTGCAAAATAATAAAACGTGGTAAATCTATGCCGTGCCCGTGCATTTTCTTTTGCACATCGCGCAAAAAAAATTAAAAAGGGAATGCAACACAAGGACTTCCCAGGAGGTCACCCATCCTAGCACTACTCTCACCCAAGCACACTTAACTTCAAAGTTCTGACAAGATTCGGTGCTTTAGTGCTGGTATAATCGCATCCGACATGTTACCCCCGTCTTCGTCCCTTATGCTTGCCCCTCCCAGCTCCACTACAAAGATGATTATATTTTGCTTTGCCCGCCGCTACATGCGTGAATAATGACCAACGAGGTAAAACTTACCACAAACATGCAAATTAATAAAACGTGGTAAATATATGCCACGCATGTGCGTTTTCTTTTGCACGTCGCGCAAAAGAAATTAAAAAGGGAATGCGGCACGAGGACTTCCCAGGAGGTCACCCATCCTAGTACTACTCTCGCCCAAGCACGCTTAACTTCAAAGTTCTAATGGGATTCGGTGCTTTAGTGCTGGTATATGATTGCATCTGACATGTTACCCCGTCTTCGTCCCTTATGCTTGCCCCTCCCAGCTCCACTACAATGACGATTGTACTTTGCTTTGCCCGCCGCTACACGCGTGAATAATGACCAATGAGCGAAAACTTACCGCAAACGTGCAAAATAATAAAACGTGGTAAATATATGTCGCACACATGCGTTTTTTTTTGCACGTCGCGCAAAAGAAATTAAAAAGGGAATGCGGCACGAGGACTTCCCAGGAGGTCACCCATCCTAGTACTACTCTCGCCCAAGCACGCTTAACTTCAAAGTTCTAATGGGATTCGGTGCTTTAGTGCTGGTATATGATTGCATCTGACATGTTACCCCGTCTTCGTCCCCTATGCTTGCCCCTCCCAGCTCCACTACAATGACGATTGTACTTTGCTTTGCCCGCCGCTACACGCGTGAATAATGACCAATGAGCGAAAACTTACCGCAAACATGCAAAATAATAAAACGTGGTAAATATATGTCGCACACATGCGTTTTCTTTTGCACGTCGTGCAAAAAAAATTAAAAAGGGAATGCAACACGAGGACTTCCCAGGAGGTCACCCATCCTAGTAATACTCTCGCCCAAGCACGCTTAACTTCGGAGTTCTGATGGGATCCGGTGCTTTAGTGCTGGTATGATCGCATCCGATTGTTACCCCAGTCTTCGTCCCTTATGCTTGCCCCTCCCAGCTCCACTACAAAGACGATTGTACTTTGTTTTGCCCGCCGCTACACGCGTGAATAATGACCAACGAGCTAAAACTTACCGCAAACGTGCAAAATAATAAAACATGGTAAATATATGTTGCGCCCGTGCGTTTTCTTTTGCACGTCGCGCAAAAAAAATTAAAAAAGAATGCAACACGAGGACTTCCCAGGAGGTCACCCATCCTAGTACTACTCTCGCCCAAGCATGCTTAACTTCGGAGTTCTGATGGGATCCGATGCTTTAGTGCTGGTATGATCGCATTCGACATGTTACCCCCGTCTTTGTTCCTTATGCTTGCCCCTCCCAGCTCCACTACAAAGATGATTGCACTTTGCTTTGCCCACCGCTACACGCGTGAATAATGACCAACGAGCTAAAACTTACCGCAAACGTGCAAAATAATAAAACGTGGTAAATATATGCCGCGCCCGTGCGTTTTCTTTTGCACGTCACGCAAAAAAATATTGAAAAGGGAATACAACACGAGGACTTCCTAGGAGGTCACCCATCCTATACTACTCTCACCCAAGCACGCTTAACTTCGGAGTTCTGATGGGATCCGGCGCTTTAGTACTGGTATGATCGCATCCGACATGTTACCCCCGTCTTGTCCCTTATGGTTGCCCCTCCTAGCTCCACTACAAAGACGATTGTACTTTGCTTTGCCGGCCGCTACACACGTGAATAATGACCAACGAGGTAAAACTTACCGCAAACGTGCAAAATAATAAAACGTGGTAAATATATGCCGCGCCCGTGCGTTTTCATTTGCACGTCACGCAAAAAAAATAAAAAGGGAATGCGACACAAGGACTTCCGAGGAGGTCACCCATCCTAGTACTACTCTCGCCCAAGCACGCTTAACTTCAAAGTTCTGATGGGATTCGGTGATTTAGTGCTGGTATATGATTGCATCTGACATGTTACCCCGTCTTCGTCCCTTATGCTTGCCTCTCCCAGCTCCACTACAAAGATGATTATAGTTTGCTTTGCTCGCCGCTACACGCGTGAATAATGACCGACGAGCTAAAACTTACCGCAAACGTGCAAAATAATAAAACGTGGTAAATATATGTCGTGCACGTGCGTTTCTTTTGCACGTCGCGCAAAAAAAATTAAAAAGGGAATGCAACACGAGGACTTCCCAGGAGGTCACCCATCCTAGTACTACTCTCGCCCAAGCACGCTTAACTTCGGATTTCTGATGGGATCCGGTGCTTTAGTGCTGGTATGGTCGCATCCAACATGTTACCCCCGTCTTCGTCCCTTATGCTTGCCCCTCCCAGCTCCACTACAAAGACGATTATACTTTGTTTTGCCTGGCGCTACACGCGTGAATAATGATCAACGAGCTAAAACTTACTGCAAACGTGCAAAATAATAAAACGTGGTAAATATATGTTGCGGTCATGCGTTTTCTTTTGCACGTCGCGCCAAATAAATTAAAAAGGAATGCAACACGAGGACTTCCCAGGAGGTCACCCAACCTCGTACTACTCTCGCCCAAGCACGCTTAACTTCGGAGTTTTGATAGGATCCGGTGCTTTAGTGCTGGTATGATCGCATCCGACATGTTACCCCCGTCTTTGTCCCTTATGCTTGCCCCTTCCAGCTCCACTACAAAGACGATTCTACTTTGCTTCGCCCACCGCTACACGAGTGAATAATGACCAACGAGCTAAAACTTAACGCAAACGTGCAAAATAATAAAATGTGGTAAATATATGCCGTGCCCGTGCATTTTCTTTTGCACATCGCGCAAAAAAAATTAAAAAGGGAATGCAACACAAGGACTTCCCAGGAGGTCACCCATCCTAGCACTACTCTCACCCAAGCACACTTAACTTCAAAGTTCTGACAAGATTCGGTGCTTTAGTGCTGGTATAATCGCATCCGACATGTTACCCCCGTCTTCGTCCCTTATGCTTGCCCCTCCCAGCTCCACTACAAAGATGATTGTATTTTGCTTTGCCCGCCGCTACATGCGTGAATAATGACCAACGAGGTAAAACTTACCACAAACATGCAAATTAATAAAACGTGGTAAATATATGCCGCGCATGTGCGTTTTCTTTTGCACGTCGCGCAAAAGAAATTAAAAAGGGAATGCGGCACGAGGACTTCCCAGGAGGTCACCCATCCTAGTACTACTCTCGCCCAAGCACGCTTAACTTCAAAGTTCTAATGGGATTCGGTGCTTTAGTGCTGGTATATGATTGCATCTGACATGTTACCCCGTCTTCGTCCCTTATGCTTGCCCCTCCCAGCTCCACTACAATGACGATTGTACTTTGCTTTGCCCGCCGCTACACGCGTGAATAATGACCAATGAGCGAAAACTTACCGCAAAGGTGCAAAATAATAAAATGTGGTAAATATATGTCGCACACATGCGTTTTTTTTTGCACGTCGCGCAAAAGAAATTAAAAAGGGAATGCGGCACGAGGACTTCCCAGGAGGTCACCCATCCTAGTACTACTCTCGCCCAAGCACGCTTAACTTCAAAGTTCTAATGGGATTCGGTGCTTTAGTGCTGGTATATGATTGCATCTGACATGTTACCCCGTCTTCGTCCCCTATGCTTGCCCCTCCCAGCTCCACTACAATGACGATTGTACTTTGCTTTGCCCGCCGCTACACGCGTGAATAATGACCAATGAGCGAAAACTTACCGCAAACATGCAAAATAATAAAACGTGGTAAATATATGTCGCACACATGTGTTTTCTTTTGCACGTCGTGCAAAAAAAATTAAAAAGGGAATGCAACACGAGGACTTCCCAGGAGGTCACCCATCCTAGTAATACTCTCGCCCAAGCACGCTTAACTTCGGAGTTCTGATGGGATCCGGTGCTTTAGTGCTGGTATGATCGCATCCGACTGTTACCCCAGTCTTCGTCCCTTATGCTTGCCCCTCCCAGCTCCACTACAAAGACGATTGTACTTTGTTTTGCCCGCCGCTACACGCGTGAATAATGACCAACGAGCTAAAACTTATCACAAACATGCAAAATAATAAAATATGGTAAATATATGTCGCGTAAAAAAATTAAAAAAGGAATGCAACACGAGGACTTCCCAGGAGGTCACCCCATCGTAGTACTACTCTCGCCCAAGCACGCTTAACTTTGAAGTTCTGATGGGATCCGGTTCTTTAGTGCTGGTATGATCGCATCCGACATGTTACCCCCGTCTTCGTCCCTTATACTCGCCCTTCCAGCTCCACTACAATAACGATTGTACTTTGCTTTGCCCGCCGCTACACGCGTGAATAATGACCAACGAGCTAAAACTTATCGCAAACGTGCAAAATAATAAAACGTGGTAAATATATGTCGCGCAAAAAAAATAAAAAGGGAATGCAACACGAGGACTTCCAGGACATCACCCATGCTAGTACTACTCTCGCCCAAGCACGCTTAACTTCGGAGTTCTGATGGGATCCGGTGCTTTAGTGCTGGAATGATCGCATCCGACATGTTACCCCCGTCTTCGTCCCTTATGCTTGCCCCTCCCAGCTCCACTACAAAGACGAATGTACTTTGCTTTGCCCGCCGCTACACGTGTGAATAATGACCAACAAGCTAAAACTTACCGCAAACGTGCAAAATAATTAAACATGGTAAATATATGCGCGCCCGTGCGTTTTCTTTTGCACGTCGCACAAAAAAATTAAAAAGGGAATGCAACACGAGGACTTCGCAGGACATCACCCATCCTAGTACTACTCTCGCCCAAGCACGCTTAACTTCGGAGTTCTGATGGGATTCGATGCTTTAGTGCTGGTATGATCGCATCCAACATGTTACCCCCGTCTTCGTCCCTTATGCTTGCCCCTCCCAGCTCCACTACAAAGACGATTGTACTTTGCTTTGCCCGCCGCTACACGCGTGAATAATGACCAACGAACTAAAACTTATCGCAAACGTGCAAAATAATAAAACGTGGTAAATATATGTCGCGGCCGTGAGTTTTCTTTTGCACGCCGCGCAAAAAAAAATTAAAAAGGGAATGCAACACGAGGACTTCCCAGGAGGTCACCCATCCTAGTACTACTCTCGCCCAATCACGCTTAACTTCGGAGTTCTGATGGGATCCGGTGATTTAGTGCTGGTATGATCGCATCCGACTTGTTACCCCCGTCTTCGTCCCTTATGCTTGCCCCTCCCAGCTCCACTACAAAGACGATTGTACTTTGCTTTTCCCGCCGCTACACGCGTGAATAATGACCAACGAGCTAAAACTTACCGCAAACGTGCAAAATAATAAAACGTGGTAAATATATGTCGCGGCCGTGAGTTTTCTTTTGCACGCCGCGCAAAAAAAAGTTAAAAAGGGAATGCAACACGAGGACTTCCCAGGACATCACCCATCCTAGTACTACTCTCACCCAAGCACGCTTAACTTCGGAGTTCTAATGGGATCCGGTGCTTTAGTGCTGGTATGATCGCATCCGACATGTTACCCCCGTCTTCGTCCCTTATGCTTGCCCCTCCCAGCTCCACTACAAAGACGATTGTACTTTGCTTTGCCCGCCGCTACACGCGTGAATAATGACCAACGAGCTAAAACTTACCGCAAACGTGCAAAATAATAAAACGTGGTAAATATATGTCGCGGCCGTGAGTTTTCTTTTGCACGCCGCGCAAAAGAAAATTAAAAAGGGAATGCAACACGAGGACTTCCCAAGAGGTCACCCATCCTAGTACTACTCTCGCCAAAGCACGCTTAACTTCGGAGTTCTGATGGGATCCGGTGCTTTAGTGCTGGTATGATCGCATCCGACTTGTTACCCCCGTCTTCGTCCCTTATGCTTGCCCCTCCCAGCTCCACTACAAAGACGATTGTACTTTGCTTTTCCCGCCGCTACACGCGTGAATAATGACCAACGAGCTAAAACTTACCGCAAACGTGCAAAATAATAAAACGTGGTAAATATATGTCGCGGCCGTGAGTTTTCTTTTGCACGCCGTGCAAAAAAAAGTTAAAAAGGGAATGCAACACGAGGACTTCCCAGGACGTCACCCATCCTAGTACTACTCTCACCCAAGCACGCTTAACTTCGGAGTTCTAATGGGATCCGGTGCTTTAGTGCTGGTATGATCGCATCCGACATGTTACCCCCGTCTTCGTCCCTTATGCTTGCCCCTCCCAGCTCCACTACAAAGACGATTGTACTTTGCTTTGCCCGCCGCTACACGCGTGAATATTGACCAACGAGCTAAAACTTACCGCAAACGTGCAAAATAATAAAACGTGGTAAATATATGTCGCGGCCGTGAGATTTCTTTTGCACGCCGCGCAAAAAAAATTAAAAAGGGAATGCAACATGAGGACTTCCCAAGAGGTCACCCATCCTAGTACTACTCTCTCCCAAGCACGCTTAACTTCGGAGTTCTGATGGGATCCGGTGCTTTAGTGCTGGTATGATCGCATCCGACATGTTACCCCCGTCTTCGTCCCTTATGCTTGCCCCTCCCAGCTCCACTACAAAGACGATTGTACTTTGCTTTGCCCGCCGCTACACGCGTGAATAATGACCAACGAGCTAAAACTTACCGCAAACGTGCAAAATAATAAAACGTGGTAAATATATGTCGTGGCCGTGAGTTTTCTTTTGCACGCCGCGCAAGAAAAAATTAAAAAGGGAATGCAACACGAGGACTTCCCAGGAGGTCACCCATCCTAGTACTACTCTCACCCAAGCACGCTTAACTTCGGAGTTCTGATGGGATCAGGTGCTTTAGTGCTGGTATGATCGCATCCGACATGTTACCCCCGTCTTCGTCCCTTATGCTTGCCCCTCCCAGCTGCACTACAAAGACGATTGTACTTTGCTTTGCCCGCCGCTACACGCGTGAATAATGACCAACGAGCTAAAACTTACCGCAAACGTGCAAAATAATAAAACGTGGTAAATATATGTCGCGGCCGTGAGTTTTCTTTTGCACGCCGCGCAAAAAAAAATTAAAAAGGGAATGCCACGCGAGGACTTCCCAGAAGGTCACCCATCCTAGTACTACTCTCGCCCAAGCACGCTTAACTTCGGAGTTCTAATGGGATCCGGTGCTTTAGTGCTGGTATGATCGCATCCGACATGTTACCCCCGTCTTCGTCCCTTATGCTTGCCCCTCCCAGCTCCACTACAAAGACGATTGTACTTTGCTTTGCCCGCCGCTACACGCGTGAATAATGACCAACGAGCTAAAACTTACCGCAAACGTGCAAAATAATAAAACGTGGTAAATATATGTCGCGGGCGTGAGTTTTCTTTTGCACGCCGCGCAAAAGAAAATTAAAAAGGGAATGCAACACGAGGACTTCCCAGGAGGTCACCCATCCTAGTACTACTCTCGCCCAAGCACGCTTAACTTCGGAGTTCTGATGGGATCCGGTGCTTTAGTGCTGGTATGATCGCATCCGACATGTTACCCCCGTCTTCGTCCCTTATGCTTGCCCCTCCCAGCTCCACTACAAAGACGATTGTACTTTGCTTTGCCCGCCGCTACACGCGTGAATAATGACCAACGAGCTAAAACTTACCGCAAACGTGCAAAATAATAAAACATGGTAAATATATGTCGCGGCCGCTACACGCGTGAATAATGACCAACAAGCTAAAACTTACCGCAAACGTGCAAAATAATAAAACGTGGTAAATATATGTCGCGGCCGTGAGTTTTCTTTAAAAAGGGAATGCAACACGAGGACTTCCCAGGAGGTCACCCATCCTAGTACTACTCTCGCCCAAGCACGCTTAACTTCGGAGTTCTGATGGGATACGGTGCTTTAGTGCTGGTATGATCGCATCCGACATGTTACCCCCGTCTTCGTCCCTTATGCTTGCCCCTCCCAGCTCCACTACAAAGACGATTGTACTTTGCTTTGCCCGCCGCTACACGCGTGAATAATGACCAACGAGCTAAAACTTACCGCAAACGTGCAAAATAATAAAACGTGGTAAATATATGTCGCGGCCGTGAGATTTCTTTTGCACGCCGCGCAAAAAAAATTAAAAAGGGAATGCAACATGAGGACTTCCCAAGAGGTCACCCATCCTAGTACTACTCTCTCCCAAGCACGCTTAACTTCGGAGTTCTGATGGGATCCGGTGCTTTAGTGCTGGTATGATCGCATCCGACATGTTACCCCCGTCTTCGTCCCTTATGCTTGCCCCTCCCAGCTCCACTACAAAGACGATTGTACTTTGCTTTGCCCGCCGCTACACGCGTGAATAATGACCAACGAGCTAAAACTTACCGCAAACGTGCAAAATAATAAAACGTGGTAAATATATGTCGCGGCCGTGAGTTTTCTTTTGCAGGCCGCGCAAAAAAAATTAAAAACGGAATGCAACACGAGGACTTCCCAGGAGGTCACCCATCCTAGTACTACTCTCGCCCAAGCACGCTTAACTTCGGAGTTCTGATGGGATCCGGTGCTTTAGTGCTGGTATGATCGCATCCGACATGTTACCCCCGTCTTCGTCCCTTATGCTTGCCCCTCCCAGCTCCACTACAAAGACGATTGTACTTTGCCTTGCCCGCCGCTACACGCGTGAATAATGACCAACGAGCTAAAACTTACCGCAAACGTGCAAAATAATAAAACGTGGTAAATATATGTCGCGGCCGTGAGTTTTCTTTTGCACGCCGCGCAAAAGAAAATTAAAAAGGGAATGCAACACGAGGACTTCCCAGGAGGTCACCCATCCTAGTACTACTCTCGCCCAAGCACGCTGAACTTTGGAGTTCTGATGGGATCCGGTGCTTTAGTGCTGGTATGATCGCATCCGACATGTTACCCCCGTCTTCGTCCCTTATGCTTGCCCCTCCCAGCTCCACTACAAAGACGATTGTACTTTGCTTTGCCCGCCGCTACACGCGTGAATAATGACCAACGAGCTAAAACTTACCGCAAACGTGCAAAATAATAAAACGTGGTAAATATATGTCGCGGCCGTGAGTTTTCTTTTGCACGCCGCGCAAAAGAAAATTAAAAAGGGAATGCAACACGAGGACTTCCCAGGAGGTCACCCATCCTAGTACTACTCTCGCCCAAGCACGCTTAACTTCGGAGTTCTGATGGGATCCGGTGCTTTAGTGCTGGTATGATCGCATCCGACATGTTACCCCCGTCTTCGTCCCTTATGCTTGCCCCTCCCAGCTCCACTACAAAGACGATTGTACTTTGCTTTGCCCGCCGCTACACGCGTGAATAATGACCAACGAGCTAAAACTTACCGCAAACGTGCAAAATAATAAAACGTGGTAAATATATGTCGCGGCCGTGAGTTTTCTTTTGCACGCCGCGCAAAAGAAAATTAAAAAGGGAATGCAACACGAGGACTTCCCAGGAGGACACCCATCCTAGTACTACTCTCGCCCAAGCACGCTTAACTTCGGAGTTCTGATGGGATCCGGTGCTTTAGTGCTGGTATGATCGCATCCGACATGTTACCCCCGTCTTCGTCCCTTATACTTGCCCCTCCCAGCTCCACTACAAAGACGATTGTACTTTGCTTTGCCCGCCGCTACACGCGTGAATAATGACCAACGAGCTAAAACTTACCGCAAACGTGCAAAATAATAAAACGTGGTAAATATATGTCGCGGCCGTGAGTTTTCTTTTGCACGCCGCGCAAAAGAAAATTAAAAAGGGAATGCAACACGAGGACTTCCCAGGAGGTCACCCATCCTAGTACTACTCTCGCCCAAGCACGCTTAACTTCGGAGTTCTGATGGGATCCGGTGCTTTAGTGCTGGTATGATCGCATCCGACATGTTACCCCCGTCTTCGTCCCTTATGCTTGCCCCTCCCAGCTCCACTACAAAGACGATTGTACTTTGCTTTGCCCGCCGCTACACGCGTGAATAATGACCAACGAGCTAAAACTTACCGCAAACGTGCAAAATAATAAAACGTGGTAAATATATGTCGCGGGCGTGAGTTTTCTTTTGCACGCCGCGCAAAAGAAAATTAAAAAGGGAATGCAACACGAGGACTTCCCAGGAGGTCACCCATCCTAGTACTACTCTCGCCCAAGCACGCTTAACTTCAGAGTTCTGATGGGATCCGGTGCTTTAGTGCTGGTATGATCACATCCGACATGTTACCCCCGTCTTCGTCCCTTATGCTTGCCCCTCCCAGCTCCACTACAAAGACGATTGTACTTTGCTTTGCCCGCCGCTACACGCGTGAATAATGACCAACGAGCTAAAACTTACCGCAAACGTGCAAAATAATAAAACGTGGTAAATATATGTCGCGGCCGCTACACGCGTGAATAATGACCAACAAGCTAAAACTTACCGCAAACGTGCAAAATAATAAAACGTGGTAAATATATGTCGCGGCCGTGAGTTTTCTTTAAAAAGGGAATGCAACACGAGGACTTCCCAGGAGGTCACCCATCCTAGTACTACTCTCGCCCAAGCACGCTTAACTTCGGAGTTCTGATGGGATACGGTGCTTTAGTGCTGGTATGATCACATCCAACATGTTACCCCCGTCTTCGTCCCTTATGCTTGCCCCTCCCAGCTCCACTACAAAGACGATTGTACTTTGCTTTGCCCGCCGCTACACGCGTGAATAATGACCAACGAGCTAAAACTTACCGCAAACGTGCAAAATAATAAAACGTGGTAAATATATGTCGCGGCCGTGAGTTTTCTTTAAAAAGGGAATGCAACACGAGGACTTCCCAGGAGGTCACCCATCCTAGTACTACTCTCGCCCAAGCACGCTTAACTTCGGAGTTCTGATGGGATACGGTGCTTTAGTGCTGGTATGATCGCATCCGACATGTTACCCCCGTCTTCGTCCCTTATGCTTGCCCCTCCCAGCTCCACTACAAAAACGATTGTACTTTGCTTTGCCCGCCGCTACACGCATGAATAATGACCAACGAGCTAAAACTTACCGCAAACGTGCAAAATAATAAAACGTGGTAAATATATGTCGCGGCCGTGAGTTTTCTTTTGCACGCCGCGCAAAAGAAAATTAAAAAGGGAATGCAACACGAGGACTTCCCAGGAGGTCACCCATCCTAGTACTACTCTCACCCAAGCACGCTTAACTTCGGAGTTCTGATGGGATCCGGTGCTTTAGTGCTGGTATGATCGCATCTGACATGTTACCCCCGTCTTTGTCCCTTATGCTTGCCCCTCCCAGCTCCACTACAAAGACGATTGTACTTTGCTTTGCCCGCCGCTACACGCGTGAATAATGACCAACGAGCTAAAACTTACCGCAAACGTGCAAAATAATAAAACGTGGTAAATATATGTCGCGGCCGTGAGTTTTCTTTTGCACGCCGTGCAAAAGAAAATTAAAAAGGGAATGCAACACGAGGACTTCCCAGGAGGTCACCCATCCTAGTACTACTCTCGCCCAAGCACGATTAACTTCGGAGTTCTGATGGGATCCGGTGCTTTAGGGCTGGTATGATCGCATCCGACATGTTACCCCCGTCTTCGTCCCTTATGCTTGCCCCTCCCAGCTCCACTACAAAGACGATTGTACTTTGATTTGCCCGCCGCTACACGCGTGAATAATGACCAACGAGCTAAAACTTACCGCAAACGTGCAAAATAATAAAACGTGGTAAATATATGTCGCGGCCGCTACACGCGTGAATAATGACCAACGAGCTAAAACTTACCGCAAACGTGCAAAATAATAAAACGTGGTAAATATATGTCGCGGCCGTGAGTTTTCTTTTGCACGGCGCGCAAAAGAAAATTAAAAAGGGAATGCAACACGAGGACTTCCCAGGAGGTCACCCATCCTAGTACTACTCTCGCCCAAGCACGCTTAACTTCGGAGTTCTGATGGGATCCGGTGCTTTAGTGCTGGTATGATCGCATCCGACATGTTACCCCCGTCTTCGTCCCTTATGCTTGCCCCTCCCAGCTCCACTACAAAGACGATTGTACTTTGCTTTGCCCGCCGCTACACGCGTGAATAATGACCAACGAGCTAAAACTTACCGCAAACGTGCAAAATAATAAAACGTGGTAAATATATGTCGCGGCCGTGAGTTTTCTTTTGCACGCCGCGAAAAAGAAAATTAAAAAGGGAATGCAACACGAGGACTTCCCAGGAGGTCACCCATCCTAGTACTACTCTCGCCCAAGCACGCTTAACTTCGGAGTTCTGATGGGATCCGGTGCTTTAGTGCTAGTATGATCGCATCCGACTTGTTACCCCCGTCTTCGTCCCTTATGCTTGCCCCTCCCAGCTCCACTACAAAGACGATTGTACTTTGCTTTGCCCGCCGCTACACGCGTGAATAATGACCAACGAGCTAAAACTTACCGCAAACGTGCAAAATAATAAAACGTGGTAAATATATGTCGCGGCCGTGAGTTTTCTTTTGCACGCCGCGCAAAAAAAATTAAAAAGGGAATGCAACATGAGGACTTCCCAAGAGGTCACCCATCCTAGTACTACTCTCTCCCAAGCACGCTTAACTTCGGAGTTCTTGATGGGATCCGGTGCTTTAGTGCTGGTATGATCGCATCCGACATGTTACCCCCGTCTTCGTCCCTTATGCTTGCCCCTCCCAGCTCCACTACAAAGACGATTGTACTTTGCTTTGCCCGCCGCTACACGCGTGAATAATGACCAACGAGCTAAAACTTACCGCAAACGTGCAAAATAATAAAACGTGGTAAATATATGTCGCGGCCGTGAGTTTTCTTTTGCACGCCGCGCAAAAAAAAATTAAAAAGGGAATGCCACGCGAGGACTTCCCAGGAGGTCACCCATCCTAGTACTACTCTCGCCCAAGCACGCTTAACTTCGGAGTTCTGATGGGATCCGGTGCTTTAGTGCTGGTATGATCGCATCCAACATGTTACCCCCGTCTTCGTCCCTTATGCTTGCCCCTCCCAGCTCCACTACAAAGACGATTGTACTTTGCTTTGCCGCCGCTACACGCGTGAATAATGACCAACGAGCTAAAACTTACCGCAAACGTGCAAAATAATAAAACATGGTAAATATATGTTGCGGGCATGAGTTTTCTTTTGCACGCCGCGCAAAAGAAAATTAAAAAGGGAATGGAACACGAGGACTTCCCAGGAGGTCACCCATCCTAGTACTACTCTCGCCCAAGCACGCTTAACTTCGGAGTTCTGATGGGATCCGGTGCTTTAGTGCTGGTATGATCGCATCCGACATGTTACCCCCGTCTTCGTCCCTTATGCTTGCCCCTCCCAGCTCCAATACAAAGACGATTGTACTTTGCTTTGCCCGCCGCTACACGCGTGAATAATGACCAACGAGCTAAAACTTACCGCAAACGTGCAAAATAATAAAACGTGGTAAATATATGTCGCGGCCGCTACACGCGTGAATAATGACCAACGAGCTAAAACTTACGGCAAACGTGCAAAATAATAAAACGTGGTAAATATATGTCGCGGCCGTGAGTTTTCTTTTGCACGCCGCGCAAAAGAAAATTAAAAAGGGAATGCAACACGAGGACTTCCCAGGAGGTCACCCATCCTAGTACTACTCTCGCCCAAGCACGCTTAACTTCGGAGTTCTGATGGGATCCGGTGCTTTAGTGCTGGCATTATCGCATCCGACTTGTTACCCCCGTCTTCGTCCCTTATGCTTGCCCCTCCCAGCTCCACTACAAAGACGATTGTACTTTGCTTTGCCCGCCGCTACACGCGTGAATAATGACCAACGAGCTAAAACTTACCGCAAACGTGCAAAATAATAAAACGTGGTAAATATATGTCACGGCCGTGAGTTTTCTTTTGCACGCCGCGCAAAAAAAATTAAAAAGGGAATGCAACATGAGGACTTCCCAAGAGGTCACCCATCCTAGTACTACTCTCTCCCAAGCACGCTTAACTTCGGAGTTCTGATGGGATCCGGTGCTTTAGTGCTGGTATGATCGCATCCGACATGTTACCCCCGTCTTCGTCCCTTATGCTTGCCCCTCCCAGCTCCACTACAAAGACGATTGTACTTTGCTTTGCCCGCCGCTACACGCGTGAATAATGACCAACGAGCTAAAACTTACCGCAAACGTGCAAAATAATAAAACGTGGTAAATATATGTCGCGGCCGTGAGTTTTCTTTTGCACGCCGCGCAAAAAAAAATTAAAAAGGGAATGCCACGCGAGGACTTCCCAGGAGGTCACCCATCCTAGTACTACTCTCGCCCAAGCACGCTTAACTTCGGAGTTCTGATGGGATCCGGTGCTTTAGTGCTGGTATGATCGCATCCGACATGTTACCCCCGTCTTCGTCCCTTATGCTTGCCCCTCCCAGCTCCACTACAAAGACGATTGTACTTTGCTTTGCCCGCCGCTACACGCGTGAATAATGACCAACGAGCTAAAACGTACCGCAAACGTGCAAAATAATAAAACATGGTAAATATATGTCGCGGGCATGAGTTTTCTTTTGCACGCCGCGCAAAAGAAAATTAAAAAGGGAATGGAACACGAGGACTTCCCAGGAGGTCACCCATCCTAGTACTACTCTCGCCCAAGCACGCTTAACTTCGGAGTTTTGATGGGATCCGGTGCTTTAGTGCTGATATGATTGCATCCGACATGTTACCCCCGTCTTCGTCCCTTATGCTTTCCCCTCCCAGCTCCACTACAAAGACGATTGTACTTTGCTTTGCCCGCCGCTACACGCGTGAATAATGACCAACGAGCTAAAACTTACCGCAAACGTGCAAAATAATAAAACGTGGTAAATATATGTCGCGGCCGCTACACGCGTGAATAATGACCAACGAGCTAAAACTTACCGCAAACGTGCAAAATAATAAAACGTGGTAAATATATGTCGCGGCCGTGAGTTTTCTTTTGCACGGCGCGCAAAAGAAAATTAAAAAGGGAATGCAACACGAGGACTTCCCAGGAGGTCACCCATCCTAGTACTACTCTCGCCCAAGCACGCTTAACTTCGGAGTTCTAATTGGATCCGGTGCTTTAGTGCTGGTATGATCGCATCCGACATGTTACCCCCGTCTTCGTCCCTTATGCTTGCCCCTCCCAGCTCCACTACAAAGACGATTGTACTTTGCTTTGCCCGCCGCTACACGCGTGAATAATGACCAACGAGCTAAAACTTACCGCAAACGTGCAAAATAATAAAACGTGGTAAATATATGTCGCGGCCGTGAGTTTTCTTTTGCACGCCGCGCAAAAAAAATTTAAAAAGGGAATGCAACACGAGGACTTCCCAGGAGGTCACCCATCCTAGTACTACTCTCGCCCAAGCACGCTTAACTTCGGAGTTCTGATGGGATCCGGTGCTTTAGTGCTGGCATTATCGCATCCGACTTGTTACCCCCGTCTTCGTCCCTTATGCTTGCCCCTCCCAGCTCCACTACAAAGACGATTGTACTTTGCTTTGCCCGCCGCTACACGCGTGAATAATGACCAACGAGCTAAAACTTACCGCAAACGTGCAAAATAATAAAACGTAGTAAATATATGTCGCGGCCGTGAGTTTTCTTTTGCACGCCGCGCAAAAAAAATTAAAAAGGGAATGCAACATGAGGACTTCCCAAGAGGTCACCCATCCTAGTACTACTCTCTCCCAAGCACGCTTAACTTCGGAGTTCTGATGGGATCCGGTGCTTTAGTGCTGGTATGATCGCATCCGACATGTTACCCCCGTCTTCGTCCCTTATGCTTGCCCCTCCCAGCTCCACTACAAAGACGATTGTACTTTGCTTTGCCCGCCGCTACACGCGTGAATAATGACCAACGAGCTAAAACTTACCGCAAACGTGCAAAATAATAAAACGTGGTAAATATATGTCGCGGCCGTGAGTTTTCTTTTGCACGCCGCGCAAAAAAAAATTAAAAAGGGAATGCCACGCGAGGACTTCCCAGGAGGTCACCCATCCTAGTACTACTCTCGCCCAAGCACGCTTAAGTTCGGAGTTCTGATGGGATCCGGTGCTTTAGTGCTGGTATGATCGCATCCGACATGTTACCCCCGTCTTCGTCCCTTATGCTTGCCCCTCCCAGCTCCACTACAAAGACGATTGTACTTTGCTTTGCCCGCCGCTACACGCGTGAATAATGACCAACGAGCTAAAACGTACCGCAAACGTGCAAAATAATAAAACATGGTAAATATATGTCGCGGGCATGAGTTTTCTTTTGCACGCCGCGCAAAAGAAAATTAAAAAGGGAATGGAACACGAGGACTTCCCAGGAGGTCACCCATCCTAGTACTACTCTCGCCCAAGCACGCTTAACTTCGGAGTTTTGATGGGATCCGGTGCTTTAGTGCTGGTATGATTGCATCCGACATGTTACCCCCGTCTTCGTCCCTTATGCTTGCCCCTCCCAGCTCCACTACAAAGACGATTGTACTTTGCTTTGCCCGCCGCTACACGCGTGAATAATGACCAACGAGCTAAAACTTACCGCAAACGTGCAAAATAATAAAACGTGGTAAATATATGTCGCGGCCGCTACACGCGTGAATAATGACCAACGAGCTAAAACTTACCGCAAACGTGCAAAATAATAAAACGTGGTAAATATATGTCGCGGCCGTGAGTTTTCTTTTGCACGGCGCGCAAAAGAAAATTAAAAAGGGAATGCAACACGAGGACTTCCCAGGAGGTCACCCATCCTAGTACTACTCTCGCCCAAGCACGCTTAACTTCGGAGTTCTAATTGGATCCGGTGCTTTAGTGCTGGTCTGATCGCATCCGACATGTTACCCCCGTCTTCGTCCCTTATGCTTGCCCCTCCCAGCTCCACTACAAAGACGATTGTACTTTGCTTTGCCCGCCGCTACACGCGTGAATAATGACCAACGAGCTAAAACTTACCGCAAACGTGCAAAATAATAAAACGTGGTAAATATATGTCGCGGCCGTGAGTTTTCTTTTGCACGGCGCGCAAAAAAAATTTAAAAAGGGAATGCAACACGAGGACTTCCCAGGAGGTCACCCATCCTAGTACTACTCTCGCCCAAGCACGCTTAACTTCGGAGTTCTGATGGGATCCGGTGCTTTAGTGCTGGTATGATCGCATCCGACATGTTACCCCCGTCTTCGTCCCTTATGCTTGCCCCTCCCAGCTCCACTACAAAGACGATCGTACTTTGCTTTCCCCGCCGCTACACGCGTGAATAATGACCAACGAGCTAAAACTTACCGCAAACGTGCAAAATAATAAAACGTGGTATATATATGTCGCGGCCGTGAGTTTTCTTTTGCACGCCGCACAAAAGAAAATTAAAAAGGGAATGCAACACGAGAACTTCCCAGGAGGTCACCCATCCTAGTACTACTCTCGCCCAAGCACGCTTAACTTCGGAGTTCTGATGGGATCCGGTGCTTTAGTGCTGGTATGATCGCATCCGACATGTTACCCCCGTCTTCGTCCCTTATGCTTGCCCCTCCCAGCTCCACTACAAAGACGATTGTACTTTGCTTTGCCCGCCGCTACACGCGTGAATAATGACCAACGAGCTAAAACTTACCGCAAACGTGCAAAATAATAAAACGTGGTAAATATATGTCGCGGCCGTGAGTTTTCTTTTGCACGCCGCGCAAAAAAAATTTAAAAAGGGAATGCAACACGAGGACTTCCCAGGAGGTCACCCATCCTAGTACTACTCTCGCCCAAGCACGCTTAACTTCAAAGTTCTAATGGGATCCGGTGCTTTAGTGCTGGTATGATCGCATCCGACATGTTACCCCCGTCTTCGTCCCTTATGCTTGCCCCTCCCAGCTCCACTACAAAGACGATTGTACTTTGCTTTGCCCGCCGCTACACGCGTGAATAATGACCAACGAGCTAAAACTTACCGCAAACGTGCAAAATAATAAAACGTGGTAAATATATGTCGCGGCCGTGAGTTTTCTTTTGCACGCCGCACAAAAGAAAATTAAAAAGGGAATGCAACACGAGAACTTCCCAGGAGGTCACCCATCCTAGTACTACTCTCGCCCAAGCACGCTTAACTTCGGAGTTCTGATGGGATCCGGTGCTTTAGTGCTGGTATGATCGCATCCGACATGTTACCCCCGTCTTCGTCCCTTATGCTTGCCCCTCCCAGCTCCACTACAAAGACGATTGTACTTTGCTTTGCCCGCCGCTACACGCGTGAATAATGACCAACGAGCTAAAACTTACCGCAAACGTGCAAAATAATAAAACGTGGTAAATATATGTCGCGGCCGTGAGTTTCTTTTGCACGCCGCGCAAAAAAAATTTAAAAAGGGAATGCAACACGAGGACTTCCCAGGAGGTCACCCATCCTAGTACTACTCTCGCCCAAGCACGCTTAACTTCGGAGTTCTGATGGGATCCGGTGCTTTAGTGCTGGTATGATCGCATCCGACATGTTACCCCCGTCTTCGTCCCTTATGCTTGCCCCTCCCAGCTCCACTACAAAGACGATTGTACTTTGCCTTGCCCGCCGCTACACGCGTGAATAATGACCAACGAGCTAAAACTTACCGCAAACGTGCAAAATAATAAAACGTGGTAAATATATGTCGCGGCCGTGAGTTTTCTTTTGCACGGCGCGCAAAAGAAAATTAAAAAGGGAATGCAACACGAGGACTTCCCAGGAGGTCACCCATCCTAGTACTACTCTCGCCCAAGCACGCTTAACTTCGGAGTTCTGATGGGATCCGGTGCTTTAGTGCTGGTATGATCGCATCCGACATGTTACCCCCGTCTTCGTCCCTTATGCTTGCCCCTCCCAGCTCCACTACAAAGACGATTGTACTTTGCCTTGCCCGCCGCTACACGCGTGAATAATGACCAACGAGCTAAAACTTACCGCAAACATGCAAAATAATAAAACGTGGTAAATATATGTCGCGGCCGTGAGTTTTCTTTTGCACGCCGCGCAAAAGAAAATTAAAAAGGGAATGCAACACGAGGACTTCCCAGGAGGTCACCCATCCTAGTACTACTCTCGCCCAAGCACGCTTAACTTCGGAGTTCTGATGGGATCCGGTGCTTTAGTGCTGGTATGATCGCATCCGACATGTTACCCCCGTCTTCGTCCCTTATGCTTGCCCCTCCCAGCTCCACTACAAAGACGATTGTACTTTGCTTTGCCCGCCGCTACACGCGTGAATAATGACCAACGAGCTAAAACTTACCGCAAACGTGCAAAATAATAAAACGTGGTAAATATATGTCGCGGCCGTGAGTTTTCTTTTGCACGGCGCGCAAAAGAAAATTAAAAAGGGAATGCAACACGAGGACTTCCCAGGAGGTCACCCATCCTAGTACTACTCTCGCTCAAGCACGCTTAACTTCGGAGTTCTGATGGGATCCGGTGCTTTAGTGCTGGTATGATCGCATCCGACATGTTACCCCCGTCTTCGTCCCTTATGCTTGCCCCTCCCAGCTCCACTACAAAGACGATTGTACTTTGCCTTGCCCGCCGCTACACGCGTGAATAATGACCAACGAGCTAAAACTTACCGCAAACGTGCAAAATAATAAAACGTGGTAAATATATGTCGCGGCCGTGAGTTTTCTTTTGCACGCCGCGCAAAAGAAAATTAAAAAGGGAATGCAACAAAAGGACTTCCCAGGAGGTCACCCATCCTAGTACTACTCTCGCCCAAGCACGCTTAACTTCGGAGTTCTGATGGGATCCGGTGCTTTAGTGCTGGTATGATCGCATCCGACAGGCTACCCCCGTCTTCGTCCCTTATGCTTGCCCCTCCCAGCTCCACTACAAAGACGATTGTACTTTGCTTTGCCCGCCGCTACACGCGTGAATAATGACCAACGAGCTAAAACTTACCGCAAACGTGCAAAATAATAAAACGTGGTAAATATATGTCGCGGCCGTGAGTTTTCTTTTGCACGCCGCGCAAAAGAAAATTAAAAAGGGAATGCAACACGAGGACTTCCCAGGAGGTCACCCATCCTAGTACTACTCTCGCCCAAGCACGCTTAACTTCGGAGTTCTGATGGGATCCGGTGCTTTAGTGCTGGTATGATCGCATCCGACATGTTACCCCCGTCTTCGTCACTTATGCTTGCCCCTCCCAGCTCCACTACAAAGACGATTGTACTTTGCCTTGCCCGCCGCTACGCGCGTGAATAATGACCAACGAGCTAAAACTTACCGCAAACGTGCAAAATAATAAAACGTGGTAAATATATGTCGCGGCCGTGAGTTTTCTTTTGCACGCCGCGCAAAAGAAAATTAAAAAGGGAATGCAACACGAGGACTTCCCAGGAGGTCACCCATCCTAGTACTACTCTCGCCCAAGCACGCTTAACTTCGGAGTTCTGATGGGATCCGGTGCTTTAGTGCTGGTATGATCGCATCCGACATGTTACCCCCGTCTTCGTCCCTTATGCTTGCCCTTCCCAGCTCCACTACAAAGACGATTGTACTTTGCCTTGCCCGCCGCTACACGCGTGAATAATGACCAACGAGCTAAAACTTACCGCAAACGTGCAAAATAATAAAACGTGCAAAAGAAAATTGAAAAGGGAATGCAACACGAGGACTTCCCAGGAGGTCACCCATCCTAGTACTACTCTCGCCCAAGCACGCTTAACTTCGGAGTTCTGATGGGATCCGGTGCTTTAGTGCTGGTATGATCGCATCCGACATGTTACCCCCGTCTTCGTCCCTTATGCTTGCCCTTCCCAGCTCCACTACAAAGACGATTGTACTTTGCCTTGCCCGCCGCTACACGCGTGAATAATGACCAACGAGCTAAAACTTACCGCAAACGTGCAAAATAATAAAACGTGGTAAATATATGTCGCGGCCGTGAGTTTTCTTTTGCACGCCGCGCAAAAGAAAATTAAAAAGGGAATGCAACACAAGGACTTCCCAGGAGGTCACCCATCCTAGTACTACTCTCGCCCAAGCACGCTTAACTTCGGAGTTCTGATGGGATCCGGTGCTTTAGTGCTGGTATGATCGCATCCGACATGCTACCCCCGTCTTCGTCCCTTATGCTTGCCCCTCCCAGCTCCACTACAAAGACGATTGTACTTTGCTTTGCCCGCCGCTACACGCGTGAATAATGACCAACGAGCTAAAACTTACCGCAAACGTGCAAAATAATAAAACGTGGTAAATATATGTCGCGGCCGTGAGTTTTCTTTTGCACGCCGCGCAAAAGAAAATTAAAAAGGGAATGCAACAAAAGGACTTCCCAGGAGGTCACCCATCCTAGTAATACTCTCGCCCAAGCACGCTTAACTTCGGAGTTCTGATGGGATCCGGTGCTTTAGTGCTGGTATGATCGCATCCGACAGGCTACCCCCGTCTTCGTCCCTTATGCTTGCCCCTCCCAGCTCCACTACAAAGACGATTGTACTTTGCTTTGCCCGCCGCTACACGCGTGAATAATGACCAACGAGCTAAAACTTACCGCAAACGTGCAAAATAATAAAACGTGGTAAATATATGTCGCGGCCGTGAGTTTTCTTTTGCACGCCGCGCAAAAGAAAATTAAAAAGGGAATGCAACACGAGGACTTCCCAGGAGGTCACCCATCCTAGTACTACTCTCGCCCAAGCACGCTTAACTTCGGAGTTCTGATGGGATCCGGTGCTTTAGTGCTGGTATGATCGCATCCGACATGTTACCCCCGTCTTCGTCACTTATGCTTGCCCCTCCCAGCTCCACTACAAAGACGATTGTACTTTGCCTTGCCCGCCGCTACGCGCGTGAATAATGACCAACGAGCTAAAACTTACCGCAAACGTGTAAAATAATAAAACGTGGTAAATATATGTCGCGGCCGTGAGTTTTCTTTTGCACGCCGCGCAAAAGAAAATTAAAAAGGGAATGCAACACGAGGACTTCCCAGGAGGTCACCCATCCTAGTACTACTCTCGCCCAAGCACGCTTAACTTCGGAGTTCTGATGGGATCCGGTGCTTTAGTGCTGGTATGATCGCATCCGACATGTTACCCCCGTCTTCGTCCCTTATGCTTGCCCTTCCCAGCTCCACTACAAAGACGATTGTACTTTGCCTTGCCCGCCGCTACACGCGTGAATAATGACCAACGAGCTAAAACTTACCGCAAACGTGCAAAATAATAAAACGTGCAAAAGAAAATTGAAAAGGGAATGCAACACGAGGACTTCCCAGGAGGTCACCCATCCTAGTACTACTCTCGCCCAAGCACGCTTAACTTCGGAGTTCTGATGGGATCCGGTGCTTTAGTGCTGGTATGATCGCATCCGACATGTTACCCCCGTCTTCGTCCCTTATGCTTGCCCTTCCCAGCTCCACTACAAAGACGATTGTACTTTGCCTTGCCCGCCGCTACACGCGTGAATAATGACCAACGAGCTAAAACTTACCGCAAACGTGCAAAATAATAAAACGTGGTAAATATATGTCGCGGCCGTGAGTTTTCTTTTGCACGCCGCGCAAAAGAAAATTAAAAAGGGAATGCAACACAAGGACTTCCCAGGAGGTCACCCATCCTAGTACTACTCTCGCCCAAGCACGCTTAACTTCGGAGTTCTGATGGGATCCGGTGCTTTAGTGCTGGTATGATCGCATCCGACATGCTACCCCCGTCTTCGTCCCTTATGCTTGCCCCTCCCAGCTCCACTACAAAGACGATTGTACTTTGCTTTGCCCGCCGCTACACGCGTGAATAATGACCAACGAGCTAAAACTTACCGCAAACGTGCAAAATAATAAAACGTGGTAAATATATGTCGCGGCCGTGAGTTTTCTTTTGCACGCCGCGCAAAAGAAAATTAAAAAGGGAATGCAACACGAGGACTTCCGAGGAGGTCACCCATCCTAGTACTACTCTCGCCCAAGCACGCTTAACTTCGGAGTTCTGATGGGATCCGGTGCTTTAGTGCTGGTATGATCGCATCCGACATGTTACCCCCGTCTTCGTCCCTTATGCTGGCCCCTCCCAGCTCCACTACAAAGACGATTGTACTTTGCCTTGCCCGCCGCTACACGCGTGAATAATGACCAACGAGCTAAAACTAACCGCAAACGTGCAAAATAATAAAACGTGGTAAATATATGTCGCGGCCGTGAGTTTTCTTTTGCACGCCGCGCAAAAGAAAATTAAAAAGGGAATGCAACACGAGGACTTCCCAGGAGGTCACCCATCCTAGTACTACTCTCGCCCAAGCACGCTTAACTTCGGAGTTCTGATGGGATCCGGTGCTTTAGTGCTGGCATGATCGCATCCGACATGTTACCCCCGTCTTCGTCCCTTATGCTTGCCCCTCCCAGCTCCACTACAAAGACGATTGTACTTTGCTTTGCCCGCCGCTACACGCGTGAATAATGACCAACGAGCTAAAACTTACCGCAAACGTGCAAAATAATAAAACGTGGTAAATATATGTCGCGGCCGTGAGTTTTCTTTTGCACGCCACGCAAAAGAAAATTAAAAAGGGAATGCAACACGAGGACTTCCGAGGAGGTCACCCATCCTAGTACTACTCTCGCCCAAGCACGCTTAACTTCGGAGTTCTGATGGGATCCGGTGCTTTAGTGCTGGTATGATCGCATCCGACATGTTACCCCCGTCTTCGTCCCTTATGCTTGCCCCTCCCAGCTCCACTACAAAAACGATTGTACTTTGCTTTGCCCGCCGCTACACGCGTGAATAATGACCAACGAGCTAAAACTTACCGCAAACGTGCAAAATAATAAAACGTGGTAAATATATGTCGCGGCCGTGAGTTTTCTTTTGCACGGCGCGCAAAAGAAAATTAAAAAGGGAATGCAACACGAGGACTTCCCAGGAGGTCACCCATCCTAGTACTACTCTCGCCCAAGTACGCTTAACTTCGGAGTTCTAATGGGATCCGGTGCTTTAGTGCTGGTATGATCGCATCCGACATGTTACCCCCGTCTTCGTCCCTTATGCTTACCCCTCCCAGCTCCACTACAAAAACGATTGTACTTTGCTTTGCCCGCCGCTACACGCGTGAATAATGACCAACGAGCTAAAACTTACCGCAAACGTGCAAAATAATAAAACGTGGTAAATATATGTCGCGGCCGTGAGTTTTCTTTTGCACGCCACGCAAAAAAAATTTTAAAAGGGAATGCCACGCGAGGACTTCCCAGGAGGTCACCCATCCTAGTACTACTCTCGCCCAAGCACGCTTAACTTCAGAGTTCTGATGGGATCCAGTGCTTTAGTGCTGGTATGATCGCATCCGACATGTTACCCCCGTCTTCGTCCCTTATGCTTGCCCCTCCCAGCTCCACTACAAAGACGATTGTACTTTGCTTTGCCCGCCGCTACACGCGTGAATAATGACCAACGAGCTAAAACTTACCGCAAACGTGCAAAATAATAAAACGTGGTAAATATATGTCGCGGCCGTGAGTTTTCTTTTGCACGCCGCGCAAAAGAAAATTAAAAAGGGAATGCAACACGAGGACTTCCCAGGAGGTCACCCATCCTAGTACTACTCTCGCCCAAGCACGCTTAACTTCGGAGTTCTGATGGGATCCGGTGCTTTAGTGCTGGTATGATCGCATCCGACATGTTACCCCCGTCTTTGTCCCTTATGCTTGCCCTTCCCAGCTCCACTACAAAGACGATTGTACTTTGCCTTGCCCGCCGCTACACGCGTGAATAATGACCAACGAGCTAAAACTTACCGCAAACGTGCAAAATAATAAAACGTGGTAAATATATGTCGCGGCCGTGAGTTTTCTTTTGCACGCCGCGCAAAAGAAAATTAAAAAGGGAATGCAACACAAGGACTTCCCAGGAGGTCACCCATCCTAGTACTACTCTCGCCCAAGCACGCTTAACTTCGGAGTTCTGATGGGATCCGGTGCTTTAGTGCTGGTATGATCGCATCCGACATGCTACCCCCGTCTTCGTCCCTTATGCTTGCCCCTCCCAGCTCCACTACAAAGACGATTGTACTTTGCTTTGCCCGCCGCTACACGCGTGAATAATGACCAACGAGCTAAAACTTACCGCAAACGTGCAAAATAATAAAACGTGGTAAATATATGTCGCGGCCGTGAGTTTTCTTTTGCACGCCGCGCAAAAGAAAATTAAAAAGGGAATGCAACACGAGGACTTCCGAGGAGGTCACCCATCCTAGTACTACTCTCGCCCAAGCACGCTTAACTTCGGAGTTCTGATGGGATCCGGTGCTTTAGTGCTGGTATGATCGCATCCGACATGTTACCCCCGTCTTCGTCCCTTATGCTGGCCCCTCCCAGCTCCACTACAAAGACGATTGTACTTTGCCTTGCCCGCCGCTACACGCGTGAATAATGACCAACGAGCTAAAACTAACCGCAAACGTGCAAAATAATAAAACGTGGTAAATATATGTCGCGGCCATGAGTTTTCTTTTGCACGCCGCGCAAAAGAAAATTAAAAAGGGAATGCAACACGAGGACTTCCCAGGAGGTCACCCATCCTAGTACTACTCTCGCCCAAGCACGCTTAACTTCGGAGTTCTGATGGGATCCGGTGCTTTAGTGCTGGCATGATCGCATCCGACATGTTACCCCCGTCTTCGTCCCTTATGCTTGCCCCTCCCAGCTCCACTACAAAGACGATTGTACTTTGCTTTGCCCGCCGCTACACGCGTGAATAATGACCAACGAGCTAAAACTTACCGCAAACGTGCAAAATAATAAAACGTGGTAAATATATGTCGCGGCCGTGAGTTTTCTTTTGCACGCCACGCAAAAGAAAATTAAAAAGGGAATGCAACACGAGGACTTCCGAGGAGGTCACCCATCCTAGTACTACTCTCGCCCAAGCACGCTTAACTTCGGAGTTCTGATGGGATCCGGTGCTTTAGTGCTGGTATGATCGCATCCGACATGTTACCCCCGTCTTCGTCCCTTATGCTTGCCCCTCCCAGCTCCACTACAAAAACGATTGTACTTTGCTTTGCCCGCCGCTACACGCGTGAATAATGACCAACGAGCTAAAACTTACCGCAAACGTGCAAAATAATAAAACGTGGTAAATATATGTCGCGGCCGTGAGTTTTCTTTTGCACGGCGCGCAAAAGAAAATTAAAAAGGGAATGCAACACGAGGACTTCCCAGGAGGTCACCCATCCTAGTACTACTCTCGCCCAAGTACGCTTAACTTCGGAGTTCTAATGGGATCCGGTGCTTTAGTGCTGGTATGATCGCATCCGACATGTTACCCCCGTCTTCGTCCCTTATGCTTACCCCTCCCAGCTCCACTACAAAAACGATTGTACTTTGCTTTGCCCGCCGCTACACGCGTGAATAATGACCAACGAGCTAAAACTTACCGCAAACGTGCAAAATAATAAAACGTGGTAAATATATGTCGCGGCCGTGAGTTTTCTTTTGCACGCCACGCAAAAAAAATTTTAAAAGGGAATGCCACGCGAGGACTTCCCAGGAGGTCACCCATCCTAGTACTACTCTCGCCCAAGCACGCTTAACTTCAGAGTTCTGATGGGATCCAGTGCTTTAGTGCTGGTATGATCGCATCCGACATGTTACCCCCGTCTTCGTCCCTTATGCTTGCCCCTCCCAGCTCCACTACAAAGACGATTGTACTTTGCTTTGCCCGCCGCTACACGCGTGAATAATGACCAACGAGCTAAAACTTACCGCAAACGTGCAAAATAATAAAACGTGGTAAATATATGTCGCGGGCGTGAGTTTTCTTTTGCACGCCGCGCAAAAGAAAATTAAAAAGGGAATGGAACACGAGGACTTCCCACGAGGTCACCCATCCTAGTACTACTTTCGCCCAAGCACGCTTAACTTCGGAGTTCTGATGGGATCCGGTGCTTTAGTGCTGGTATGATCGCATCCGACATGTTACCCCCGTCTTCGTCCCTTATGCTTGCCCCTACCAGCTCCACTACAAAGACGATTGTACTTTGCTTTGCCCGCCGCTACACGCGTGAATAATGACCAACGAGCTAAAACTTACCGCAAACGTGCAAAATAATAAAACGTGGTAAATATATGTCGCGGCCGCTACACGCGTGAATAATGACCAACGAGCTAAAACTTACCGCAAACGTGCAAAATAATAAAACGTGGTAAATATATGTCGCGGCCGTGAGTTTTCTTTTGCACGGCGCGCAAAAGAAAATTAAAAAGGGAATGCAACACGAGGACTTCCCAGGAGGTCACCCATCCTAGTACTACTCTCGCCCAAGCACGCTTAACTTCGGAGTTCTGATGGGATCCGGTGCTTTAGTGTTGGTATGATCGCATCCGACATGTTACCCCCGTCTTCGTCCCTTATGCTTGCCCCTCCCAGCTCCACTACAAAAACGATTGTACTTTGCTTTGCCCGCCGCTACACGCGTGAATAATGACCAACGAGCTAAAACTTACCGCAAACGTGCAGTATAATAAAACGTGGTAAATATATGTCGCGACCGTGAGTTTTCTTTTGCACGCCGCGCAAAAGAAAATTAAAAAGGGAATGCAACACGAGGACTTTCCAGGAGGTCACCCATCCTAGTACTACTCTCGCCCAAGCACGCTTAACTTCAGAGGTCTGATGGGATCCGGTGCTTTAGTGCTGGTATAATCGCATCCGACATGTTACCCCCGTCTTCGTCCCTTATGCTTGCCCCTCCCAGCTCCACTACAAAGACGATTGTACTTTGCTTTGCCCGCCGCTACACGCGTGAATAATGACCAACGAGCTAAAACTTACCGCAAACGTGCAAAATAATAAAACATGGTAAATATATGTCGCGGCCGTGAGTTTTCTTTTGCACGCCGCGCAAAAAAAAATTAAAAAGGGAATGCAACACGAGGACTTCCCAGGAGGTCACCCATCCTAGTACTACTCTCACCCAAGCACGCTTAACTTCAGAGTTCTGATGGGATCCGGTGCTTTAGTGCTGGTATGATCGCATCCGACATGTTACCCCCGTCTTCGTCCCTTATGCTTGCCCCTCCCAGCTCCACTACAAAGACGATTGTACTTTGCTTTGCCCGCCGCTACACGCGTGAATAATGACCAACGAGCTAAAACTTACCGCAAACGTGCAAAATAATAAAACGTGGTAAATATATGTCGCGGCCGTGAGTTTTCTTTTGCACGCCGCGCAAAAAAAAATTAAAAAGGGAATGCAACACGAGGACTTCCCGGGAGGTCACCCATCCTAGTACTACTCTCGCCCAAGCACGCTTAACTTCGGAGTTCTGATGGGATCCGGTGCTTTAGTGCTGGTATGATCGCATCCGACATGTTACCCCCGTCTTCGTCCCTTATGCTTGCCCCTCCCAGTTCCACTACAAAGACGATTGTACTTTGCCTTGCCCGCCGCTACACGCGTGAATAATGACCAACGAGATAAAACTAACCGCAAACGTGCAAAATAATAAAACGTGGTAAATATATGTCGCGGCCGTGAGTTTTCTTTTGCACGCCGCGCAAAAGAAAATTAAAAAGGGAATGCAACACGAGGACTTCCCAGGAGGTCACCCATCCTAGTACTACTCTCGCCCAAGCACGCTTAACTTCGGAGTTCTGATGGGATCCGGTGCTTTAGTGCTGGCATGATCGCATCCGACATGTTACCCCCGTCTTCGTCCCTTATGCTTGCCCCTCCCAGCTCCACTACAAAGACGATTGTACTTTGCTTTGCCCGCCGCTACACGCGTGAATAATGACCAACGAGCTAAAACTTACCGCAAACGTGCAAAATAATAAAACGTGGTAAATATATGTCGCGGCCGTGAGTTTTCTTTTGCACGCCGCGCAAAAGAAAATTAAAAAGGGAATGCAACACGAGGACTTCCGAGGAGGTCACCCATCCTAGTACTACTCTCGCCCAAGCACGCTTAACTTCGGAGTTCTGATGGGATCCGGTGCTTTAGTGCTGGTATGATCGCATCCGACATGTTACCCCCGTCTTCGTCCCTTATGCTTGCCCCTCCCAGCTCCACTACAAAAACGATTGTACTTTGCTTTGCCCGCCGCTACACGCGTGAATAATGACCAACGAGCTAAAACTTACCGCAAACGTGCAAAATAATAAAACGTGGTAAATATATGTCGCGGCCGTGAGTTTTCTTTTGCACGGCGCGCAAAAGAAAATTAAAAAGGGAATGCAACACGAGGACTTCCCAGGAGGTCACCCATCCTAGTACTACTCTCGCCCAAGTACGCTTAACTTCGGAGTTCTAATGGGATCCGGTGCTTTAGTGCTGGTATGATCGCATCCGACATGTTACCCCCGTCTTCGTCCCTTATGCTTTCCCCTCCCAGCTCCACTACAAAAACGATTGTACTTTGCTTTGCCCGCCGCTACACGCGTGAATAATGACCAACGAGCTAAAACTTACCGCAAACGTGCAAAATAATAAAACGTGGTAAATATATGTCGCGGCCGTGAGTTTTCTTTTGCACGCCGCGCAAAAAAAATTTTAAAAGGGAATGCCACGCGAGGACTTCCCAGGAGGTCACCCATCCTAGTACTACTCTCGCCCAAGCACGCTTAACTTCAGAGTTCTGATGGGATCCAGTGCTTTAGTGCTGGTATGATCGCATCCGACATGTTACCCCCGTCTTCGTCCCTTATGCTTGCCCCTCCCAGCTCCACTACAAAGACGATTGTACTTTGCTTTGCCCGCCGCTACACGCGTGAATAATGACCAACGAGCTAAAACTTACCGCAAACGTGCAAAATAATAAAACGTGGTAAATATATGTCGCGGGCGTGAGTTTTCTTTTGCACGCCGCGCAAAAGAAAATTAAAAAGGGAATGGAACACGAGGACTTCCCAGGAGGTCACCCATCCTAGTACTACTCTCGCCCAAGCACGCTTAACTTCGGAGTTCTGATGGGATCCGGTGCTTTAGTGCTGGTATGATCGCATCCGACATGTTACCCCCGTCTTCGTCCCTTATGCTTGCCCCTACCAGCTCCACTACAAAGACGATTGTACTTTGCTTTGCCCGCCGCTACACGCGTGAATAATGACCAACGAGCTAAAACTTACCGCAAACGTGCAAAATAATAAAACGTGGTAAATATATGCCGCGGCCGCTACACGCGTGAATAATGACCAACGAGCTAAAACTTACCGCAAACGTGCAAAATAATAAAACGTGGTAAATATATGTCGCGGCCGTGAGTTTTCTTTTGCACGGCGCGCAAAAGAAAATTAAAAAGGGAATGCAACACGAGGACTTCCCAGGAGGTCACCCATCCTAGTACTACTCTCGCCCAAGCACGCTTAACTTCGGAGTTCTGATGGGATCCGGTGCTTTAGTGCTGGTATGATCGCATCCGACATGTTACCCCCGTCTTCGTCCCTTATGCTTGCCCCTCCCAGCTCCACTACAAAAACGATTGTACTTTGCTTTGCCCGCCGCTACACGCGTGAATAATGACCAACGAGCTAAAACTTACCGCAAACGTGCAGTATAATAAAACGTGGTAAATATATGTCGCGACCGTGAGTTTTCTTTTGCACGCCGCGCAAAAGAAAATTAAAAAGGGAATGCAACACGAGGACTTTCCAGGAGGTCACCCATCCTAGTACTACTCTCGCCCAAGCACGCTTAACTTCAGAGGTCTGATGGGATCCGGTGCTTTAGTGCTGGTATGATCGCATCCGACATGTTACCCCCGTCTTCGTCCCTTATGCTTGCCCCTCCCAGCTCCACTACAAAGACGATTGTACTTTGCTTTGCCCGCCGCTACACGCGTGAATAATGACCAACGAGCTAAAACTTACCGCAAACGTGCAAAATAATAAAACATGGTAAATATATGTCGCGGCCGTGAGTTTTCTTTTGCACGCCGCGCAAAAAAAAATTAAAAAGGGAATGCAACACGAGGACTTCCCAGGAGGTCACCCATCCTAGTACTACTCTCACCCAAGCACGCTTAACTTCAGAGTTCTGATGGGATCCGGTGCTTTAGTGCTGGTATGATCGCATTCGACATGTTTCCCCCGTCTTCGTCCCTTATGCTTGCCCCTCCCAGCTCCACTACAAAGACGATTGTACTTTGCTTTGCCCGCCGCTACACGCGTGAATAATGACCAACGAGCTAAAACTTACCGCAAACGTGCAAAATAATAAAACGTGGTAAATATATGTCGCGGCCGTGAGTTTTCTTTTGCACGCCGCGCAAAAAAAAATTAAAAAGGGAATGCAACACGAGGACTTCCCAGGAGGTCACCCATCCTAGTACTACTCTCGCCCAAGCACGCTTAACTTCGGAGTTCTGATGGGATCCGGTGCTTTAGTGCTGGTATGATCGCATCCGACATGTTACCCCCGTCTTCGTCCCTTATGCTTGCCCCTCCCAGCTCCACTACAAAGACGATCGTACTTTGCTTTGCCCGCCGCTACACGCGTGAATAATGACCAACGAGCTAAAACTTACCGCAAACGTGCAAAATAATAAAACGTGGTAAATATATGCCGCGGCCGCTACACGCGTGAATAATGACCAACGAGCTAAAACTTACCGCAAACGTGCAAAATAATAAAACGTGGTAAATATATGTCGCGGCCGTGAGTTTTCTTTTGCACGCCGCGCAAAAAAAAATTAAAAAGGGAATGCAACACGAGGACTTCCCAGGAGGTCACCCATCCTAGTACTACTCTCGCCCAAGCACGCTTAACTTCGGAGTTCTGATGGGATCCGGTGCTTTAGTGCTGGTATGATCGCATCCGACATGTTACCCCCGTCTTCGTCCCTTATGCTTGCCCCTCCCAGCTCCACTACAAAGACGATTGTACTTTGCTTTCCCCGCCGCTACACGCGTGAATAATGACCAACGAGCTAAAACTTACCGCAAACGTGCAAAATAATAAAACGTGGTAAATATATGTCGCGGCCGTGAGTTTTCTTTTGCACGCCGCGCAAAAAAAAATTAAAAAGGGAATGCAACACGAGGACTTCCCAGGAGGTCACCCATCCTAGTACTACTCTCGCCCAAGCACGCTTAACTTCGGAGTTCTGATGGGATCCGGTGCTTTAGCGCTGGTATGATCGCATCCGACATGTTACCCCCGTCTTCGTCCCTTATGCTTGCCCCTCCCAGCTCCACTACAAAGACGATTGTACTTTGCCTTGCCCGCCGCTACACGCGTGAATAATGACCAACGAGCTAAAACTTACCGCAAACGTGCAAAATAATAAAACGTGGTAAATATATGTCGCGGCCGTGAGTTTTCTTTTGCACGGCGCGCAAAAGAAAATTAAAAAGGGAATGCAACACGAGGACTTTCCAGGAGGTCACCCATCCTAGTACTACTCTCGCCCAAGCACGCTTAACTTCAGAGGTCTGATGGGATCCGGTGCTTTAGTGCTGGTATGATCGCATCCGACATGTTACCCCCGTCTTCGTCCCTTATGCTTGCCCCTCCCAGCTCCACTACAAAGACGATTGTACTTTGCTTTGCCCGCCGCTACACGCGTGAATAATGACCAACGAGCTAAAACTTACCGCAAACGTGCAAAATAATAAAACGTGGTAAATATATGTCGCGGCCGTGAGTTTTCTTTTGCACGCCGCGCAAAAGAAAATTAAAAAGGGAATGCAACACGAGGACTTCCCAGGAGGTCACCCATCCTAGTACTACTCTCGCCCAAGCACGCTTAACTTCGGAGTTCTGATGGGATCCGGTGCTTTAGTGCTGGTATGATCGCATCCGACATGTTACCCCCGTCTTCGTCCCTTATGCTTGCCCCTCCCAGCTCCACTACAAAGACGATTGTACTTTGCTTTGCCCGCCGCTACACGCGTGAATAATGACCAACGAGCTAAAACTTACCGCAAACGTGCAAAATAATAAAACGTGGTAAATATATGTCGCGGCCGTGAGTTTTTTTTTGCACGCCGCGCAAAAAAAAAATTAAAAAGGGAATGCAACACGAGGACTTCCCAGGAGGTCACCCATCCTAGTACTACTCTCGCCCAAGCACGCTTAACTTCGGAGTTCTGATGGGATACGGTGCTTTAGTGCTGGTATGATCGCATCCGACATGTTACCCCCGTCTTCGTCCCTTATGCTTGCCCCTCCCAGCTCCACTACAAAGACGATTGTACTTTGCTTTGCCCGCCGCTACACGCGTGAATAATGACCAACGAGCTAAAACTTACCGCAAACGTGCAAAATAATAAAACGTGGTAAATATATGTTGCGGCCGTGAGTTTTCTTTTGCACGCCGTGCAAAAAAAAATTAAAAAGGGAATGCAACACGAGGACTTCCCAGGAGGTCAGCCATCCTAGTACTACTCTCGCCCAAGCACGCTTAACTTCGGAGTTCTGATGGCATCCGGTGCTTTAGTGCTGGTATGATCGCATTCGACATGTTACCCCCGTCTTCGTCCCTTATGCTTGCCCCTCCCAGCTCCACTACAAAGACGATTGTACTTTGCTTTGCCCGCCGCTACACGCGTGAATAATGACCAACGAGCTAAAACTTACCGCAAACGTGCAAAATAATAAAACGTGGTAAATATATGTCGCGGCCGTGAGTTTTCTTTTGCACGCCGCGCAAAAAAAAATTAAAAAGGGAATGCAACACGAGGACTTCCCAGGAGGTCACCCATCCTAGTACTACTCTCGCCCAAGCACGCTTAACTTCGGAGTTCTGATGGGATCCGGTGCTTTAGTGCTGGTATGATCACATCCGACATGTTACCCCCGTCTTCGTCCCTTATGCTTGCCCCTCCCAGCTCCACTACAAAGACGATTGTACTTTGCTTTGCCCGCCGCTACACGCGTGAATAATGACCAACGAGCTAAAACTTGCCACAAACGTGCAAAATAATAAAACGTGGTAAATATATGTCGCGGCCGTGAGTTTTCTTTTGCACGCCGCGCAAAAGAAAATTAAAAAGGGAATGCAACACGAGGACTTCCCAGGAGGTCACCCATCCTAGTACTACTCTCGCCCAAGCACGCTTAACTTCAGAGTTCTGATGGGATCCGGTGCTTTAGTGCTGGTATGATCGCATCCGACACGTTACCCCCGTCTTCGTCCCTTATGCTTGCCCCTCCCAGCTCCACTACAAATACGATTGTACTTTGCTTTGCCCGCTGCTACACGCGTGAATAATGACCAACGAGCTAAAACTTACCGCAGACGTGCAAAATAATAAAACGTGGTAAATATATGTCGCGGCCGTGAGTTTTCTTTTGCACGCCGCGCAAAAAAAAAATTAAAAAGGGAATGGGACACGAGGACTTCCCAGGAGGTCACCCATCCTAGTACTACTCTCGCCCAAGCACGCTTAACTTCGGAGTTCTGATGGGATACGGTGCTTTAGTGCTGGTATGATCGCATCCGACACATTACCCCCGTCTTCGTCCCTTATGCTTGCCCCTCCCAGCTCCACTACAAAGACGATTGTACTTTGCTTTGCCCGCCGCTACACGTGTGAATAATGACCAACGAGCTAAAACTTACCGCAAACGTGCAAAATAATAAAACGTGGTAAATATATGTCGCGGCCGTGAGTTTTCTTTTGCACGTCGCGCAAAAGAAAATTAAAAAGGGAATGCAACACGAGGACTTTCCAGGAGGTCACCCATCCTAGTACTACTCTCGCCCAAGCACGCTTAACTTCAGAGGTCTGATGGGATCCGGTGCTTTAGTGCTGGTATGATCGCATCCGACATGTTACCCCCGTCTTCGTCCCTTATGCTTGCCCCTCCCAGCTCCACTACAAAGACGATTGTACTTTGCTTTGCCCGCCGCTACACGCGTGAATAATGACCAACGAGCTAAAACTTACCGCAAACGTGCAAAATAATAAAACGTGGTAAATATATGTCGCGGCCGTGAGTTTTCTTTTGCACGCCGCGCAAAAAAAAATGAAAAAGGGAATGCAACACGAGGACTTCCCAGGAGGTCACCCATCCTAGTACTACTCTCGCCCAAGCACGCTTAACTTCGGAGTTCTGATGGGATCCGGTGCTTTAGTGCTGGTATGATCGCATCCGACATGTTACCCCCGTCTTCGTCCCTTATGCTTGCCCCTCCCAGCTCCACTACAAAGACGATTGTACTTTGCTTTGCCCGCCGCTACACGCGTGAATAATGACCAACGAGCTAAAACTTACCGCAAACGTGCAAAATAATAAAACGTGGTAAATATATGTCGCGGCCGTGAGTTTTCTTTTGCACGCCGCGCAAAAAAAAATTAAAAAGGGAATGCAACACGAGGACTTCCCAGGAGGTCACCCATCCTAGTACTACTCTCGCCCAAGCACGCTTAACTTCGGAGTTCTGATGGGATCCGGTGCTTTAGTGCTGGTATGATCACATCCGACATGTTACCCCCGTCTTCGTCCCTTATGCTTGCCCCTCCCACCTCCACTACAAAGACGATTGTACTTTGCTTTGCCCGCCGCTACACGCGTGAATAATGACCAACGAGCTAAAACTTACCGCAAACGTGTAAAATAATAAAACGTGGTAAATATCTGTCGCGGCCGTGAGTTTTCTTTTGCACGCCGCGCAAAAGAAAATTAAAAAGGGAATGCAACACGAGGACTTCCCAGGAGGTCACCCATCCTAGTACTACTCTCGCCCAAGCACGCTTAACTTCGGAGTTCTGATGGGATCCGGTGCTTTAGTGCTGGTATGATCGCATCCGACATGTTACGCCCGTCTTCGTCCCTTATGCTTGCCCCTCCCAGCTCCACTACAAAGACGATTGTACTTTGCCTTGCCCGCCGCTACACGCGTGAATAATGACCAACGAGCTAAAACTTACCGCAAACGTGCAAAATAATAAAACGTGGTAAATATATGTCGCGGCTGTGAGTTTTCTTTTGCACGCCGCGCAAAAGAAAATTAAAAAGGGAATGCAACACAAGGACTTCCCAAGAGGTCTCCCATCCTAGTACTACTCTCGCCCAAGCACGCTTAACTTCGGAGTTCTGATGGGATCCGGTGCTTTAGTGCTGGTATGATCGCATCCGACATGCTATCCCCGTCTTCGTCCCTTATGCTTGCCCCTCCCAGCTCCACTACAAAGACGATTGTACTTTGCTTTGCCCGCCGCTACACGCGTGAATAATGACCAACGAGCTAAAACTTACCGCAAACGTGCAAAATAATAAAACGTGGTAAATATATGTCGCGGCCGTGAGTTTTCTTTTGCACGCCGCGCAAAAGAAAATTAAAAAGGGAATGGAACACGAGGACTTCCCAGGAGGTCACCCATCCTAGTACTACTCTCGCCCAAGCTCGCTTAACTTCGGAGTTCTGATGGGATCCGGTGCTTTAGTGCTGGTATGATCGCATCCGACATGTTACCCCCGTCTTCGTCCCTTATGCTTGCCCCTACCAGCTCCACTACAAAGACGATTGTACTTTGCTTTGCCCGCCGCTACACGCGTGAATAATGACCAACGAGCTAAAACTTACCGCAAACGTGCAAAATAATAAAACGTGGTAAATATATGTCGCGGCCGCTACACGCGTGAATAATGACCAACGAGCTAAAACTTACCGCAAACGTGCAGTATAATAAAACGTGGTAAATATATGTCGCGGCCGTGAGTTTTCTTTTGCACGCCGCGCAAAAGAAAATTAAAAAGGGAATGCAACACGAGGACTTCCCAGGAGGTCACCCATCCTAGTACTACTCTCGCCCAAGCACGCTTAACTTAGGAGGTCACCCATCCTAGTACTACTCTCGCCCAAGCACGCTTAACTTTGGAGTTCTGATGGGATCCGGTGCTTTAGCGCTGGTATGATCGCATCCGACATGTTACCCCCGTCTTCGTCCCTTATGCTTGCCCCTCCCAGCTCCACTACAAAGACGATTGTACTTTGCTTTGCCCGCCGCTACACGCGTGAATAATGACCAACGAGCTAAAACTTACCGCAAACGTGCAAAATAATAAAACGTGGTAAATATATGTCGAGACCGTGAGTTTTTTTTTGCACGGCGCGCAAAAGAAAATTAAAAAGGGAATGCACCACGAGGACTTCCCAGGAGGTCACCCATCCTAGTACTACTCTCGCCCAAGCACGCTTAACTTCGGAGTTCTGATGGGATCCGGTGCTTTAGTGCTGGTATGATCGCATCCGACATGTTACCCCCGTCTTCGTCCCTTATGCTTGCCCCTCCCAGCTCCACTACAAAGACGATTGTACTTTGCCTTGCCCGCCGCTACACGCGTGAATAATGACCAACGAGCTAAAACTTACCGCAAACGTGCAAAATAATAAAACGTGGTAAATATATGTCGCGGCCGTGAGTTTTCTTTTGCACGCCGCGCAAAAGAAAATTAAAAAGGGAATGCAACACGAGGACTTCCCAGGAGGTCACCCATCCTAGTACTACTCTCGCCCAAGCACGCTTAACTTCGGAGTTCTGATGGGATCCGGTGCTTTAGTGCTGGTATGATCGCATCCGACATGTTACCCCCGTCTTCGTCCCTTATGCTTGCCCCTCCCAGCTCCACTACAAAGACGATTGTACTTTGCCTTGCCCGCCGCTACACGCGTGAATAATGACCAACGAGCTAAAACTTACCGCAAACGTGCAAAATAATAAAACGTGGTAAATATATGTCGCGGCCGTGAGTTTTCTTTTGCACGCCGCGCAAAAAAAGAATTAAAAAGGGAATGCAACACGAGGACTTCCCAGGAGGTCACCCATCCTAGTACTACTCTCGCCCAAGCACGCTTAACTTCGGAGTTCTGATGGGATCCGGTGCTTTAGTGTTGGTATGATCGCATCCGACATGTTACCCCCGTCTTCGTCCCTTATGCTTGCCCCTCCCAGCTCCACTACAAAGACGATTGTACTTTGCTTTGCCCGCCGCTACACGCGTGAATAATGACCAACGAGCTAAAACTTACCGCAAACGTGCAAAATAATAAAACGTGGTAAATATCTGTCGCGGCCGTGAGTTTTCTTTTGCACGCCGCGCAAAAAAAAATTAAAAAGGGAATGCAACACAAGTACTTCCCGGGAGGTCACCCATCCTAGTACTACTCTCGCCCAAGCACGCTTAACTTCAGAGGTCTGATGGGATCCGGTGCTTTAGTGCTGGTATGATCGCATCCGACATGTTACCCCCGTCTTCGTCCCTTATGCTTGCCCCTCCCAGCTCCACTACAAAGACGATTGTACTTTGCTTTGCCCGCCGCTACACGCGTGAATAATGACCAACGAGCTAAAACTTACCGCAAACGTGTAAAATAATAAAACGTGGTAAATATCTGTCGCGGCCGTGAGTTTTCTTTTGCACGCCGCGCAAAAGAAAATTAAAAAGGGAATGCAACACGAGGACTTCCCAGGAGGTCACCCATCCTAGTACTACTCTCGCCCAAGCACGCTTAACTTCGGAGTTCTGATGGGATCCGGTGCTTTAGTGCTGGTATGATCGCATCCGACATGTTACCCCCGTCTTCGTCCCTTATGCTTGCCCCTCCCAGCTCCACTACAAAGACGATTGTACTTTGCCTTGCCCGCCGCTACACGCGTGAATAATGACCAACGAGCTAAAACTTACCGCAAACGTGCAAAATAATAAAACGTGGTAAATATATGTCGCGGCCGTGAGTTTTCTTTTGCACGCCGCGCAAAAAAAATTTAAAAAGGGAATGCAACACGAGGACTTCCCAGGAGGTCTCCCATCCTAGTACTACTCTCGCCCAAGCACGCTTAACTTCGGAGTTCTGATGGGATCCGGTGCTTTAGTGCTGGTATGATCGCATCCGACATGTTACCCCCGTCTTCGTCCCTTATGCTTGCCCCTCCCAGCTCCACTACAAAGACGATTGTACTTTGCTTTGCCCGCCGCTACACGCGTGAATAATGACCAACGAGCTAAAACTTACCGCAAACGTGCAAAATAATAAAACGTGGTAAATATCTGTCGCGGCCGTGAGTTTTCTTTTGCACGCCGCGCAAAAAAAAATTAAAAAGGGAATGCAACACGAGGACTTCCCAGGAGGTCACCCATCCTAGTACTACTCTCGCCCAAGCACGCTTAACTTCGGAGTTCTGATGGGATCCGGTGCTTTAGTGCTGGTATGATCGCATCCGACATGTTACCCCCGTCTTCGTCCCTTATGCTTGCCCCTCCCAGCTCCACTACAAAGACGATTGTACTTTGCTTTGCCCGCCGCTACACGCGTGAATAATGACCAACGAGCTAAAACTTACCGCAAACGTGCAAAATAATAAAACGTGGTAAATATATGTCGCGGCCGTGAGTTTTGTTTTGCACGCCGCGCAAAAAAAAATTAAAAAGGGAATGCAACACGAGGACTTCCCAGGAGGTCACCCATCCTAGTACTACTCTCGCCCAAGCACGCTTAACTTCGGAGTTCTGATGGGATCCGGTGCTTTAGTGCTGGTATGATCACATCCGACATGTTACCCCCGTCTTCGTCCCTTATGCTTGCCCCTCCCAGCTCCACTACAAAGACCATTGTACTTTGCTTTGCCCGCCGCTACACGCGTGAATAATGACCAACGAGCTAAAACTTACCGCAAACGTGCAAAATAATAAAACGTGGTAAATATATGTCGCGGCCGTGAGTTTTTCTTTTGCACGCCGCGCAAAAAAAAATTAAAAAGGGAATGCAACACGAGGACTTCCCAGGAGGTCACCCATCCTAGTACTACTCTCGCCCAAGCACGCTTAACTTCGGAGTTCTGATGGGATCCGGTGCTTTAGTGCAGGTATGATCGCATCCGACACGTTACCCCCGTCTTCGTCCCTTATGCTTGCCCCTCCCAGCTCCACTACAAAGACGATTGTACTTTGCTTTGCCCGCTGCTACACGCGTGAATAATGACCAACGAGCTAAAACTTACCGCAGACGTGCAAAATAATAAAACGTGGTAAATATATGTCGCGGCCGTGAGTTTTCTTTTGCACGCCGCGCAAAAAAAAATTAAAAAGGGAATGGGACACGAGGACTTCCCAGGAGGTCACCCATCCTAGTACTACTCTCGCCCAAGCACGCTTAACTTCGGAGTTCTGATGGGATACGGTGCTTTAGTGCTGGTATGATCGCATCCGACACATTACCCCCGTCTTCGTCCCTTATGCTTGCCCCTCCCAGCTCCACTACAAAGACGATTGTACTTTGCTTTGCCCGCCGCTACACGCGTGAATAATGACCAACGAGCTAAAACTTACCGCAAACGTGCAAAATAATAAAACGTGGTAAATATATGTCGCGGCCGTGAGTTTTCTTTTGCACGCCGCGCAAAAAAAAATTAAAAAGGGAATGCAACACGAGGACTTCCCAGGAGGTCACCCATCCTAGTACTACTCTCGCCCAAGCACGCTTAACTTCGGAGTTCTGATGGGATCCGGTGCTTTAGTGCTGGTATGATCGCATCCGACATGTTACCCCCGTCTTCGTCCCTTATGTTTGCCCCTCCCAGCTCCACTACAAAGACGATTGTACTTTGCTTTGCCCGCCGCTACACGCGTGAATAATGACCAACGAGCTAAAACTTACCGCAAACGTGCAAAATAATAAAACGTGGTAAATATATGTCGCGGCCGTGAGTTTTGTTTTGCACGCCGCGCAAAAAAAAATTAAAAAGGGAATGCAACACGAGGACTTCCCAGGAGGTCACCCATCCTAGTACTACTCTCGCCCAAGCACGCTTAACTTCGGAGTTCTAATGGGATCCGGTGCTTTAGTGCTGGTATGATCACATCCGACATGTTACCCCCGTCTTCGTCCCTTATGCTTGCCCCTCCCAGCTCCACTACAAAGACCATTGTACTTTGCTTTGCCCGCCGCTACACGCGTGAATAATGACCAACGAGCTAAAACTTACCGCAAACGTGCAAAATAATAAAACGTGGTAAATATATGTCGCGGCCGTGAGTTTTTCTTTTGCACGCCGCGCAAAAAAAAATTAAAAAGGGAATGCAACACGAGGACTTCCCAGGAGGTCACCCATCCTAGTACTACTCTCGCCCAAGCACGCTTAACTTCGGAGTTCTGATGGGATCCGGTGCTTTAGTGCTGGTATGATCGCATCCGACATGTTACCCCCGTCTTCGTCCCTTATGCTTGCCCCTCCCAGCTCCACTACAAAGACGATTGTACTTTGCTTTGCCCGCCGCTACACGCGTGAATAATGACCAACGAGCTAAAACTTACCGCAAACGTGCAAAATAATAAAACGTGGTAAATATATGTCGCGGCCATGAGTTTTCTTTTGCACGCCGCGCAAAAAAAATTTAAAAAGGGAATGCAACACGAGGACTTCCCAGGAGGTCACCCATCCTAGTACTACTCTCGCCCAAGCACGCTTAACTTCGGAGTTCTGATGGGATACGGTGCTTTAGTGCTGGTATGATCGCATCCGACACATTACCCCCGTCTTCGTCCCTTATGCTTGCCCCTCCCAGCTCCACTACAAAGACGATTGTACTTTGCTTTGCCCGCCGCTACACGCGTGAATAATGACCAACGAGCTAAAACTTACCGCAAACGTGCAAAATAATAAAACGTGGTAAATATATGTCGCGGCCGTGAGTTTTCTTTTGCACGCCGCGCAAAAAAAAATTAAAAAGGGAATGCAACACGAGGACTTCCCAGGAGGTCACCCATCCTAGTACTACTCTCGCCCAAGCACGCTTAACTTCGGAGTTCTGATGGGATCCGGTGCTTTAGTGCTGGTATGATCGCATCCGACATGTTACCCCCGTCTTCGTCCCTTATGCTTGCCCCTCCCAGCTCCACTACAAAGACGATTGTACTTTGCTTTGCCCGCCGCTACACGCGTGAATAATGACCAACGAGCTAAAACTTACCGCAAACGTGCAAAATAATAAAACGTGGTAAATATATGTCGCGGCCATGAGTTTTCTTTTGCACGCCGCGCAAAAAAAATTTAAAAAGGGAATGCAACACGAGGACTTCCCAGGAGGTCACCCATCCTAGTACTACTCTCGCCCAAGCATGCTTAACTTCGAAGTTCTGATGGGATATGGTGCTTTAGTGCTGGTATGATCGCATCCGACACATTACCCCCGTCTTCGTCCCTTATGCTTGCCCCTCCCAGCTCCACTACAAAGACGATTGTACTTTGCTTTGCCCGCCGCTACACGCGTGAATAATGACCAACGAGCTAAAACTTACCGCAAACGTGCAAAATAATAAAACGTGGTAAATATATGTCGCGGCCGTGAGTTTTCTTTTGCACGCCGCGCAAAAAAAATTTAAAAAGGGAAAGCAACACGAGGACTTCCCAGGAGGTCACCCATCCTAGTACTACTCTCGCCCAAGCACGCTTAACTTCGGAGTTCTGATGGGATCCGGTGCTTTAGTGCTGGTATGATCGCATCCGACATGTTACCCCCGTCTTCGTCCCTTATGCTTGCCCCTCCCAGCTCCACTACAAAGACGATTGTACTTTGCTTTCCCCGCCGCTACACGCGTGAATAATGACCAACGAGCTAAAACTTACCGCAAACGTGCAAAATAATAAAACATGGTAAATATATGTCGCGGCCGTGAGTTTTCTTTTGCACGCCGCGCAAAAAAAAATTAAAAAGGGAATGCAACACGAGGACTTCCCAGGAGGTCACCCATCCTAGTACTACTCTCGCCCAAGCACGCTTAACTTCGGAGTTCTGATGGGATCCGGTGCTTTAGTGCTGGTATGATCACATCCGACATGTTACCCCCGTCTTCGTCCCTTATGCTTGCCCCTCCCAGCTCCACTACAAAGACCATTGTACTTTGCTTTGCCCGCCGCTACACGCGTGAATAATGACCAACGAGCTAAAACTTACCGCAAACGTGCAAAATAATAAAACGTGGTAAATATATGTCGCGGCCGTGAGTTTTTCTTTTGCACGCCGCGCAAAAAAAAATTAAAAAGGGAATGCAACACGAGGACTTCCCAGGAGGTCACCCATCCTAGTACTACTCTCGCCCAAGCACGCTTAACTTCGGAGTTCTGATGGGATCCGGTGCTTTAGTGCTGGTATGATCGCATCCGACATGTTACCCCCGTCTTCGTCCCTTATGCTTGCCCCTCCCAGCTCCACTACAAAGACGATTGTACTTTGCTTTGCCCGCCGCTACACGCGTGAATAGTGACCAACGAGCTAAAACTTACCGCAAACGTGCAAAATAATAAAACGTGGTAAATATATGTCGCGGCCGTGAGTTTTCTTTTGCACGCCGCGCAAAAAAAAATTAAAAAGGGAATGCAACACGAGGACTTCCTAGGAGGTCACCCATCCTAGTACTACTCTCGCCCAAGCACGCTTAACTTCGGAGTTCTCATGGGATCCGATGCTTTAGTGCTTGTATGATCGCATCCAACACGTTACCCCCGTCTTCGTCCCTTATGCTTGCCCCTCCCAGCTCCACTACAAAGATGATTGTACTTTGCTTTGCCCGCCGCTACACGCGTGAATAATGACCAACGAGCTAAAACTTGCCGCAAACGTGCAAAATAATAAAACGTGGTAAATATATGTCGCGGCCGTGAGTTTTCTTTTGCACGCCGCGCAAAAGAAAATTAAAAAGGGAATGCAACACGAGGACTTCCCAGGAGGTCACCCATCCTAGTACTACTCTCGCCCAAGCACGCTTAACTTCGGAGTTCTGATGGGATCCGGTGCTTTAGTGCTGGTATGATCGCATCCGACACGTTACCCCCGTCTTCGTCCCTTATGCTTGCCCCTCCCAGCTCCACTACAAAGACGATTGTACTTTGCTTTGCCCGCTGCTACACGCGTGAATAATGACCAACGAGCTAAAACTTACCGCAAACGTGCAAAATAATAAAACGTGGTAAATATATGTCGCGGCCGTGAGTTTTCTTTTGCACGCCGCGCAAAAAAAATTAAAAAGGGAATGGGACACGAGGACTTCCCAGGAGGTCACCCATCCTAGTACTACTCTCGCCCAAGCACGCTTAACTTCGGAGTTCTGATGGGATACGGTGCTTTAGTGCTGGTATGATCGCATCCGACACATTACCCCCGTCTTCGTCCCTTATGCTTGCCCCTCCCAGCTCCACTACAAAGACGATTGTACTTTGCTTTGCCCGCCGCTACACGCGTGAATAATGACCAACGAGCTAAAACTTACCGCAAACGTGCAAAATAATAAAACGTGGTAAATATATGTCGCGGCCGTGAGTTTTCTTTTGCACGCCGCGCAAAAAAAAATTAAAAAGGGAATGCAACACGAGGACTTCCCAGGAGGTCACCCATCCTAGTACTATTCTCGCCCAAGCACGCTTAACTTCGGAGTTCTGATGGGATACGGTGCTTTAGTGCTGGTATGATCGCATCCGACATGTTACCCCCGTCTTCGTCCCTTATGCTTGCCCCTCCCAGCTCCACTACAAAGACGATTGTACTTTGCTTTGCCCGCCGCTACACGCGTGAATAATGACCAACGAGCTAAAACTTACCGCAAACGTGCAAAATAATAAAACGTGGTAAATATCTGTCGCGGCCGTGAGTTTTCTTTTGCACGCCGCGCAAAAAAAAATTAAAAAGGGAATGCAACACAAGTACTTCCCCAGGAGGTCACCCATCCTAGTACTACTCTCGCCCAAGCACGCTTAACTTCGGAGTTCTGATGGGATCCGGTGCTTTAGTGCTGGTATGATCGCATCCGACATGTTACCCCCGTCTTCGTCCCTTATGCTTGCCCCTCCCAGCTCCACTACAAAGACGATTGTACTTTGCTTTGCCCGCCGCTACACGCGTGAATAATGACCAACGAGCTAAAACTTACCGCAAACGTGCAAAATAATAAAACGTGGTAAATATATGTCGCGGCCGTGAGTTTTCTTTTGCACGCCGCGCAAAAAAAATTTAAAAAGGGAACGCAACACGAGGACTTCCCAGGAGGTCACCCATCCTAGTACTACTCTCGCCCAAGCACGCTTAACTTCGGAGTTCTGATGGGATCCGGTGCTTTAGTGCTGGTATGATCGCATCCGACATGTTACCCCCGTCTTCGTCCCTTATGCTTGCCCCTCCCAGCTCCACTACAAAGACGATTGTACTTTGCTTTCCCCGCCGCTACACGCGTGAATAATGACCAACGAGCTAAAACTTACCGCAAACATGCAAAATAATAAAACGTGGTAAATATATGTCGCGGCCGTGAGTTTTCTTTTGCACGCCGCGCAAAAAAAATTTAAAAAGGGAATGCAACACGAGGACTTCCCAGGAGGTCACCCATCCTAGTACTACTCTCGCCCAAGCACGCTTAACTTCGGAGTTCTGATGGGATCCGGTGCTTTAGTGCTGCTATGATCGCATCCGACATGTTACCCCCGTCTTCGTCCCTTATGCTTGCCCCTCCCAGCTCCACTACAAAGACGATTGTACTTTGCTTTCCCCGCCGCTACACGCGTGAATAATGACCAACGAGCTAAAACTTACCGCAAACGTGCAAAATAATAAAACGTGGTAAATATATGTCGCGGCCGTGAGTTTTCTTTTGCACGCCGCGCAAAAAAAATTTAAAAAGGGAATGCAACACGAGGACTTCCCAGGAGGTCACCCATCCTAGTACTACTCTCGCCCAAGCACGCTTAACTTCGGAGTTCTGATGGGATCCGGTGCTTTAGTGCTGGTATGATCGCATCCGACATGTTACCCCCGTCTTCGTCCCTTATGCTTGCCCCTCCCAGCTCCACTACAAAGATGATTGTACTTTGCTTTCCCCGCCGCTACACGCGTGAATAATGACCAACGAGCTAAAACTTACCGCAAACGTGCAAAATAATAAAACGTGGTAAATATATGTCGCGGCCGTGAGTTTTCTTTTGCACGCCGCGCAAAAAAAATTAAAAAGGGAATGCAACACGAGGACTTCCCAGGAGGTCACCCATCCTAGTACTACTCTCGCCCAAGCACGCTTAACTTCGGAGTTCTGATGGGATCCGGTGCTTTAGTGCTGGTATGATCGCATCCGACATGTTACCCCCGTCTTCGTCCCTTATGCTTGCCCCTCCCAGCTCCACTACAAAGACGATTGTACTTTGCTTTCCCCGCCGCTACACGCGTGAATAATGACCAACGAGCTAAAACTTACCGCAAACGTGCAAAATAATAAAACGTGGTAAATATATGTCGCGGCCGTGAGTTTTCTTTTGCACGCCGCGCAAAAAAAAATTAAAAAGGGAATGCAACACGAGGACTTCCCAGGAGGTCACCCATCCTAGTACTACTCTCGCCCAAGCACGCTTAACTTCGGAGTTCTGATGGGATCCGGTGCTTTAGTGCTGGTATGATCGCATCCGACATGTTACCCCCGTCTTCGTCCCTTATGCTTGCCCCTCCCAGCTCCACTACAAAGACGATTGTACTTTGCTTTCCCCGCCGCTACACGCGTGAATAATGACCAACGAGCTAAAACTTACCGCAAACGTGCAAAATAATAAAACGTGGTAAATATATGTCGCGGCCGTGAGTTTTCTTTTGCACGCCACGCAAAAAAAATTTAAAAAGGGAATGCAACACAAGGACTTCCCAGGAGGTCACCCATCCTAGTACTACTCTCGCCCAAGCACGCTTAACTTCGTTGTTCTGATGGGATCCGGTGCTTTAGTGCTGGTATGATCGCATCCGACATGTTACCCCCGTCTTCGTCCCTTATGCTTGCCCCTCCCAGCTCCACTACAAAGACGATTGTACTTTGCTTTCCCCGCCGCTACACGCGTGAATAATGACCAACGAGCTAAAACTTACCGCAAACGTGCAAAATAATAAAACGTGGTAAATATATGTCGCGGCCGTGAGTTTTCTTTTGCACGCCGCGCAAAAAAAATTTAAAAAGGGAACGCAACACGAGGACTTCCCAGGAGGTCACCCATCCTAGTACTACTCTCGCCCAAGCACGCTTAACTTCGGAGTTCTGATGGGATCCGGTGCTTTAGTGCTGGTATGATCGCATCCGACATGTTACCCCCGTCTTCGTCCCTTATGCTTGCCCCTCCCAGCTCCACTACAAAGACGATTGTACTTTGCTTTCCCCGCCGCTACACGCGTGAATAATGACCAACGAGCTAAAACTTACCGCAAACGTGCAAAATAATAAAACGTGGTAAATATATGTCGCGGCCGTGAGTTTTCTTTTGCACGCCGCGCAAAAAAAAATTAAAAAGGGAATGCAACACGAGGACTTCCCAGGAGGTCACCCATCCTAGTACTACTCTCGCCCAAGCACGCTTAACTTCGGAGTTCTGATGGGATCCGGTGCTTTAGTGCTGGTATGATCGCATCCGACATGTTACCCCCGTCTTCGTCCCTTATGCTTGCCCCTCCCAGCTCCACTACAAAGACAATTGTACTTTGCTTTGCCCGCCGCTACACGCGTGAATAATGACCAACGAGCTAAAACTTACCGCAAACGTGCAAAATAATAAAACGTGGTAAATATATGTCGCGGCCGTGAGTTTTCTTTTGCACGCCGCGCAAAAGAAAATTAAAAAGGGAATGCAACACGAGGACTTCCCAGGAGGTCACCCATCCTAGTACTACTCTCGCCCAAGCACGCTTAACTTCGGAGTTCTGATGGGATCCGGTGCTTTAGTGCTGGTATGATCGCATCCGACATGTTACCCCCGTCTTCGTCCCTTATGCTTGCCCCTCCCAGCTCCACTACAAAGACGGTTGTACTTTGCTTTGCCCGCCGCTACACGCGTGAATAATGACCAACGAGCTAAAACTTACCGCAAACGTGCAAAATAATAAAACGTGGTAAATATATGTCGCGGCCGTGAGTTTTCTTTTGCACGCCGCGCAAAAAAAATTAAAAAGGGAATGCAACACGAGGACTTCCCAGGAGGTCACCCATCCTAGTACTACTCTCGCCCAAGCACGCTTAACTTCGGAGTTCTGATGGGATCCGGTGCTTTAGTGCTGGTATGATCGCATCCGACATGTTACCCCCGTCTTCGTCCCTTATGCTTGCCCCTCCCAGCTCCACTACAAAGACGGTTGTACTTTGCTTTGCCCGCCGCTACACGCGTGAATAATGACCAACGAGCTAAAACTTACCGCAAACGTGCAAAATAATAAAACGTGGTAAATATATGTCGCGGCCGTGAGTTTTCTTTTGCACGCCGCGCAAAAAAAATTAAAAAGGGAATGCAACACGAGGACTTCCCAGGAGGTCACCCATCCTAGTACTACTCTCGCCCAAGCACGCTTAACTTCGGAGTTCTGATGGGATCCGGTGCTTTAGTGCTGGTATGATCGCATCCGACATGTTACCCCCGTCTTCGTCCCTTATGCTTGCCCCTCCCAGCTCCACTACAAAGACGATTGTACTTTGCTTTGCCCGCCGCAACACGCGTGAATAATGACCAACGAGCTAAAACTTACCGCAAACGTGCAAAATAATAAAACGTGGTAAATATATGTCGCGGCCGTGAGTTTTCTTTTGCACGCCGCGCAAAAAAAAATTAAAAAGGGAATGCAACACGAGGACTTCCCAGGAGGTCACCCATCCTAGTACTACTCTCGCCCAAGCACGCTTAACTTCGGAGTTCTGATGGGATCCGGTGCTTTAGTGCTGGTATGATCGCATCCGACATGTTACCCCCGTCTTCGTCCCTTATGCTTGCCCCTCCCAGCTCCACTACAAAGACGATCGTACTTTGCTTTCCCCGCCGCTACACGCGTGAATAATGACCAACGAGCTAAAACTTACCGCAAACGTGCAAAATAATAAAACGTGGTAAATATATGTCGCGGCCGTGAGCTTTCTTTTGCACGCCGCGCAAAAAAATTTTAAAAAGGGAATGCAACACGAGGACTTCCCAGGAGGTCACCCATCCTAGTACTACTCTCGCCCAAGCACGCTTAACTTCGGAGTTCTGATGGGATCCGGTGCTTTAGTGCTGGTATGATCGCATCCGACATGTTACCCCCGTCTTCGTCCCTTATGCTTGCCCCTCCCAGCTCCACTACAAAGACGATCGTACTTGGCTTTCCCCGCCGCTACACGCGTGAATAATGACCAACGAGCTAAAACTTACCGCAAACGTGTAAAATAATAAAACGTGGTAAATATATGTCGCGGCCGTGAGTTTTCTTTTGCACGCCGCGCAAAAAAAAATTAAAAAGGGAATGCAACACGAGGACTTCCCAGGAGGTCACCCATCCTAGTACTACTCTCGCCCAAGCACGCTTAACTTCGGAGTTCTGATGGGATCCGGTGCTTTAGTGCTGGTATGATCGCATCCGACATGTTACCCCCGTCTTCGTCCCTTATGCTTGCCCCTCCCAGCTCCACTACAAAGACGATCGTACTTTGCTTTCCCCGCCGCTACACGCGTGAATAATGACCAACGAGCTAAAACTTACCGCAAACGTGCAAAATAATAAAACGTGGTAAATATATGTCGCGGCCGTGAGTTTTTTTTTGCACGCCGCGCAAAAAAAATTAAAAAGGGAATGCAACACGAGGACTTCCCAGGAGGTCACCCATCCTAGTACTACTCTCGCCCAAGCACGCTTAACTTCGGAGTTCTGATGGGATCCGGTGCTTTAGTGCTGGTATGATCGCATCCGACATGTTACCCCCGTCTTCGTCCCTTATGCTTGCCCCTCCCAGCTCCACTACAAAGACGATTGTACTTTGCTTTGCCCGCCGCAACACGCGTGAATAATGACCAACGAGCTAAAACTTACCGCAAACGTGCAAAATAATAAAACGTGGTAAATATATGTCGCGGCCGTGAGTTTTCTTTTGCACGCCGCGCAAAAAAAAATTAAAAAGGGAATGCAACACGAGGACTTCCCAGGAGGTCACCCATCCTAGTACTACTCTCGCCCAAGCACGCTTAACTTCGGAGTTCTGATGGGATCCGGTGCTTTAGTGCTGGTATGATCGCATCCGACATGTTACCCCCGTCTTCGTCCCTTATGGTTGCCCCTCCCAGCTCCACTACAAAGACGATCGTACTTTGCTTTGCCCGCCGCTACACGCGTGAATAATGACCAACGAGCTAAAACTTACCGCAAACGTGCAAAATAATAAAACGTGGTAAATATATGTCGCGGCCGTGAGTTTTTTTTTGCACGCCGCGCAAAAAAAATTAAAAAGGGAATGCAACACGAGGACTTCCCAGGAGGTCACCCATCCTAGTACTACTCTCGCCCAAGCACGCTTAACTTCGGAGTTCTGATGAGATCCGGTGCTTTAGTGCTGGTATGATCGCATCCGACATGTTACCCCCGTCTTCGTCCCTTATGCTTGCCCCTCCCAGCTCCACTACAAAGACGATTGTACTTTGCTTTGCCCGCCGCAACACGCGTGAATAATGACCAACGAGCTAAAACTTACCGCAAACGTGCAAAATAATAAAACGTGGTAAATATATGTCGCGGCCGTGAGTTTTCTTTTGCACGCCGCGCAAAAAAAAATTAAAAAGGGAATGCAACACGAGGACTTCCCAGGAGGTCACCCATCCTAGTACTACTCTCGCCCAAGCACGCTTAACTTCGGAGTTCTGATGGGATCCGGTGCTTTAGTGCTGGTATGATCGCATCCGACATGTTACCCCCGTCTTCGTCCCTTATGGTTGCCCCTCCCAGCTCCACTACAAAGACGATTGTACTTTGCTTTGCCCGCCGCTACACGCGTGAATAATGACCAACGAGCTAAAACTTACCGCAAACGTGCAAAATAATAAAACGTGGTAAATATATGTCGCGGCCGTGAGTTTTCTTTTGCACGCGCGCAAAAAAAATTAAAAAGGGAATGCAACACGAGGACTTCCCAGGAGGTCACCCATCCTAGTACTACTCTCGCCCAAGCACGCTTAACTTCGGAGTTCTGATGGGATCCGGTGCTTTAGTGCTGGTATGATCGCATCCGACATGTTACCCCCGTCTTCGTCCCTTATGCTTGCCCCTCCCAGCTCCACTACAAAGACGATTGTACTTTGCTTTGCCCGCCGCTACACGCGTGAATAATGACCAACGAGCTAAAACTTACCGCAAACGTGCAAAATAATAAAACGTGGTAAATATATGTCGCGGCCGTGAGTTTTCTTTTGCACGCCGCGCAAAAAAAAATTAAAAAGGGAATGCAACACGAGGACTTCCCAGGAGGTCACCCATCCTAGTACTACTCTCGCCCAAGCACGCTTAACTTCGGAGTTCTGATGGGATCCGGTGTTTAGTGCTGGTATGATCGCATCCGACATGTTACCCCCGTCTTCGTCCCTTATGCTTGCCCCTCCCAGCTCCACTACAAAGACGGTTGTACTTTGCTTTGCCCGCCGCTACACGCGTGAATAATGACCAACGAGCTAAAACTTACCGCAAACGTGCAAAATAATAAAACGTGGTAAATATATGTCGCGGCCGTGAGTTTTCTTTTGCACGCCGCGCAAAAAAAAATTAAAAAGGGAATGCAACACGAGGACTTCCCAGGAGGTCAGCCATCCTAGTACTACTCTCGCCCAAGCACGCTTAACTTCGGAGTTCTGATGGGATCCGGTGCTTAAGTGCTGGTATGATCGCATCCGACATGTTACCCCCGTCTTCGTCCCTTATGCTTGCCCCTCCCAGCTCCACTACAAAGACGGTTGTACTTTGCTTTGCCCGCCGCTACACGCGTGAATAATGACCAACGAGCTAAAACTTACCGCAAACGTGCAAAATAATAAAACGTGGTAAATATATGTCGCGGCCGTGAGTTTTCTTTTGCAAGCGCGCAAAAAAAATTAAAAAGGGAATGCAACACGAGGACTTCCCAGGAGGTCACCCATCCTAGTACTACTCTCGCCCAAGCACGCTTAACTTCGGAGTTCTGATGGGATCCGGTGCTTTAGTGCTGGTATGATCGCATCCGACATGTTACCCCCGTCTTCGTCCCTTATGCTTGCCCCTCCCAGCTCCACTACAAAGACGATTGTACTTTGCTTTGCCCGCCGCTACACGCGTGAATAATGACCAACGAGCTAAAACTTACCGCAAACGTGCAAAATAATAAAACGTGGTAAATATATGTCGCGGCCGTGAGTTTTCTTTTGCACGCCGCGCAAAAAAAAATCAAAAAGGGAATGCAACACGAGGACTTCCCAGGAGGTCACCCATCCTAGTACTACTCTCGCCCAAGCACGCTTAACTTCGGAGTTCTGATGGGATCCGGTGTTTAGTGCTGGTATGATCGCATCCGACATGTTACCCCCGTCTTCGTCCCTTATGCTTGCCCCTCCCAGCTCCACTACAAAGACGGTTGTACTTTGCTTTGCCCGCCGCTACACGCGTGAATAATGACCAACGAGCTAAAACTTACCGCAAACGTGCAAAATAATAAAACGTGGTAAATATATGTCGCGGCCGTGAGTTTTCTTTTGCACGCCACGCAAAAAAAAATTAAAAAGGGAATGCAACACGAGGACTTCCCAGGAGGTCAGCCATCCTAGTACTACTCTCGCCCAAGCACGCTTAACTTCGGAGTTCTGATGGGATCCGGTGCTTAAGTGCTGGTATGATCGCATCCGACATGTTACCCCCGTCTTCGTCCCTTATGCTTGCCCCTCCCAGCTCCACTACAAAGACGGTTGTACTTTGCTTTGCCCGCCGCTACACGCGTGAATAATGACCAACGAGCTAAAACTTACCGCAAACGTGCAAAATAATAAAACGTGGTAAATATATGTCGCGGCCGTGAGTTTTCTTTTGCACGCCGCGCAAAAAAAAATTAAAAAGGGAATGAAACACGAGGACTTCCCAGGAGGTCACCCATCCTAGTACTACTCTCGCCCAAGCACGCTTAACTTCGGAGTTCTGATGGGATCCGGTGCTTTAGTGCTGGTATGATCGCATCCGACATGTTACCCCCGTCTTCGTCCCTTATGCTTGCCCCTCCCAGCTCCACTATAAAGACGATTGTACTTTGCTTTGCCCGCCGCTACACGCGTGAATAATGACCAACGAGCTAAAACTTACCGCAAACGTGCAAAATAATAAAACGTGGTAAATATATGTCGCGGCCGTGAGTTTTCTTTTGCACGCCGCGCAAAAAAAAATTAAAAAGGGAATGCAACACGAGGACTTCCCAGGAGGTCACCCATCCTAGTACTACTCTCGCCCGAGCACGCTTAACTTCGGAGTTCTGATGGGATCCGGTGCTTTAGTGCTGGTATGATCGCATCCGACATGTTACCCCCGTCTTCGTCCCTTATGCTTGCCCCTCCCAGCTCCACTACAAAGACGATTGTACTTTGCTTTCCCCGCCGCTACACGCGTGAATAATGACCAACGAGCTAAAACTTACCGCAAACGTGCAAAATAATAAAACGTGGTAAATATATGTCGCGGCCGTGAGTTTTCTTTTGCACGCCGCGCAAAAAAAAATTAAAAAGGGAATGCAACACGAGGACTTCCCAGGAGGTCACCCATCCTAGTACTACTCTCGCCCGAGCACGCTTAACTTCGGAGTTCTGATGGGATCCGGTGCTTTAGTGCTGGTATGATCGCATCCGACATGTTACCCCCGTCTTCGTCCCTTATGCTTGCCCCTCCCAGCTCCACTACAAAGACGATTGTACTTTGCTTTGCCCGCCGCTACACGCGTGAATAATGACCAACGAGCTAAAACTTACCGCAAACGTGCAAAATAATAAAACGTGGTAAATATATGTCGCGGCCGTGAGTTTTCTTTTGCACGCCGCGCAAAAAAAAATTAAAAAGGGAATGCAACACGAGGACTTCCCAGGAGGTCACCCATCCTTGTACTACTCTCACCCAAGCACGCTTAACTTCGGAGTTCTGATGGGATCCGGTGCTTTAGTGCTGGTATGATCGCATCCGACATGTTACCCCCGTCTTCGTCCCTTATGCTTGCCCCTCCCAGCTCCACTACAAAGACGATTGTACTTTGCTTTGCCCGCCGCTACACGCGTGAATAATGACCAACGAGCTAAAACTTACCGCAAACGTGCAAAATAATAAAACGTGGTAAATATATGTCGCGGCCGTGAGTTTTCTTTTGCACGCCGCGCAAAAAAAAATTAAAAAGGGAATGCAACACGAGGACTTCCCAGGAGGTCACCCATCCTTGTACTACTCTCACCCAAGCACGCTTAACTTCGGAGTTCTGATGGGATCCGGTGCTTTAGTGCTGGTATGATCGCATCCGACATGTTACCCCCGTCTTCGTCCCTTATGCTTGCCCCTCCCAGCTCCACTACAAAGACGATTGTACTTTGCTTTGCCCGCCGCTACACGCGTGAATAATGACCAACGAGCTAAAACTTACCGCAAACGTGCAAAATAATAAAACGTGGTAAATATATGTCGCGGCCGTGAGTTTTCTTTTGCACGCCGCGCAAAAGAAAATTAAAAAGGGAATGCAACACGAGGACTTCCCAGGAGGTCACCCACCCTAGTACTACTCTCGCCCAAGCACGCTTAACTTCGGAGTTCTGATGGGATCCGGTGCTTTAGTGCTGGTATGATCGCATCCGACATGTTACCCCCGTCTTCGTCCCTTATGCTTGCCCCTCCCAGCTCCACTACAAAGACGATCGTACTTTGCTTTCCCCGCCGCTACACGCGTGAATAATGACCAACGAGCTAAAACTTACCGCAAACGTGCAAAAGAATAAAACGTGGTAAATATATGTCGCGGCCGTGAGTTTTCTTTTGCACGCCGCGCAAAAAAAAATTACAAAGACGATTGTACTTTGCTTTGCCCGCCGCTACACGCGTGAATAATGACCAACGAGCTAAAACTTACCGCAAACGTGCAAAATAATAAAACGTGGTAAATATATGTCGCGGCCGTGAGTTTTCTTTTGCACGCCGCGCAAAAAAAAATTAAAAAGGGAATGCAACACGAGGACTTCCCAGGAGGTCACCCATCCTAGTACTACTCTCGCCCAAGCACGCTTAACTTCGGAGTTCTGATGGGATCCGGTGCTTTAGTGCTGGTATGATCGCATCCGACATGTTACCCCCGTCTTCGTCCCTTATGCTTGCCCCTCCCAGCTCCACTACAAAGACGATTGTACTTTGCTTTGCCCGCCGCTACACGCGTGAATAATGACCAACGAGCTAAAACTTACCGCAAACGTGCAAAATAATAAAACGTGGTAAATATATGTCACGGCCGTGAGTTTTCTTTTGCACGCCGCGCAAAAAAAAATTAAAAAGGGAATGCAACACGAGGACTTCCCAGGAGGTCACCCATCCTAGTACTACTCTCGCCCGAGCACGCTTAACTTCAGAGTTCTGATGGGATCCGGTGCTTTAGTGCTGGTATGATCGCATCCGACATGTTACCCCCGTCTTCGTCCCTTATGCTTGCCCCTCCCAGCTCCACTACAAAGACGATTGTACTTTGCTTTGCCCGCCGCTACACGCGTGAATAATGACCAACGAGCTAAAACTTACCGCAAACGTGCAAAATAATAAAACGTGGTAAATATATGTCGCGGCCGTGAGTTTTCTTTTGCACGCCGCGCAAAAAAAAATTAAAAAGGGAATGCAACACGAGGACTTCCCAGGAGGTCACCCATCCTAGTACTACTCTCGCCCGAGCACGCTTAACTTCGGAGTTCTGATGGGATCCGGTGCTTTAGTGCTGGTATGATCGCATCCGACATGTTACCCCCGTCTTCGTCCCTTATGCTTGCCCCTCCCAGCTCCACTACAAAGACGATCGTACTTTGCTTTGCCCGCCGCTACACGCGTGAATAATGACCAACGAGCTAAAACTTACCGCAAACGTGCAAAATAATAAAACGTGGTAAATATATGTCGCGGCCGTGAGTTTTCTTTTGCACGCCGCGCAAAAAAAAATTAAAAAGGGAATGCAACACGAGGACTTCCCAGGAGGTCACCCATCCTTGTACTACTCTCACCCAAGCACGCTTAACTTCGGAGTTTTGATGGGATCCGGTGCTTTAGTGCTGGTATGATCGCATCCGACATGTTACCCCCGTCTTCGTCCCTTATGCTTGCCCCTCCCAGCTCCACTACAAAGACGATCGTACTTTGCTTTCCCCGCCGCTACACGCGTGAATAATGACCAACGAGCTAAAACTTACCGCAAACGTGCAAAATAATAAAACGTGGTAAATATATGTCGCGGCCGTGAGTTTTCTTTTGCACGCCGCGCAAAAAAAAATTAAAAAGGGAATGCAACACGAGGACTTCCCAGGAGGTCACCCATCCTAGTACTACTCTCGCCCGAGCACGCTTAACTTCGGAGTTCTGATGGGATCCGGTGCTTTAGTGCTGGTATGATCACATCCGACATGTTACCCCCGTCTTCGTCCCTTATGCTTGCCCCTCCCAGCTCCACTACAAAGACGATTGTACTTTGCTTTGCCCGCCGCTACACGCGTGAATAATGACCAACGAGCTAAAACTTACCGCAAACGTGCAAAATAATAAAACGTGGTAAATATATGTCGCGGCCGTGAGTTTTCTTTTGCACGCCGCGCAAAAAAAAATTAAAAAGGGAATGCAACACGAGGACTTCCCAGGAGGTCACCCATCCTTGTACTACTCTCACCCAAGCACGCTTAACTTCGGAGTTCTGATGGGATCCGGTGCTTTAGTGCTGGTATGATCGCATCCGACATGTTACCCCCGTCTTCGTCCCTTATGCTTGCCCCTCCCAGCTCCACTACAAAGACGATTGTACTTTGCTTTGCCCGCCGCTACACGCGTGAATAATGACCAACGAGCTAAAACTTACCGCAAACGTGCAAAATAATAAAACGTGGTAAATATATGTCGCGGCCGTGAGTTTTCTTTTGCACGCCGCGCAAAAAAAAATTAAAAAGGGAATGCAACACGAGGACTTCCCAGGAGGTCACCCATCCTTGTACTACTCTCACCCAAGCACGCTTAACTTCGGAGTTCTGATGGGATCCGGTGCTTTAGTGCTGGTATGATCGCATCCGACATGTTACCCCCGTCTTCGTCCCTTATGCTTGCCCCTCCCAGCTCCACTACAAAGACGATTGTACTTTGCTTTGCCCGCCGCTACACGCGTGAATAATGACCAACGAGCTAAAACTTACCGCAAACGTGCAAAATAATAAAACGTGGTAAATATATGTCGCGGCCGTGAGTTTTCTTTTGCACGCCGCGCAAAAGAAAATTAAAAAGGGAATGCAACACGAGGACTTCCCAGGAGGTCACCCACCCTAGTACTACTCTCGCCCAAGCACGCTTAACTTCGGAGTTCTGATGGGATCCGGTGCTTTAGTGCTGGTATGATCGCATCCGACATGTTACCCCCGTCTTCGTCCCTTATGCTTGCCCCTCCCAGCTCCACTACAAAGACGATCGTACTTTGCTTTCCCCGCCGCTACACGCGTGAATAATGACCAACGAGCTAAAACTTACCGCAAACGTGCAAAAGAATAAAACGTGGTAAATATATGTCGCGGCCGTGAGTTTTCTTTTGCACGCCGCGCAAAAAAAAATTACAAAGACGATTGTACTTTGCTTTGCCCGCCGCTACACGCGTGAATAATGACCAACGAGCTAAAACTTACCGCAAACGTGCAAAATAATAAAACGTGGTAAATATATGTCGCGGCCGTGAGTTTTCTTTTGCACGCCGCGCAAAAAAAAATTAAAAAGGGAATGCAACACGAGGACTTCCCAGGAGGTCACCCATCCTAGTACTACTCTCGCCCAAGCACGCTTAACTTCGGAGTTCTGATGGGATCCGGTGCTTTAGTGCTGGTATGATCGCATCCGACATGTTACCCCCGTCTTCGTCCCTTATGCTTGCCCCTCCCAGCTCCACTACAAAGACGATTGTACTTTGCTTTGCCCGCCGCTACACGCGTGAATAATGACCAACGAGCTAAAACTTACCGCAAACGTGCAAAATAATAAAACGTGGTAAATATATGTCGCGGCCGTGAGTTTTCTTTTGCACGCCGCGCAAAAAAAAATTAAAAAGGGAATGCAACACGAGGACTTCCCAGGAGGTCACCCATCCTAGTACTACTCTCGCCCGAGCACGCTTAACTTCAGAGTTCTGATGGGATCCGGTGCTTTAGTGCTGGTATGATCGCATCCGACATGTTACCCCCGTCTTCGTCCCTTATGCTTGCCCCTCCCAGCTCCACTACAAAGACGATTGTACTTTGCTTTGCCCGCCGCTACACGCGTGAATAATGACCAACGAGCTAAAACTTACCGCAAACGTGCAAAATAATAAAACGTGGTAAATATATGTCGCGGCCGTGAGTTTTCTTTTGCACGCCGCGCAAAAAAAAATTAAAAAGGGAATGCAACACGAGGACTTCCCAGGAGGTCACCCATCCTAGTACTACTCTCGCCCGAGCACGCTTAACTTCGGAGTTCTGATGGGATCCGGTGCTTTAGTGCTGGTATGATCGCATCCGACATGTTACCCCCGTCTTCGTCCCTTATGCTTGCCCCTCCCAGCTCCACTACAAAGACGATCGTACTTTGCTTTGCCCGCCGCTACACGCGTGAATAATGACCAACGAGCTAAAACTTACCGCAAACGTGCAAAATAATAAAACGTGGTAAATATATGTCGCGGCCGTGAGTTTTCTTTTGCACGCCGCGCAAAAAAAAATTAAAAAGGGAATGCAACACGAGGACTTCCCAGGAGGTCACCCATCCTTGTACTACTCTCACCCAAGCACGCTTAACTTCGGAGTTTTGATGGGATCCGGTGCTTTAGTGCTGGTATGATCGCATCCGACATGTTACCCCCGTCTTCGTCCCTTATGCTTGCCCCTCCCAGCTCCACTACAAAGACGATCGTACTTTGCTTTCCCCGCCGCTACACGCGTGAATAATGACCAACGAGCTAAAACTTACCGCAAACGTGCAAAATAATAAAACGTGGTAAATATATGTCGCGGCCGTGAGTTTTCTTTTGCACGCCGCGCAAAAAAAAATTAAAAAGGGAATGCAACACGAGGACTTCCCAGGAGGTCACCCATCCTTGTACTACTCTCACCCAAGCACGCTTAACTTCGGAGTTCTGATGGGATCCGGTGCTTTAGTGCTGGTATGATCGCATCCGACATGTTACCCCCACCCATCCCATTCACTTCACTTCACTTCATTTATAGCAGCTTTATCCGCCTGAAGTCGTGTAAACCAGAAATGAATTAACAAATATGAAGCAAGACCTACTCCCTCCCATCCCAGGAATAATTGAAGAAAGTTATCTCCAGTCACCAACATTAGCATAAAAAAAGTAAAAATGGATAAATAACACATAAATCGAGGGCTATGCGGATCCTCAGACATATATGAAATGGAATAAAGATGGACCAAGCTACTTATGAATGTAACCACAATTAACATCACTACGGTCAGGCTATCGAACACAGAGTCAAAAGTGAATTACGAGTCAGGCCAATCTGCGAATCGAGCGAGCTCCCCTTGCAATGATGTGGTGGTGAACCTCTCATTCGTCTTCAGTGCTCTCCGAACCGTGCGGGAAGGTTTCCCATCACACGGCTCACCAACTTGATCTTCTGCGGGAACCTTATGTCAGAACAGGCCTGGCAAAAGAAGTACGGTCTCGCTTTCCTTTGCCACTCAAGTGTACGGCATCTGCCGTGCTTAGGCCCCTTCTTCCCTTCCCTAATCCAAAAATGAGTCCACCGCCTGCCTGGCACTGTATGGGTATAGGTATGGCGTGCAGGCCAGCCTCCCTTGGATTTTAGGTGATTAACTACCGAAGCGAAGAAAAGGCTGGATCAAGAAAAGGGGGGTACTACGAGCCCTCTGCCCCACGCATCTAACCAGCTCGCGTGGTTCACCGGTTCCACCGACGTCACCCTTAGATAGAGTTATTCAGTCGATACAGAGATGCGCTTAAAGTGGGGGGTGTGCTGTCCCTATTGGGCTGGGCCCTTCCCCATAAGGCCCCACCGTCGGGGCATAAGCGCCCTCTTGCTACCCATATGCAAGGCGCCGTCTTAGCCTTGCCTTCCCAGGATCGCTCCCACACCTGTCACGTTCGTGATCGGCCTCCTCAACTGTGTATCGATCGAAAGGCAGGGCGGCAGAGCCCCCAACCGACGGGAGTAGTTACGTCCAGTATGTCCCCCCTCGATTCCCGACATGCTATGATACCCCAGGGTGGGTAGGAGCGGGTCGAGTCCGTATCACCGCGGAACAACTGCAGCGTCCGGATCTGATCTATCTACTCGGCAATTCATCCGGTGACTTCACGATCGCCAAAGAAGCCCCAAGAAGCATCAAACATTTCCGATGAGATCCATGGAGCTATTCTGAGATAGCAAGCACTAGCTCCCAGTGCGACTTCATAAAAAGCAAGAAAAGATAAGATCGAAGAAAATGAAACGCACGTGGTGGTCATTATAGCGGTTCCTTCAGATCCTAGAAAACGTCCGAAAAAACCGGCTACGGAACTACCGAGCAAAGGCAAAAAGACAATAAGTAGATACATAAGATCGAGTCTCTTAAAAAAAAATCAGACAATGTTCAAGCGGCCTGTCATTGAGACAAAAACGTGTTAAGCATATAAGCACTTTCGACTTGATTTGCAGTGGTCAGTTACGCAAGACGGGAAGAGAGTTTCCTTCTTCAGAGTCCTTTTATCCCAATATTAAGGATAATGTGTGGGCCTTTACTGAAAGAAGATGGTTGATCCCCTTGCCGACTCATTCCATCCTCCCCCCGGTGGGTCGTCCTCTTATTCACTCTCGCGAGCAAAGAAGAAGAGAGACAGCATTCAAGCCAGCAATGGACTGAGGTATGAGACGATAAAGGTAAAGAGAAGGGGCCGTCGTTGGTGCATAACAGATCTTTCCTATCTACGATCTTTCTCGGTGCATAAGCGAGGCTTCGCGGTCGAAGTACCACATAAGCAATAAAGCCAATAGACCTTGAATAGCCTGTACGAAATAACTTGTGAAGAGGATTTACTAGTCTAAAAATCTTGTACGCAAGTTGGCACAGCGCTTTCAATCAATCTCGCTCATCTGGTCTGCCCGGTCAAATCAGCGATCATGCCCCCCTTATTCTAGCGGAGGAACAGCTTCATCAGATTCATTCCCTTGCTAATCCGCCTTCAAGCCTTGTTCCTTCTTCCGCTTCATCTATCGTAAAATTCTATATGCCACAAATAGAAGTAGAAAGAAATCCTAGCAGTCATTGAGATTGAATCCAGAGGAAATCGCAATCCAATTACCGTGAGAGCGAATTAACAGAGTCAGTTCAACTAAATGGTCAAAATCAGAATAAAGGAAGGTAACGAAATACTTCATTAACAAGGCCCGTTTAATTAACAATTTTAGCTTTCTTTGCTCACCAGCTTTTTTCTGCGCCCCTTCACTCACTTCTGAATGACTCCTTTAGCACTCTCTTTTGGTTGGTTACTTCATTGAAATAGAAAGTACATCTCTAACTCCCGGCTAACGCGAATCATTCAAAAACTACTACTTATTGGGTTGGGCAACCGACACGTGAAATCGATGCCGGGCTACACTTCCTTCAATTAATTGTTTAGGTTTACTTTGGCGGAGCATTCAATCCAGGTGTGGGAATCATTCCGACTTCATGTATTTGCCCTGCCCTAGCCTCTTGGGAATGTAGGTGTCCGAGAATGGAAGCTCGGCAACAGAGCAGACCGGAAGAAGTATGTACCTCATGAAGCAAGGACTAGCCAGAGCTCTTAGTATGGCCACTTTTGCAGGATGAATCCGTTCACTGCCTGCTTCTCTATCGCATTGGACCTAGAAAGAGTGCAAACAGGAAGCATAGATCCTTGAGAAATAGAGGAGCTATGAGTGCTGTCCACAACCTCTAATGTTCCAAAAGATATAATCCGTCACTCGCTCCAGAGACCTCAGTACCGTGCTAACTCCAAGAATTTCCTTCTTTACTACATAAAGCATCAGCTGCTGGATAGAAAGCAAAAGCATTTATTTATAGCTGACAGTTAGCTTTCGCTTGATTTCTTTCTTATAAAATTACATTTTGTTGATTGTAGATTGGGTCGGTGTAAATAAAGGGTGAGCTCCAAACTACAGTGGGAAAGGCCGAGTATACACCAACCATACTTTGGAGTGAGAAGGAGATCCTAACTAACAAAATAAGGCATCTGATACTATGCTGAAAAGTCCCGTTTGGTCACTTTTCAAAAGAAGGATGCGCCGCTATTTTATCATCATCTGGCACTGCTTGACTTGCTTTCACAGCTTTTAGCTTGAACGTGGCACTAAAGCCTCCATGTCAACTAAAGAAAATAGTTCAAGACAGTAGAGCACAGAGGGAATTACCAACATGGGTTCAGCATTTCGTTTAGTGAATGCGGAGATAAAAGCAGCTGCTATTGATGTGCAATTGGACCGCTCGCATCGCTCCTTGACACGAAGGCTATAAGAATCAAAGGAAATACTGGGCGTAAATGACTTTGGAGTTCAAACCTGGCAAAGTCCTTACTTACTCGGCTCCAGGCCAAAGCGATGAAAAGACCCTTTATTTAATATGGTCACGCCCATGAGAGAAAGTCTAGCCCTATCAACACCTTCTGATCCTAGTTGGCTCGAGTAAGGCAGGCTACTTCTAAGCAATCTAGAGAACATTGAACCTCATTGAAAAGAAATAACTTCCGGCCAACATAAAGATCCAGCAACCTTTTGCCTGACCTCGGCTCTGACGCATTCCTCCTAGCCTAGATTTTCACTACATTCTTTGGGATCAATGCCTACTTCTTGAACTTGAAATACCTGTATCCCTTCTTCGATAAGTGGAATGTTTCGCTTGAGCGTCTACTTTGGCGAAACCCTTGTTATCTATGCTATGTATTTGTGGCCTAGCCCTCTATAAGGCACACGTTTTTCATACGTGAGGCTATAGAAGGAAAGCAACAATCCTGGAGGAGGAAATAGTTCACTTGTTGGGCACCTGGGCTCCCTATTCGTAAATTCACTTACGTGACGAGCAATTAACAAGGCGCGCTGCGTTTGAATGACATGTTATTTGAATAATATTGCTGCTGTGTCGCAAGTCTCAGTCTTCCAAAATAGGAGACGACTATGGACAGAGATACCAGGTAAACGGAGTGCCAGTGATTGCCTTGGTTGATAGTGGCAGCACGCACTGTTTTGTAGACCCCAAAGATTGTGAAGCGGGCTGGTTACGACTCAACTCCGTATAAACCTATGGAAATCACAGTAGCAAATGGCGCTAAGATGTATTGTGAGCACAAATGTGATGGCATGCTATGGGTAATGCAAGGGAAGGAGTTTCAGTTTGACATGAAAGTCATGGAGGTAGGTTCGTATGAGGGGGAGATTGGATTTTGTTGCTATAAGAAGGAAGGGCCAATTATTTTCTCAACCAGTGCACCATCCATAACATTGGTCAAGGAAGGCAAGAAAGTAGTTTGAAAGGGAATTCAGGATCAGACAAGGAGGTCAGTAGAAAGAGGAAGGGTGCAGTTACAACAAGGAGAGATTTGTATGCTCGTGCAAGCTTTTCCAGTGAATGCCACCAGCAAAGAAACCAGAATACCTAACAGTATGAATAAGTTACTTACCCGAGACTCTGACATTTTCAATGAGCCAAAAGAGTTACCACCAGACCCATGATCATGTAATACCTCTTCTGGAGGGAGCTGAGCCGATTAATCTCAGGCCGTATAGATACTCGCACGATCAAAAGGCAGCCATTGAAAAGTTGGTCGATGAAATGTTAGCAGCTGCTGTGATTAGGCCAAGCTCAAGCCCTTTGCCCTTTTCAAGTCCTGTACCTGTAGGTAGGATGGGTGGGAGTTGGCGATTGTGTATAGACTACAGGAAACTAAATAGCCTTACCATTAATAAAAATATCCCATTCCTTTCGTGGATGAACTCTTGGAAGAGGGCAGTCCCAAATGAAAAAAAGCCATTTATCGATCCCAAGAAGCAAGTGAATTAGTTTTATTGCTTTTCTTCCTTTAGCTTCTGTTTATTGCAAGCACATATTTTATAGTATTATTTGAGATGCTGGAGTAAAAGGGAGTCAGAGGTAAGCCCTAGCTAGCCGCCCCCCTCTTCCCTATCAGCTGAGAGTTTGCATTCGCCAGTGTGCCACCATTCCTTATTCATACTGTACTTCACTTCTCTATGCTTCAGGCATTCCGCTTTCATCTTGTGATACCCCAGACCTGTTTCTTTGGATCCTTAACTACAAAAGTAAGCACCTCCCCTAACTAATTAGTTAGTATCGAGAGACTCAAAAATCATTAAAGTTGAGAAACAAAGGTACTCTTGCCGATGGAAGAAATTCCATAAATGTCCCATAGAGTCAAAAAGCTGTTTTGAGGAACCAGTATCAAAACTTGACCCATTAGCTGCTGCCCTACTTCATCCAAGGGCTAGGTGTGGGTGTGACTAAATCCCCTCCTTCCTTACTTAATAGTTATTTTAGTCTCCTTGGGCAGTCGACCCCTTCAATTGGTCATGCTTTTCTTGTTTCTCTGGATTCGTTAGGCATGCGACGGGCGAGCAATCTCTTGATACTACGCCTAGCCGTGGGCTTGCTCTTCTTTTTGACCTTGCTTGATCACTCACTAATAGGGATTGGGCTGATCCAGGCATGCAAGCACTCAGGTACCCTTTTCATCCACTCCTTCATCCGCTGATTGTCGCTGTCGATGCCCAGCTATTTAGTTTGGAAAGTGTTAATCCGAGTAGTGAGCCCTGTGGCATACCTCTGAAGGTACCAACGCTTGCACTTGTTTGTGTTAATGGATCCAGCAAGACTCTAATATGATTTCTAAGGATTTGAAGAACGACGTGTACATGTTTCATTTCACCTAATCCATCATTTGAGGAGTGGGTTTCGCGATTGGGCTCAGATAGGGGTAAAGAGGGGGAACGGAGGCAGAGTTGATAATTGTATGGTTTCCCACTAAGCGCGAGCATAAAACTTGATCCTTCCTCACCGTAACCATGGTGTCAAGTTGATTCGCACCGGATATCGATACCTTCAGCCAAGACCCATTCTTAAGTACAAGCCAGTGGTGGTGTCCGGTCGAAGGAAGTTAGTGCTAAGCACTATTAATATCGTATCGAACCTGATGAGTATTTTAGAGTCTCTTTGGACCCCAACTGGAACAGGAACGTTGTCTCTTGATTTCTTCTTTGAATTCAGGTATCAATTCAATTATGATATGAAGAAAAGAGAGAAAGAATTAGTTCCACCAAAGGAACCCCAGTGAAATGCCTTCCTGGCTATCAAGCATTTTGCATTGCTCAAAGCCTAGAATCTTGTATCTGGGAACTGGGAAGAAGATAGACGGTCAACGGCTGTTGCCAATAGTCCTGAATCTGCAAAGCTACTGCAAACACATGCAACACAGGCTACAAGAATGAAGAAACCATGAAACCAACCTAAAATCACTGCCAGCACTTAGTTAGTTAAAGCCCAGGAACCACTTGTGTTACACCGGTGAAGCAGAAGCTCCGAAAGCTGTCCGAGGAGCCAGCCATAGGTGGGTTCTTTACTGGCCATAGGTAGGTCCCTTACTGCTGGATCCTCTAAGCAGGGAAAGATCGTAGCTAGTATGAATTGGAAGAACGATCATACCGAACCCAGGATCCTGCAACTATTCTTCCTTCGTTCAAGACTCGCTTTTCTCGCGGGTTGAATGAGTGAGCCTTGGCCATACATACTGAGATTCAACAGTCAACTTTGGAGTCCGTCCTAAAGCCCCACCAATCTACATAGGTGATACCAGGGTAGGTACTTGAAAGACGAGAATAGAACCCATGCTGATGTACCTTAGCTTTTCCGCTCTTCCAATCCTAAACAAGATCATAAATAAGAGTCCCAGGCCGCTTAACGCCCTCTTAGCACATATGATAGGAGCTGGCATACAGAATTACAAGAAGTTGGTACTTTTTCCAATCCTTTCTGCTTTCTCACCAGCAAAATAGGATCGATCGCGAAATCAAAGAAATCTTTCACCTCACTTCTAAGATGAGCTAGCGCTCGCATCACCTTTCGATATCCTATATTTTGGATATTCAACAAGTAGCATTTCCACGGCATTACCACAAGGATTTCCTGTTTCCCCGATCCACCAGCTACGTTCGCACACTTCCAAATAGTAAATGCTCCCGCGGTTGGAGTTGAGACTTTCTTATCCCTCTTGTTACGACGGATCGAGCATATGATTCTTTTCTTGATTGAAATCATTCACTTTTCCTTGAAATCGTCACAAAGTAATTGGAAGAAGAAGTGCTTGAGAAGCTCATGGATATATTCTATGGTGGCTTCTCCAATAGTTCGAGCCATAGCTTCATTTCATTGTTTCTATAATTTTCTTCACTTTATCATTGCCCTCAAGTACAAGTAATTTATGACAAACTTTCTTTCCCATGGTTCGGGTGGGCACGGATATGGATGGCAGGACAGGAGTGAAGATCCCTCAGCTAAGGGCTAGACCGGACGTTTCACTGTCTGATGACGAGTGGCACACAAATCAACCTGAGAAGGATTCTGCTATGTAAAAAGTGTTTATATAAACGAATTGTTTAACGCCAAGATGCCAATAGCAATGATGGATAAAGCAACTCCCACGAGTAGGGCTCGAAAGCCGGGGACTCTCCTGGCAAAGAATCTGAACGATCTGAGTTCTTTTCTGAGAAAGAAGAAGATGCAAGGCATGGATCCAAGCCTGAAGGCGACGTGGAGTGTTATTATTATCGTTACTCCAGAGAATGGGAGGCACTCTCTTCTTGCAAAATGCAGTTCTGAAATCTGTAATCTAGATGATTCTGGTTGAAGGGGACGATGCAGCCTAGCGGTTACGAACTTTTTGTTCGATTCAAAGGATTTCCACTTGAGTAAAGCTATGGTGGGAAATAAACTACCAATTAGGCAATGCGCGTCTCTATTTCTTGAATTCTCTGGTCTAGGCAACCCGAAAGCGTTGTTTAACAAAGACAAGTCTGAATTTGAAACGCAATCCGGCAGAGAAAATAAACTTAAGTAACCACCAGTTGAAACTGAGCGAGGATGCCTCTCCTAATGGAAGTTACGGGCTCAAACAATACCTAATGGTAGGCAACTTTGCTACCCGAGCATCTCTTTCTTATTAAGAACGACATAAATGTTGATTTTCTACTCTCGGGAGTAGGTAAGGGGGACTATGCCCAATAAAATAGGGACTACGGTAGGCATGAAATGAAACTTCTTATCTTAGGTACGGAATTCCTCCACATTAAGACACCAACCTGCCCTTGACAAGTCAATAATCAATCACTAGATTTAGGATCACAAGCCGATGCGATGCTTCACGTCGAAATGGGTTAGTCTGCATCTGAGAGACCCCGCCTAGCTCTAAAATGGTTTCAACCTTTCCTCGACCTCATGGAATGAACTAACTCATATGCAGTGAGCATATTATCATAGACATCCCTCACGATAGCGAACTTGAAGAAGAAGCTGTTTCGACATCTACTTTATCCCAAGTGCAATAATGCTCCAAGTACGGGTTTTCGAATTCATTCCTCGCTGACCGCGCGTCATCTTCAGTTCACGATTGAGGCTCAGATGGAGACTGATGAGATACAGGCTCTGGCTAAGGTTGACATCCAGGCTCTGGACAAGCGATAAGAGATACTTTCTGAAGGATCCAGCTAAGAAAATGAAATGGGTTAGTGGGAACAAGCAGCTAAAGCGCAAAGGTAAGGATGAGCTCGAAAAGTGCAAACTTGAATGATAGCTAGTGGTGGATTGAGACTTTTGAGCTTCTCCATCGATCACTTTTGCGGAAGCTGAGTCCTTTCTTTTCCAGCAACTTCAAATCAGAAAGCCCCGACTCCCATAAAGAATGCTTGCAGATCTTTCTTTTTATTACGATGACGATATGGACCTCATTACTGTCTCATTTTCTTATATTTATATAAGTTCTTTTTTTTGGATTCGACATAACAAGAACAGAATCACGCTCTGTAGGATTTGAACCTACGACATTGGGTTTTGGAGACACACGTTCTACCGAACTGAACTAAGAGCGCTTTCCGGGAGATAAAGCAGTAAAGAAAAGGATGATTTTTGTACCGCATGCATATAGAAAAATGAAACTCTGAATTTTGTCCAATTTGAATCGATCTCAATTGATCCCTCGTTACTGCCCATAGGAGAAGTAATAGGTAGGGATGACAGGATTTGAACCCCTGCCTTGTTTTCCACATCATAATTTATTCCTCCATCTATATACAACTTTCTTGTCATTTCTTCTTTTTGGTTTCATATAATAAATGATATACATCTGAAACCCAACCTAACGTATAAAGAATGAATATTTATCGGTAATGCTCAGGAAGAAAGAAGGGGTCATCTTTTTGATTTTTATTCCACCCTCATGTACCCTTCTTTGCATTTTTTCTAAAGCCTGTTCAACCTCATATCACCTAGAACAAGTCATGGACTTCTTCAATGAAAGAAAGTCTCATGGAAACGTTTTCAACGAAATAAGAACCATACAAAATAGATTTCTTGATCTTTTTATTTAGGAAAACGGATTTTTTCGCAGTTTTTTCTTTTATCCTAAAGATATGCAGAACGAGTGTATTATGAAATGTTCGTTGTCTAGCTTTGCATACATCGCTACTTAATCGTTTAGTGGTTATCGATGAAATTACTTCACCATAGAGAAAATATTATGGAAGTTTATATATATATATATATTATTGGTTGCTTTTGTTTATGTCCAATTGGAAAAGTTGATCTTCTAAATTCATATGTTTAGCCTAAAGTACATAACTTGTGTTCCTCCCTAGTTCTTGCAAAGCCACCTAATCAAGCCTCACCTCATTTGTAGTTATAACATGTTCAGCTGAAAGCAAACTCAAAATAAAATGGGTTTACTATTAGTAACACATATACTTTTTTACCTTAGCTCTTTCTTTATTGTTCATTGAGCAGTTCAAATGCTTTGATTGCTTATCAGATAAGAGGTAAAAATATTCTTCATTCGTTTATTTTGTTAATTCAAAATTGCATTCAAATCCATTCTTTCTCATAACTTGAGAATATGTACAGCGCAGAACAGAAAAGAAGGCAGATTTGATGAGTTGTAGGGGCGGACCCACTTCCACTGATTTCTTGCGGGAAGGTTCTATAAGGGAAGAAGAATCAGAGCTGTGACCTGGTAACCTTGATTTCTTTCGGAACGTCATTACGAGAGTAACAAAGAAAGAATAACGTAGATAGGAAGGAGCGAGCCGAGCCCCAAGGATAATGAATTGGTATGCCGGGTGCTTACTTGAGCAAGAAGCCAAGTCATCGATAATCAAAGAAAGGTGTGAGTGAACGAGCCCAACTTTCCGATTCAAATATGACTCCTTTCCACTTTCAACAAATAGAGAAATCTCCGCTAGGCTAGCAGTGGGTAACCAACGTAGTGCCCCATTCGTTCCATGACATCCAATCAGTTCTCCTCGGATTCCAATCCAATCTCCCAATCAGTGAGAAATAGACGGTCGGATGAGATCTCGAACGTTGTCCCTACCTACTGAGGAATCAAAAGTGTACGTAGAAAAAGAGAGTGTTGGAAATGCATCGAGGAGAACTTACCTTGTGAGTCACTACTCCGGCACTGGGCAGGAATACTACTAGCGAGGCTTATAGGCGGCTAGTTCTTAAAGAAATCTGTCAGCTATAACCTAGCCTATTGAATCTGGTACGCCCGAAGCACGAAACTAGATAGGTAGCCCTACCTACGACTAGAAAAGTATCGTATTTTTTTCTTCCAGTAAATCTTCCACTCATTCCTTCCATTATGGAATATCATTGGGAGTGTATTTTCCCTCTCAAAAAAGGCTTCGCCCTCACTTCACTGAACTTATTGGAAATGCCTAGGACAGAGTTCATTCACTTGCCCAGCAGCCCTACTCCTCATAGTTGATCCGAATTTCTATCCCTGATTGACTCAATCAGGAAGAGGAAGACTTGATAAAAGATGAAAAGAAAGGATTGATTACCTTTTTAAGTCAAGAAAAGAAAGGAAAGGGCTATTTATGAGTTTATGTAGATGAAGTTTCAGATTCTTGGATGAGCGGAACATCTTTGAGACAAATCATCTCTACCCGGGTACATAGCTTCATCCAAACCATGGATCCACGAATTGTTGACTCGCTCTAGAAAAGAGCTTCGTAGTTGGGAGCTCTGAACCGATGATCGATATGGTTTCCTAGGATGAGAACTATGGTTTACTACTTGACAATAAGAAAGTTGTTTTATCTTTTTTTCACTTTTTGAGGTGTTTTGCCTAGTCTGAATTTCCCCTTCTTCTATTTGATCAAGATGGATAGCAAAAAAGCATGAATAGGCCTACTGGGATGGAAGGAGAGAAGGACTGAACGAGAAAAGGAAATACCTCTTTGTTTACCTTGGAATGAATTGCTCAACTACTTAGGTAACGAAACGAAACGTTCATCTACGATCTTTCTTAAAAAAAGATAGGACTGTACGGCAGTTCTCGTTAGTAGATTCGCAGAACAGAAGAAGAAGTTCACTCTGACTTGCGCACTACAAAAAGGCAGCCAACGACTTCGGACGTACTCCGTCTTTCGAGCCTCTGTTTAGCTTCAAAAGATAAGGCGCTAGTGCAACGAACGCTGCTTTGGTGCGTCCCACCCCAACTAACTAGTGCTTGACTTGACTTTCCCCCGCGCCCTATCCAATGAATAAGGAGAAGGCCGGCCTATCAATGACCGAGCCAGTCTGATCTCCTTTATACTTACCTCAAACAACGAGCGAAGTCGAGATGTTGATGAGAAAGGGGCTTTTCTCAAGGCCAAAGAGTGCTCTTTGAAGGCTACTATGCATCCTTACGAATACAAGAGTGGTTTTTTTTGTTTTGGGTATAGCAGGACTTGAACCTGCGACCATTAGGTTAAAAGCCCAATGCTCTACCAACTGAGCTATACACCCGATTTTACAAGAAGGCTTGGTGCGGAAAAGAAAAGAGGGCGGCCTGGCCCCTTTTCTTCTTATCATATCACAAGGGCGCGGCTCTGTATGGTATAGTACTGTGGAGCAAGTTTGGGAGTCCTTTCCACTCATTGAGGATTCTATCTAAAAAAGAAGGTCAACGGGGGAGACTACAGTAGCTCGAACTCAGACTATCTACGAAAAAGGTAAAGTCGTCTTTCCTAGGGTTCGACCGAAAGGAGCTGTGTTCTATGGTTTGACGTTGTGGAGGTCCAGCACTCTTCTAAACGAAGAAAGAGGGGATTCGCGCTACCTCCTACTCCTACAGAAGATCGATTGGCGCGAACTTCCGATCGATTCCTTATTCATTGTTGCCGACCCTTACATCATCATAAAGAGAATCAAGATATCCCAAGAACCCAGCTAGGGATGAATGACTAGCGCTCAAGAACAAGCAAGGGATGAGCGCACGGGAGCGGCGTTGCTTGTTGCTTTATTATCACATTAGAGAAGCGGAACCTCCAAGCTCAGACATCTCGAACTCAGAAACTACCCTTCTATCCCACCCTGCTCCTCCGGCATCGGAAGCAGAACTACCTGACCGAAGGAGATAGACAGGAAGGGAAGACGGTCATACAAAGGCCGAATAAAGCTCTCTTGAAGCTGCATCTGAATAGACCTAGAGTCACTCAGTACATACGAACCCTTGAATAAATAAGAATTGAGAAGTATGAAATGTGGGCATCATAACAAAAAAAGAAAAAGACCGAACCAGTAAGACTAATGTCTACTTATTTATACCTTTGAGAGGTCCACTTAGACTATTATGATTTTCTCTTTAGCTACGTAGGTTATATAAGATTCAATTCAATCTAACAAGCGGACTGGACTACCTTCGGCTACTACAAGATATTTAGAAACCTAAGAAGCTGAGCCTACTTTACGCACTTAAGGCAGCAGCAGATGATGAAGAAATGGGCGGTAGATGATAATGAGAAAGGGCGCCCCTTGGCATTTCCTGTGGGGGAGTCTGATTGATCCAATCACGACGAATGATGTCAACCCCCTCTTTTGCGCCTAACTTGACTCTGATTCTCCCACTATGAGAGCTGATCCAGGGGCTAGTTCGGCTACAGAATGGAATTTACGAAAGCCCCCCGTCTTTCCGACTCAATGTATTGCCCTTTGGGACCAGGATCTGACGAGGAAGTGAGAGAGGGGACACCAAACATAGGTGCGTACCATTGCCCCAATCCAATGGACTATGTCATACAGGGAGGAACCCTTGGAGGTTGGGACAGAAAGAAAGCAGGTTTTGCTTCTGCTTCCTTCGAGCTACCAAACTCTTTCGTCAGGTGTGGGTCAAGTTCCCTCATTATTGCTTGACTTCCCCTTTGGGGCACGAAAAGATGGACTAGGACTTAAGTAAGGGAGAGGACAACCCCTGTTTCTGGCTTACCTTCAACGAGTGAGTGCTATTCCCATTCCTTACTTTGATCCGACCCTGTTCCCCGACCAGTTTGCTTGCTCACTAGAAGAGTCAAGCGAGAGCAGCTAGTTTAGAAGGAAAAGGACACCTGGGGCTATTCGGCCTCACTTGTCGGAGACTGAACTACCGCTCGCTTACTTGCTGATCAAGGAGGTCATTTCCACTTACTCTAAGCATAGAAGGAAGAAGATTGAAAAACTAACAAACAAATTGTCTTCAGCCCTACTTACTTATAGGCTGACTTGGCCCAGGAAACAAGGTTCTATTAGGCTTGCAGGGCTTAAAAAAGAATGAGCTAGATCGCAGGTATTTGGATACGAGGTAGTAGCGGGGTCTAGTCGAAGCGGTGCGCAAAGTGTACAAAGGCGAGTCTCACGGGCAGCGGCACGTGAGGGGTCTCCCGAACTTCATGGAAGACGCAGTTAGGGAGTTGGAAGATGCACTTTGGACTCCTGCACCAGTAAGAATGGAACTGGAATAAAAAGTCGGGGTAGCTAGTCACTCCGTTACTGAGGAAAGAGAGGATGGCATTTCCATAAGTAGACTCTCCTTCTTACTGAATCCTTATCCTGCCCTCTCTACTCGGGAACAATTCATTCTTAACTCGTACATAAGTTCCGGGCGTCGACAAGAGAGTTAGCGATCTACAGCTGGTTCGGTGGACTGGTGGTGACACGGGCGGGCCCTCTACTTTATTTGCCGAATCCAATCGATCATGGGCGGCCCTCTTCGTTCACAGTCTTTCTTTCCTTTCGAATCCAATTGTTCCAATCTGACCAAATAGCAATTCATTGAAATCATTCGGGTCACCTCTTTTTTAAGCACTTGACCAAGCCTATTTCTATAGAAAAGGACAGGAATCTATTGACTTTGAGTCTGTCTCCTACTACGAAATGGGAACTGAACACAGGATGGCAATAGTTAGAAAAAAAATCCCCTCGTACTACGTCATTATTTATTCGATTTTCCCTGGTAAGTGCTCCAGATGCAGTTGCTTTAGTTGACGTAGTGAGTGGAACCTAATTATCTGTTTCCTTTCATACCAGAGTTGCCTTTTGTAGATGAGAAAGCCAACAATTTTGCAAGGAGTTGATAATTGCACTTGAAGTAGTAAGTTTAAAGACAGTTGAAACTTAATGGCACCGTTTAACCAAGCACTCTTGTAGCTTCGGAAACTCCGTGTTCAGATCGGTGAGGCAAGAGACGAATTCATCGTCAGTTACCTCCACGATATCCAAAATACCCTCAAGACCATGAAGACAGATAATGAGAGTCAGGTTCAAACAATTCAAGGATTGTAAATACCATAACAGCAAAGTAGAATGCACCAAATTTTTCCTATTACCGGTTCCAGGAAGAGCACACCAAATGAAAGAAACTATTACTCAAAAAGCGAATCACATCTCGATCCACAAACTGCCAAAAGCCTTTGTTATTCCATTCCCAGTGGAACGTCAACCTGTTTAACAACAATTTTCTAAGAAACTTGCTGAATTCTAAATGAAACAACCTTATTTTCAAGTGACAGGCAATATCCATTTCAACCAATTATTAAAGATAAAAGGGCTAACTGCACAGCTAATTGAATTCCTTTTCGAGGTTGAGTTCATCTTGAAACCGCATTTGCTTCCTAATTAAACTGAGAAAAAATAAGAATATTAAAAGAAAGACTCCACAGAACATGAATGAATTCAGGTACATCACATCAGGCTGATATGTGCCGGTATCATACCTGTTTCAAGATTCTGGCTAAGCCCTTCTTGTTGCCACATATCCAGTTTCTTCTAAGGTTTCTGGAATTGCTCAAGTTCCTGCTCAACGCTTCTTGTCTAGCTCCAGTCTAGCACTTGTACCAGTCGCCTACCAGATCACGGCTTTGCTCCAATTCTACTCTCCAATTATGCAATCCTCTCAAAAATTGGGGCTTTTCTTCACTTCAGCACTTCCCCTCGCAGTGGATTCCACTAGGTTCTTAACCTCTTCCCAATTCTTAAACTGAAACCTGCGATGTCTAATCCAACTCGGCACCTAACCAGCTTGTCAGCATCGTAAGTTTGCCTCAACATTCCCCCTAGAAATACAAAAATAATGTAAATCTACTTTCATTTATTTATTAGGGATGAGACTTTCTTTTTCTTTTTCTATTTTCTAGAATAAGTATGCTCTGGAGTAAAAGGATTCGAACCTTTGCATGCCGGTACCAAAAACCGATGCCTTACCACTTGGCTATACTCCAAACGGGGGGAAGGCTCGATGAAAACGAGCTGGGATATAGATTTTTCAGAAGGAAGAGTTAGTTACCCTCGGTCTTCCTTCTTTCCCGGGAATCAAGGAAGTAGTAGCGGGACAGTCCTTTATTTCCCCCTTTAGACCAACTACAACAAGCTCGCTCCTTAGGTTAGCTCTCTGCTCTACCTATTTGTTTGCAATGCCTTGCTTATCAAAATAGGCCTTTCTGTAACCTGACCTTACGCTGAAAAACTGCACTTGTTGGCTCTGCGTCCACTGAAACTTATGAAAAAGAAATGTTATTCTATCGATATCTTCAAGAGTTCCCTAACCCCCTGACTGAGAGTGCTATGATGGGCTATTGAAGTTCGTCCCTGCGGCACGGTGGGGCAGTGCAAATCCTTTCATTAATGAAGTTCCGCCCTGACACTCCCATTATTGGCTTCCTTCCCTGGGGACCGCTCGGGCGAAGGCAGAGCATGGAATGATCGTAGGGGCATCCTTCCTAGGTGGAAAAGACGTGTGTGACTAAAACCAGGAGGAGAAATCCATTTTCAAATGGCGACAGAAAGAAAGGAATCACGAAATAGAAGAAAAAGTGCACTGTGCTGGCAAATGTGGAGAATAGCCATCCATCTTTCATCAATGAAATTGTTCCGTATGGGTAGCAAATACACATATCAGAAGAGCCAACCCGAAAGCACTTGCTTCAAAGAAGCAGCAGTTACCAAGAAATTCCTGTTTCAAGTCAGTATATCTCGATAGAACCAATTCCAATCCAGGTAGTGTGAACAGAGGATGTGGAAGTTCTGTTTCCTTGCCTTGTCAAGCATTTCATCTGACACTCTATCTATACTATAGCTAGATCAATTCCTATTCTTTCTTCCAGGCGACTTTACTCCAAAGAATTTTTCCTTCTTATCTTGACTCGATCTCACGAAATTGGATTGATTGGCACACCGCGCATCTGGCATTCGCTTCTCCTATCTATCTCTTCCAACTAAGCTGATCACTGGAAAATATGAAATCCTGCAAGCAATCATTCCAGAGCCAACTACGAAGATACCTGGTCTTCCACTCTGTTCACTGGAGGAAAGACAAGAAAGTAAACAATTCTTCAAAGGAATTGGCTCTACCGGAACAGAGGAATTGGCTCGCTCCTTCGCTCGCTGGGTAAGCATAGAATGCACACCAGTCTGGTATCAAAGCGTATCTACTTGAAAAGGAGACTACTTGAACAGATGAAATGGAAGGAAGAAATGAAAGTTCGATCTACCAACGTAGAGTCCGCCCCTCCCAGGAAGAAGAAATTTGCTACTTTGGCTCATCAGTTGGTAAGTCTGTCTATGAAGTTCAGTGCCCAGAAAAGAGAAAAAAAGACCAAAACAAGCTTTTTCAAGCTCTACAAGTCCTATATATATAGTGTTCCACTAGATAGCCGTGTTAAACTAGTCCAGTCTTGCCGAGTGGCCTTATCTTCTGGTTACCTGGTCCGATACTTCTACTTCGAGAGTGAGTTAGTAAACAGGATCAACTTTATGATCCATTTTGAGAAATTGCAATCACAGAATCAGAACGAGTGGGTCTAGAGTCCATCCTCACACAGTTGAAATGCTGCTTCTCCCTTCTCCTTTCCAAAAGAAGGTGGACCTCATAGCCTCTGACAATTCGAAAAGTAGGTCTCAGTCTCATTTTCAGATGCAATTTTCCACCGGAAAGAGAATCCCATATTCTTTAAGCCAAGCCGCCAATCCTAGGGTCAATGCGGAACAGGAAACCATTGCTATTTGAGCAGTTAGAGAATCGAAATTCCACTCATTTAGAAATCGATCGGCGAATGCCAGAGGAAGGATAAGGGGAGCCTACACCAACGTAGTCTTAGCCCTAGAACACATGGAGCTTGGAGCACTGATAATAAGTCTGTCTGATTTTCAAGGAGTTTATGAACAATCACCACATCCATATTGAGGAGAAAGCTCACTCAGGCTACTGAACTTGTAAATACAGTTGCGCTCATGATAGGGATTCCGTTTATGGCGTGAGGTGAAGTTAGAAGCATACCTGGATATATACTCATAGTGGCTTCCATACCTATCTCCGGTAGAACTAACAAAATAGAAACCTATGACTAGTAGACTCATACGAAAACTTGAAAGATCTATTTCATTAGAAGAGAAAGTTCACTAATCTATGGCCTAGAAAGCCAAAAGAAATGATCAGTCCAATGACAGAAGGACAGAAGCGCGTTCCCTTCGTCCTCAATGTGCGTCCACAGCTTACTCGAGTGCTTGAGATATTCATTTGGTTTAAGGCACCTTCATCGTAGGAAGGAAAAAACCCGGATCCCCGGGCGGATCATTCCCTCTAACAAGCTAAACAAGAGTCCAGGAGCGAGAGAGGAAAATCCAAAGTGCAAATAACATAATATGAAAAAAGAAAAAAGTTCTATTGAGTTGTTGAAAAAAAAAGGCACTTTAGAAGCGAAAGTAGGCTATTCTCGTAAAGGAATATCGTAACGGGCGACTAGGTAATATAGAAGGCCGACCCACCCGAATCTCTTGGTGGCCTTTCCCTCGGCTTCCATCACAGAAGATGTCAGCAATAGCAATCCTTCAGTCAATAGAATCAGTAACTATACTACTTAAATAGTGAAATACCAACCAACACATAAAGCAATAACCAGATAGATAGAATGATAACAGGTAATACGAAGATATCAACACAGCCGGAGTCACGAGGCTCGATAATGACCAATGGGTTAGGATCTGAGGAAGCTTAGTTTGGATGATGGAATATTCGCTGTTCTGATTG